>NC_140595.1:374267960-374900460 GCF_964204655.1 Triturus cristatus
GCAGGACTAGTCGAGATCAGTAGGAAGATGGTAAACAAGTGAGTGAGGCCACAAGAAATCTAGCATTTTGTTTGGAATCGGAGTGAGAAGGCATCAGGGTAGTTGGGATACCTTTTCTATATCTACTTAGCAACACTTGTTTAATGGTAACCAGCATCACTGGTGTGGATCAGGAGTTAGATGACTGACAAGTGATTGGGGCCACTAGCTGTCTAGCATCTTGTTTGTGTTGGAGTTGGAGTGACAAGACCTCATGGTAGCGGTAGTCAGTTCTATGTCACTTTTGCAACACTTGATGAACTTTAAAGTGTACCATAGACGTTGACGACATGCATACGTGATGGAACGTACATTTCCTGGGTCTTGGTTTGTTATTTTGATGATGCTGCCCTTACGGAAGTCATTTTACCATGTGGTAGTTCAAAGATTTGTAGGCATGTGGTGTCATATGCACCAATACTCATTGCCACAGACAAGCAGACATCTCAGATACTTTCTATGTTGCATTTAATGTGAGTAGATGTAGGAGACAATAGCTAAGGCAAACAGGGCATTGTGATATTGCATCAGTTCTTGAAGTGCAACTTAGTCCAGTCCCCCAGGTTTTCCTAACAAGTCCTCAGTATACAGGATGGCCAAGACCTTCTCTTGTCAGGGCATGAGTTGTAATGCTGCATCGGGAGGGCCACAGCCAGTCCTCTGTGCCTCCTGGAGGTGGCTGGTGTACGTGCCACACACCTTGTGCCCGAGGTGCATCTCTTCCTGATGTCTCCCTGTGTGTGCTGGGTGGTAACAACAGCATTCACTCCGTTGACTATCCTGTCCCACATTTCTGCTTGCCTAGTGTGAGGAGTATGCTGGACTTAGGCTCCAAAAATGTAAGGCTCTACGCTAAGGATTTCATCCACCATGCCTGTCAACACTTGTTCAGTGAAGGCAGCTTTTGGGGTGGGGGGCCATGGAAATAAAAAAAACAAAATTAGATGTGAGTGGGTTTAAGGAAGAAATACAGACAAGGGATGGTGTAAAAAAAAAAAACAATTATGGATCGTGGAGAATGCTGAATTGGAAGCTGAAAAAAGGTGTGCCTTTTCAAAAATGTCACTAAATGGCTGTCTGTCTTTCTGTCCTGCAGTTTGGAAACAAAGGATGCTGGTCAAGGATGGGGTGAATTTCATAGTGTGATTTTCAGGTGCGTCCACTTGCCAAAGCACATCTGGTATGTTGTTATTAAATCCATCCAATGGTCAGTGTAATTTTTTCTTTACTTTTTCTGCAAACCACTGTGACAGGTTCCGCTGAGAGACCACAGTACAACTGTGTAGTCGGAATACGCTCAGTGGTAGGACTGTGAGTCTGGTGGCAACCGCAGACAAACCAACAACATTTTGGAGCACAGCAGGACTACTGGGTGAACTGCCATGCCTGTGGTCTGGACTTCAGACTCCACAACTTGTAATACGGCAGTTGTTTTGGTGCCGGAGCAAGGGGACGTAGACATGGTGGCTGCAGTTTTCTGGCAATCAGACTGCCAAACTCATAATCAGGCACTTAATTTCTACTTCTTCTTCTTTTAAATAGCAAGCCCATGTCAAAATGGGAGAAAATAGAAAAATGTTGCTACATTTGAAACAATCGCATATTTTCATATTTTCAAAATGTATTTATTATTCTAGATCAATAATGTACAGTCAAAAACAACAAATTCAAACATTTATCTAAAAATCTCTTTTTGCAACTCTTTTATTCTGTGATGAGGCTGTTGGTACAAACAATGACCATTGACAGGACCTCTTTAGACACCCATTATTTAGTTTTTTCTCTAGAATGTAACACAACTACAATGAACATAGCATACAAACATTTTACATTTGACATTTTTATTCACTTTGCACCCTCACAACGCTATTCTTTACCCACCATACATCTGGATAAAAGCAATCTGTTTTATATAAACTTGAAGTGCCATTTGAACAAATAAGTATTTCTGTACTCTGGAGAATGACTTTGTTCTTCTTTTTCAGCTCAACCGTCTGAAGGTACCATCTATATCTTGAAAATAGCAAATATTTATTGAAGTGTTAAATATTCTGCTCTCTTGTGCCAGAGTTTTGTTGCCATTATTTTAATAGCAGTGTGACATGGGGTTTTAAATATTTGTGTATCCAGTTCTATTTTCTATTGTTGCTAAAGCAGTTTCTTTGTCTCCATGTTTATTCTGTTGCAGCAGCTGGTACACAAATGTATTAGTAATTTCTGGAAAGCAAGCATCATTTAGTAAATTTTAAAATTCAGAAAGTTTGGATGGTACAATTAGTTTCTGAAGTGTTTTCATACACAGCTTCATTAACACCATATCTTTTTCTAAAAATGTTGTAAGTAATTGTCATTCTGTATAACATCTCATTCAATTGGTTGCCATAAACTTCTCTCATAATTCAAATTTTTTGCACAGTACAGAGGACATTCAAAGAACACTTTTAGCTGTCCAGCAGGTTTTCATTGAATGCAGCCCATAGCAACACAGGTACCGATAAAGTAAACTTGGTAAGGTCCAAGTCAAGCCAAAAATCAAATTGTCCACATCAGAAAAAAAGTGCCTTATGTTTTGAGGCTTTAAAGCTCCTTCAAACTGCTCTACGCATCAGAGCCGGTGTTTTTGCAGCAAACATTTCCTTTAGTTAGTAAAGAAATTCACATACTTTCTATCTCATTCCATGAACACAATTCGCGTAGGGAAACCTCCTTTACCAGTCTTGGCCTCAAAATGACAGTTTCATGCCTTAACCACTCATGCTTTTACCAAGCATCCCTGGAAGAAACATGTCTAAACTGTTATCACAACGTGAATCACACTGGATATGGTTCATGCAATCACTTTCTCCATTGGGATTGAATGACAAATTCGAATTATCGTGTTTCTTATAATAAGTCAGTTTGCTGCCTTTGGTCATTTTCCTTGCTAATTACGAATCTCTCTGCTTGGTGCTCTTTTGCCAATGATTGTTATTTACTAGAGATGGGTTCATTATCTTTATTGTCATTTTGCTCACTATCATTTTGTGGTATCTAGTTTATACCTGTAATTCGCTGTATTTTGTTTTTTAACATTTTTTGGTGTTATTTATGTCATTTTTGCTTTATGTTTTACGGCTCACGAACTTCGGTTACTTTTTTGCACTTTCCATCATGGCCGCCATGGTTGCTTGTTGCTGTCATAGGCCTTTCTTTATTTCTGTCACTTTGCTGACGAGCGCATGTATATAATTCCTTGGGCTGCTCCTCCCCATTTACGGATGCTGGTGCTGTGATTGCAGAAGCGTTTTCCCCTCTACGGGTAAGCGGTTGCGGTGACCATTAAGTTTTCCTAACTCTCTCAGCCTCGGTCGGCATTGTTTACTTACTCCTTGCTGTATTTTTTTAAAACTTTCAAAGAAGTTTTCTCGACACCCCTTCTACTTCGGCCACTGTTGCATTCCATATCACTCTACGTGGTAAGGTCTTCAGTACGTTAAGTGGTTAATTTTTGTTGTTCTGTGAATGACTATCTCCCGTTTTGATTATTGGTATGATTTGTCCATTTCTTAGGTGTTTCACCTCGCTTAGTTGTTTGGTATATTTTCGATTATACCCGATATGGCTACTTTGTTCACTTCAAGGTATGATAGTCTTTTGGTTACTTAAAGACACACAGATTCACAGGTGGTTAGAACTTTGGTGTTGGTTCATCTTTCGCGGACACATTCATAGGTCGCTATCATTTTGGGTGATGGCTTTTTCTTCTGTGGGCACATCGTTATTTCCTTTTATGTATGGTTTCTTTATTTTCTCCTGTGGGCATATTTTTATTTTCTTTTGTGTATGGTTCCTTTTCGACCCTTAAGCAATCTTTGGTCAATTCGGTTCTTGTCCTCTATGAGCCATGTTGCATAAACCTATGTTGTAAATATTTATTATTGTATACATATCATTGTTATCTGTTTTCTGCAGATTCCCCTGACGAAGGGCTTTTGTTTTATAGCCCGAAATGCATTGGGAGACTTGGAAATTTGGACATTAATTTCAGTTTGAATTCTCGCTTTTGATTTTCATTCACAAGAAAAGCCGGTTTTGGCTACAGTCACCTTGAACATTGGTGCTTTTCAGTAATTAAAGAAGAATTGCTCTCAAACAACACTCAACGTCCACTGGATTCTTTGTGATTCAGCGCACATTTGTTGTTTTTTATTGTTTAATGTGTTTCATTCGTACTGTATGTTAACTCAATGTCAATGTATGTTATATAGTCACACTGGATAGTGTCTTTTGTAGTGCATTGGGTATCCCCAGGTACATATCTGGGAATTACTTTCACTTGTTGTATTAAGAGGCCTGCAGAGCCCCCTAAACCCGTTGCACACATAACCATAATTAGTTAGTTTAATATTGAGAATTTTCACTGACTGGTCTAAAATAGATTCTTTTGAGTGCATCACAGCTGCTTTTTTCATAAGTTTACCAAGCATATGCCATTACCATGCATAAAGGTAAGTATATGTAACTATTGCTCAGTATTTGTTTTTTTATTTAAAAAGAAAAATCTATTTTAGATGTATTTTTCTAAATGTAACTTAAATATATTCATTAAAGTGTCAAATTAACATATACATATTTAAATGTGTAGAAAATGTTTCACAACTGGGATGTAAAAGATATAGAGGTGATGGTAGGAAAGTGTATTAATACTTAGGTGTCAATATGATACCTGTGTATTAAATATGTAATATATTTCAAAATAATGTAATATATTTATAATAATTTTAAGTAAATTAATTTTAAAATACATAAATAACGTTTTAGGAGCAATGATGTAAGGAATACAGGTATAGTGGGTGGGGAATTGTATTAACATTAGGAATGCAACTATGATATCTGAGATTTAACATATCTAAAACTAATGTAATATTTTAAAAAAGATGTATGTGCATGAATTTAAAAATATTAAAATACAGTTTTAGAAGCGGAAAGTAAGGGATATAGTGTTAATGCGTGGGGAAGTGTATTTATGCTCAGACATCTTCTATGATAAGTGAGTATTGAATGGGTATTATATTTAAAGTTACTTTAATATTTTTAAATTAATTATTTAAAATAATTGAAAAATATAAAATTAAAGATTTAGGAGTGGGATGTAAGGGCTATGGAGGTAATGGGTGGTGATGTGTAATAATATTCAGGTGTCTACTATGATACCTTAGAATAAATGAGTAATGTATTAAAAAAGTATTTAATATTGCTAAATTATTTTAAGCAAACTAATTCAAAAATATGTAAATAAAGTTTTAGGAGCAAGTTGTAAGGGATATGGGGTAATGGGTGGAGAATTGCAATAAATCTCAATATCAGCTATGATACCCTAAAATTAAATCTGTATATTTTAAAATAAGTTAGTATATTTAAAATTAAACATGCAAATTAATTTAAAAAATACCAAAATATAGTTTTAGGAGTGGAATGTAAAGGATACGGGGTAATGGGTGGGGAATTGTGCTAATAATGAGGTATCAATTGTGATACCTGAGTATTAAATATGTGAAATATTTAACAATAATTTAATATTCTTAAAGTAATTTACGCACATTATCTAAAAAAATTCAACAAGGGGCTTATTACAATGGCAGACCTCACAGCGAGAATGGGATTGCCTGACAAGGAGTCAGAGGTCCCATCCACAGTATTACGATAGGACGACCAGCATGGTGTTCCGAATGTGCTCAGTAACACTGTGGCTTGTGCGGCAGCCCTGGAAAAGGTCTGCAGCACAAGCTGCAGTGTTCTTGAGCATGGTGCATGTATGTTTGGGGGGCACCATATGTGCCCTACTGGCCACTTAACAGTGGTCCATGGGAGTCAGGGGTCCCTGCTTGGGGCCCCCGACTCCTTTTCTGTCTGCCATTAAATGGTGGTGAGACTGCCATGTAAAGACTAAGGGAAAGGGACATCATAATCCCTACAGCAGAGCCTGAATAGGCACCGCCCCCATTATAGAGATTAAAGTCTAACCTCCACCCCTGACCGGCTTCTTGAGCTTGTCGGAGATGGCTGTCTTTTCCCTGACCAATGTGCTCCAACTGCCGGTATCGTCATCCAGTGGTCGAACCGCTGTACTGGATGTCGGGTGGACCGCCACTGAAGGCCTTTCCTTGGAAAGTCCGCCCGACATCATAATAATGAGGGCCAAAGTTTTAAGAGTGGGTTAGAAGGTTAATAGGGGGAGATGTGTATTAATACTTAGGATTTATCTAAGATACATTAGTATTAAATAAGTAACATATTATTAACAATTTTTTCTTTTTAAATAATTTATGCAAATTATTAAAAAATATTACAATAAAGTTTAAGGAGTGGGTTTAAGGGTTATAGGGGTAATGGGTGGGGAACTGTATTAACACTCACGTATCATTTATGATACCTGACCAGTAATTTGATAAGTTATTGAAGAGATATTTCTTAATTTTTTTAAATATTTTCTTTTAAAAATACTTATAAACTGAACTATTAATTAGGCCTGGGGGGTAAACTCTGCTCCGTTCAGGGAGTTTGTGGAGTTTTCTGCAAAACGCGGAGTTTGCGAGTGCAGAAAACTCCGCTTCACGTAGTGCAGTGGAGTTTTTTCCCTGCTCGCACCGTTCTCAAGCGAGAGTTACCGCTCGGGAAGAATTTCTACCCGAGTGGCAGGAAGACCAGCACGAGCGGCGGTTCGCATTGCACTCTGCCACTTGCGCAACTCTGCAGAGTTTTTTTGTAACTTTGTGGATTTCTGTGCAGCAAAACTCATCAAACTACGACCAGGCCTGCTTTTAAAGGTATTTCAACATCTTTAACAAATACAACAAAATATAATTTATTCATTAACATAATTAAACTATTTTCCCTTGGTTTTCCGTTGAATTCAGTGGAAGAAATTGCCCTTTTTTAGTTTTCACTTTTCTAGCCTTCCATAAGCAGTTCAGTCTGTTTCTACAGTCTGTAGGGCACTGCGGTCAATATAGAATGGAAGCAGAAGTTGGGGTCCGGTAAGAACAATTTAATTTACTTTTTATACAAAATTGATAAGGAAATTTATTGTAAGGAGAGACAGAAGGAAGTAGGCAAATGATATTTAGCTAAAAGATGCATGTCATGTACTTTATGTTTTAACCAGTTTTACATCTCCATACAGGTTGTTTTCACATGTACACATCAGAACAGTTTCTGTTTTTCAGCATACGTTTAAATAAAAGTGAAAAAATCACCCTAAGAACTTTTTTTAAACCCCTTTAAATTCAAAGCAACATTTTCATTTGTTTTGAAGTGTTTTTTACTGTTGTTCAATATTGGCAGAAGACAGCACGCTTTTGAAGAAAAAAATCTCGATCATTCGATTGTGTTTCTGCTTTTCTAGTCCTTCCGGGATTAAATTTGGTTTTTATTTAATTTTTCTTATTCATTTTTCAGGTTCCATGGTTAATGGATTGTGTAAATTATGGAAAGTCAAATAAAGCAATGTCAAAATATGTATTTTTATTTTTTATTTATGGGCTGGTTATTTGGATTTGACGAGAACTCTCTGATTTTTTGGATTACTCAAGACTCTTAGTCATAGATTACTTAAAATAACACCAAGAGCTGAAGAAAGAAGACAACTAAATGTAGGAAGTGAAAGAATTTTTAAAAAGTTTTAAAATAATTTTAAGAATTAAATTAAATTACTTTGTCCAGTCAAAACAAGAGGATAATTTTAAAATGTGTTAGTTCTGGTTAGTTGTGTGAAATGTTGAGAATATTGTCAAGGTAATCTGAAGCTGCCATCAATGGAAATTAATGATTTGTTGTGAATAGGTTTGTGCCATTTCTTTAGCATTTTTAGACATCCGAGGGTTCTGTCAAACTGGCAATGATTGCGCCAATCTCATTTCCTGGAAATGTTGTTCTTTTTTCAGAATTTCAAATTATGATAAAGGTTGGGATGACTTTTCCAATTGAATTCTTGAACGAATGAAGCTAACCGTTTATGGCAGTATTCGTTTTTGCACCTCCCCCTAAGTAGTTTGAGTGACAGTTCCAGCATTCAATAGGAAACCCTGGTTTACTTCTGTGACCCGACCTGCTTAGATGGCCAATCCATGTGTTTTCACAGTAATTTAGAAGTAGGGTAGCCCAAAGTCTCCTCCCTACTTATTCTCCGGCACTGTCCCTGAGGTTACAATTGGCGGAATTAGAATACAAAACATGCCCCAGTCAGATCAGCACCTTCCCTAAGGTTTCACTTGGCAGAGTTAGAATAGTAAATCTGTCCCCAGTCTCAGTAAAGCACCTTCACTGAGGTACCACTTAGCAGAGTTAAATAGTAAATCAGTCTCCAGTCTCAGTCCAGTCCTTCCCTGCGGTTACACTTGGCAGTGTTAGAAAAGTAAATAGGATGACAGATAGAAAGAAAAATATCAACAAGTAATAACAGCAAAGCTTTTTCCATGGCACCATCTGCAGTTTGCTGTATAGCTCTCAAGTGTCCCGTGTCTTATCTGACATTTTTTTTCAGCCTTTCCTGGTACAGAAATTTGCATTCTGGGACTTCTAGGTTTGTTAAGTTGTTCTTTTAAAATTAGAGTATAGGCTCAAAACTCCTAGCATGTAGTGTTGGTGGCAGAAGTCCAGAAGTGGCTGACGGTGTCACACATTACACATGGGGACTGAGTTGGCAGAGACAAGAACTGTAAATAACTTGTATTACTACTAAAGGATCATACCCTGGCCACTACACTGGAAGGTACACAGGAATGTGCTTGTTGGTATGAGCTGGACAGGGGAATGGAAGACTTCTGTACCAGCAAAGCCCACTTCATCCTCAAAGTGCCTAATTATGTTTGAATTGAAGTAGTGTTTACATAGCGCCTCATAGCCTTGATGATGCCTCAACGCACCTTTTGGTGGAAGCTACACAGATAAATGTGCTTGGTTAGAAAAGTGTGGCTACGAACACTTCTGTGAAAGATGGTAGAGTGTATTGATGTAAGAGTGTCATCAATCGAGTAACAGCCACCACTCTTTATTACCTTCCTGAGTTCCAATTGTTGTTGAACATTTCTTATGATTGCAGAAAGACCATTTCAGGGTTAGCTGCATCAACAGAGAAGGAGGTTTTCTATTTGATGGCCATCTTCTTGAAGGTTAGATAGCTGGGATGCCTATCTAAAGCCAAGTGTTCTATTTTACATCCATCACCAAAATATCACTCGGAAAAATAAGGTTTTGTGCTAGTACAATGGCTGGCACACTCTTTCTCTTATGAGAAATGACAAGAATTGTGGTAGTCTGTCCTGTGCTTTGTAGGGGGCACAAACACCGACATAATACAGTCTTGCCTCTAGAGGCAAATGCTAAGAATTGATGGAGGTGAGCACCAAGTGCTGTAAAATGCGCTATGCCATATTGTAGTTTGTCCTGAGTGTAAACGGCAGAAATGTGAATAACATGAGGCAGAGCTCTTCCAGGCAGGGCAGCCACATTTCCTAGTCTGTCTGTTGTGGTACATCTGATGGGTACTTACAGAAGGGCATGTCGACTTCTGTATAAATATTTTGCTGTCTCATTGTCTGCTTGTAGGTAATATAGTTTCAGGTATGCGGGACACGTTTCAGTCCTACAGGGTTATCTAGTTGCACCATGCAGGCTGGCAAGACAGCACACAAGAGGAGAGTTTACCCAGGAGGAATATACATGCAGGGAAATAACAAATGCAAGATGGGACCATGCACATGGTAATAGAGAGGGAGAGAATCATGCGGTGAAACAAAAGTTGATTCATCCTGTTGAACGGGCATTATTCACAGACTCAAGAGTGCACAGCACATACACACAGTCAAGAAGGCACAACACTATCATTCAGCCACAGAGCTAGCACTACTGCAGTAGCCAAAATGCAGAACGCCAACGTTTCGTCCCCAGCTATAATATTGTAATGTTAAGAATGATGGCTGCTTAGTTTGCAAATTAGTACCTTATTCAGAGAAACATCTTTCTTCAATTTTTTTGAGGGAAGGCGGGGCTTATAATTTGTGTTCCACTTCCATCTTGTTGGCACTAGGATGTGTCACTGCAGCAGGTGCTGGGAGAGGAGGTTGGGAGGAGACGTATGGTGACCGATGCTGCTTATCCATCAGAGATCATGTGCATTAGTGCCACAGCAGCCTTCTCTGCTCAGTCTCCGGGTGGTGGTACCTTCTGGCCACCAGACCCCGCGGCAAGGACTCTGTGCTGCTTCACCAGGCTGGCCCATGGCTCATTACAGGGATACCACCATGGCAGCTTTTACCCAAGGGCCTTTGGCCCCACAGCCAGCCTTCCGATGCCACTGGCATGCCAGGTGGGCAACAACTGCAGCTACAACTATGAGCAGCTGCACATTCGGCCTATGAGGGCCCCCGGTTGCTGCAAAGTCATGCAGCCCCTGGGGGGTCAGCAGTGCTCCTACGTGCTGGTTTGAGCTCAGGTAAGGAGGACCGAGGTAGGGAGGGGCAGTGTTGAGAGCAATGTTTGAAAATGTGGTTACAATGTCTAACTTCCATATTGTGAAGTAGCAAAGTCCTACGTAACTAATGACTAAACTATACTGACATTTTACACTGCAGCCAGCAATTCATCAACTCTGATGAAAATGGCTAACAATTGGGAAAAATACATAATGACTGGTGTGTTTGCAATCATTTACAAGTCCATGATAGAGGGGAACTCCGACCGCCGGCGGAACTCCACAGAGTTTTTCGATGACTCCGCGGAATGAAACTCCACGAGCCCCAACCATGCCTAATCTGTATGTCACTCCTACTTTGTCCATGATTCCTCTAGCTGCATGAGATCCCTATTAAAATAAGCCTAGGCTAAGCTTTAACTATCTGTAACTAAAGTCCTGAATAGTATTTGGACAAAATATTGAGTTCTAAATATCGAGTTGCAGAAATATCGGGAAAAAAATAATGTGATACAAAAATATAGTCATAAGCAATTTCGATTTTCAGGTAAGTAATATTGTTTTCAAGAATATCGTTGTTGTTAATATTGTTTTCAATAATATAGTTGTAAAAAATATTGTTTATTAATTATCTTTGTGTCGGTTAGTCATCTATTACTTGTATATGTTATTATTGTTTGCCTAATTGTTAATAATATTTTGAAATATTGTTTGAAATGTTAAGAATTTGTAATTGAATTGCTTATAGTAATTTATATTGTCTTAGCAGTTTGTTGGTTTGTAGGGGTGTAGGGTGGGAAGTTAAATAGGTATCATTAATTAACAATTAATTATTAATGTATTATTATTTAATTCATTAATTTTTAAATATGTTAATTGTGTAATAATTAGAATTATAAGTTATATATTATGTACAGGCTGCTGGATTTGTAGGGGTATAGTGTGGGAAATATCCACCTCTCTGTTTTTAATACTGCCAAGGGACCCTTCAGACAGTTTGTAGCTTACACACGTTCCACTTTCACTGCACACTCACTGTACACAGCCTGCTCCACTCTAATCAGGCGTTGAAGCACACCCTAGGTGCATTTGGCGCCTGGGGTGGGACCTCATGATGAAGCACGCCACCAAATAAATTGGTGGGTGAGGGTCTTAATAAAAAACAAATGTTTTTTCCCCAACATAAACATAGAGCTTCTATTTCATAGCTAGTTCCCATTGATTTTTGCTTACATTAATAGGGGAGGTGAAGTAACACTTTTCCTCTCTCTCTTGCTTGCTACATAACGATTCATTTGTGGCCAATTCTTTTGACAGTGCAAGCATATTTATATATGAACCCTGGGCTAAACATACTGAGGCAGACTCTCCTGATAAACACTTTCAGAAAGACTAAGAGGCTTATTACAAGTTTGGCAGTCCCGTTGACTGCCAAACCATCAGTGGTGGTCCGACAACGGTGAGTTGGGTAGTCCGACCCCCATATTAAGAGTTGGGTTTATTGGCTTTCCACAGACACCGTCAGGCCTCTCTGAGCACAGCGACCAAGGAGTAGGCCTATGAGGCTGCGGGAAGCTCAGACCGCCAGTTAAACTGCCACCCAATTAAAAGTTGTCTTATAGCCTGTGTGACAGTGGCGGTCCAACCACCACATCTGAGAAGGCGGAAAAGGAGGGAAAAACTGCCGAAACTCACCCACTTCTTTCTAGCGACATGGAGCCCATCGTGCACGTCCTGCTTCTGCTCTACCTCCTCATCCACATTCAAAACGCAGTCTGTTACAGACAAAATCAGGGGTAAGTCATACAACTTATTGTTGCCATTGACCCCTCAGGAACTTGATGTTCCGCCATGGACCATCCAAGGGAGTTAGGGTCCTTAAGTAAATTACACATACACAGGGACCCTGTCTGAGATTGTTTCTTCACAATCATCTGAAACACATCTGTAGGATGCCCTCCTAGGCAGGTAGAATGTACACAAATTGACATGTGTTTCCAAATTGTTTAACGTGATAGTTGTGTGTGCATTATTTGTGTTCCCTAACACCATCTCCTAATCAATATCACACCTTTTAATCTCTTTCAAACATAACTTTTACCCTTTCTCACTTTTCTCCCATGTCAACACTGATCTGCACTAGTCATGCAGCTTACCATTCCTCAAGTGTTGCTACAGTGACATTGAACTGACTACAACAACTATGAAGCCTTGTGACTGCAACTCTTACCAAGATGCTACACTCCTTTTGCCCCTTCTCACTTGTTTGCCACGTCACTACTGAAGTTCACTACTCATGCTGGTTATCATTACTCAAATTTTGCTAACGTGAGATTGAAGTAACTATAACTGCCATGAGGCCTTGTCACTCCAACTATAACCAAGATACAACACTCCTATGTCCCCTTCACACTTGTTTGCCATGTTACTACTGATCTTACGTAGTCATGCAGGTTTTCATTTCTCAAGCATTGTTAAATTTACATTGAAATGACTACAACAACCATGAGGCCTTTTGAGTCTAACTCTGACCAAGATGCTACACTCCTTTTGCCCTTTTTCACTTGTTTGCCATGTCACCACTAGTCATGCAGTTTACCGTTACTCAAGTGTATCTAATGTGACATTAAACTGACTACAACTACCATGAGGCTTTATTATTGGAACTCTGACCAAGATGCTATTGTGAATATGACACATTTACATTGCACACATCCCAGGTCCTGATGGGATTTAAAATTAAAATCAGTATGGATGTGTCCTTAAAGTGAAACTCACCTTCTCTGCTACAACTCTGCACAGTGGTGTAACAAAGGCCCCCGTAGTGTTGGTGCCCCTTGGTCTCCAGGAGGCCCCATCAGCACAGTACCCTGACCTGAAAGATCCTGAGTGAGTCTTAAGGGGGGGCCCCTACATGTACTCTGCAAGGGGTCACCCCAACTTTCATTATGCTGTTGGGATTACATAGAATCAATGTGAGACACATTCAAAGGGCACAATGGAAACACTCTGCAGAATAGCTATGACTCTATCAAGGGGAACCCTCAAAAGCCCGGGCAGTGGGGCACGCTATATTTTGCACATGTCTGACATACTCCATGTGCAATGTACCTGGGAACTGAAGTATATCAGTGCAGCCAATAGAATAACCAAGTGCCAGACGTGTGTTGGCCAATGGGTAAGTGTTGCATACATCTAGATGAAGTAGATATTGGGTACCCATTGCAAATTGGACACATGTCTATGCAGAACTACACAAAGGTATGAAAAGTTGACACCCTCCATGTGTGGATTTACAAAATATCTAACTAAAACACACCTAACACATACCCAAACTACATCATAGGATGAAGGGCAAGCTAAATGACATTGGGAGTGGCCAGGCCAAGATGAAATACTTACCACATAACATATCACCAAATGAAATGTCTCCATAGACACCCACCCAACATTTACCCTTGTCCTGTCTGACTCCAGCACTGGCTCCAAGGTCACATCATACTTACCACTTCAACTGGATAAGCAATAACGGATTGAATAAAAAAACTGTATTCACACAGTAACTAAATAAGAAAATCAAATAAATAGCAAAGTAATAGAAGGACACATATCTTCTAAATTGTGAAATGGTTTACTGAAATAATTTAAATAAAGACAAAACAAAAACAAACGCCAATAGCCAGTCCATGAAATGTCCATGTGCAACAGCACAATGCTGTGCAACAAAACTTGCCCTTGCTGACACTGCCAGGTAAAGCTCTCCAGGAAGGGGCATCCAGTGAGCAGGGCAGTCACCTAAATGATGGTATTTGGGAGAGCTGGAGTCGGTATTGAGTGTGGTTAGGATGACTTTGGGGGGAATGGCTGTGACAGAGGTAAGGGCATGGTCAAACATAGAGCGTTTCTTTGGAACCTGGGGAGGTGGGATCACAAGGGGTGGGCTTTTGGAGGTAGAGGGAGAATCGGTGTCTGGTTTGTGAATCTTGGTTTGGTTGTATTCTTCAGTCTGCATGTGCTCTAAACAGGGCTGGGTAAAAGGGTTTGGGATGGGGAAGAGGCAGGAGGTGGGGTGGAAGTCAGGGATGGATAGAAGGCAACAACAGGCACACTAGATGCACCTTCCTGAGGAGGTTTTCCTGGCAGTTTTTTGAAGGCGCGTTTGGCAAAAAAACTATTGATCACCTGCCCCCACCAACATCCATGTGGACTGGCCAATGGCCTGACAAATCTTTAAAAAATGCTTGTTATTGGTCTCAATAAAGCAGATCCTTTTGTTTGACAACACATGAGTCCTGTCACTTTTTCTTTTTTGTGTACTTTGTAATGTGTGACTACAGTTTTGGCTATTTTATCTAGTTTGCTGGGCAATTAGCAGAGGTGTGTAAATCCTGTAAATGGCACAGGTGATGGTATAGCAAAGGGGAAGGCTAACTGTTCCATGGATGGACATGTTGGATGACATGGAATTAGGTGGGATGTCATGTGGTGCGATACCATACAATATGTGATAGAGTTTGTGTGGTTGGTACTATCATCACAGGACATAAATCCTACCATATGTGACACTGGCACAGGGATGACACCTACAAACCTTAAAATGCCTAGTTGGATATGTTGCTTTTTAACAAGCTAAAAACCACAAAAGTTGTTTGTCTCACACATAAGTAACTTCTGGGACAGTCAAAATGTCACATGAGCTTTAGCCCTGTGCAATGCAAGCATGGCTTTAGGAAGAGTTACAGCACTCCTTTGGAAGTAAATGGCCTGACATAATTCAATCACACACATCCATAGTGTGGCCAACGGAAAGAAGTATCAGGTCAGGGGGTGATCTCTGACAACTTACAGAATTTACTAAATGCGAAGGCAATCTGGACAAATAGTGGGAGAAGGGACTCATTTTGGGACCATCCAAGGATTAGTAGAACTACAGAGAGGTAAACCTGTGACTCACAAGTGCAGCCCCAAAGTGACTGTACTTCTCAGCCTCTGCCATGGCCAATTATGAACATCCCTTGCCCTCTGCTGGCAGTGCAGACTCATCCCACATGCACCACACATTCTCAGCACTTCAATTCAGAAATGTACATCTGCGGGCCACCCTATATTTGACATGACCGTTGTGTGACACACTGAGAGGGGCATTGAAGTATTGCTAGCTCCATAAGCATAGTTTGTTGAGCACATATCTGGCCTGCATAAGTATTGTGACGGTACACATGCTGCACATCATTCTTACCTACTCCTAATAGTATAAATACACAGCTCAAACCATAAGCCTAGAAATATTTACCACCCTTTACCATGATTTGGTAACACAAGTTTTACGTAGTACCATCAACTCAACATATGCATTGAAATGTGCATGCTACCCATGAATGATCTAAGGCTTAACAAATGTCACAATAATGATGTGAAGTAAACAGAGTACAATGCTTCACAATCCCGTATATGTATGTCCTATGTAGGGATACTAAAATGTTACTTCATTACTATCATATGACATACTGGACACCAATAGCCCTACTATAGCCTGTGACACAGGAAGCAATACAGTCCAACAGTGAGCCATAGAGCTAGCCATACAGGGGACGGACCTCATCCACAAGCTTCTCTAGCTCCTCTGAAGAGAAGGCTGGGGCCCTCTCTCCTTTATCACATGCCATGACTCACCCCCTCCTAGCTCCTGTTGGGCCCTCAACTGGCCATCAAGCTCCGGGTAGGCCACCACCAGGATGCGGGCCATTAGTGAAGTCAGTGTCTGTTGCGTGCCCCGTCCACTTGGGGCGAATTTCCCCAGCTGGACCTCCACGATCTTCCTGGTCCAGCATCTCAGGTCCTCCCACCTCTTTCTGCAATGGACACTGCACTGGCAATAGACCCCCAGGGACACCCCTTACCGGGTGATGGCTTTCCAAACATCCTGCTTCTGATGGGTGTTGATTTGAATGGATGTTATAGATGAAGAGACTTAGTGACATGTAGGACTGGCTGATCAAGCAGTTGCAGACACCTAGCATGAACATGAATATATTGTCAGCAACGCAAATGTGTAGACTCCCATGATGAACATACACACTGACATAATACCAAAATACACTAGTCATCTTATCACTACACCCAACACTGACCAGGTCCTCTACTGACTATGCCAGCCTACTTACATCACGTAGCCCAGGGCCAAAATACATGTACTGTGAATGTCGTCCAAAAGTACCATAACATACCATTGGGAGCACATGTTAGTTAAACTACATGTGCATGACAGTACAGATACTTTAACACCCCAGACATGTGACTCTATCAAATCTGTTCAAAACATAACTGATACCATTAAATGCAATAAATCTCAAAACATTGGTCTCCATGGAAAGCCTGCCATGAGACACACTGTGTACTCGCAATCTGGAAATTAGTGGTCGTGTGGTCAACTGAATGTAAAAATTTACTGCATCTGATTGAGTGTTTGTGTGATGACCTTCCAGCAAAGTATTCCCATTTGGCCATTTGTGGCACTGTCACAGGTTTGACATCAACATACCATTGTACCTACTGCATGGTTGCTTCATGTGACACACATGGTGATGCAGTGATGGACTTCAGTGCTGTATACACCAACTATCTGCACAGTACATGTGACAATAGTGCAATAAGCCAGCACAAAATGAGCTCTACTCGTGGGACAGTTACAACACACATGTAGTTGTGAAGGGCCTCACCTAAGGCAGTGAAACACATTCACACAATGTGGGTAAATGGCAAGTAGACTCAGGTCTGTGGTTCTTGTCAGGTACAATGCTATTGGTAGCATATGCAAGATGTAGTAGGTCAACAGCATTTTCCGAAGTACTAATATGAGCACTATCTAAGGATCAGCAGATCTACAGAGAGAGGACACTGTGCTGCAGTACTATGTTACATATACCTCTGCTGCAACCTGAGCCAAAGTGGGTAGAAATAATTGCCGGGCTTGGCTTTCTGCTGACTGCTGACTTACCGTCGTGCTCTCACATAACCATCACATTCCCAAGTTTCACATTGGTAAGTGTACATCTGTTGGCCATCCAATACAGGACATGGCCATTATGTTGCTCTCTGGACAGGTTTGCAACATTTGCTTCACTCCCAGCCAATAGGTTGAGGAGCAGGGATGTGTGCTGGAAGAGTTGGGGTACTATACACATATCTGAGAACAACTACTACCGCTCCTTACATTATAGATACTCAAGTCATGCAGTCAAACATATTATTTCATTTGCACATTGAAAAAGATCTGCATGTGAATCCCACAATAGGTGACATTATACTTTAGCATGCAGATATATGTTAATAACACAGGGGCAGAATATAGGGCTACTCTCACATCAGCATGGATTTATTTGTTGAGACGGTATAAAGCACAATAGTCCATCACATGATTGACCTGAGTAGGTACAACACATCCTAATAAATGTCTCTGTTATTTAACTCTGGGAATCAGAGGCACATAGTAGCCTATGGGTGTGGTAAGTATGAGCTTCCATATGTATTTAAACATTATGGAGCAAGTTACCTGCTCCTCCGGTGACCCATAGAGCTAGACATACAGGGGAAGGACCTCTCCAACAAGTGTCTCCAGCTCCTGTGATGTGAAGGCAGGGACCCTCTCACCTGCTTGGCCTGCCATGGTTGCTCCCAGAGGTGGCACAGAGCAAATGACATTGAGGAGGTTTTGAATCCAACAATGTCAATAGAGGTGAGTTTGTTTTCAACTCTCAGCGTACATGTGCACCGCGTACACGGTCATTAGCGTAGACACACACAGCCATTGGGCCGCCGCTGTCTCACTCCCTCCCCGTTACCCTATAGCTCTGTCAGCCATGCACTGATCTGCCCAACACTCCGTCGATTACCATCGGCAGCTGAACTTTACATTTGTCCGATATGCGAGGTCATGCTTCAGCAATATTTGCGGTTGTATAGACAGTATCATTGAAGGTTTTTTAAGCACTTGTCAAGGCTGCATTTGTGATGGTTAAAGGCGTCGCCACCACCAAAAACGAGGGCAAACATGTTCACACTTGTAATGCTACATTCCCATGTCATATCCAGTACGACACTTCAATAGGTGGAGTGCTTAACAGTGCACATAGGAAAAATGAGTGCAACGCACTGTACACCTCAGTTGGCAGTAATACATGTAATGCTTCCCTCACTATAGTGGCAATTTGAAATCTTTGATTTGATGATGTGCACAGCTCTGTTACAGACCTGTGATGGCCAGCTTGTTCGAGATCTGCCAAGGATCATGTAAAATATGTACTGCTTTATGAAGCATTGATGTACAGACACATGTCTTTAGCCTTATGCTTCACATATGTTACTCTGCACTCTGAGAATAAAATACTCTTTTGAGTTACTGCTTTCAGAGAGAGGGAGGAGACATTAGTGACCTGTGTACCACCCATTTCTTGACCTAAAAACCATGGAAGAATTTCACATTATCTCAAAATTCTGTTTAAATAGGCAAACAATCATATATCTATGTCATCATTTGGAGCCTGACCAGAACAGGAAGTGCTACCAGTCTATCAATGTGCAGGTTGTCTGCCTAATGGATTTCTACATTTCAAATGGCTGTGCCTGGCTCCCAGGATCTGCCCATGAGGGCTACATACTGCAGAACAGCAGTATATCCCAGCTGATGTCACAACTACTACTGGAGAGAGCCTGGCTTGTAGGTTAGTGCGATCTGTCCAAACTTTGTAGGGAAAATGTCATGTAGTATGTTCTAAAAATTGTGTTACTAAAATTTGCCCTTTTCTAGGACATTCAGTGCGTCCAAACCGGCCATGTTTGTTGGAAATGCTGAGGAATCCTACAATGCCAGGGGAAGTTTATTTCAACGATGCCCATGGAAGAACAGGGCGCCCAGTGGAGCAGGCTTTAGGGCTCCTCAAAGCCAGATTCAGATGTCTGCACTATTTGTGTGAATTACATCAGGAAACCATGCTTCAGTGGCATGTGTTTTTTAGTTTTTTATTTTAGTTAAGAAGCCCCAGAAATTAAGTAACAAATTAAAAAGTGAGAATAGATATGTGAAGTCTTCCGTCATGGTGGATGAAACCATCTTTGTAGAATGACATTAGGGGTGAGGTCTCTTAATGGCCGTGGTTGGTGTCTTGCTGTCCTGAGCTCCTAGGTTTTTCTGTGAATCCCCTCCATCTGACAGAGGGTGGATGTGGAGCTGCTGAGACAGGGGCACTTGCAGGCATATCTTCCTCTGTCAGGGCCACCCTTCCTGTGGCTGCAGCAGGTGTTGAAGGTGCGTATGTACTTGGGCCTTAGGAAGGCACAGATGCTGGGGGAAAAAGCCCTGCATAGGGTGGTGTTCATATCCCTCAGCACCCCAACCAGGGAGACCACCTCAGTACGGATGCCAGCCACCTCAGTGCGGCCACCGGCCACCTCAGTGTGGAAGCTGCCCACCGCAGTGTGGATGTTAGTAACCTCTTGGTATGTGCCAGTTGTAGCTCCTTAGTCTCCCAGATTTTGGTCAAACGTCAGCTCATTCACACTTTGGGAGTCCTGGTAGAACCCAAGGACTTGGGTGATGGCAGTCTGGCTGTTCGTGTCCTCAGCAGGCTCACTCTGGGTGCCCACTTATATCCTCTTAGGATGGCTATCCCCCAGCCCTGTGCCCTTGCCACAGAGTGCACCTTCCCAGTGGGTCCTAGTTCCTATGTGACTGGGGTGGTGCTACTAAGATCAGAAACCAGGACTGAGGTGCACAGGATGGTAGTCACTGTGCTAGCTGCACAGGTGGTGGGGCAGTGATTGGTGGTGTTGCCACAGCTGTGGTGGGAGGTGTAGTTGTGGGCACAGTGAGCCCCACTGTTGCCGTCTGCCCAGGTTGACCAAATGGGCCATGACCGTCATCCACATCCACTTCTTCAGGAGCGTTGTCATCACTGAGGGTGTCTTGCTGGCATTGAGAGGAACTCTGTTCAGTTTCCAAACTGCTTTTCCAGTGCAGTGGTGGATCTACCTGTTGAGAAATTGAGAATATTGTTAATAGTGGAAGTGAGGTATCTACATCCAAGTTGTTTGTGTCAAAGTTAAAGGGTACCTAGAATGGAACACACTAGTTAGAGATTAGCATGGTCAGCTATTGGCGTGGATCTGAAGTTGGTTACTAGACATTTGTAAACATTCAATTGAAGTATTAGATTTCTACAGCTCATTTGATGTGAAGCTATGTGACATTTTGGCTTTAGGGATAGACATGACAACTCCAAACCTCAACCACTAACACAGTGTAGTCACACCATGTGTAGGTGTTTATTCTATGGCCTAGTTGTGTCTAATCCAGGTAAACACCCAGTTTGTTTGTATATGTAGCATTGTTCATTATGTGAAAAATGCAGAGTAAAGGGGTCATGTGGCAGTAGTAATGAGCTGAACTTTCTTAATGGCTGACATATATTAGGGCTACACAGTTGTTAGGGTGTCACTCATGCCAACAATAGTTTCAGTAGATGGGTCCAGGACATCAAGCAAAGTATTCAGATGTATATTTGATAGGAGCATTTACTCTATATTGCACATTTCATGAGTAGTGTAGATCAGTAGTAAGATGGCACAAGTGCGAATGAGAAAAAGCAATGTAGCATCTTGGTTAGAGTTGGAATGACAAAGCCTCATGGTAGTAGTTGGAGACAGTTTAATATCTGCTTACCAACTCTTGAGAAAAGGTATGCGGCCTTACTAGTGTAGATCAGTAGTAAGATGGGCAAAAAGTGAGAAGGGGCATAAGCAGTCTTGCATCTTGCTTAGTGTTGGAATGACAGGGCCTCGTGGTAGTAGTATTAGATAGTTCAATCTCTACTTACCAACACGTTAGAAAAGGTAAACTGCCTGACTAGTGTAGATCAGTAGTTTGATATCTGACAAATGAGAAGGGGCAAAAGGATGTAGCGTCTTGGTTAGAGTTCCAATCCCAAGGACTCGCGGTCATTTTAGTCAGTTCAATGTCAGTTTAGCAACACATCAGAAATGGTAAGCTGCATGACTAGGGAGGATCACACGTAACGTGGCAGGCAAGTAAGCAAAGGGCAAAAGGAGTGTAGCATCTTGGTTAGAGCTGAAGTGACAAGGTCTCATGGTAGTTGAAGTCACTTCACTGTCAATTTAATAACACTTGAGTAATGGCAACCTGCATGAATAGTGAACTTCAGAAGTGACATGGGAGACAAGTAAGAAGTAGCAAAAGGAGTGTAGCATCTTGGTTAGAGTTGGAGTGACAAGGCCTCACAGTAGTTGTAGTCACTAATGTCACTTTAGCAACACTTGACAAATGATCAGTATACCATAGCTGTTGGCAACACCCATTTGGTATGAACCATACATTTACATTTTCACACAGATCATGGATGATGGATAGATATTTTAATGGAAATGCACTTACAGACAGCTTCGCAACATCTGGCATGTGCTGGAATTGGGTATATGCACTCTTTTATGCAACAATACACATTGCCACAGACAAACCAACATCTCAGATACTTTGAGTATTGCATGTTAGGAAAGAAGAGAGAGAACAGAATTAAAAGTACCGTTTAGAGCAAACAGGACATTGAGATATTGTGGCAGTTATTGAAGCGTAACTTACCAGAGTCTACCCCCTATCTATTCCTGACAAGCCCCCAGTATGCAGGATAGCAGAGATCTTCTCCTCCCAATGTAAGATTTGTAAGGGTGATGGCTTTTGTACTTTGTACAAACCCTCAGCCTGAGATCATTCTACCTCTTCCTAATGTATCCCTGTGTGCACAGGGTGTTACCAACAGCATTCAGACTGTTGACTATCCAGGCCCACATTTTATTTTTCATACTGAAAGGAGAATGCTGGACTAGGGACACAAATATGGGTGGCTCTGCTCTAATAATTTCATCCACCATGACTGTCAACTCCTGCTCAGTGAAGCTAGGTTAATTTTTGGCAGGCATAGTGAAAAAACAAAAATGTGAGTATATGAATGAAGTACAAAAACGTGATGGAGGTAAAAAGGTGCAAAAATCCAATTTTCCAGGTGGTGGAGAGTGCTATATTTGAAGTAGAACAAAAGTGGCGCCTTATCTACGAAGGGCAGTATCTGCCTGTCATGCTGTGCTGCAGTTTGGACGCAAAAAATGCTGGTCAAGGTTAGAGTGTATTTTATAGTGTGATTTGCAGGCGTGCCCACTTGCCAAAGGACATTAGGTGTGCAGTTTTAAAATCCATCCAATGGTCAAAGATTTTATGTATTTTTTGGGTGTGTACCATGGCGGTTGACCCCTGTTAGGTAACCACCATTTTTTGAGAATCTCTGTGAGACTGCGAGTATGACTATGTAGTCTAAATACGCTCGGCTGGTGGACTGCTGACCTGGCGGTATCGGTCGATGCACCGCCAACATTTGACACCACTGTGGCCCTGCTGGCTAGACCGCCTTGGCTGTGGTCAGCATTTCAAACAGCAGAACTCGCAATATGGCGGGCTTTAGATCGCCGGCACAGCGGTGGCATAAATGAAGCGGATGCAGTTCTCAGACAGTTGGACTTCAAAACCCATCATAAGGCCCTAAGGGTGTTAGGGTTTGGATATCAAGGCCCTCTGTCAAAACATGACACATGTCTTATCTACCACATTGTGCAGTGCATTTATGGAGAATGATGAGGTGAAGCATGCCACAAGCAAGACCAATGTGCACCTGTGAGAAAGCAAATTATTAGTTTGGGTAAATGATAGTCCAGCACAAGTAATAAAGTCACTAAATTGTTATGTTAGGGTAAAGGTTTCAGTAACTTGAATGTGGGTTCAACCCCTGGTAGATATGGTACAGAGCAGACAGGCTACCTTAAAGGAAAAGTTGTAAAGCATTTAGAGTATCATAACAGTAAAGAAAAGTCCAAAACACAAGACAATAAAATCCCACTCCAATTTACAAAAGTAGAGAACACTTTAAAAAGCTAAAGGACACCAAAACTTCAAAACTCCCATAGAGTAACCAGTAGGTATGCTTTTCTTGAAAGATTTATGGGAAAATAGCACCAAAAAGCATAAATCACCAATGGTCATCAATGGTCAAAGTCGACCAGAAATTAGGTGTGACTTGAGGCGGACTATGATGGGGAGCAGGTCCGAGGCACCAAGTAGATTGGCGGCACTTGGACCTGGAAGTAAGGAGGCTCAGGAAAGATTATAAGTCCTGATCTGAAAAGGGACTTTATCCTTTTCTGAATAAAAACTCTTCTCTGAACGGGAAAACCCGAAGTACAGTCCAACCCCACGGATTTGCTGGTAGGAGAATTTTTGAACTTCGTCCAAACAAAGTTCTGGAGACAAAGTTTTGAAAAAGTTCCTAACCTTCTTTTAGTGCCATACAACCATAGGAGTACACATCTAATGTCCACAGGATCTCAGGGGATGCAATTAGAGACTCTCAGAGTTTCAGCCAGAGGGTCCAGTCTAGGTCCAGTTGTCACTGGTCAGCTCGGATTCTTCACAAGAATGTCAGCCTTATGATACTTAGAGATCTTTCAGTCCGTTGAATTTCAAATGGAAGGGGGCCCAAAATTCTCAGGTCCTTTACGAATGTGACAGGTGCCAACTGCAGCAGATCAGTCTGCCTGGTATCCTTTCACGAGTCCAGCAGGGCTTTGACTGGGTAGCATGAAGCTCCACGTTTACAGCTGGCACTAGTTAGTGGGTGCAGGTGACACCTGGTACTTCCTAACAAATGGGGTAACATTTCCCTGTGACAACCATAACCCCTATTGCAGTAGTTCCTATTTGCCTTATAGAAATCAGGCCCAAAAAAGTCATGTGGCAGAACATTTTCAGGATGGTTAAAGTCTGCAGCCACACTAAATTTGTGTGTGCAATTGTGACATAGGGAGATCACTGGTGACCTCACACATCTAACATTAAAATCCAGATTGAAGCAAACAAGGTACCAAAAACAAAGCAAAAGATAAAAGTCTGGTAGGATAAAAGCGGGGTCCTTCAGCAATTAGACAGGGGATACACAAGAATTGTCTTGATGACCTATTCTATGTCTTTCAAGTGCACCTCTATAGCTATATGTGACTCAACGGACCTGTCAAGCAAGATTTGACTGTATGGTGTGAACAAGATGCCTGAAGTTATGCCTGTTTTGTGGTCCTGGGAGGCATTCATACCTATTACAGGGCTTGAGTACAGGCTATGAGCTCCCACAGCTTATGTAAACTAACTGTCTGACAGATAAAATATAATGTTTTATTAAAAATACAACTTCACCCTTGAATTGGATTTTTAATAACTATTAAAAAGAGTTGCTTAATTATTTTTCTAACTCATCCTATTTTCTGAGACAGCAGCATTAGGATTTTAATCTATACTTTGATTTTCTACAATGGATAGCTAAGCTTGCCATAATAAAAATAGATTTTGGGCCTTGTGACTGTAGGGGCATGCTAACATTAGTTTTCTAAATGTTCTACTTTTAAACATCATGCTCTCTACCTTATGGGCTACAATACTTGCATAGTGATGGCTTAGTGATATTTAAAAGGGAGGTTTTTGCCTGTTAAAAATTATTATTTTAACAGGTCACACTTCACACACAAACATGTGGCTGGCACAATAAGAGCTGCAGTACAAAGGTTACATTTGCTGCTTTATGCAATGGGGGTATTTCCGTACCATATATTATTATTCTGAGCACATACACTGGGCACTGAAAGCAGAGGGTTCAAGTGCAAAAAGTAGACACAAGTTATGGCTTCAGAAGATTTTTGGCAAGTTCCACATAATCTTCAAAATGGCCTCTCTTTGCATGAATGACTCCTGAATGAAAAGCAAATACAGAAACTGGCCAAAAATGCCTAAATCAAAATTAATTTCAGGAAGACTTAAACTAATTATTAAATTGTGTCACGGTGAATCCCCAAGATTTTTAAAATTAAAACAGTGTCCAAGTGAAATAAATCCATTACAAAGCTCTTTCCTTTACTTTTTGTATATTCTTCTCCATGATCATTTTTTATTTGTTGCTAATCACTTTTGATTAATTAATATAATTTATTCAGACAGGCATCTAGCTGACCAAAGTCTCGTACATTTATTCTTATGACTAAAGCTGAGGAACAGTTAGAGATGATACGGAAGAAATTGAAAGAAAATCTAGCTTCGTTACATCATTCAGCATGGATTACCCTTTGAGATGTAAGGATAAAGCAGCACACTGATTGTAGATAAACAGCATGTCATTTATGTCTTCCTGAGCTTATAGGCCATTTTAAATTCCAGACATATTATTAGCATTGTTGTTGGAATGACCCAGACATTCCTTCATGGCACCCCCTCATTCTGCTTACACTGCCTTATTCCTTGGAAATTGCATGTCTTGTTCAGAATCTACCTCTTGAATATGTGTATGTCTGTTCACATTCATTCTATTATATCCACGAACCGTCTCACTCCATTGCCTAAATCTCTCTCTTCCTATCCTTCTAAATCTAACCTTACTGTGCTTAGAAATAGAATTGTATGGTATACTTTGTGCATAAGTAAATAAATACATATTTTCACAAATTGCTCAGCCCTGTATCTGACATGAACTATAGAACACAGAATCCTGTTTAAGGGTGTTTCATTTTCATATATCCTATATCTTATTATCAATATTTGGTGATCCTTGTGAATGGATTCCTATAGTAGAATTGACACTGGTGACACAAAACATTGGTTGTGTACCTTTGACAAACTCTTTAATTTCTGAGCCTGTGCTGAATACATTAATGACCTTCATAGTACAGAAACTATCTGGAGAGAATATTTGTCTGGTGCAGACATGACAGATGCCATGGAAAGGTACTGATACATACATTTAATACTGTGTTTACTTTAAGTTCAATTCAAGATCCTTAAAGCATTACAAAATGAATAAACACAAATTGATTTATATTCATTTATATTAATAATATAAACCATACTAATATAAATCATATGAATATTCTTTTGACAAATAAGCCACATCATAGAAGCTACATGGTAAAAATGATAATTGTGAATCTACAGGAACACATCAATCCCTGTACTTACACAAATAAGTAATTAAATATGAAGATAGTATGATTTATCTGAACTTCTCATATGATATTAATCATTTTAAAAAATGCACTGGCTTAGTATAATTGTGATTTAATTATGATTTAGGTCTAGGTGCAGAGCAAAACTTACATGGTATATAAAATATGACAATAAAAACCAAAAAAGAATATGTGGTAAAAGGGTGAGTCTACCTGGCTATACATCTTGCATAACAGGTTTTCCTCCGCTATTTGTCAATATTTAAAAATAAATATCGGTAACAATTGTTTTTGTCCTTACTATGCGTGTGAACCTAATGTCGTAAATACATACTGTTGTCCATTTATAGTTCCCAGTTATGCAGAGGGGAAAGTAATCCCCTCAAAGGATGCAAACTCGAGAATCTAATAGAAGTTCCAACAATCTGAGTGTGGACTTGAAATCTCATCAGCAAATAGTGCAAGTTTTATACAGCATAACAAAGGAGACGGTCTCTTTGAAAGAGGCAGTGTAAAGGAAAAAATATTTTTTATAACCATAACAAAATATAAAGATACACAAAAAAATTGTATCAAATGTGCAGGCGTTCTAAGTAGTCAAATCAGTCCTACTTGTGTAAAGAAATCAATCAGCAGATTTGTTTTTTATAGTTGAAAAATGCAATTCAGATTTCGTAGAAATCCAATTGATTGGTCAAGAGACCGCAGAAAAATATATGGATATGTTTAAATGTAAACTCTTTATTTTTGTCTTGTTAAGCAGAATATGGACTTTTTTCTTTTATACTGTATCAGTCAGTCAGACAGTATTTCTTTATACGATTATGTATTAATAATCATAACAGTACAAGCTAAAACCTTTGACGATACAACTTTCAATATATAAACAGCTATGAATGTATATTCAATTATAAAAAAGATAAAAATGCCATCAAGTATTATCATTAAAACTACAGTATACAAGAAGCATCAAACTTTGGTACTGGGATAAATATAGTTAACCATATATAGCAGCATTCATTTTTAAAGCACATTGTATAAACGACACAACAGCTAAAATAATAGTTGGATCTAATAGTAGTTGTAAGTGCAAAAAAGCAGGTCTATATTGATAAAAACCTCAAACCTTTAAAATAGGAAGCAAATATCTGTTTTGCGGTACTTAACACATCGGACAGAATTATACCAGATTGTCCAGGGTTTGTAGGGAAATTCCATCACATGGGCATATTAAAATGGAATTACTATCGTAATGCCCAGGAGGGAAGCAGAGACTGCACCGTATTGAGCCCAATTGAAACCTTGTGAGCACTGACCTCTCCCACGGATTTTTGACCAAGGTAAGCTAAGACTCTGGACCTGGATTTCTTTGTATTATCTTACAAGCTCTAATTATCATATTTTCCAAGGCCCTTGATTCCCTCGTTTCCAGAGTTATTCTAAGATATTTCTCCTTTACCCTCTTCCCATCTGCTTTGACAAGAGACTAGGGAGCATAGCACAATTTGGGATGCTCCAATTCAATACTCAAGTTGTTTATGTATCCCAGGAAATGTATCTTATGCCCCAGGTCACAGCCAAGACAGGCCTGAATTACGTATCTATTAAAAGCTGTGTGGTCTCCTCACCAAACAGAGATTCATAGAAGTAATGGGGCATTTTTTATAGTGTTCCACAAACCCCAAGCCCCATTCATCATAAATAAAGGTGCTAGGGCTTGCGGGACCAACCCCAAGCAGTTTTTGACAAAATTGATTTTCTTCCCGCTGTATTTGTAAACAGTTATGATAATCCCAAATGGCTGCACCATACATAAGTACTGGCAGACATTTAATCCTATAAATCTGGAGGAAAAGAACTGTGGGTTTATTGCCTATTGAGGCGAAAAATTTAAAAAGAGAACCACAAGCATTGACCTCTAACAGCCATACAAAGGCTCCAGTTGCTATATTGGTCAAAAATGACTCTCAAGTATGCAAAAGAACTAACCCTCGAAATTGCAGTACACTTAATAGACAGGGGCCTAACTTTGGAGGTGATCTTCCCGCAGATCATTGTAGGAGTTTTAGAGATATTTTATGGTGTCTAGGTCAAGATCATTCAGAAGGTTTAAGAACATGTCCACCAAGCTCCTTAGGTCATTAGCTGCAAGGGATAATAAAACTGCATCATCTGCATACAGCAGAGATGGGACAAAAGCAGAGTTTACCCTAGGCATATCCTTTCTGTTTTCTATCAGAAACTTATTGAAGCCTTTGATATACAATAAGAATAGGAGGTGTACCAATACACATCCCTGCCTAACACCTCTTGGGAGATAAAAGGAGTCTGTGCATTCCCCCTTCTGACCAAACCTAACTGTTGCAGCTATCTCTAAGTGCATAGCTCGTACAAAATGCAGCAGGGTTTTTCTCAATCCCATATCAGCTAGTGTAGACCACAGCTTTGACCTATTAACTCGGTCGAAGGCGCTGCTTAGGTCCATAAACGCTAACTGGTGCTTTTCTTTGCCACCACGTATTTACCTATCATCCAGCGGCGGCTCCTCGAGGGAGTGCTGCAGGGCGGTGGGGTTAGCGGAGGAGGGGCAGGGTTGGGGTAGCAAACTCCGGCATACAGCCGAAAGCAGTTAAGTAAATTAATAGATAACACAAATTACACTGTGCGCGCTGTAACGCCATATGGCGATATAGCACGCGCAATGTAATTCATTTTGTTTACTTAACTCCATTCGGCTGTATGCCGAAGTTTACTACCATGTCACTCCCCTGCCCCACCCCACCCTACCGCCTCGCAGCATTCCCTCGAGGGATTCAGGCTGCTCCACAGTTGGCTTCCCCTCCCTAAAACCATACTGGACTGGACTTAAGATATTACTAGTTTGGGACCATTCCTCCAACCTCTCCAAAATAACTCATCCAGCCACCTTTAGAATTGAATTTAGCAAAGAGATTGGTCTGTAGCAGCTAGGATTCTGGCGGTCCAGTTTTTCAAAAACTGGCACAATTGTGGCACGCTTCTAATCCTTTTGTATTTCTCTAGATGCAGCTGCATTGAGGATGTTGGTTATCAATGGGGCCCAAAATGGAATATTTAGTTTATATAAATCCATTGGGATTCCATCGGGGCCAGGAGCCTTATTAGATGGGCCGATCCTAATCGCGTCTATTACTTCCTCTAATTGGAATGTTAAGGGTATGGAAAACTCAATTAAAACCTCATCAACTTCATTATGTCTACTTGTGTTGCCCTAGCAAATATTAGAAAAATGGTGTAACCATCTGTTTTACTTATTGGCCTGATATTAAGGGTCTCCCTTAGCTTCTTATTTGCTAGCCTGCATTCTTGGTCAAAATACCCAGATTGCGTTTGCTTCACTGGGGCAGAGAGGCTCTTCGTAATCTCTTTAGTGGATTCATTAGGAGTCCCAAAACCTTCCAAAACCTCACCTGGAGGAGGATCAATCCTAAGCAATGGATTCTTAAGCAAGTCCATATTAGCAGCAACTAGGGACTTAAATAGCTCGGGAGTCTTTGTTATGCGCCACCTAATTCTGCGCCCCTTATCTACAGTTTTCAGCCCAATTAAACCTGTGTAACTATTTCTTGATACACCCGAGGGTATTGATAGTTCAGGCACTATAGGGTTGTGATCACTATAACTGGTGGATATGACGTTGCCTGATCGAACCCGTTCTCGCATTGACTTTGATATAAAAAGAATAGTCAATGGTTGTTCCCTTGCCTCACCCCATAAAGGTTGTTTATAGACTGCAGGTTACAGCATGCTTCTCCTTTGTTATGCAGTATAATTGTTGAAATTGGTGTGTTGTTGGGACAGTTAGCCCTTGGGGTGGAGCGCCTTATGATCTAGGGATGATTTAGTATGTAGTGACTTATATCATGACTGTTTGTTACTTAAAAGTTTCATAACTAATATAGCTTGCTTCTTTCTTTTTCCCATTTTCGCCGATAGTAACATTCTGTATGATGTTTCAGTATCTCAGGGGTTCTGGGATCAATAATAAAACACTGACCATTTTTGAGTACTTTTAAGAAGGTCCTATTACTTCAGAGACGCAGCTCCAGAGCATTATGTTGGGTCAAAGAATGTCTCCAAAATAATAAAATCCATATGCACCCACTCAAATATATTCCAAACACTAAGTAGTAGAAGCAGTACGTCTGGTGTCACATAAAGAATTACATCCCTAAACCCCAGAAAAGGACGCAAATTTGGCGTGGATAACTCATATGGAGAAAATGTTACAGAGGCCTAAGTGTGAACTACCTCAAATAGCCTAAAAAGGCTTAGTTACAGGTGGGAAATGCCTATTAAAGTCACTATATCACAAATTGGGAGTTTTGGGAGCACACAGTACTGAATTAAGACTTGGTTCCAGCCACAGTTTTGGGCTGACTGATTGAAGTTTTAAGTAACAGAAGAGCTAGAGTAGCACTATTTTGTTACCTTAGAAAATGGTACATTTTTGCTTGTAAAAGGAACTTTCTGGAATTGTAGAAACATGAGTTGACACATCTATTCGAAACAACAAAATATATTATAACAGGATAGCAAACACAAAGTAAAATAACATCACAATTAAAACTTAACAGGACACATCACAACTAAACAATCAAAAAAGATTAGATTGCAACACGACAATCGCAGTTCAAATGAACAAATTCACATCGCAACAATGCAGCACAATAACAAAGCAGTACAAAAAGCAATAGAACATATCACAACCACAACAAAATGCTGTTCACCTGATATATACGAACGTTCTCATCATGCAATATCTCCTCTAAAAATCCCGTTTTTGTAATATAGAAATAAATAAATAATAACAATTCCTATTTGTTAAGTGCGAACGTATCACCCCCTAAGTGTTTCAAGGCACTGTGGCCCGTCGGGGAGATTAAGTGAGCTATTGCCTAGAGTCACATGATGCTGAGCTGAGCTGCCTCAGGTGATCATCCTGTCAGCCTCCCGCTCTGGAGTCAGCTGATCTGGCCACTGCGCCACACCTCTCCCCTATTGGTACACTGTAATTGAAGGAATTGCTTCCTTAACCTACTACCATGAACATGAAACTGCATCAGTCAGAAATGTTTGTCATCCGTCCCCATAGGTCTAGATACTGTACTGTTCAACTGTCAATTAGTTTAACTTTGCACTGTGCAGATGATGATGGAGAAGGCCTCCTTTATACAATCATCAAAGAAATACATAATTGTGCAATACTCCTGTAAATTCAATGTCAGTTTATACAAAATCTGAAAGTCTTTTCAAACAAGCATTGTCTGAATAGGACTAATCCAAAGAGCTTGTGGCTGATGGGGGCTAACTCAACCCCAACTTCATGAATTTGTATGTATTGTTGAGAGGAGTTTTGGAAACAGAAAAAGCAGCCTGTAGCCATACCCAAAAACGGTAAACCCACTTAAAGAATAGCATTTATGTCACACAAATTGGCCAACAAATATACCTGTAATGTTTTCAAATGATTCTGCTCAGAAATACATAAATTGTGCCTCTTTCCTTTTATTAATTTCCAAACACTTTATGTAATAAACTTTTATGAATCAAACATACTTTTCAATCTGTTAGAAAAATGTATTTTCCATTAAGTGTAAATACGAGATTGTAGCCTTTATGAAAAACAGAATATGATATTTTGCATGCAGGAAAACAATGCTATCGGCTCTTCTAATGTTGTTAACGCGTGAAACAATAAAGGTATTATTTGCAAATAAAGGGAATGCAAGCATCCCTTTGCCCATAATGTTTATTGAGCAGATGAGAGGGTTTTATGAACAAGTGCATAAATACGAGATTAAATTAATGTAAATTTGTTCAAGTATACTACGCCCTTCATCTGATATATACATGTAGCTATATATTTTATTTTCAATGTAGCATTAGTATTTATTGAATTTTAATGATAATAAACTGAGTGGCATTTTGAATGTATTTTTGAGCTGGCCAATAAAAAAATAAGTACTTAATAAATTAAAGTGATTTGATTGCTTGGTTGATCAATATCTTAAGTGATTAGTTTTTTCTTCGTTGCATGATTTCCTGTTTAGTAAAAGGATTGCTAACCACAGCAAAAATGTTTCCACATTAAACATGCACATCTTTTCCCCTCGCCTTTCTTATTCAACTTTGAGTAAAAGTTAACATATAATGTCGCCAAAATGGCTCACAAGGAGCACACCTCTAAAGAATTGGAGATGACCTAGAAGACATATGCCAGGCAGCCCCATGACTTTCAAGCATCTCTTTTTACAAAGTGACATTTATCTGTGTAGAGACGCTTTAAAGATTCAGAGAGGAGTCTGGGGACCCTGGCTGCCGGGACAACAAGACTTCCCAGCCAGTTTCAAGAAGAATGTCTCGGGAGTTGGCATTAAGGATGCTCAGCCAGAGATCCGCTCGCGCCAGCTGCGTCTGCGCCTTCCCAAGTCTGGCATCTGTCTCCTACCAAGCACAGGATGACTGCAACCATATACGTGCACTTCACAGCAGAGACACAAAAGTAACAGAATGGACGGCCTGAATGAAATAGACAGTTCGCATATGAAGTGTTGCTTTTTGGCTACAATAAATATTGCATCACTGTCCTTCTCAAATGACCTCTATGTTCGCCACACAGATTGTTTATTTAAACTTTAAGGAGCATGGGGCATATCAGCAACAACCGGCGATAAATATCGCTAAGCGCACTTAGCGCTAGGATAATTATCCCCGGCTAGCGTGGATTTTTATCGCTGAGATAGCGTGCTATTAGCAACGCTTATCTCAAAAGCGATAAAAATCCTAGCGCTAACTGCCAAACGTGAGATTATCGCTGGAAACCCAGCGTTCATACCACTAAGTTTGGCGATAGCTTGCTGATAGGGCCTCACATACTTAGCCATGATATCCACCTTACATAGGATATCATGGCTAAGTCAGTTTCAACGCAGGCGTAAGGAAAGTAGCGATAACAGAGGTTATCGCTACTTTTCTTGTCGCTATGCTGCTCTGCCTGAGGCTTGATAATATTAGAAATGTCGCTTAGCGTTATCCTGGGGAGGAACGCCCACTTTGCATCTCATTAGAGATGCAAAGATGGGCGTTAGGAATTCAGGCGCTAAGGCAAGGTTTCACGCGATAGCGTGACCTTGCTAATATAGCAAAAGCGGCGATAATTTTATATCGCCGCCTTGTAGATATGCCCCCATGTTCTTTTGTAGTGTATTGGAGACTGGCTGCTGTACTCACTTTTCCCTCAATATTCCTTAAGAGCAGCATGTTGCTGTGTTTTACTGAGATACATCTCCAAGATCTTGTGAGAACCACACACACTGTTGAGATGTTCATCTTTCATCTTGTTAGGGAGCTATTTAGATCAATTTCCTGTGAATGGAGACGATCCGCATCAGTATAATGTGTTTGCAAGTTCCATGATTGCAGCATTCCATTGTTTGAGGAAGTTAAGAACCCGAGAATAAATGCAGGCGGGCAACATTTCCCTTGCCAAACTAATTTATCTATGCACATATACGGTTTTATTTGTTATGCTTTAGAGACAACAAGAGCCAGTGGAATAAAATAGAAAAGAATATTGGAAAATGAACTAATCACATTATCTTCGTGAATGGTATTGCCCCAGAGGCAATGTTTTATTTTTTTCCCCTCAAAGACAAGTTATTCAACTGTGGCTTTTGAAGAAAGTTGCCTGGTTGTGAAATAGTCTTATTCGATTGACGATTTAAAATGAAAGCTTCCAAATGCAACGCAAAATATATATCATTTTTTTCATTTCCAAAACATATCTTTAAGAATTGAGTTTGAAGTAGTTTTCTAACCCACAGGTTCACGGTACTATTTTGCGTATTTCTAAATGATCTGGACTGTATTGTTTTATATTTAGGAGCTTGACCTGCAACAGCAAACAGTGTGACCAAACAAATATATATATATATTTTTTTTACTTCTGTCTTCTCAAATGCATTAACAATTGTACTTCATAAAATCATCATCCGGGTAGAGATTATTTTACAATTACATGGAATACTATTACTTCCACATTCTGCATAATATCAAGTGATTTATTTTATTGTTGCATGGCTTATTTGACAGTATACGGTGCCTTTTATGTGAAAGCATGCCACTTCTCGCATGCTTTAGTTTCTAAGAAACAGAGGGGCATATATACAACGAGTTAACAAGGCGTTAGCAGCACTTTTCTGCCGATAATGCGGCGATATTTTTATCGCCCTATTAACAAGCTGTGACTAACAGCCGTTAGCGACAGCTTTCTGGCGATAGCAGCCGACCCCAGCATCGCCAATGATGTTAGCGATTACTATCGCTAATGGTATGCAATGTAGAAATTCCCATGCAAAAACACATGTTAACCCCACTTCGCGATAATTTCAACAATCGCCCAGACCCGTGATGCGTGAAAAAAACTGCCACTAAATCCCGTTAGCAGCTGGAACTTAAGACCAGAAAAAAGGTGGTCTTAAAAATGGTGAAAAATAACAGTATATAAGGGAGACCAGCCCAGAGCCTCATCTGAAGAACCACTGATGCCATGGAAGTACTACTCATGCAGCTTGGAGCACCAAGAAGGCCACAACAACCACCGCCACTGCCACCTCCCCCAGGACAACTATGGAGGCAGCGCCGAGGAAGACAGCAGGTCCATCGCTCATGTCTCAGCCTCACACACATAACGCCAGAGGATGTCATTGCCCACTACAGGCTCAAAAGGACATCCATCCTCTGCATCCTGACCCTGATAGCCTACAGGCTGCAGGCACCAACACAGCGGCTAACCAACATCCCTCTGCACACAAAGCTGCTGGCTGTGATGCACATGTTGGCCTCTGGTACCTTCCAACCAACAACTGCCAGAGTTGGTGGAGTCTCAAAGTCAGCCCTATCAAGGCTCCTCCCAACTGTCTTGGATGGCATCATCAGCCTGATACCCCAGCACCTACGCTTCCCCAACACTGCGCAGGAACAGCTTGAGACCAAGCAAGGCGTTTCTGTCATTGCTGGCTTCCTGCAGGTGTTGGGGGCAATTGACTGCACACATGTCCTACTTGTGCCCCCTGTGGACACTGCACACATATACCGCAACAGAAAGCCCACACATTCCATCAATGTGCAGGCAATAGTGGACCACCGGGGCCAAGTTCCCAGGGGGAGTGCATGATTCCTACATCTTCTGCCAGTCCTTCATCAACCAGCAGTTTTAGGATGGCACATAAGGAAATGCACTGCTTGTTGGTAAGTACTAACTGAACACACTACACACCTCAACTCCACAATCATGGAACTCACATATGTGAGAATGCACACGTACCAATCTCATATACAACAGGTCAATTAACATGCCCACCTACTGAACACAACAACACAAATAACTGTGGTAACTGTGGCTAGCCTTGTAGGCAAACCATCACCAAAGACATAGCCCCTCCACCATACATTTGCAAATGCTGGGAGAGGTGGGAATCCAAGTATGTGCGATGGAGGGACTCGACCTATGAGCAAAGTATTTACACAAGATCGAGTGTGGCAGTGTGTGCTGTACAGTCTTGAGTTTGCAGAGCACACACCCGTCTATGTGGGCATATAGTTAGTTTCTGTAGTCCAGCCTGATGGTAATGACTGCGTGGGTGACTGTCTTCCCTGACAGGGGGGATCCATTTGAAGGGGTCATGGAGGATGTCGAAGCAGCTGCAGGCCACTGCGTATGCCCGTTGGTTCATGGAGAGGGAGGAGTTGAGTACGATGCCTAGGTACCTAGAGCTGTCATGAGGGGATGCCGAAGGTGGTGGCCCACTAGGTGTTGTCACATGCTGATGGGGTTGTTATGAGGATGAGGACTTATGTCTCTTCCATGTAGAACAACACCTAGCTGTTGACCATCCATGCTGCAACTTGCTGCAATCCTTCCTGGGAGCCCAGTCTGGTGTGTGTGGGCACCTTGGCGAGGGAGAGTATGCGCTGGGTGTCCTTGTAGGTGATGATGTCTAATGGGTTCCTTCATGTTGCTCCAGTTCTACTTCAGACATCTGCAGATGCATCTGTCATCTTGGAGGTCTGTGGTGACCAAGGTGGCATTTCTTTCACGCTGTATGTTGGAGTTGCATAGTGGGGCAATTGTGTTTGCGCATATGGAGATACATGTGTGGAAATTCCGGGCAGCACCATTGGTGTTGGCTGCAGAGGTGTGGGTGTGGCCATTGATGGTGGAGTGTAGCAGCTCCACAGTGACTCAGCTCCAGTACTTTTGTGTGGTGCGGGCTGTGGTTTAGTGTGGCTTGGAGTTTCTTGATGAGGAAGTGTACGCATTGGTGGTCCCTCTATGGGCATTGAGTGTTGTGGATGAAGTGAATGCAGTTTCAACATGCGACGATGGGGTTAAGGGAGTGCCCTGCCTTGTGGGTCAGTGCGGTGAAGAGTTGTGTCAGTTCGATGTTAGCGAGTTATTGCCAGAGGGTAATGGATTTGGAGTTGCTGTGGTTTGAGAGGTTGAGGCTCCGGTTTGAAATGAGTACGTAGTGCATGGAGTAGATGGCTTGGTGTGTGATGATGTTGAAGTTGTAGGTGAAGCATTCCCGGCCTCCGTGGGCTCTGCAGGCGAGGGTGCCGTGGAGTGTTGCTTTGTGGCAGGTCTGGATCTGACAGTGCAGGTGTTGGGCAGTGGTGAAGGTCTTGAGGCAGCGGTAGCAGCTGTACTGGACGTGAGTCATGTCTGGTGTGGCCTATTGGCAGTTGTAAGTTCTCCTGGGGTTGACTGCGAGGAGGGCGGGTGAGTTGTAGTGCTAGACGGTAGGATATCCAGGGTCCCTGATGCTGTTTGTGTTTAGCTCACGGACAGGTACACACAGGCTTGCCTTTGGCACGCCGTAGGACTATCAGTGATGCAACCGCGCAGTGCACACAATAAAATAGGCTGGGGGGAGGGACGAGCAGCTGTGAGGCAATGTTATTTGCATTGATGCTGGTCAATTGTCTGAAGCTACACATGGCTAACCTGAAATCCAAAGTTGCACAAATCACATAACACAAAATATAAACACTCCAAACACAGCATGCACAACTACCAATGGACACATTTCTCCATTACAAGTTTCAGGTGATCAAGGACATTGTGCACTCTCCCCATGGCTGATGACACCCCTCCGAGCCACTAACACCCAGGCCCAGAGACAGTATATTTGTCCCTTGCACGCACCAAGGCCATTGTGGTGCGTACTTTAGGCGTGCTAAAGTCACGTTTCTGGTGCCTTGACACCACAGGTGGTAGACTGTTGTACAGCCCGGAAAGAGTGTGCAAGATAATCATAGCATGTTGTGTGTTGCACAATATATGTCTACGCAACAATGCCCCATGGATTCAAGTGCCAGATGCACCGGATGATGCTGAGGATGATGAAGAAGATGAGGCTGATGCAGCACACCCCACAGTTTCTGCTGCAGGAACTGCCAGATGGGACCGAATCATAAACAATTTCTTCACCTGAGCACGTCACAGTGTGAGAGTCCTTTACCATGTATCTGCCAAAAATGCACCTAAGCACAGTTTGTGCAATAAAACCACACAACAGATATACCCTGTGTGCATGTTTATCCTCTGCATATATATTTCCCTCTGACAAGTGAACGTAAAACATTTTGTGCTAAGAATAGGACAATTGTAATTTGATGCTGGGTAGGTCTCATGTTTTGAGAGATGATTTTCAGGGTGTCATTTGGTGTAAATTCTGAATTTTAGGGTGTCATTTCTGGTAAAATCTGAATTATTGGGTGTCATTTGGGGTCATTTCTGAAGTTTAGGGTGTCATGTGGGATAAAATCGGAATTATTGGGTGTCATTTGGGGTTATTTATGGATTTTATGGTGTCATTTGGGGTAAAAGTTGAATGTTTGGGTGTCATTTGGGGTCATTCATTTATGAATTTTAGGGTGTCGTTTGGGGTAAAAAAAATAGATTTTAGGTATCATTTGGGGTCATTTTTAAATTTCAGAGTGTCATTTGGGGTAAAAGAAGAAATTTTGGGTGTCATTTGGGTTCTGAAATGAAATTACATCTAAGACTGTTCATCTGTGTAACAACTTGCACGTAGCGTGCAAAATCTGGCTGTATTTATGTTAATGCGATGTTTTTTTCATACTCGCTATGGAAAATCTATCTCTAGACACATTGAACCATATGAAATATTACCCCAAGCCAATTTGTGTGCAGATTTTCACCGCAAAGTCAAAAAACGGGCCGCAAACACACATGAAGTGATGTCTGCATGCTTCCTATTTACTGTAGGAGTGCTGTGCACTTTCACTTTCTCTTTTGAGCACATTGCTGGTGATTGTGGAAAGTGTTGGACGTGTTTGGTGGTGTGCGCTGCAGATTTGTGATAGAGAGAGTGTTGCTGTGTCCTGTTAAAAGTGTCTCCGTGAAGTGTTGTGTACTTGTTATTACGTGTTTTTTGTCTCTTGTCCTCAATCTTGTTGGGTGTTTGTCTAAGGGGTAGTTTAAATAATTACTAGTTGTTGGGGCATATGTTGGGCATTTTATTTTCTTAGTAGTGGGTTTAGGTGTGTGCTGGGAGATGGGTGTGGGTAGGGAGGGCAGGATGTCAGAGGGGGCATTGGGGGGCATCCTCTGGCTGGTGACATTTTACCTGCCCTTGATGGTTGGGAGTTGGGGACGTATCCTCTCTGGATATCCCGTCCATGTGCAGAAGGTCAGGTGGGAGCGTGTGAGAGCATAGATTCAGCATGGTGTCGACAGGATTGTGCGCCAATGGAAGCACCGCTGGCAGGATTGAGTGGGCCGTGAGTGTGACCTGTTGGGCCACCAGGGAGTCATCATTGGCCTACAGTGTGGTAAGTTCAACCTCCACATTTATATATGAACACTCTAACGAATAGCTAAAAATGCTGTGTGGGACACACTGGGGTCCATGTGCAAAAATGTGGCAGAGTGAGGCGTGAGACGTCATGCCTTCACGCCTAACGTTGCCACATCAGAAACGCAACGCCGCATCAAATTGACAAGCATAAGGTGCAGGTTTGTGTTTCACACTGCGCGGGTGCAACACTTAGCACTGTAGTGCCAATGCTGGCACCCTTGCACCATACTGCGTGCAGGGCAAAGGTTGTTCATGTACAGGAGGGTGACTGTACATAAACAATCCAAGGCATTGTTTCTGGGACCTGTGGGCTGCACAAAAGGAAGAGTACAAATGCCTTCCTCCTTGTGTTGCTAAGTTAGGTACGCTGCCCCTGTCTATAGGCTCAGTGTGACAATGGGTGAGATAGGAACAATAGTTCAAAGGAAATAGGATATCTCCAGAGTGTCATACACCACCAACATTTGTGAAACAGCCTTGTGCGATCTGCATCGATGCCATTGTACACAGAGTATGTATAACATCATGTTGCATGTAGTAATGGGGCCTTGTGAAAGTGTCACACAAGTAGTCTGTGCAAGTTTGCTTGGATTATTGTATGGTTTGGCACAACTCAGCATTCACAGATCGTGTGTGAATGACAGGCAAAGTTGACCCAATCATGTAGGCAACATGAACTGCAAAAATACAGTTATGGAGCATTGTCACTGATGGTGATGAATTGTATGATGACTAGGACACGTGTGATTTTACGTCTGATACCAGCACACTCTTCTTTCCATATTTCACAGCTGGAAGATCTCTCATCACACAAGGTGGATATTGACACATTCAAGGACCCACATGCCACTGGTGAGTTCTGCCATTATATATTGACATAGTGCGATGTCATGAATGTCTGGGTCAAATGATAGATGTTGTAGTATGCAGTATGGTTGTGTATCACATGTACCTTGCCTACAGTGTGATGATGTATTGTGGAAGTCAGAAGTGTGTACAAATCTGTAAGTGAAGATAGAGCACGGCCTTTGTCTTCCAGATGTAACTTTGCACATCCCCAGTCAGTGATACACATGCAAGTACAATCTATAGATTCTGTCACTACAACACATGCATGTGGATTACAGAGCATACAGATAGGAGAGGAGACATGTGAGTGGTGTTGCTGATGAGTATTTGCAGACATGGAATGCATGTACATCCTTGACTGAGATGACTGTGCAAGTGGGCTCGATCATGAAGAAGGAGGCAGTAGTTATCAGGCCATGTGTGCTCAGACACAGGTCGACACAGTAATCTTGTAGGTATGCTGCATACCAGCTTCACAGAAGTTGCAGTGTGTAGCTTTGATCCAAGCATATCAAGGCATGTTCCCCAAACAGCTAGCAATGATGGCCCTAGGAATCTCATTGGCATGTTTGGCCACTGCAATGGTGTTGTCAAGCTGTCTCCCTGGGGTCATTCCCTGGTAGACTCAGGCTCAAGTGCACAAGCCCCTCAGTCCACATTTGTGACATTACTCCACGTGCATTTGCCCCGCCTGCTTTTGCTCTGCATTTATTGCTGTGCCATATATTTAACAATGCAGGGCTCTGCAACGCTATTTGTTAAAACGCATTACCCATTACAACACAATAACCATTATGACTCCAGGGGGCCTTTACTATGGGGAATGCATTGTATCAGATTGCGTTGTAAAGGCCTGTATAGTTAAATTGTCAGCGGAGTGATAATAGCGGATATAAGAGATGCATAATTGACAAATCTGAGGAAACAATATTTCCCCCTCTCGCCAGCAACGCGTCAACTATTGTGAAGTTTTGGTTTAGAGAGGGCCCGCATCTCATGTACAAGTCAGTGTCCAGCCACCTAACGTGTTTCCATGTGTGCTGCATGATGCAGCACAGATGAAAGTGTGAGTAGGGCTGTTCCAGGATTGCTCATGTGCAGGTAGGGTTACCTTCCTACACATTAACAAGCCTCCCCTGTACACAGACTCCATTGCACTCTTGTGCAAGAGTGCCTGTGTTTGCACTGACTTGATGAACTTCACGCCATCGCTGGGTGACACGCAGGGCTGCACTTGATCATTGTACATATGATGCAGCATTGTATTACAGGAAAGGAGGAGGGAGGCGCTACACCCGGAGGGCAGATGCTTCCCTCCGACGAATCCTTGTACATGTCAACCTCAGTCAGGGTATGTCATCACCCCATCATTTGACACTAGTCTCATTTAGCTGTGACAGTACATGTTCCATGCCATGCACTGTCATGTCAGTCTCCCCAGCATGTAGTCACTGATCCTGGTTCCACATTTCATTGTCCAGGCCACTCTCTGACTTCACAATGTTATGTTAGAGTGTAGGCTCCCATGTTTCACTGACCTTGTGTTTCTGAGTTAAATGGAGAACATCAACATAGTCTACAGGACTAACAATGTTGTCATTGCTCTTATTTTACAGATAACATGTCGCCTGAGGAGTCCCACGCCTTCCAGGTGAGGAAGGACCGGTACCTCCACAGCAGAAAGGTCGCTAAGGGGTACCGCAACATGGCATGGAGGTGCCAGGAAGACCGGGCAGCTGGGAGTTGGAAGTCGGTGCTCGAAGTTGGAACACATGGAAGTCAGAGTGGCACACAGGCCATCCCGGGCCCACCTGGCGAAAGGCATGGTTACCGGCTTGGACAGGCAGTAACCCATCCCCCTTCCACACCACACCCCAAGCGACAATGCCACCTGCCCCAGCAGATCAGGTGGTGCTGTTCACTGTGCGGCACAGGAGAATATTATTGGACAACAATGTTTTGCTGGCCGAGATACGGAGGGAAATGACGGAGCATACCAGGCTCCTACAGAACATGAGTAAAGACATGGGTGTCCCATAATGTCTGGACATATTGAGCCCTATCCCCCTCTTCTCCCTTCCCCCAATGTTATATATTGTTATTAGTTAGTGTTAGGTAAGTATTTTAAGTGTTAGGGAGTGCAGTTGTAGTGTAGGTATAGTTAGTGTTAGGTTTTAAGGTAGTTTTAAATATGTATTATTAATTAGTATTTGGGGATAAGTTTCCTTTTCCTTTGGGTGGGGGGTTGATGTCTTTGTTGTTAAAAAAATAAAAAATATATATGTATTTGTGTAGGGTAACTGTGTAGGTAGTTTATGTATAGCTTAGATGTCTTTGTCCTGTCTCATAATGTGCCTTAAGAGTGGGAGGGGGGTTGATGTCTTAGATAGGTTGTTGCGTGTTTAGGATTAGTTAGGGTAGATAGTTTAGGTCCTAATTCACTTTCTTCCAGTTAGTTTACATTAGATTAGTAGTAGTAGTGATTAGTGTTAGTTTAGGGTAGGTTATTGTCGTACTTTTACAATAAATGGTTAATACTTTTAGAATTCTGGTTGCACTTATGTCAGGTGTGATGTGGTGGAGTGTGGCTTTTTACCTTGTGTGCAACTCATACTATCACTGGACAGTCCCTTGAACGTGTAAGTGTGGTCATGACATGTTATTTAGCAGGATGGATTGTGTCAGGATACCTTAGATGTAAGCACAGTAAACTGGCATGGATGACAGGGTAGCAAGTAGGATTTACGGCCTAGTCTAGGGACACTCTTGTGAAGTTTAACATCTTAGGTTTGACTCACGGAGTTGGACAGCACATTGTTGCCCATGTACAACACATCCTAGGGACATGGCCTTGAGTTGACATTAGATTTGCAACTGTTATCCATCATGGAGATGGATGTATGCGCCGGATACCACAGATTCCATCAACACCCTGCATATCACATGAGCCTGGCGCTGAATCCATCTGCAATGCACAGACCTTGACACACTTGCTGCGTTGTGCAAGTTTGTCAGCATCATTGGAATTGAATGTTCCTGTCCATAGAGGCTCAACCTCCTGCCCATACAGGATGTTGTCATTTAGAGGGTCAATTGTAAACGGAATGTGGCAGAACTGTGGCCCTGATTCACAAAAGTAATTAGAGAGTAGGTCCTAACTTTATGACTTCCGATATTCACAAATGGAATTTAGGTGTAGGTATGTTAGGAATACTGACTTCACTACTCCTAAATGCCTTTTGGGAATACCGAAATTCAAAAAGTCAGGGTTTTGTCTCAGATAACGTTTTTGATTTGGGCACACAGTTGTGCTGCACACAAGAGGGGAAATGTAGCATTGCTCCCTGTAGTGCCAGTGTCATATCCACTTTTCCCAGCTGTTACATTTGGCATTGGCTCATAGTGATGCCATCCTTTAAATGCTGGCAATGTATTTAACTATATGCTAAGTGCAGTGCACAACACATCCCTAGACACATTGCCCTATCCGCTCACAGTGGTCACAGCATGAGAGGGTTTCTAATTTTGAATGCATTGTTCGTCAACAGGAAGGGGCTGACTGAGGACTTGCGCTTTGGGGTAAGTCCCTATTGCCAACTCAACTTCACTGAGTCAGACATTGTGGTTCCAATAGCGGCTGGTAGAAATATGCCCTTACGATTCTTCATCAATGTGAATATGGTGTGCACCATCTTGGGATGTGACATGCAATGCGCACCATCACAACAGGCTCTGTCAACCCCATAGAGTGTGAGGAGATATGCCAAGTGAGAATTTGTAGCAAAGGTGAAAGGGGACACTACTTTTGGCATGCAACTGACTTGGACATTTTTGCAACACATGCCTATTTCCTTTATGTACTTAGGGCTACATTGGGATATTGCTAGAATGTTGTATTTGAGCAATGAGGGCTAGGCTAGTTCACACATACCTGGTCATCTCACTGCCTATCTGGCTCACAGTAAAAAATTTACATTTTTCTTATTTCCCTTGGTGTACTTTTTGGTGGATTAATTGGCACAGCATTTTTAGAGACTTCTATGCGTGATTGGTCGTAGACAACACACGCGTGTGACTTAAATATTTTTATTTACATGTACATTGACATTGGTGAAGACTGGATCGGTACTTGGCCATACAATCCCCCACAATCCATAGAAGCGCAGTGGAGGGCCAGACAGAGTCCTTATAGGGTAACATGTCCATTGGAAAAGGCAGAGTTCAGCCAGCAGGCTGATTGCAGTGTCATTGGGAACAATACAAAATATGGCAGTCCATGTCGAGGTCCAAGGTAAGTGTCACAGAGTGTATCGGGGGAGAGTGGAAGCTGGTGTTCCGGGGCATGATGCTGAGCCCAGATCCAAGGAGAAATAGGACATTTGGCACAGATGAATGCTACCGCTTTCTTTGTTGCAATAATGCTGATTCATCCACATCTTCGTCCTCAGATGTGTCATGTGCCTCACTTGTGCATGGTGGTAAATTGGCTGCAGCACTGTGAAGCAATGACACATCAAGGGGCGTAGATGTGGATGTAGAAGCATCAGCAGCATTCATCTGAGCCAAACCTTGATGCAGAAATGCAGTGATGATCAGCTGCAGGGCATGGAAGATTCGAGCTACGTCTCGTTGGTGTGCAGCCGTGGCAGCCATTTGTTCGGCTTGCATCCGCTCCATGTTCTCCATTATCATTCGCATGCGAGCTAACTCCTGGCTGCCATCGCTGGAGCCACTCTGACTGGACAGTTGTTCTTGTCTCGGAGTCATGACTCCAGCGATGTCAGCCAGGGAATGTAGTAGAGCATGGAGCGGACTGTGGCTGTCTGTGATGTTCTGTAGGTGGTCCCGAATGGGACTCAGACACCCACGTATGGCATCGGGTTTGGCTGGCAGGCTGGCAAAACCCACCTGCAACATATCAGCCATCTCCTGCTGGACCTATACTGCATGGCGTTAAAATGCCAGAAGTGGATTCTCAAGGTCCTGTGAGACAGCTGTGGTGGTAGGTGATTGCTGGTGGGTGGTTTGTGCTGGGGGTGTACTTTCCACGACGCAGCTGGATGGCCCTGCTTCTGCAGGTGGTGTGCTAAATAAGTCCAGCAGCTGTTGGAGGGTGTCCTGGTTGATGGTGGTAAATTCCTCATTGTCATCAGTGAAGAGTGGGACGGGCTGCTGTACAGGAGGTGATGTTTCGACCTCTGCAACGTAAAGGGGCTATGCTGTTAAATGTGTGTTTCAAGTATGGTCATGCATTGGATGAGTTCACTAGCAGACTGCATGACAATGTCTATTCTGACTGTTTAGGGGAGATGCCGGATAGTGATTATTTGAACAACATCACAGATGTGACGTTGTAGTTGTACATTATCATCTCACAGTTTACAGCTTTGCCAAATGAATGTGAATGGCCATTTCTATACACAAGTGGCACCAGTTGTGTCCTCGGCTCAGTAGTGGAAGTGATGCAGTTTGTACCACATTGCAGTCAATGTTGATTAGCTCAGATTTATGTGTCTGTACACTGCATTGTGGGAGAGTCACCCCTGCAGCTTAGGTTTTACTTCCCCTTGTCCCTTTCAGCCACTGTGCTTTTCACTTATGTTCACTTACAATGTTGAGTTGTTATGTAAATATGGGTCTTGATCAGAGCTGGGACACTTGTGCATTGTTTGCAAGAAGAAGTCTTCTTTACATCAGGGGTTTTATGTACACAAGGAAGTGTCAGAGTGTGACCTGCTCCTTTAAGGATGAACTACACACTCAGCCACTTTAGTGACCGTGGCCTTCATCATGTTAAAATGTTTAGGGTGCAGGCATGCTATTCATTATGCACTGTCACTTGCCTTGTCAGTGTGGCTCACAGACAGTCAGGTTTGCTGGGTAGTGCACATGAGCATGGATTTGGTGTGAGAATGGTTATATGTGATGAGGGAACCCATTAGGCAGATTGCCAATGATAGGCTAATAGCTGTTTCCATGTGTGATGCATAATGCAGTACACATGTACATCCAGGTAGTTTTGGCTCTTGTGATTTCTCTTGTGTGCATGTCTTCAGTCATGGCTTTCCTTGCATGCAGTGCTTACTGCCCTCCTGTTGGCTCACCCATTGTGAATATGGTGCAGTATGAGTGTCTATTGTTGCAGGCTGAAAAGACAGTGACAACACCCATTCCCCTCAACGTTGGCCCCACGTGTGGTGTATAAGTGGGCCTGAGTTTGATGGATGTGAATTTACTAAGGTGCGTTAATAGGGCTCAGGCCCTATCTCCACCACCCTCCCAACAGATGCTGAGGGCAGGGTGATGTGTGTTTCTGTATTTGCCACACAGAGGTTACATGGATGATACATGCTGTCCTGGTTCTGATTATTGACTGCCGTGCTTTGCGTGTGGATGATAACAACCATGACTGCATATCTGATCACTGACACAGTTGACTTACCAAACAGATAGGTTCACATGCATATAATGGTGTATTGGGCAAATCACACCAGTACTGATGTGGAATGGTATTTTCTGTATGGCAGATGTGTACACTGGAGAGTGGAGGAGTGCTATTTGACCTGATGGGAGAGGGTGCCATTTAGCTACTTGTCATTATTTGGTTCCAATTTGCTATCCTTGCTTGTTGTCATACTTAGGTTGTCATACTTCTTTACATGGACATTGTGGGTCTGTGAGTATGGCACACAGACAAGTCATGTAGTACATATTTGGGTGACACATTCCTGATATGCATTGTCCATGCACTGTGGTGTTGCGGGCATATGCCCAATGCTCATTGTATTATATCTCATTTTGAGTCGTCTGCTGTTTGTGTGCAATTGTGGGATATGCAGCTTTTAGCCAGTAGGCTACATGTTCACTTTGTTGTGACAATGCATGTGTTTATGGTATGCAGACTCAATAGATGCTTTCTCACTTGGTGTACACAGGACTGCATCTCATGTACAAGCAAACGGGCACATTGACTGGAGATGCGGCAGGATGTCTACATGACCCCCTTGCCGCGACACCACGCATATACAAATTGTCTGCACAGGGCTGCACATCTCTGACACCAAAATGAGGATGCACTCTGTAGGTGACAGATCATGTGCATGAGTGGGCATGCCGCCACCAGTGTCAGCACACATGCACCCTTGTGTCTGAGTTGGGTGCAAGTGTCTGTATGTGTAGTCGTGTCCCCTTTATGCACATCCACATTCTTGCACGCAACTCAAACATAAAGGAACATCCCTATGCATAGTGTTGAGGCAAGCGGGCCATTTAGACACCCTGCTGCATCTTCAATCAATGTGGCCCTTTGCTCTTTCATGCAGCCCTTATTTTGAGATCTGATATGGTACTTCGGCTATATTTGGATGACATTTCTGTGCAAATTTCCAGGTCTGTGAGCCCACCAATATGTGTCTAGCAATGTATTGGTTGAGTAGTGTGATATGTGTCTATGCCAACAGGGACAACGGTATCTGGGACATGATCCGCTGTCATTGAGGGTGTGCACTGCGATATATTTAATTGTGCATGAGTGCCATTGGGCCCATCCACCTCCCAGTTCCTGGTTGTTACTCACCCTGTTGATTTGTGTCTGGTTACGCTGAGCAGTATCCTGTCCCAGAACTCTAACCACTGACTCCTCACTGATGACTGAAGACACCTGTTCCCCCAACGCATCCAGCTCCTCCTGTGGTGCTGGACTCCCACCTCCAGTCTGCATTGCTGCTTTCAGATTGGCTGCAAGTTTCTGCTTGGTCTTGCGCTTAGCATCTTGCCAGCGCTTCTTGCAGTCATCCACTGTCCTCCTCGCCTCTCCAACAGCATTCACCTTGGCTGCAATGGACTGCCATTTTACATTTTTTGTTCCCAATGACACGGTGGAGCTGGCAAAAAGTTGTTGTTGTTTTTCTGTCATCTCCGCAATCAGGACCTGGTTTTCCTGCTGACTGAACAAGGTCTTCCTCTTCCTATTCTTCTTGCCCTTCCCCTGGGTCTCTGGCTGGTCCTCCTGGGTGTTGGGGGGGGTTGTTGTTGGCTTCAGTACACAGTCCAGATTCCTCCATGGTTCTTCTCTCTTTTTTCCTTTTCTATTTTTTATTTTTTTATTGTGTTTGGGAAGCATAGCGGGCGTTTTATAGTGGTTTTTCCTACCTAATGTGAAAAAAGTGCACTGACGCTAATTAGCGTGCTGTTTCTGGCCGCTAATTGGCCCATCGCCACTTTTTTCACATCCGAGTGAGGATTTTTATCACCATGCTGCTATTCTTAATGCTGGACAGTTCACCTGGTAAGGGAAACTATCGCTAGTTAACGGCATGTTGTGAATAAGCCTCTAGCACAGCGATAGCTTTCTGCGGCACTCAACGATAATAAAAGGCATGCTAACTGAGGCTAGCGATGAATTTCGCCAATCCTTATACATATGCCCCAGACAGTGATGTAAAATGCCCACTTCCTTCACGATTGCTTAGAGCAGTGGCTGCCTTCCATCAGAAACTCAAAAAGATGATGATGTTCGAATGCCGAACCTTCTGCGTGCTACATCGGGAATACAATTTTAAAAAAGTCCTGTAATTCTGGAGCACAGAAATACTGTCCTGATGAATGTGAACTATCTAACTTCATAAACTTCAGGGGAAGATGGGGGACCACAGTTGTTTCAGATATATATATAACATTTTATTTGTCCTAGCGTGAATATAAAATTTACACAACCAGACAATGAAAAAACAAAGGTATATTGGAACAGGGGAATCAAAAATGAGGGAGGGGCTGAGCGGGGAGGGGATTGGGGATGTTTAAATATAGCTTTGGGGAAGTAAGAAATTGAAGTCAAAATGATATAGAAATGTTTATACATAATTCTTAGGATGTATTTGGAAAAGGTGTGGGGATTGGGGTAAAAGCACAAGATAATTAAAAAGCAGCAGAGAAGGATGAGTGAAGACAATCATTCATCAGCCATGGAGGGGGTGGCAGAAACATTGAAGTTATTATAATAACCCCACTAATGTAAACCACAAAGCCCTTCAAATACACCTAAGAGCTTCATAACTTTAAGGGAGACACTTGTTCGGCAGCCTAATATTTCTGGGTGGTCTCGTAACGTGGTGACCTACATTCTTACATTTAGGCGTACTTTATTGCATAACTCATGCATAGCTCATTTTAAGGATGAATTATATATATTTTATCTAAGGATACACATAAGCCAACCAGACAAAGGATGCATTTTGTTTGCTATGAATATTATATACAGGTGGTCTAATGGCTAAACCCTATGTTCCTCAGAAACTTGGTGAACAGTCAGTACAACCACAAGTGATTCTGGTGAAAGTATTTTACCATATGTTCCAAAAATATGTTTGACAACAAGAGATTACATACTAATCTCCTCTTCAATAGACAATGCTATTTTTGTTAAAAAATCACTCTGGGCTCATGAGTTGTTCATTCAATGTATGTGGTATGTATATTTCATTTCTTGGATATAGTATGAATTAAAAATTAAAACAAGATGTTCTTGAGCATAGGATTGTGAAAGAATAAAAGAGTGTTCATGCAGCATCTAATAAAGTAGCTAAAAAAAGTGTTAAGCAAAGGGCCTGCAGTGAGGATGCATAAGACATACACTGACTAATTCCGTCTTTGTTCCATGATGGTTTTGATTTGACGTGTAGCATACTTTGTTTGTGGCTGATTACGCATGGTCCCAATTACATGAAATTTAAGACGATTGCATAGTCAGATGGAAACTGGTTTCTGGATTTGGCTGATCTATGGACTATCTACCTGGTGTGATTTATCGACACTCAGCACCCTATGCCAATGGAATGAATTATTGAGAGATTTTCAAACTTTTTTGGGCTAGCTCACATTTGAATATGGATGTTCGCCACTGTGTTTTGGTCCTGAGGAAGACCCTGTTTCAATGTTTGGAATTGCACATATAGGGCCTGATTACGATGTCAGGCGGACTCAAGTCTGCCCAACATCGCCGCGGTCTCTGGAACAACTGACCTCAGGTCGGCAGTCCCGACACATCATTACAAAGCGACTGCATATGGTGTGGTAGCATACTTCCATTTCCCTATGGGAGCTTGTGTTGCGGCCGTGAACCAGCAGTAGCACAAGCTCCCATGGAGAAATGGGACATTCTGATAATCCCTGCACAGCGTGGCAACACACAGTGCAGGGATTAACAGGGGGCACTCCCAAATGGAGGCCGTGGAGGAATGGGGGCTCTGTAAGTGCCCCCAAAGGCACTTTCTGACAGGCTTTCCATGTTGGAAAGCCCAACATGGACAGCCTGTCCGAAACCAACATCGTAATCCCGACGGCGTAAACACCATCCTCAGGGATTACATTAGGGCCTCTGACTGGCTGACGGGCTCCTTGAGCCTGTCGGAACCCCGCCAGAATGACTGGCTCGTTTCACTTTTGACCTTGGGCATTGTAATGCAGCAGTCGAAAGTGAAACTGAAGATGTTGGTCGGAAAGCCTCCGACTGCAGGTCGGAGGCTTTCCGACCCACATCGAATTGGGCCTGTAGTGTTTGTGGAGTCAAAACGCTATCGCTTTATGAAGAATCAGCTGGTACTATTCACAGTCTTCTCGGGACTCTAACTGACAGTGAACCAATAAATACAGGGTGTTTGCTACTGAAATGTAGGCAAGCTTTACTAGAATTTGATGACTTTGTTTAACAATTGTTTTAGCTCCTTTCTTATACACAGCACGAGCACTCCCTTCATTCTTTCACAGTTGTTTGCACACAAATATCCTGTTTTAATTTTGAATTCATACCATATCCAATAGTTGAAATACATGTTGCATGCATTTCATGAGCAAATCAAGGAGTCCAGTGTGATTTGACAAAAAAGCAGTGTTTATTGAAGAGTGAATTATATATATGTAGTTTTTATACTTTTGGTGTGTTTCAAGAAGTCGCTCTGTTTTTTCAGCAAAATTCCTCTCCAATAAACCCATAGCTGGTTAGCTATCCATGCCTTCTTGTGGAAGACAAACTGCCTGATTAAATTATGTCACACTGCTTTACATCTCACCTGCTGCTGAGAGGGATAAGACCTGTGTGTGTCCTATTACCCAAAGATCAAATACTTATTTGTGGGTTTCACGTTCTAGTGCTTAGAAATGGTTCATCCACTTACAGGGGGGGTATTATTAGTGTCAAACCTCTTATTGACTGATTTGTTCCTTTCTTGAAATCCATCCCTTAGTGCTTTGGGATAACCTTAGGTGGTTTGCAGACCTTTGCACAACAATCAATAAAAAATCAAGTACACTGACTTTTCTTAAATAATGTACATATCATCATCATAATCTTTATTTCGATCACAATGGATCATAAAAGAATACAATAAAAATTGCATAAAACAATTTTACATATTAAGAACAATCAAAAAGATAAAATACATAAAAGCAATCAAAAGTTAAAAATCATTCAGTTGATCACGTGCTCATATTGGACTTGATATAACGATTTCTAACAAACCACATTGCAGTTAAAAATTTGGCAACAGCAAATACGGTGGGGGCCGCTAGATCTGACTTTAAAATTCTATAAGCAGGAAGATACCCCCTGATGCCTAAATTTCTCAGGAGTGGAGTGAGCCAGTACTTCCGAGATCTATTATATGTTGGGCAGAAGAATATAATGTGTAAATCAGTCTCCCGCAAATTTGCACATGTTGGGCAATGAGCCGTAGTATGTATTTTAGCCCAATGTTCTGTGTATGCCCTCAGAGGAAGGGTGCCATATCGCCACTGCATGAATAGTTTCCTTGTCAGTGGGGGGCCAACATCGTCTAAAACAGTCTCTAAACTATACTTGTCTTTTATAGCGAAAAAGTGGTTAGATAGGGATCCCTCACGTGTGGTCTCCACTATGACACGTAGCTTGTGCTCATAATAAGAATTTACTAGAAGTTTACGTGGAGTCCTACAACATGCATTCTCCGGATTTAGCCACAGCTCCGATCTTCCCAGGATTTCAAAAGTGTTCTTCACGTATTTAAACCACGGTATTTTTGTCACTTGTGGAAGGCGCAGAATCTCAATGAGTTCAGCCCGATAGCTTGATAATTCTGGCGAGCTCCATAACCTGCGCCAAAAAGTCAGTGGTTTGAGGCCCAACTCCTCTGTGATTGACCTAAGGCCAAAATCAAATCTTAGAGGGATAAGTGGGGTGCTAGTTGGTAATGCTACCAGTTGTCTTATAAAGTTGTTTTCGATTGTCAATAGTTTTTAGTCAGCTGTATGCCCCCATATCTCGCCCCCATATAATGCTGCTCCTCTGGCCTGTGTTTTGTAAATTTGGAGGGGTGGGCCCAGTGGTTTATATGTTGACCTGGCTAGTGTCCTCGATATACCGCCCATTGACTGTGCCAATTTCAAATATACCTTCGTTATATGCGAGTCCCAGGTCATATTTTGATTAAGCGTTATCCCCAAGTAATCAAACGTGAAGACCCACTCTAGTCTGACAGACCCTATCATGGGGTTTAGGCGTGTGAGTGGATTCGGATTGAAAATCATGTACTTTGTTTTGGACGCATTGATTTCCAAACCGCGCTCACTGCAAAAATTTGAGAACCCGTCCAGCACCCGTTGTAGGCCCATGGGGGATTTAGAAAGCAGCAGGGTGTCGTCTGCAAACATAATTGCAGGCACCCTGCTGCCATTGAGCTTTGGGGGCATCGATGTTTTTTATCCCCGATATATATTTAATAACCCCATCCACAAAGAGGCAGAACAGGGTCGGTGCAAGGACACAACCCTGTCTGACCCCCATTTGTACCGGAAAGCCCTCTGATAAAGCTCCCACTCTGCCACACCTCACCCTGGCAAAGTTGCCATGATGCAATCTAATCAGTATTGAAAGGATGTCAGGGGGAAGTCCTAGGTCATTTAAAACAGCCCATAATGTATCTCTACATACCAAGTCAAATGCTGCACGTAAGTCAACGAAGACCGTGTATAGGGTGCCGCCCTCAATTGCCACGGTTTTCCAGTATAAAGAGATTGAGGCGAAAGATCTGGTCTATGGTCGAGACACCCTCTCTAAACCCAGCTTGGTAAGGGCTCAATATATCCCGTTCCTCAATCCAACTTTGAAGGCGGTTGAGTATCAGTCTTCCAAAAAGCTTTTGCGAAACATCAATGAGACTGATAGGTCTATAATTGGATGGGAGCAGAGGCGAACCCTTTTTAAATATTGGGACGATCTCTGCGCCCAGCCAAATATTGGGCACTTCCATACCACCTAGAATACAATTGAACAGTACCAATAAATAAGGCGCCCACACCTCGGGTTTGTGTTTGAATAGATCACCAGGCAAACCATCTAAACCGGGTGCCTTAGCTGGTGCCAAGCGTCCAATTGCCTCGCAAACCTCTGCTAATGTGAATGGGACCGCCTTAGATTCATTACTTCCAGGATAAACAAAGTGCGATCTCACACCAGGGGGTGCGCTGTAGAGGGACTGGAAGTGATTCTTCCACATCAATGGGGAAATAATGGGCTCAATTGCAGAAGGCAATGCATCTGAGCCTGTGTTCACAAAGCGCCAGAATGCTCGGGAATCACGTCGTACCAGGGCATTCTTGAGGTTTTCCCATTTATCATGCTCCCACTCACTTTTTGCTTGACTAATCAGGCGCTTGTAGGCCGATATCCTGGCCCTAATCTCGTCGCGTGCCTTCCCCTCCTTGAGTGAGGCCAATAGATCCGATTTCGCCTGGCGACAAGTGGTATTGTACCAGGAGGGGCGCTGGGAGCATTGATTTACCCCTTTTGGGGTGGTGAAGAGACTTCCAGACACTGCCTGGATGAAGTCCTCATGAAGCGAACCCCAGAGTTTCAGAGTGTCCTGGGTAATGTCTTTGTTCCAATAATTCGCATGCTTTGGCAAGTGAGGGGGCAACACGGGCATAAAGCCTTGATAATTTCTCTGGATCAGATACTAGTCTCTCCCACTTGACTCGTCGTCGGTTACTGGTGAGAGATAGTCCCGTCTCGAGTAGTGGTAGCTGCACACACCTATCCTCAAGACCAGGGAGATTATAATCGAGTTCCAAAGCATCGTGGTCACTATCCCCCCTAGGGACTACACAAAAATCTCTGATGTGTGACCACGAGGCCATAGGAACAAGAATGTAATCAAGCCTGGATTCCCTACCCACTCTATTATATGTGTGTTTCGGAGGGATGTCTGACTTTATCCGACCATTGCAGGCCCGTATACCATATTTTAATGTCAAAGAAGTAATTTGGACAACTAAGGGTGTCCAATTTCTTGGGCCCGGTGCAATCAGTGGGGGTATAGACCAGAGCACATCCTCTTCGTGGGCTAATCCATCCAGTGGGCCGAGGAGTGGCTCATAGTGACAATTAAAGTCACCGCCGATTAGGAAGGGGGTGGCATCGGGGATTTCGCTTAATACGTCCGCAAGCTCCGCAATAGTGCGTGATTCTTGCATACCAGAGACTGGTCTGGAATAGACATTTATCAGCAAAAGCCTACTTGAGTTTTGCCATACCAGCAGGACAACTAAGATGTCCTCCTTATCAAAGGGAAGTAGGGTAGCCGTGCATCCCAGGTCGGTAGCCACCTAGATTGCAAGTCCTTCCGAGGGTCGTCCTTTGCCTCCCCATTTCGCATTATTGGAAAATGTGGCAAAGGCACTGTGTAGCACCTCCTCCCGAGCCCAAGTCTCCTGGAACAAACATATATCTTTAGCCTCGACATATGAGTTCCAGTCTGGGCAGTGGAGTTTATTAGACAGTCCCGCCACATTCCACAAGAGTAGCTTCAGTGACGGGGGACGAGCATTATTTGATGATGAATTTGAGGGTGAACCACTACTAACTTGAGAACCAGATGGGGTATTGGTGAGAATATTACCCCGGTGAGCCTTCTCCGACTCCTTATTAGAGGTTGGGAAGGGAACACCCAAAATTTCACTCTCACCAGGAATAGAGCTCTCCTCAATGGTGAGCACCGCTGTGAGAGGCATCGTGCAAATTTGGGATGGAGTTGGGGCCAGATCTTCATTCTGGTCTCCCCTGCCCATAATACTCAGTCAGTCTACCAGGTCTAGATTACTGTATCTGTTGTGGGTTGGGAAATAATCATCGTGACGCGTTCTCACATGGTGGGGGGTCCCAAGTTTCGTGTTGCCCCATTTGGCCCCTCTTCTATCTACTAATTCCCAGCCTTCTTCAGGGTGCTCTAATCTTGGCGGTGGATATAAAATCCCTGTTTCTCTAATGCTCCTTTTAGGCCTGTTTCTGTTTACTGGTTCCCATCCCTCTTCTACCTGCTCCAATCTAGGGGGTGGATAGAAGAAGGATAGCGGCAAGACTTGAATTTGGGTCCCTTTGTCACGGTATGGCCAACTGCAGATATAGGAGACAGTCCAAGGATCCCTGAAATTTACCAGGACACAGTCTCCAGGAATAGATTTCCTGGTTGAGCCAAGCCATGGTACTCTTCTTACCATGAGGACCTCACTCCATGCGCCTTCAGGAAGGGGTCTGTTTGTAGCGAGCCAGTTAATAACCTTGTTTTTAAGAGATTCCGCGGATTCTCGCGCGGATTGCTTTAATTCAGGGATGCCTGCCAGTATGATTATATATGGACTTGCCTCTGGTGGCAGGTTTAATATCCTTGAATTATTATCATTAGCATTACCCTGGGTTTCGCTTTCACAAGTATTTGCTACCGTATCGGAAGGTTGCAAATTGATGTTTTGACAAGGGAATTGGGTTTTAGTGTGGTTAACCACAGGGGCCGTTTCTTTAGCTATCGGGGCTGATTGATCTTTCAGAGTGGTAAGGCTCAGCCCTCTTTCTAATGTGTGGGTGTCTTGGGACCGGGTGACAGCTAGTTGTCCCAGTACTTTTTCAATCTTATTTAGGCAAGATTCCATCATTGTTAGTCGTGCTTCCAAGGGTTTAAGCACTACCCTCATCAATGCACGGATATCAGAAAGAGTGATATCCTCCTCCTCAGAGTTAATGTTAATGGTGGTATTAAGGGGGGTCTGCCTTGGTGTTTTGGGGATTGATGGTTTTTTTTGTACTGGCATTTTTTGCCCTTTCTTAGATTCACCCTTTTTCTTTCCATCATGCGGGGTGGGATTCTTACCGGGATTTGGCTTTCTCCCTCGAGAGCTTTGTGCCCTCTCTTTACTTTTTGGAATTGCTCCCTCCCTCTCTCTCTGCCTTATCTCCTTTTGCTGGTGAACCCTAGTCTCTATAGTTGCCTCCGTCAAAGGTGGGACAATATTTAATGGAGTTGGAGGCAAAGGGGCCATTAAAGAAGGTAGGGGTAATAAGGTGAGATTGACCGGGGCCGAAATGTCACACTCACTATGAGTAACAATAGAACTTGACAATCCAGCTATATCGCACATATCAACATCGTCGTTGTCCCTTTCCCCGCTATCTGGTAATATATGTTCAAGTCTTTGTACGGGGGTTGTTACATGGGCGAGAGGGCCCAGGGACGATCTCCTTACCCACTCTATATCTTGAGAAATTCGTCGTTCTAAGGTGGAAATTTCATTAATAAGGAGTGAACCAGCCTTAGCAAAATAAGTGTCTAAAGTACCTTGTGGCTTCCCTGTGGCCATCATGGTCTTACTTCTTGTTTCTCTTGTATTAATTTTCCAATTGCAGGCGTTAAATGAAACGGGACAGTGGAAACCAGGAACGGAGAACCGGAGCCGGTCGCGCCCGGTCTCGAACGGCCTCAAACGGCCCGCTCTTTGCCCGGTCTTCGCCCCGGGCTGCGTCCCGTGCGCGTCCCGCTAGCGCGTGTGGACGGGGGACTTGTAATGGTGGAAAATCAGAAGGGAGGCGGGGTCGGGAAGAGCAAACAGGTGTGCTGGATGAATTCAGCAGAAAGCACCCTGGTCCTCGCAGTCCCGGAAATCAAGGCCCCCACAGCGTCCCTTCAAAGCGCAGCACAAGCGTCCCCACAGGTCTGGCGACACGGACAAAGTAAGATCCCAGCTCCAATGTGTGAAGAGTCAGCGCCCACGAGCGGCTCCCGCGAAGCGGGGGCCGCGAGGCGTAGAGTAGCTGAGGGAGGCGGGGTCGGGAAGAGCAAACAGGTGTGCTGGATGAATTCAGCAGAGAGCACCCTGGTCCTCGCAGTCCCGGAAATCAAGGCCCCCACAGCGTCCCTTCAAAGCGCAGCACAAGCGTCCCCACAGGTCTGGCGACACGGACAAAGTAAGATCCCAGCTCCAATGTGTGAAGAGTCAGCGCCCACGAGCAGCTCCCGCGAAGCGGGGGCCGCGAGGCGTAGAGTAGCTGAGGGAGGCGGGGTCGGGAAGAGCAAACAGGTGTGCTGGATGAATTCAGCAGAGAGCACCCTGGTTCTCGCAGTCCCGGAAATCAAGGCCCCCACAGCGTCCCTTCAAAGCGCAGCACAAGCGTCCCCACAGGTCTGGCGACACGGACAAAGTAAGATCCCAGCTCCAATGTGTGAAGAGTCGGCGCCCACGAGCGGCTCCCGCGAAGCGGGGGCCGCGAGGTGTAGAGTAGCTGAGGGAGGCGGGGTCGGGAAGAGCAAACAGGTGTGCTGGATGAATTCAGCAGAGAGCACCCTGGTCCTCGCAGTCCCGGAAATCAAGGCCCCCACAGCGTCCCTTCAAAGCGCAGCACAAGCGTCCCCACAGGTCTGGCGACACGGACAAAGTAAGATCCCAGCTCCAATGTGTGAAGAGTCAGTGCCCACGAGCAGCTCCCACGAAACGGGGGCCGCGAGGTGTAGAGTAGCTGAGGGAGGCGGGGTCGGGAAGAGCAAACAGGTGTGCTGGATGAATTCAGCAGAGAGCACCCTGGTCCTCGCAGTTCATGAAATCAAGGCCCCCACAGCGTCCCTTCAAAGCGCAGCACAAGCGTCCCCACAGGTATGGCGACACGGGTTTGATGTGCTTTCTGTAGAAGAAGAGCAGGAGGACTGATGCTGCTACTGTTGTCCCCATTCCTTGGTCCCTCCTCTGCCAGTCGCACCAAAAAAAGTCTGCATGGTATGCTGGGTCATCTGTGAAGGCTGGTGTTGACAAAAGGTGACGCACCTGCAGTAGCAGACCTTCCTCTACTCGTGGTGGAATTGGTGGGCTATGGAAGACAAGCCTAAGTTCTCAATTGCTCACTCACTCAATCGGTGACTCTTCTGTACACTTTTTAGGTTGTGTAAATCACTATGGATAGACACCTGCCCATGTAGAGCATGGCTATCTGTTGAACCACTGTTAAGTAAATAGACAACGCTTTTAAAGTATACACAACCCCTATTTTGTTGTGTCCAAGTCTTCAATAAAGACTTTTGAAAAAGAGTACACGTTTTCAAGTAGTCCGCGTGTATTGCTAATGCTGCATGCACATATTTCTTTGAAGTAAGTACAGGTTAACAGTGAGTTGATGTGATACAAATAATCGCAGTATAAAAAAGTCCACAGTAGCAAATCTCAGTCCAGTTTGTACACCTGTCACAAAACAGCTGAGCAAAAATGTCAGATTCCTTCAAGGTCAGCACAAGGCCACATCCTTCCATCTATGCCTCTTGTTTGTCTGGTATAGAAATGTCAGCAGCTCCTAATAGCTGTTAATTCAAAAGAACGAAAAAGTAAAAAAAAGAATTGATAAAGGTATGAAAACAGACACATTCCTGTTACAGATATCAAATTGCTATTGATTTTTCAGTAGAAAGGTGTAGAATTGTATACATGGTGAAAACGCAAGTTTTGGACATTTCAGAGTAGAGGAAAGGCACGAGGCCCACCAACCGGTATTGAAAAGTTAAACTTACAAACTGTAAGTTCCTCATTTTACCTTCGAATATAAAAGCAGCATCTTCTCTTTAACTGATTTTAAATATGGCAGACTTGCTAAAATAAACACATGTTCAGCATCACAGGAATTGGTTTCCTTTTTATGAAATTTTTGATTCTTTAGATCAGTTCTTTTTCTCTTTCTTTTTTAAGGGCAGTAAACTTTGCGGTCAATAACATGGACTGCATAAAGTGTCGGAGGTATTTCAATTAAACATACTGCTAATACCTGTACTGCTTTTCGCTTGAGAGCTGTCATGATTGAGTTCATTACGTGCTCCCAGATTAGAGTGAGTCACAGATCTTGTCCTTTTCAAGATGGAGATTGACCCCTCATTTCTGAGACTGAACACATGGATGATCCGAGCTGAGCTCGGCAGTAAGTGCATTAACCCATTGACTTTTCAACATAATGAACGGAGCCTGTTGTCAAAGAGAAGACGAAAAGAGACTCCCGTGTTCTGATTTATTGTGAATACTGTGAACTTGTTTAACATTTGCATGTGCATACATTATTCTAATGAGAGTGTTTCATTATATAAGATGTGCCCCCTAATTAACACTTCCAAGGGGTTAATGAGTTAACCTGGTATTACACTTTTTTTTTTGGTTAAGTGGGATCAGTTTATACTTTGATGAATGTTAAATGACTAGGATGGGACTGTTTGCTGTAGCACACTTAGTTACTGTTTCCTACATCAGGCACAGATTCCCCTAGATCCCTAAATGTTTGCAAGCCACACATAGCAGGCTTGATTGGAACTCCGTTGGTTGAGTGAGATAATCCTACAGATTACCAAGGTGCCCTGGAGAATCTCCCGGGTTCTCCCCATACGGCTTTATCCCTGGACTCTTTAAAAATATACAGACCTGGATCAGATTTTTCCTGCCATGTGTGCCTCCCATTGCCATTGCATCGCTGTTTGGGGGAACGGAGCCATCAATCAATCAATCAATCAATCATTTGTAGAGCGCGCTACATACCCGCGAGGGTCTCAAGGCGCTGGGAGGGCCTCAGAGCCTGTTTGCCCCATACTTCCTGATGTGGCTAGTAACTCCTGTGGCATCACTAGCTACAATTATTATGGCTCCTGCGTTTTTCACCATAAAAGTTTACCTGATTAAATCAGGTAAAATCTCTGGTTGAATAAACAGCATGCATATCGCGATAAAAATGCAGAAATTGATGCAGGGAGCAACTTCCTGAATGCCATTGCCAATGTCACCAGGGCACTTTTGACCAGTATTCACACATCCCCGGAGTACAACTGCCTGATGCATCAATACTTCCAGGTGTGCTATGCTGTATTCCCACATGACTCAGCATGGGTGACCCTAGAGACAGATCTATACTGAGTTTATTCATGTTATTTCTGATTCACATACATTTCTGATGTATGTTTGGGAAAATCCTGCATGTTGTGGATTCCGCACTGAAGTGTATACTTAATGGATTTGCAGCTTTTTCTAAATTCTTTTGGTGTCCATCCTACATATTGCATTCAGTTTCCATGTAGAAGTCTAAGAAAATAAAAGTGTTATCTTCTGTGTATTATCACATACTTTTCCTACAATGTTAGCATTCTTTAAGTGAACATATCTTCCTTTTTAAATGAAAAATTTATATTCACGTTCGTACAACTTTTGCCCCACTTGTGCAACCTTACAGCTATAAGTTAAATGTGTAGAAAAGTGTGGGGAAGCCATTGTAAACATGAGGCACGACTCACAGCACTACATGTATGGTGATAAGCATGCCACTTTCATTACACTTCACTAAATATCCTTTATGACTTTATCCTGGGAATTCGCAATGGTCTAATGTAAGCTGAATCTAGATGACCAGTGAGCAGTTGTGTTACCTAGACTAAACACACTTAGATCCCACTTATTAATGGCAGTACAATTGCTATGCAGCTCTCTAAAGTGCAGTTTTCCTAAAGTGCTTAAAAGGATAACTGTTACTATTATTGAACTTAATCGTACTCTTTTTTACTAATTATGGCCCTTAATTTAGGTTAAGGACTATATTCCGACCCCTTTGCAAACAAGAGTTTAACAGGTTGGCAGAACTATGGGTTGCATGATAATTATCACATACTGGCAGTTTTCAGCGGACAGATTCTGACAGGTCACACCTCAATTTGTCTGAAGAAAAGGGCAGGATAAAATGCAAAACATGCAGAATTTGGTGTGTTAAAACCAACTTTACTTTTTATATCTTATATTCAAAAAGTGGCGGCCGGCACAGGTAATTGCATTGAGGCGAGGCTGGGCGCGGAAGTCGACAGACGACGGGATGAGTAAAATTAAATAAAAATAATAATAAAACCACTTACCTTGCATTTGCCACATCGCCAAGTCAGAAAGGTAAGTGTTTTATAAAATGTTATATTTCATTTTACTTATCCCGTTGTCTGTCGACTTCCCCGACCCCCTCCCCGTCCGCCACACCGCTCTTACCTGTGCCAGCCGCCACTATTTCCAATGTTGGAAACTCGCAATAGAGGATATTTACCACACATGGTAAATACCTCACCCTGGAGTAACTGTGTTTCCCATTTCTAGAACAATTCCACCCTATTTCAATCAACATGTAATGAAGACCTGTGAAAAAGGAAGGGCTGGGTGTGCCCTGCCTGGATCAAAACCTGCAATTTGCTGGTCACTCAGGAATGCCAATAAAAAGGGCAAACTTAGTGAGGAAATATATATTTATATATGTATTTATAGAGCATTCATATTTCTGCATTCAGCCAATACCAAGAGTCAAAGATATGGCATTATTCCCCTTTTAGCTACATAAAAAATACATTTTAAACATCACTTATTCAGCCTTAATTTTTTTTAAATGTTTTGAAACACATTTAGTGCACTTCAATGAAAGAGTTCAATGACTTCGATGTTTAAGCTTTGGTTTGCTGTTCCTTCCATTCAGTTACATTTTAGAAAATAGAAAGAATGTCTTTCCTTGTTTCATTTCGCTTTCAGATATCCATGCATAAACTGATGCGATGCCTGTTTCATGACTGTTTTAATAGGGAGATTTGGAGAGAATGTTGCTCACGTGCTTGCTTCACTCAGTGAATGTTGAATCAGTTGCATTCTAACATTTCCACACAGCACTAAATACGATAATTTCTATATACATTCAGCTCTTACCATGCATAATATATCTTGAAAATTGGTAATCAAATCTTATAATCAGCAGTTGTAATTTTGGAGTGTGTCAAATTCACTGTAATGATTGGTGTCCCTGCAATGTGGAAATTGTGGCATAAATCAAGTGTGCACGCAGCGGACTGAATATTAAACCAAATCCAGGGATTACGTTATTATGCGATATATTGCAGCATGCCAGCTGCATGTTGATAGGATTCATTCTTGGAATTGGGAAAGAGATGGCATTTAAATGGCAGAATTTCAATGTAGCCTTTGGATTTTTTCCGCAAACGTGCTTGTCCTCGTTTCTTTTGACTGAATCAAAATGCTTCAAGTAATTTGAGGCATAATGACTTCTTTGCTATGAAAGATCATTCCATTCATTTAGAAAGCTTCTCTGCTACTGCATGGAAGTACATTTTTATGCAGAAACTCATCCTTAAGGACATAACACTTCTAGGCTGGAATTTCTCCCTTCTCTGATTTGCAGAGCTCTCCACCCAGCACCATACTAACCGCCTTCAACACCACCTCCCGGATTCCTGCTCGACATCAAAGTCACAATTCATCTCCTTCATACATCTTTCCTACCCATCTTCTACTTCAAACTATATATTTAGCCACACCCTATATCTAAATAAGTAACCTTTCTAAAACACAAGCCACACAATTGTTTTATTTTCCACTTAATATGCCCATGATCCTTTTAATGTAGAGGTGGAGAGCAACAGGCATTGCAATATAAAATGAAGGAAGTTCTTCCCACAACCTTTGTTTTTTCCTGCCCCATTTAAAGTGTGGGGCAAGTAGCCTTCCCTATTACAGAGCTGCTGCTAACTTCGAAGTTTGTGATGATGCCAGGTGGTTGATATGCTACAAGAAGTGTCAGACCGGCATCCGAATTAAGGCCTGTCAGCTTTCCACGTGTTTGCCCAATCAACCTCTGGGCAATACATCAAGGTGGGCAAACCAACAAATGTATAGAGCAAGACCAGTCAGGTTTCTGACATGGCTCTAAGAATTAAAGTACAATTGAAGCCATCATAAACTTTGACACAATTCAAAATATTACAAAGAGGTTTTCTAATTTAAAAAAGTTGTTTCTTCAACTTTTCAGTTAGTATTCAGTACATAAGATTATTCCACTGCATGGAATGCCATTTATTAAATGCAAAAGTTGAAACAGAAAATCTCTTATCTGTTTTTGTCTTTTCAAAACTGCACTACAGATGGAAGGGGTCAGCAGCTTGGTGATCTTTACAGCTTGGGTTTTCTTTACTTTTGCCATAGTGCAAGGGTCCTGCTCAAGTCTTGCCTGTTTCTCCCACTGCTACTAAATCATGGCAGTATTCAAAGAAAATCTTTCAAATGGCCGCAATGTGAGTGGCCTAGTGTGGTATCCCATGGATTATTACTCTGGGCAACTCCAGATTTATGGAGTCTCCAGGTCTAGAATTAGCAGGTCCGCAAACTTCCAACCTGATCATTCCGGGACTGGAAACACATGACCCAGACCCTTGTGAGGAGGTGCAGAGGTTGCAGACAGATGCTGTATGTGGCCCTAAAAAACTATCATACTTCAGAATAGGGAAGAAGAAAAAGGTTCCCCTGGCAGACGTAAATGAGACATGGGCCAGGAAAGGCGAAGCTGGACCAAGTAGGGGCCCTGTGGGGAACACCTCCTAGGGACGTGAGCACCCAAGGGGAGAGAAAAGCCTGCGAAAAATGAACGCGCAGGGTTTGGGCGTGCCCTTTGAAACCCACAACCGCCCAATAGCAGAGATGGGGTGGAGCGGGGCAAAGAGATCAAAAGGGGACACCGCTCCCTCTTTGACCTCACACTCTGACCATCACCTCAGATTGGCCAGACACGGTGGTCATTAATCTAGGGGGCAATGAACTGGCAGACTTTGGGAGGAGAGAACTGCTGGAAAAAATTACTAACAGGTCACCGGGTTACCACTTGGAGGAAGAGGTACACTTGACCCGGGATAGGCATGGAAATGTTCCTACTCAACATAGAAGGGACTCTGGAACAGCTAGGTTACTTTTGAGCAAGGATAAAGACTGGACAAAGGTAGAACTGCCTCCGATTGGTAAACCGCCAGCAGCATGACAGAGGCAGCCCAGAAGAATACCCAGATGGGAGAGTAACATAGGTAGAAGAGCTGTTCAAACAGTGTCCTTGGGATGTCTCACGGCAGGGACACGGGGTGAGAGGCTGACAGCGCACAACCACTGCCAGAGCAGAGGAGCTGCTCAAACAGTGTCCTTGAGATGCCACACGGCAGGGGCACTGAGAGCAGGAGAATGACCAGCAAGGGTCCCGGCCAAGTGGAATGGCACTTGCAGCCTGGGCCGGATGGCCATCCACAGGGTCAGTAGCAAGGGAAGAGTGGAGCCTGCAGAACACTGAGAGACCTGCAAAGAGAGGGGCCCTCACGCAGGGTCAGTGCTGTCAACCAGAAACTGAGACAAACCATTGGGGTGGGCAATGTTTTACATGACAATGTAATGTGGAATAAGCATGGGTTGCGAATGACCAACCAGTAAGTTGTGAGATGTATAATCCATGTGTTGGAAATAACCTGTGGCCTTTGATGCACCATAATCAGTTGTCCCTTGAATGATTCAAGGTGGGATGGGATGCTGCATGACAAGCCTGACAAGGAGGGGGCAAACTTGCCGCCTGGGATGGGTTGAGACATGTGCCAGGTAAGGCAAAGCCGGACCAAGTAGGGCCAGTGGCGAATGCTTCCCTGGGACGGGAGCACCCGCGGGGACATAAAACCTCACGAAAAAGGGACGCACAAACTGCCCAATAGCAGAGAGGGGGCGGAGCAGGGAAAGGAGGTCAAAAGGGGACACTGGCTCCCCCTTTGACCTCACACTCCGACCATTGCCTCAGAACCCACCCACCCACACTGAAAAGGAGCGGTTGTCGCAGCCACATGGTCGATGGGAAAAGGGAGGTCGGAGGCACCCAGAAAGATACCCAGAGAGGAGAATAACATAGGTAAAAGAGCTGCTCAAACAGTGTCCTTGGGATGCCTCACAGCAGGGACACGGGGTGAGCAAGTGACAGCGCACAACCACAGCCAGAGTAGAAGAACTGCTCAGACAGTGTCCTTAGGATGCTTCACGGCAGGGACACAGGGTGAGCAAGTGACAGGGCACAACCACAGCCAGAGTAGAAAAACTGCTCAGACAGTGTCCTTGGGATGCCTCACGGCAGGGACACAGGGTGAGCAAGTGACAGCGCACAACCACAGCCAGAGTAGAAGAACTGCACAGACAGTGTCCTTAGGATGCTTCACGGCAGGGACACAGGGTGAGCAAGTGACAGGGCACAACCACAGCCAGAGTAGAAAAACTGCTCAGACAGTGTCCTTGGGATGCCTCACGGCAAGGACACAGGGTGAGCAAGTGACAGCGCACAACCACAGCCAGAGTAGAAGAACTGCACAGACAGTGTCTTTGGGATGCCTCATGGCAGGGAAATAGGGTGAGCAAGTGACAGCGCACAACCACAGCCAGAGTAGAAGAACTGCTCAGACAGTTACCTTGGGATGCCTCATGGCAGGGAAATAGGATGAGCAAGTGACAGTGCACAACCACAGCCAGAGTAGAAGAACTGCACAGACAGTGTCCTTGGGATGCCTCACGGCAGGGACACAGGGTGAGCAAGTGACAGGGCACAACCACAGCCAGAGTAGAAAAACTGCTCAGACAGTGTCCTTGGGATGCCTCACGGCAGGGACACAGGGTGAGCAAGTGACAGCGCACAACCACAGCCAGAGTAGAAGAACTGCACAGACAGTGTCCTTGGGATGCCTCACGGCAGGGACACAGGGTGAGCAAGTGACAGGGCACAACCACAGCCAGAGTAGAAAAACTGCTCAGACAGTGTCCTTGGGATGCCTCACGGCAGGGACACAGGGTGAGCAAGTCACAGCGCACAACCACAGCCAGAGTAGAAGAACTGCACAGACAGTGTCCTTAGGATGCTTCACGGCAGGGACACAGGGTGAGCAAGTGACAGGGCACAACCACAGCCAGAGTAGAAGAGCTGCTCAGACAGTGGCCTTAGGATGCCTCACTGCAGGGGCTCTAGGAGCAGGTAAGTGGTCAGCAAGGGTCCCGGGCAAGTGGAACGGCACTTGCAGCCCAGGCCAGGCCTGCAAATAAGGGGGCCCTCGCGCAGGGTCAGTGCTGTCAAACCATTGGGGTGGCCAATGTTTTACATGATAATGTAATGTGTAATGAGCATGGGTTGCAAATGATCAACCAGTAAGTTGCAAGATGTATAACCCATGTGTTGAAAATAAACTGCAGCTTTTAATACACCATAATCAGTTGTCCCTTGAATGATTCAAGGTGCGAGGGGATGCTGCATAACATTGCTGACATGGAGGGGGTGAACTCTCCATCTGGGAGGGGTTAAAACTCTGCCCTCCTATCACCCCATAACCCTTTAGCCCTGAAGGGCAAAAGCAAACGTAGCAGTAATATTTTCAACCAGCTCCAAGTAGGTAGTATATGTTTCTGGCTTTAGACCAGTTGTTTACCTAGAAAGTTAAAAAAAATATAAGGAATTGTTGCTGGCATCCTTGGTCTGTATGTCGTTCCCAATTCAGAGAAAAAAAACTTGCAATCCCGTTACCTCAGGGTAGAGATATCGTCCATTATCGCAAATTCTGGACCTGATATCTCCCAAAGAGATAACGGGATGCTTTAAATGAGGGCCTAAGTAAGTCAGCAAATTGAAAGGTACCCCTTCTTTGCGAGTACATTTCTGGTACCCACATGATGTGCATTAACCGTAAAATGTAAATATCTTGGAGCCTGTAGATCTCTCTGGAATGGGTTCATAAAATTCAAAATAATTATCATTAGTCAATTAACCAATATTTTCATGAACATTTGTAATAAAACATTCTCTAAAAAGAATGTGTTACAGTTTAAAGAAGCAGCAAATATCTGTGAAAACGAGTCGCACCTTCAAACGTCGTAAGCGATGAATGATGAATGCGTAGGCACAGACGGGTAAGAAAGAGGCTGCTATTGTTCGACAAAATGGAGATCTCTGTTTGCTGACAGCTCCTTGAAAACAAATTCAGGTCTCTGTGTTAGGGGCGTGCGGCACTTCTTCCCGTAAAAGCATTTTTGTTTTCAGAGAATGCCTTTGTTCTCCGGGCACGATTACCCCAGGAATTCTTGAAACCTGTCCCTTAACAAAAGCTGCGCCACGAGACTGAAACTGGGGCACTTTTCATTAAATGGACTAAAAGAAAGCACTAAACGGTTTGTCAACAGTTATGAGCTGGATGTATTCCTCTTTTTGAGAAATATATGGGAAATAAGCATTATTACACTCCATTTGTGCCTCTCACAGGTTCTTGAATTACTAATAGCATAACTGCCGTTGTATCTCAATGTAAGAGACACAAATATGAAACCTGTGTTTTTTTTATTTTCTATTTCTTTCTTTTGTTCCCGTAATACTTTTAACAAACTTAAAATGTAACATTACAACCCAGTGTTTCCTGACTTGTACATTTTAAAAGAATGATGGACCTGTGTAGCTTACAGCAATAGTGAATTGTCTAGTCTAACATCTTGTCTTGCTTAATAACAAGACAGCTCACAGCATGTCGTTACTCCTAGCATAGTGACAGGAGAGGATTTGCTTTCTTACTTTACTTACCTGGGAACCACAACCGGCCCTGGCAAAGTGCTCGGCCGGCCCACGGAGGGGGGAGGGGGTGCCGCCGAGCTCATTGCCAGGCCCGGTGTTCGGCCGATTTTGTTACAGGGCCGATGGGGCACAAAACCGGCCCCCACCCGTGCGGCGCACCGGGGGATTGCCCGGTGCCCGCTACGGCCAGTCCGGCTCTGTTACTTACCCATAATGTTTGTCACGTGGGATGTTTGCCACGTGCTGAAGTTGGGTTTAGGGGCTCGACAAATATCATAAGCCAGAGCATTTTGGTGCATATTATCAAGGACGGCGTTGAAAATTATCGCCGGTTTAGCGGCAGAAAACTGCCACTAAACCGGCGATAATGAGCTTGATAATATGCTCTATGGAATTCCCATAGAAGCCCATGTTCTGGTGTGAACATGGGCTTCTATGGGAATTCTCCAGGGCATATTATCAAGCCCATTATTGCCGGTTTAGCGGCAGAAAACTGCCGCTAAACCGGCGATAATGTTAACGCCGTCCTTGATAATATGCCCCTTTGTCTCTCACATCAGTGCTCATATCTTTCACAACCTACATACGGGCCCTGACTGACTGAGGCCTAGGTTCTGATTCCGAGGTGTGTATTAATGAACATCCATCTGATCTGTAGAGCAGGTGGTGAATTTTTCTTGGCTGTTTTTTTTCCACTGTGGAGTATGCTATGGCAGAAGTAACATTGCACACCAGTAGTACTGAGTAGGGTGTTTATCCAGAACCCTCCCAGCACAAGAAAATTCCTCAAGATGCAGATTGTCCTATTAGTTACTGATCCTCCTCATCCCTGTCCTGACTTGTGAGGCGTTTCCACCTCTGACAGAGATTTACACACTAGGAACAGGCGCGGTGCGTCCATTGAGGCGTAGCCCCCCCCCCGCCCGCAACTCCATCTGCATCTTTGAACTTAAGTAATCAGTTTACTTAAGTTCAAAGACGCCGAGGGAGAACTGACAATCATGTCAGTCAGCATGACGTCAGACCGCCCACCCCCTTCAGAGTCTGAAGGGGGTGGGCGATCTGGCGTCATGTTGACTGACATGATTGTCAGACCAGGGGCAACAGGCAGCAGGCAGCAGCACAAGTGCGCATGAGTGGGGAAGGTGGGTGAATTTTTCCGCCACGCCCAGTGATGCACACTAGTGTCTGCTCTGGCTGGCGCATGCCCATTAGGAGAGCGAAGGTTGAGCAAAGACTCAAACTTTGGTCTCCTAATGGGCAGCCGGGCGAGTAGTAACCGTGCCCTAAGCCAATCAGGATTGGCTGAGAGGGGTTGCCAGTCCACTCCAGTCAGTACCTTTCGTGGCAGCGCCAAGGGGAGCAGAGGTGGCGCGGACCGGCTGTGAGGTAAGTTTTCTGGTTTTTTATATTTAATTCCCCACGCCCGCGCGACCCTCCCCCGCAAGCCGCAAGTGAGCACTATACTAACTAAGCCAGTACAAGCTGCCATTGGTAAGATAGCTCTGGTGGCTCGGCGCATGCTGCAGACCTCTATGTTTCACAGCTTTGAATCCGGCTAGATCGTCCTTGTTTTTCATTATTTCAAGATTAGTAACTTAGCTGCTATTGCTGAGGTGGGGGAGGGGAGGGGGCAGGTTCACAAGCATCATTTACGTTTTTGCAAATCCAGTGGGTTTTCTTTAGACATTGGGTACAGGTTCCTGGTGCCGTGAAAGAACACAGGAACATGATGAGGTGAAGGTGGTTCACACTAGATGTATTTTCCCTTCTAAATGTGGCCTGGCCCTGCTTTCAGGAGCCGAAGCTGCTGTGTAAACTTGAGACCTGCATCCTTTGCAGCTGCATGGGAGAGGCGAGAGTGTTCTGGCTGACCGGATGCCCTCGCACCACCATGCACGCAGCCCTCGTGCACGGCCACATATAACAAAGGCTGGCGTTCCTTGCCATGTGTAGTGCTACTGCAGCACGTGGCAGGTCTGACAAACTTTGCAAGTGAGTGAGACTGGGCTAAATGTATGTTAATGTTACAGTGGTGTTGTAGAGCACATGTATCTATCACCAGAGAGGCCTCTCGGCGCTGCAGGACAGTTAACTATCCGGGGGGGGGGGGGCTGAAGTCCTTTGAGCCCAATGGGCGTTGCGCACCTGACTGGTGGACAGAAAGCTCTTAGGCGCTGGTCTTGTTCTGATGCTGTGAGTGGGATTGAACTACAGAGTATGTGCTCACTGGTAGCTGACAGAGCCTGTTGGGACTCACAGGGGCCTCATCAAGCCTACCATTTTTTTACAAGCAAAAATCAAGGCCGGGCACTCACTGGCAGCGGACTGAGTCTCGAACTCCAGTTGACTCGGCAGAAGCTGCAAGCACACACTCGTAGGCAGTGAGAACACATCAGAGGCTCGCAAGCTCGCAGCCGCCTGCGCCTAGAGTTTGTAGGCAGAGGCTGAGGCGCTGCCGCAGGCTGTAAGGCAGCCAAGTATTGACAGAGTCCAGCTTGGACCAGAGCTGAGATGGAGACAGCGGCGGACTTTTACTTCGCCGTGCCCTTCCTGTTCACTGTGCTGGCCGTCATCCTGACCTCGGTGTTCATGAAAATGAGGTCAGGCAAAGAGGCGGGGAAGAAGACAGACGAAGCGGCCACGGGAGAGGTGCAGGGAGAGGAGGATGGGAAAATGGTAGAAGAGGTGAAGAGGGCAGAAGAAGATCACAAGGCAGAAGGGGGGCAGAGCATAGACGGGGTGCATCAGACTGTAGAAGAGGAGCATAAGGCAAGAGAGGATTAGAGGGCTGAGGAGGTACGTAAAGCTGAGGAGGTATGTAAGGCAGAGGAGGCACGGAGGGTAGAAGAGGTACGGAAAGCAGAGGAGGCGCGGAGGGCCGAGGAAGTACAGAGGGTAGAAGAGGCACGTAAGGCTGAGGAGGCGCAGAGGGCAGAGGAGGCGCGGAGGGCAGAGGAGACACGTAAGGCAGAGGAGGCACCGAGGGTAGAAGAGGCACGTAGAGTAGAGGAGGCTCGTTTAGTGCTGTAAGATATGGGGTATTTTGTAATCTATTTGCATATTTCAAGTCTACACCTTCAAAATTGCTTTATAAACATTCTTGCCCTCTCAAATTTGCTGTAAAATGCTCCATTTGCACACACTTTGCAAGTCCCTCTCCCCTCGAGTCCCTCCTATGATAGTCAGCTCGCTACCTATCGACATAATACGTATCCTCAACTTTTACGCCTCACCAATTTCAAATGTCACCAGCCGCCCCGACTAGGAATTGTAGATTCCTTTAGCCTAAAGCTGTCTTTTACCTCTATGATAGAAGCATAAAGCCCCATCCCTCCAGCCCATTCTATTATATAATACCAAGCACTAGGAACACACGTGGAAGTGAACAAATAAGGGCAGAGGGAGGGATGTGGACTGGGACGAGGAGGACTCCGGTTTGGGGTAACAGACATTACCCCCTCACCTCCTTCCTCCTCATCACTGTCTTGACATGTGAGGACATACCAAGCAAGAAGCACACTGACAATTACACCATTGCCATTAGCAAAACAGATGTCCCAAAGGAACGCTCAGCCCCAGACAAATCAAGACGATAATGACGGGCAAAAGTTAGCTGTGAAGACCAATTTGCAGCACGACAGATCTCCTGACTAGAAGATTCCCCAGCCTCAGCTCAGGAAGCAGTACAAGTAGAATGCCCCTGAACCTCAGAAGGAGACTCATCGGCAGAAGCAGAAGCCTAAAGGATAGCCTGCTTCACCCATCTGCCAATAGATTGGGAAGAAACCTTGTTACCCAGAGTACCAGAACTAAAGGAGACAAACAAACTCGAGGACTTCCGAAGCTCACGGGTCCTAGACAAATAAACTGACAGGGCGCAGCCCACGTCCAAGAGGGATAGAACCCCTTCCACATACAGTGAGCACCTGGAGCTGGAGTGGCTGCAATAGCACCACATATCACCTTACACTCCTTAAACTCATAGAGCTCTGTAGCATGCAATTTTCCTACTTTCCTACCAACTACCTCTTTATTTCCTCCAGCCTGTATTGTGGCAAGATGAGAAAAGTGTCTAGAGATGTTTCAGGGCACAGCAAGAAGTCTCACATTGTACTGTTTTTGAATCACAAACTGGCCTTCATAATACTATATTTACACAACGTCTCTTATAGTGCTGCTATATAGCTGAATGCCCAATACATATGCCAGCTGAGTATTTTGACGGAATGCATGAGGTACATGCAGAATGGTTACTTGCAATAAAAGCGAAAAAATAGGGGACAAACTAGCGCACCCTCCTGTCGCACAGCTGAGTGGGAGTCTTCCCTCATAGTTACACATTCTTTTAGAAGTTGTCCATTTTCACCATTTTTAAGACCATCTTAAACTTCATGATTATGTGATTCGTTATTCTATTTTTCTTCCGAACTTCATAAACCACTGCTGAGACAGCGAAATTCAATCCTGTTTCTTTATTTCATTTTTTCAAATGTCCACTGAGTGCTCATAAGGCATTTCGCAGTAACACGTTAAAATAAAGTTCAGAATCAAACGTTGCAGTAAAGATGACTCATTTCTTATGCCCAATGCATTTCGAGCCTAACTGGCTCTTCGTCAGGGGTCTCTGTAACATAAAAGACACATCTAGCTTAACCATTCACTGCTGACAAACCATATTTAAACCTAACAAAACATAACGAGATGTTCAAGTGTTATTCCCTCTACCCTAGTTCCCCCTCCCCTTCTATCTCAAATACCTTAAAGTCCAAATGTTCCCAGACCCAGACAAATCCCTGTCCCTCCCACTCTCCCTCCTGACTACCTCGTTTCTTGCTGAAATAAAATGTGAACAACCATTTATGTAACCCTCAAAACAAATACCTTAGTTAGTACCCCAATTCAACTCATAATTCTCGCTTATGACCACTGTACTCCTCTCTCTTAGTTGATTAAGCACGTCTTGCCTACCTAATGCGAGTCTCCATCTGTAGCCTTAGCTTCATCGCGCTCCTCTCTCTTCCTGATGCCATTAACCATACTGCCGGTCAACCGTTGAATTTTATGAGATAAGAACCTCCCCCGTGTGTATCCAATCAAGTGTGAATCCTCTCAAAACCAAACCACATGACCCATGATTCCTGCAGCTGTACTAAATGATCTAACAACCTAACCTAAACTGCAGATTCCATAATGCCCTCCTCTACCGTATGGCTCACCTGAAACGAACCTTAATAAACAGAAACCCACCCAAAAAAATTCGGTGAACAAAAAATTACATAGTGAACAGAGAAATAAAAATGATAATAAATAACGTTACATTCATATTAAATTATGTGCAAAAAATCACTTGCTCTAACATCCAGTTCCCTCGAACGGAGAACAAAAATCCCACGTTAACAGTCCAATGCGTCCACTGTTGTGATGTGTTTATATGGATGTAATCATCTCTTCGTGAAATTCACTTCCTGCTTAGTCGCTGTCTCATTTGGTGATAGAAATTCCACTACCATTACTGTTGCTTTGTATTCCGTTTTTTCATGGGGTGCAAACCAAGTTGGGACGGTACATTTCTTGGAAAGAGATTACTTGATAGGAATGCACACCTTCCCTTGTGAAATTCTTTTGTAGCTTGTGATACAATCTATTCACTTACATAGATGCGTGCAGACAGCTTTTGTGAACCGCCCCGTTCACAGTTATGCTGAAGCGAAAAAATAGGGGACAAACTAGCGCACCCTCCTGTCGCACAGCTGAGTGGGAGTCTTCCCTCATAGTTACACATTCTTTTAGAAGTTGTCCATTTTCACCATTTTTAAGACCATCTTAAACTTCATGATTATGTGATTCGTTATTCTATTTTTCTTCCGAACTTCATAAACCACTGCTGAGACAGCGAAATTCAATCCTGTTTCTTTATTTCATTTTTTCAAATGTCCACTGAGTGCTCATAAGGCATTTCGCAGTAACACGTTAAAATAAAGTTCAGAATCAAACGTTGCAGTAAAGATGACTCATTTCTTATGCCCAATGCATTTCGAGCCTAACTGGCTCTTCGTCAGGGGTCTCTGTAACATAAAAGACACATCTAGCTTAACCATTCACTGCTGACAAACCATATTTAAACCTAACAAAACATAACGAGATGTTCAAGTGTTATTCCCTCTACCCTAGTTCCCCCTCCCCTTCTATCTCAAATACCTTAAAGTCCAAATGTTCCCAGACCCAGACAAATCCCTGTCCCTCCTGACTACCTCGTTTCTTGCTGAAATAAAATGTGAACAACCATTTATGTAACCCTCAAAACAAATACCTTAGTTAGTACCCCAATTCAACTCATAATTCTCGCTTATGTCCACTGTACTCCTCTCTCTTAGTTGATTAAGCACGTCTTGCCTACCTAATGCGAGTCTCCATCTGTAGCCTTAGCTTCATCGCGCTCCTCTCTCTTCCTGATGCCATTAACCATACTGCCGGTCAACCGTTGAATTTTATGAGATAAGAACCTCCCCCGTGTGTATCCAATCAAGTGTGAATCCTCTCAAAACCAAACCACATGACCCGTGATTCCTGCAGCTGTACTAAATGATCTAACAACCTAACCTAAACTGCAGATCCCATAATGCCCTCCTCTACCTTATGGCTCACCTGAAACGAATAGGTTCGTTTCAGGTGAGCCATAAGGTAGAGGAGGGCATTATGGGATCTGCAGTTTAGGTTAGGTTGTTAGATCATTTAGTACAGCTGCAGGAATCACGGGTCATGTGGTTTGGTTTTGAGAGGATTCACACTTGATTGGATACACACGGGGGAGGTTCTTATCTCATAAAATTCAACGGTTGACCGGCAGTATGGTTAATGGCATCAGGAAGAGAGAGGAGCGCGATGAAGCTAAGGCTACAGATGGAGACTCGCATTAGGTAGGCAAGACGTGCTTAATCAACTAAGAGAGAGGAGTACAGTGGTCATAAGCGAGAATTATGAGTTGAATTGGGGTACTAACTAAGGTATTTGTTTTGAGGGTTACATAAATGGTTGTTCACATTTTATTTCAGCAAGAAACGAGGTAGTCAGGAGGGAGAGTGGGAGGGACAGGGATTTGTCTGGGTCTGGGAACATTTGGACTTCAAGGTATTTGAGATAGAAGGGGAGGGGGAACTAGGGTAGAGGGAATAACACTTGAACATCTCTTTATGTTTTGTTAGGTTTAAATATGGTTTGTCAGCAGTGAATGGTTAAGCTAGATGTGTCTTTTATGTTAGAGAGACCCCTGACGAAGAGCCAGTTAGGCTCGAAATGCATTGGGCATAAGAAATGAGTCATCTTTACTGCAACGTTTGATTCTGAACTTTATTTTAACGTGTTACTGCGAAATGCCTTATGAGCACTCAGTGGACATTTGAAAAAATGAAATAAAGAAACAGGATTGAATTTCGCTGTCTCAGCAGTGGTTTATGAAGTTCGGAAGAAAAATAGAATAACGAATCACATAATCATGAAGTTTAAGATGGTCTTAAAAATGGTGAAAATGGACAACTTCTAAAAGAATGTGTAACTATGAGGGAAGACTCCCACTCAGCTGTGCGACAGGAGGGTGCGCTAGTTTGTCCCCTATTTTTTCGCTTCAGCATAACTGTGAACGGGGCGGTTCACAAAAGCTGTCTGCACCCATCTATGTAAGTGAATAGATTGTATCACAAGCTACAAAAGAATATCACAAGGGAAGGTGTGCATTCCTATCAAGTAATCTCTTTCCAAGAAATGTACCGTCCCAACTTGGTTTGCACCCCATGAAAAAACGGAATACAAAGCAACAGTAATGGTAGTGGAATTTCTATCACCAAATGAGACAGCGACTAAGCAGGAAGTGAATTTCACGAAGAGATGATTACATCCATATAAACACATCACAACAGTGGACGCATTGGACTGTTAACGTGGGATTTTTGTTCTCCGTTCGAGGGAACTGGGTGTTAGAGCAAGTGATTTTTTGCACATAATTTAATATGAATGTAACGTTATTTATTATCATTTTTATTTCTCTGTTCACTATGTAATTTTTTGTTCACCGAATTTTTTTGGGTGGGTTTCTGTTTATTAAGGTTTGTTTCAGGTGAGCCATAAGGTAGAGGAGGGCATTATGGGATCTGCAGTTTAGGTTAGGTTGTTAGATCATTTAGTACAGCTGCAGGAATCACGGGTCATGTGGTTTGGTTTTGAGAGGATTCACACTTGATTGGATACACACGGGGGAGGTTCTTATCTCATAAAATTCAACGGTTGACCGGCAGTATGGTTAATGGCATCAGGAAGAGAGAGGAGCGCGATGAAGCTAAGGCTACAGATGGAGACTCGCATTAGGTAGGCAAGACGTGCTTAATCAACTAAGAGAGAGGAGTACAGTGGTCATAAGCGAGAATTATGAGTTGAATTGGGGTACTAACTAAGGTATTTGTTTTGAGGGTTACATAAATGGTTGTTCACATTTTATTTCAGCAAGAAACGAGGTAGTCAGGAGGGAGAGTGGGAGGGACAGGGATTTGTCTGGGTCTGGGAACATTTGGACTTCAAGGTATTTGAGATAGAAGGGGAGGGGGAACTAGGGTAGAGGGAATAACACTTGAACATCTCGTTATGTTTTGTTAGGTTTAAATATGGTTTGTCAGCAGTGAATGGTTAAGCTAGATGTGTCTTTTATGTTAGAGAGACCCCTGACGAAGAGCCAGTTAGGCTCGAAATGCATTGGGCATAAGAAATGAGTCATCTTTACTGCAACGTTTGATTCTGAACTTTATTTTAACGTGTTACTGCGAAATGCCTTATGAGCACTCAGTGGACATTTGAAAAAAAGAAATAAAGAAACAGGATTGAATTTCGCTGTCTCAGCAGTGGTTTATGAAGTTCGGAAGAAAAATAGAATAACGAATCACATAATCATGAAGTTTAAGATGGTCTTAAAAATGGTGAAAATGGACAACTTCTAAAAGAATGTGTAACTATGAGGGAAGACTCCCACTCAGCTGTGCGACAGGAGGGTGCGCTAGTTTGTCCCCTATTTTTTCGCTTCAGCATAACTGTGAACGGGGCGGTTCACAAAAGCTGTCTGCACGCATCTATGTAAGTGAATAGATTGTATCACAAGCTACAAAAGAATATCACAAGGGAAGGTGTGCATTCCTATCATGTAATCTACTTGCAATAAAAGACATACACGAAAAGAAAGAGAAGAAGGAAGATATGCCAAAGTCTACCATAATATAGACAGCAAAGGAAATGCATATTTCAAAATCAGTTTTACCCATACCCATAGCAGCATCTATTGCTTCAGACATTGTTACAGAATTGCTGGAGATAGTAGATAAAGTAAATGATGCAGCTGAAGCGGCTGTATCAGAAGGAAACAGCATAGGAATTACTAAGTTAAAGGATAAGGATACCAGAATGCACCTTGAAATCTACATGCAATGAAGATCTACCAGGTCTACTTCCCTGCACTCATTCTGTCTCAGCACTAATCTGGGCCATCCTGTCACTCACCAGTCAAATAAGTGGTCCAAAGTACTACATCTACCACCACATTAGAACCAAATAAAATAGGCAATCACAAGCACTTTTGTATGCTCACACTACCTCCACTGGTGAGCTGGTGGTCGACAAAAAAAAACTTCACTCTTAATACATCTTATTACATGGAAAAACATCTCCTGCTATACCATATAACAACACTGTGGTGTCCTCATCTACCCACGAAGGGCAAACAAAACAAGCATGAAGAATGCTGGTCCATGCTGAGAATTTTTTTTCTGCATAGCGATTCAAACAACCTTTATTGCCCCTGGCCAAACTGGCACAAGAGAGTTATCCAGTCCTTTTGGTTCTAGCCTTATTAGGACTAGACTTGAAGGTGAAAGTTAGGCCTACCTTTGTTGTGACATCGGGTTGATCAAAAAGATCTCAGTGTGCTCTCAAATTGAACATGAACAACCTGTTAAGGAAGCGAAGCCTACACGTCTCTAAGTCAAACAACGGCAACCCCAAGGAACTCATTTGCTCAACAAAGGAGAAAAGCCTAGTCTGATCATAGTGCCCACAATCTCCAAAATATTTTTTTTCCAGAGTTTTATATAGCGCAAACTTGACCCAAAGGTATTGGGTATCAGAGCACTTTACATGAGCACCAGTTGCTTACAAAAGGACACATTCCTTTTTTTGATTAAGTGATTTGCCCAGAATCACAGGATGTTGAGCGTCATTGTCGAGACTCAAACCTGGTTCCCCAGATTTGACATTGAGCGCCCTAGCTGTTAGGCTACATCCTCTCCCCACATATGCAATGTGAGCTCATTTGGGAATATCCCCGAAAGTGCTAATATTTATTTAAGCATAAAATCACTATATCAAAAAAAAGATCTTGAGGATATTTTTGATAGTTTGAGTGAACAGTTCTCAAAGGGTTCTGCTGGTAGAAAGACTAACAAAAACTTGTCTTTCTCACTATCTGCAATGCATTTAGTTCTGATATGAGTAGAAAGGCATCAAGCCATTCGATTAATGACATAGATGTAAAACTTGATACGACATTTGTCTGGGCCAATGTCTACTCTTCATCAGGTCAATGTTCAATAAGAACAGACATTTAGCCAAAATAGTGTAACCTGAATTGAAATCCTTTTACCTCATATTTTCATAAGGAAACATCTTGGATGCGCACATTGATGCACATAATCTATATCAGGCATTCCTGAACTTATGTTAGAAATTCCAATTTCTGATAAGATTTAGCATATTAGGACTGCCATTTGACCACTTGTCAGGAGAGGTTCTTTGCCAGATTATTGCTAGAGTTCTGCCAGAGACGGTTGTGTCTTCTGCTAGCACACTTCACACTTCGCAACTTCACACATCTCGCCTGAAGTTTGAAGGTTATTGTCAGTCTGGGGATTTATTTTTACATCTGTAACAGCTCTCACAGTGAGGATAAGTATCTTTGTCTTTTAACAGGGTTCTTCCCCCCCAAAGATTGTCTGGAAGAGGTCTTGTGCTCACCCCTTCTTTTACTTTCCCTCTCGTCTTCCCTTTTCAGGTGGAGTTATCTCATCTGGGGTCCCTCAGAAAGAATACACAAAGCACAGGTTAGTACAATATATTTTGGTGTATTTTAATTAGCCTTTCTGTCTTCTCTCTGACCTCTACCTTCCTGAACTCTCCCTGTGCCTTCTCTTTGCTTCGTCCGGTGCCTAGTTAATTGACTCTTTCCTGTCCTAGTTTGTTTTTGGGTTCAACAGAGATCTTTTCTCCTTACAGATCCTGGCTATAGGGAGTTTCTTTGTTCCCTTCTACTATGTAGGACTTTGGTCATAATTTGGGTGAGGAGTACAGAGAAGAAACTTAAAGAACTCTACAAACACATTTAAAAAAAAGAAATTCCCAACTGAAATCATCTTGCCTTAATTTGCTTAGTTTATCTTAGCATTACCCGTTGTATCCTTTAGTTACAGAGCTCCAAGACATTTCTGACCCTGTCTCGAGGCTCTCGTTGCCTCATAGCTAAATTTTCCCTTACTCACTCTCCTTATAGAATTTTCTTCACCCCCTCTCTGATTAATTTTCGCAGCTAATTCCCCCATCTGCGCCCTTCACCCTTATCACCCTTATACCCTTACATACATCTGGGCTAGCCAGGCTCCTCCAGGAGTGTGGCAGGAGCGAGTGCCACTTTAGAGGTCTCTGTCCTCAGGAGACCCTTCGGTGAGCACAGCAAACTCCAGTTTGTTGTGCCATCTTTTTATTCCCTCCATAACCCAACCCAAACTTTGGCATCTCCCTCACGTCTTTCGGACTCCTTGCTCCTTCTGGCTCCTCCTCCTGTAGTTCTTCCTCTGCTTCACTGTCTCTTCCTGTAGGGAGTAGAGTTTTTTATTTCCTCTATGTATCCTTCTTCTGTCTCACCTACTATTACTTCTGTTTGCAATATAGGTTGGGAATCGGTTGCAAATTATTGTGGGAGCACCGGTAAGTCTCCATCAGTTACTTCTTCCTAGTGTACTACCTTGGGATTCTTAAAGAGCCAAATCCCCGAAGAAGACTGACTGCTACTGCAGCATTGGTTTGATCCTCACGGGGAACGCTGTCCTCACGCCTTCGCTGATAAAGACAGCTTTTGCCGTCAACAAGGTATGCAGTGCTTCACTTCTTCCTAAGAAAGTCTAGACCACAAATTGATCTGCCTTCCATGCTCTCTTTGTGTAGCTCATAGCAGTAGACTTGAGGGTGTTACGCTCTGGATGACATATTAAACATATAAGAAATGTTAATCTAATTCTCATTATTAATGTTGGGGAGAGGATGTGGCCTTACGGCTACAGCGATCGACCTCGAAGCTGGGGAACTGGGTTTGAGTCTTCGCAACGATGCTCAACGTCCTATGATTCACTTAATCTCCCCTTGCCTATTAAAAAATGAATGTGTCCATCTATAACAAAACTATTGCTCATGTAAAGTGCTCTGATACATGATTTCTTTGGGTCGAGTTCATGCTCTGTAAAACTCTATAATACCGTTTCTTCTTGTTCTTTTCATAATATTCTGTGTAGTTCTTTTAGATGTACCAAGAAACAGATCGTTCCTGAAGTAACAAATATTTTTTCTTAAAAGTGTTAATTCTTCTTAGTGCAGTGTAAATGTGATATTGTGAATAGTTTAATATGTTTGTTACTATTACCACAGAGCCCCTGATCCCTTTCTAGGGATTGCAACCCAAAAGCAATCACTCTATTTTAATAACACATTGATTAGTGTTCTGCAGGGCTACAATAACCTGTCTTTCACCTTCATCATTACAGAGACGTCAATAGTTATTATGGGGATAAGGGAGCCCCTATTTCCGTAGATTTGTCAGCTTGACTCATTAAAGGTTAAAGCCCTTTCTGTGGGTTTTCTAATTCTTTGATTCCAATTTTCAATTGAATCTATTCACTATGGCAGCACGCACTGTGATAGGGGTCAATTGCAGGGAAGCAGTCACTCAGCATCTCAAAGCTCAAGGTGTCCCACATGAGGGTGGTAGTTGCCTTTGTAACAGCTGCACATCCAGCATATGTCTTTGAGAACTTTTACTCATGGGTGGAGTTTGAGCCTATTAATGCTGCTTCAGGGTAGTTTAAAAAATTCACAGCCGTAGATCTACTGGCATATTATAGGGTATACCAAGATTTCGAAATACCTTTAACTTACAAAAAACACCAGAATTGGTTTAGTGATATATTGCCACATACACAGACATTTATGTTTGGGGCCTCTGAGACTATTAGCACTATCATGGGATAATAAACCACAATGGGTGATGAAATGGTTTTCTGGATTGATCTCAAGACCAATCAATTAGAAGCAGTGTATCCATGCACTACCCCCCAAGACAAACACAGAATACTGAATGTTTGTCTCTCTTGTTGAATGGTACCTACACCTGGGTTAGCATCTTTGCATGCATTTACACTAGTATGCATGGTAAGCCTTCATTGGCAGTCCTCCCTGATGTACTTAGACAGGTACAGAATGAGCTCAGAGCTGATCCAGCTCTAGACTTAAGAATGAAACAAATGTGCAACTTCTCTACAGTGTCCTCTATCATTCTAAGCAATATTGAGGGAGGGGCTTTAGCTCTGGCTATATGTCCAAGAATTAAAGCAATTCCAATTCAAGACTGTGAATGGCAACTACTAAAAATAATACCGTAAATGTATATCTCTGTAGACAGAGAACCTTAAGTGCTCGTCTAGTTAAGCCACATTTAAATCCTAAAATTAAACTGACAATTCCATTACAGAGAAATCTGAAATGGAAGGAATGAAAAAAGATGAAGATAAAGGACGAACTTGATCACATGTATCTCGGGATTCAGGCATGGGTGGTTATAGCTTAAGAAGCCACAAAAAACCACAACAAACCTGCAGTATTCCGATAGCTGCTCTTCACATTCTTTTTAGGACACTGACAGTAAAAGAACAGAGAAGGGGAACCGATCGAAGTACGGAAGAAAGGATGAGTACAGTAGGAAAAGTAAAGCAGGATGTGAGACTGACGTCAGCATAAAGAGGGAAGAGAAATGATTGGGCTCTAAAACCCCAGTAAAGAAAAAGAAAATAGCAGGACTTACTAAGAAATATGCCAGTCCAGCTAGAAGTCATGATAGTAAATTAGACTCTTTAGAGGTTTCTGGATGAGAATGATGATTTATACAGATTGAGACACCAGATAAACATTAATATACTCCTGATAGAGTTTACAATCTAAACATAGGGGGAACAACATTTACAACGCAACTTTTACAACGCACTACACTTACAACGCATTTTTTACAACGCAACATCCATTACAACGCATTCCATTACATAGCATGACACTACAACGCATTTTTAAAAACTACCTTTACAACGCATTCCAATACATCGCATACTACCTTTACAACGCATACCATTACAACGCATAATATTACACTACACTATCCAACACTTACCCTACTGTTGCACCCCCTGGAGTTAGAATAGTAATTTTTACCCCTATACTATCCAACACTTACCCTACTGTTGCACCCCCTGGAGTTAGAATAGTAATTTTTACCCCTGTACTATCCAACACTTACCCTACTGTTGCACCCCCTGGAGTTAGAATAGTAATTTTTACCCCTATACTATCCAACACTTACTCTACTGTTGCACCCCCTGGAGTTGGAATAGTAATTTTTACCCCTATACTATCCAACACTTTCCCTACTGTTGCACCCCCTGGAGTTAGAATAGTAATTTTTACCCCTATACTATCCAACACTTACCCTACTGTTGCACCCCCTGGAGTTAGAATAGCAATTTTTACCCCTATACTATCCAACACTTACCCTACTGTTGCACCCCCTGGAGTTAGAATAGTAATTTTTACCCCTATACTACCCAACACTTACCTTACTGTTGCACCCCCTGGAGTTAGAAAAGTAATTTTTACCCCTGTACTATCTAATACTTACCTTAAATGCAATTTAATATTATGCGTTGTAATGGTATGCGTTGTAAAGGTAGTATGCGATGTAATGGAATGCGTTGTAAAGGTAGTTTTTAAAAATGCGTTGTAGTGTCATGCTATGTAATGGAATGCGTTGTAATGGATGTTGCGTTGTAAAAAATGTGTTGTAAGTGCATGCGTTGTAAAAGTGTGCGTTGTAACGACATACATCCAAACATACACATTGAAGGGTACATCCCATGTATTATTAAAGCAGTCTTTTGGTCACAATAATCTGATGAATATGACATCATCCTAGCGGAAGAAGACGGGCCTCCAGTCTTTATTAGGTAAGCACCCTGGGAGGAGGAAGACACCCTTCTCTTCTATAGTACCAGAAGATTTCAGGTAAATTAAAGCCAGCGAATGGGCTGTGCGACAAGCTCCAGTCTTATATAGCAATCAAGTGGGATGGGATGAATACTCTAGTCCACATGTTCCCTTACACAGCAAATCAAAAGCACAATAACCTTTAAAGCCAAAAGAAAATGCTGTATAAAAGCAATATTAGTTCAGTTGCAGTACCAAGGCATAATAGTTCCTTACCTACCATCTCCAAATCAACAGTTCTTAATGGGTAGTCCTAGTCAATAGGAATTTGAATGTACATACACAAACTTATGCAATACAAAGCGCACATAGCACAGGTTTAATAACCAACCTGGTGATAAAAAAAAAAAATTGACCCTGTATATTTCCAATGGCTTTTTTAGTCAAAACATAGCTCATGGAAGTGAGTATCTAACCCCTTTGAGTTTTGATAAAGTGCTGTTTTCATTCCAGCATTTGCCCATGGGCTATAAGAACAGTCATGGCTTGTTCTCTGTACGAATACTGGAGATCTTCCACCAAGGTCCTGTCATATTGTCAAATATTGATGATATCTATCTTACTAATGACGATTTGTCTCTATACCTAGCCAAGGTAGACAGAATAGTGACCATATTGACCACACATGGTTACAAAACTAATTTAAAAAAAATCTAAGATTGCCTACCTCACGGTGACCTTCTTGGGATATGAGTTATCCAGTGAGAGTAAGCGTCTAGCTCCGGACTTTATTCAGAAGTGCACTTCCTTGCAGCCTCCTGAGAAACTAAAAAAGTTGCAATCCCTGTTAGAGTTTCTTAACTTTGGACGTACTTATCTGCCTCACTACACTAAGAGAGTAAAGCCCTTGCATGACCTGATTTCTCCCATGTTTTCTTCTAAACAATGGCTGAACACATATAGTGATATCTTGCGTGCTCTAAAAACAGACATGCTTGAGACTTAATATTTACTAACTAGGGACAATAATATCAACCTACTTATCAGACTCATTCCCAGTCACTATGGATACACCCATGTGACAGATTGTCCCTATTAAACACAAGCCTCCCTTTTATTCCTTGCCTGAAGCATGTTTTGCTTCCATCAAAATAATTCTGATGACTGTACAAACAGCTATTCTAAAGGAGCACCCTTTGGTGCACGTAAAATGTATCATTGTTTTTTTCTCCCGTACCAGTACTAGTAGCAGCTATCAATGCAAGCATTTCTATTGCTCCAGCCCTACAACCGAGATGGGTGCTGTGGGCCCCTTCCGTGAGTACAGTGGATGGAAAGCTTCAATATGAACCTTCTCTTCATACACAAGCTTTTCTCCAATAAGAAAATGATACTGCTCCAACTCCAAACACATTACCCATTGAATCTTACTAGAGCATGTTATATACAGATGGCCCTGCCCAACCTGCTGTTGTACATAAATAGAAATACTCTGCAGCCAGCGCAGCAGTACAAGTTGGTGGTGATTTTATCCCGCAGCGCACCCACACAAAAATATTAGGTGATAGTACTGAACAAAATGCAGAATTACATGCACTGCTACTTGCATTACAAAAGGCTGTCTCATCAGTTCCCACACTTATTGTGTCTGACTCGTCATTCTGTGTGCAAGGCTACAATGTCAGTTTGCAGCATTGGCAGATTAATGGTTTCAAGGATTCAAAGGGAACACCTTTCAAGAATAAACAGCTTTGGGGAAAGGTAGATGTTCCATTGGCTCATGTGATGCACACTTAGGAAAAAGAACAATTGATGGACAGAATGCCGCACAATGTCAAACATCACCCTTGAAGAGAGATCTGGGCCTAAATCCATCATTTGTTTTGCTCCCCATAACATTCCAGTTCAGACCCAGCCATATGCAAATCAGTTTTGACCCAGTTCCCCATGGGAGCAGTCCAGCCCGAACTGCCAAGCTAGGTCCTCCCTGAACTGGAAACAAGCATCCTGGGATTGGTTTTGGAGCATCACCCCTCATCAGCCAGACTAGCTTGACTTCAGGGCATGGAGAGCACAGGGCCCACGTATGGGCATACCTGTCTCACTCGGGGTGACAAAGGCAAAAAAAACAATTGATGTACAGAATGTTGCACAATGTCAAAAATTCAACCCAGTACAGAGATCTGGGCCTAAATTCATCATGTGTTTATGCTCCCCATGCCATTCCAGCTCAGACCCCACCATGTGCAAATCAGACTTGACCCTGTTCCCCATGGGAGCAGTCCAGCCTGAACTGCCAAGCCAGGTCCTCCCTGTACTGGAAATAAGCATCCTCTGACCGGTTTCGAGGCATCACCCCTCATCAGCCAAACTACCTTGACTCCAGTGGCATGGAGAGCACAGGTCCCACGTCTGGGCATACTCCTCCCACTCGGGGTGACAAATTCAAAAAGAACAATTGATGGACAGAATGCTGCACAATGTCAAACATCCACCCAAGTACAGAGATCAGGGCCTAAACCCATTTGTTTTGCTACCCACGCCATTCCAGTTCAGACCCAACCATATGCAAATCAGTCTTGACCCTGTTCCCCATGGGAGCAGTCCAGCCAAAACTGCCAAGCCAGATCCTCCCTGGTATGGAAACAAGCATCCTGTGACCCATTTCGGGGCATCACCCTTCATCCGCCAGACTAGCAAGACTCCAGTGGCATGAAGAGCACGGGACCCATGTCTGGGCATACCCGTCCCACTCAGGGTGACATATGCAAAAGGAACAATTGATTAACAGAATGCTGCACAATGTCAAAAATTCACCCCAGTACAGAGATCTGGGCCTAAATCCATCGTTTTTTTTGCTTTCCATGCAATTCCAGTTCAGAGCCAGCCATATGCAAATCAATGTTGACCCTTTTTCCCATGGAATCAGTTCAACCCACATTGCCAAGCCAGGTCCTCCCTGGACTAAAAACAAGCATCCTGGGACTGGTTTCGGGGCATCAACCCTCATCAGCCAGACTAGCTTGACTTCAGGGCATGGAGAGAACAGGGCCCACGTCTGGGCATACCCGTCCCACTCGAGGTGACAAATGCAAAAAGAATAATTGATGGACAGAATGCTGCACAATGTCAAAAAGTAACCCCAGTACAGATATCTGGGCATAAATTCATATTTTTTTTGCTCCCCATGCCATTCCAGTTCAGACACAGCCACATACAGACCAGTCTTGACCTTCTTCCCCATGGGAGCAGTCCAGCCCGAACGGCCGAGCCAGGTCCTCCCTTACTGGAAAAAACATCCTGGGACTGGTTTCGGGGCATCACCCCTTATCAGCCAGATTAGGTTGACTCCAGTGGCATGGCGAGCATGGAACCATTGTCTGGGCATACCGTCCCACTCGTAGTGACAAATGCAAAAAGAACAGTTAATGGACAGGATGCTGAACGATGTCAAACATTCACCCCAGTACAGAGATATGGGTCTAAATCCATTTGTTTTCATGCTCCACATGCCATTCCATTTCAGACCCACCATATGCAAATCAGTCTTGTCCCTATTCTCCGAGGGAGCATTCCAGCCTGGACTGCCAAGCCAGGTCCTACATGGACTGGAAACAAGCATCCTGGGACCGGTTTCGGGGCATCACCCCTCATCAGCCAGACTAGCTTGGTGGCATGGAGCGCACGGAACCCACCTCTGGGCATACCCTTCCCACTCGGGGTGACCAATGCAAAAAGAACAATTGATGGACAGAATTCTACTTTATGTCAAACATTCACCCCAGTACAGAGATCTGGGCCTAAATTCATCTTTTTTTTGCTCCCCATGCCATTCTAGCTCCGACCCAGCCATATGCAAATCAGTCTTGACCCTGTTCCCCATGGGAGCAGTCCAGCCCAAACTGCAAAGCCAGGTCCTCCCTGGACTGGAAACGAGCATGCTGGGACTGGTTTCGGGGCATCACCTCTCATCAGCCAGACTAGCTTGACTCCACAGCATACTTTGGGCCATCAGCATGATTCTATTCATGCTTAAGGGATCTGTGAAGCTGTCCTAGCGGCAAACGCTGCAATTCAGACTGTTAGAGTAGCAGTTCCAACCAGATCTCAAATAAAGATCAACACAGATATCTTAACAGCTATAAATGCAACTAACCAAGCTGGTAAACCTGCTGGAGGTTTTCCCCCTAAATACTCCTACACCCTTAACTCAGGTAACATTCCTGTAGTTACAACACCAGGAGAGGGAGGCAGAATAATACATAGTAGTCGGTCTAGAATAGATTTAAACAAAGAAGCCCTTGAGGGTTTGGCATGTACTCATGCACAAATTACCTGTAGTAATGCTACAGCAACACTACTGGTATCCCAGTTTGTATAAACAGACTAAGTACCATGTTAGGCACAGTGACATTTGTCAGCAAATTAAGCTCTCAATTGTCAAAAGGCCCTCCCCAACTTCCCTCATGATCTCAAATATCTCCTTTCGGGTGATTTAATTGGCTCACATCGGGCCCCTCCATTTAGCTAACTGACTCCTATAGGTCTGGCCACAGAGAAATGCAAGTGCTCCAGCAGTAGTAATAGATTTGTAGCGCCTAGTGAAAATTGAGGCAGTTCATTAATTTCTTTCTGATAATGGTCCTGTGTTCACCTCTAAGGCTTACAGGGATTTTATGTCTGCTCTGGGAGTTTGTCAGCAATTCAGCAACCCATCTAAAGCGTGCCAATGCCTGAAGAAACAAGCTTTTAAAGCTAGGGTGCAGGTCTTAGTTGTTACCCTAACCTGTTCAGAGCACAGAGAGCATTAAGTAACATGCCTAGTAAAAGTATTGGGAGTACGCACTACATGCGAGGTTCTCTTTGGAGTTCCAATGTATGTGCATGGCTTAGATAATTCTGGGATGGTGGTTGATGAAGATACATTTAACCTGAAAAAATGTTTGAATGTTTTACAGAATAACGAAGGAGTCAGAGATACGCTGTCTAACACAAACCACTCTGATGCCCCCACCTGTGAAGAGAAGGTTATCACTGCTGCTGACAGGTGGGTTCCAAATATGGGGTCCCTCCTCTAGAGAAAATCCATGACAAGCTAGCTATTGAACCATTCTACAGATCACCCGTCTCTCTTCTTGGGGTAAAAGGCAACAGAACTGTTATGCTTCCTCCTTTGCCTGGTTCAAGAAAAAACAGGCGTGTTTATCGCCCATGTTAAAAAGCACTACCAATCCCCTACAGTCAACTGCTGCAGAAACCAAGAATTATTCAGAGTAGTGCCTCCCAGACTTTCTTACTCTGAACACTCTACCCCTTGATTAAAGCTGTAACAATACTGGCTTTAGTTTCCAGCCAAGGAAATTTGAGTGAAACACGCTATGCAGAACATTGAGTGCAACAAGCACTGTTGATACTTCCAATATGACAGTGGCTACTTTCCAACACAATTCCATGGTTTACTATGAAATTCCACCTGACGCTACATCATGTAAACTGGTACCCTTTCGATAACAGTGACAATGACCTGGCTATTTCACAGGAGATTTTTCAACCCCTCTACAATCACTCACTGCAATAGATTGCTTCATGTTTGCCAATGGTTTAGTGACAAAATATATATGATTCCTCCATGGTCCTATGCCTGAATCGCTTTAGGAACTTTTACTCTCATCATATGGTTGTCAATGACACTCATCATTCTACTACTACTGAATGGACATTTCTTACTTGCAAGAAAAATTGCACTAACTGTGATTCATGAACTAAAGCCAAACTCTTCATCCCGCAGAGCCTGAAGAGGTCTCTACGCTGTGAACATTGCAGCTTATCCTGTGTCCGGGGAATAGCCTGGGAAAAGGTTACATAACCGATTATGGGAACCTCTGAGACATTGCAATTGCCTTATGTTGGAAAAGTTTCAATAAATTAGGTTTTACTACCTGGATCTATTGGGACATTGAGAGTATTAAAAGAATGATGTCTTGTTTACAGGCATATGCCTCTTTGAATAACATATATCCTTATTTGAATTTAGAAAATTATAAAGAAATGTATTGTTATAATCATCATGCACATTATTTCATACATAGGACTAGCTATCCTAAAGAAATCCATAATTACAGACAGTGGGAACATTGTTAGTCTCCGCCTCCTGACAGTGATTCAAATTTCTTGAAGAAATTCCCATACTTTCAAAGGGTTGACAGTTCACACCTTTTTTGCTTTTTATTTCATACAAAAGCCACAGCAGCTTCCAAAAACTCTAATCATAACAACCAAGCTAATTTACTGAGTTTAGTCAAAACCTAGCTATTCAACGGCATGAGCAAACGTTGATGGAAAAAGTATTCAGGGAGCCAAATTTTGGCAAATCATCAACTAGATAAATATTGTCCTAGTGTTGTGTTTGTCTTTGTCAAACTTTTTCCCAAATCCCCTTTCCCATCCATTTGTCAAACCCCTAATCCTCTTCCCCAGGGCTGTGTGATTTATTGAGGTGTGCCTTAATTTACATATTTCCCAATATAATAGGGGACCAGGAGCACTTAGAGCATACCTGCTCCAAATATAACTATAACATGAGAAGAAGGGTAAGCAGTTCCTATGCCAAACAGTTGGAAAATTATGAGCAGGTTAGTAAAGTCCAGGGAGTCAGCAGGGAGTGCTACTTCTCAAGGGCAAGAGCCCTCACACACCCAGGTGCGTGTCATGCTTCATCATTGCGCGAGCTCCACGTCGGGCACCCACAAGGTGTCCCTTTACCAAGGTCTTTTCTGTATGGTGTTTGTGATTTTTTGAGAAGGCTAGGTGTGGGGCTAGGTAGTGTAGAGTGGTGTAACAATTATTTAGACATGTGTATCAAAGAAGTGCCAGTTAAAATTAGGTCAAGAGGTCCTCCAAAAAGGGTTAAATAGATGAATTCCCTTGCCTAGCTTAAAAACGTCTTTGCTATCATCAGAAATGATGATCAATGATAGATGGTGGGTCAACATGTTTCATGCCCTAATCAGTCAGCTCAGGATGTGATGGCAATTCCTCAGAACTAGTATATCCTAATCTACACTGTGACTGGAATGGTGAAGAACCATATAATATAATTTTCCAATCACGAGATAACTGCCTAAATATATATAAATATCTTTCAGTGTATAAGAAACTACCTGCAATAGAAATAGGCAAATTGAAAATACACACAATGAAAATTCATAGGTGTGGCATGCATTGCATTGCAAATCATGCCATTACACTGTGCACATTTACATGTTGCTAAAAATATTTTGAACAGGGAAATTTAATGTGACAAACACCACTGTGCCCCCAAGGGTTGAACTCTCGCTATTGCAATGCAGTTGGACTTCGACAAGTCAAAGCAGAGCTGCATGCTAACCATGTGTGCTGTATAACAAACAGAAAAGTATCTATAGGATTAGCATGATGGACAAATATGTGATCCATCTTCTAAAAAGGTGTAAGGGTCAGGGACGCCTCTGTGGTCAGTCAGTACTTACAATGTCCATAGCAAATATGTGCGGGATGACCTAAGCATGCTCAGCTCTCTCGAAGTGGGGGAGCAAGCCGGGTAGTGTTCTCATGTACTGTGGCACCTGAAATCAATTGGAACCAGGTGTGGTTAGCCAGAGGCAGCTAGAACGCGAGCTGTCTCTGGGAGATTCTCAGCATGGCACCATTTTATCCTAATAGTATGAACAACGGGGAGTGATATTAAATCCACCCATACAAAACGAGAATTATGTTATAAACTATATATTAAAAACAGACCCAGATAAAATATACAAGCTAGCAAATCGTGTCACCTCCAATAAGTGGGTGACAAGGTGACCCTGATCAAAAACTTAATTGTCCAGTGTATTTTTGGTCTGTCTGACAAAGGATTGCAGAGCCATACATAATCTGAACAGGTATAAAAAAAATCTGTTATGGCAAATCATGAAATATATTTTGGAATCACTTCACATGACAATAAATTGTGGTACATGCCAAGATTGGAATTTTAAATTTTTTGGTAGGCTGGGACAGAAGAAATTAGGAAAGAATAAAGGAGTGAAGCACTAAGAGGTGACTGAGTAGACAAAAGGAAATACACCTTGTGTGTTCGGTTTCAAATTCATTGAAAACTTTATAAATGCCACATCAACTGAAGCAGACGCACATTGCAAAGCCAACACTGTAGTCAGGAATTCGAACCATACTGCACTTCGGTCATGGCTAGTGAAATGCCATGGGCAGGGAGGGCGTTGATGAATGATGAGGGTGTGATACATATCTGCCTTGCTTAACAAATACAGTCAGTCAAGGGAGTAGAACAAAAATAAAAAAATTACTCCCACTTTGAACCATAGCTTTGAAAAGGATAAAAAAAAGTATGCGAAGTAGGTGAGCAGCATGCTCCTTTTCAGAAGATCTCCCCTGCTCATTCATCCAAGCAATCCAAATATACATTCATCCTTTCTTTCTTCTATAATCACCCATAGCCACCATGATTTACACTTTACTTTCTCTCATCCAGTCATTCACTACATTTTTTAATTCGCTATCTATCCATTTAGTATAAACCTTTTCTTTCAATCATCCTTTCACCCAAGCATCCCTTTACCCACCCACACATCCTTTCACTCATATACCATTTCACCCATCCTTTCTTTTAACCTTCCGTTCTTTCCCGTTTCCCTCAAGTCATCATTTTGCACATTCCCTATGTGAGCTTTTCAGGAGTTGCAGATAAAAGAGGCCATAACTCAACCACCCATGCAGCTGGTAAAACAGGGAGTTTATGATCATTAGTCATGACGATGCCCTTGTAGCTAGTGAGTATAAGGGTAATTGTCAATAGGCAAGCAATGTAACTTACCACTGCCTGTCCCTGCCACCGCTTCTCCCCCTCTAACTGACTCTCCTCCTGCATTGTTACTTGAGACAGCGTCACTGGCACTCTGAGTGGCTAGAAAAAAAAAACAGTATTAGTTTTTAGATGCCAGATACGCCTCCCCTAAAAAATATTAATCAAAAAACGCAATACATCACTACGGTTCTGTTAGCACTACAGTATCTTCTAACTAAAATATCACTCTGGGAATTTTTTTGTTAGTTGACAATGTTAGAAAGCCAGGTAGTGAAGTTAACAAAAATCTTTTTGTAAGCGAGGGGAAGAGCTATCGCGTATGATGATCATGATGACTGAGTCATTGAAGCACAATGAAAGGGTGGGCTAATGGTCAATGAAAGACATAAAGGGGCTGATTATGATGTTGTGCAGAAGTACTTCTGCGGTCTTGTTGGAGTTGGTCGGTCCACTCAATGTAGCGTCCGAAGCGATCACTTTGCCCGCACGATTATGATACATTGGAATACATTGCTTACTGTCCGACGTGGTCCTTCCACCTCCAACAGGAAATTCCAAATGTGTAGCTCTAGGAAAGGACCAATGAAGCCCAGCAGTAGTGGTCCCACCATGGAACCGCCTGCCCTATTACGATGCGTGTTACCGATATGCCATCTGTGTTTGTGCAACTGTCTCATCAGAACTGGCGGAAGGGTAGTTTATTAGGCCAAATCTCACCACTACACAGTTTCACACTTCCTGTGCAGCTATGGACCCATTGCGCATGTCATCCCTCTTTTGTACCTACTCGATGACCAGCAAAATCAGAACCTCCGCAGACGTCACCACCGTTAAGAGACCACAAAGCCAAGGTGCACCTATGTGAAACTGCCCTGTAGCATGGTGAGCATGATGAAGGGGCACATTTCAGCATCAGTTGACCAGAGTTCGATCGGAAAATACGGGGATGAGCCCAACATAAAGGTAGGACTTCAAATGCCCATAGACCGATATATGAATATATATATGTATAGTGAGCTCACTGCTGCTATATGTGCCACATGTCATGGCAACATAACATCAATGCACATATATAAGAATATATGACAATGATGCCAATACACTGGCACACAGCATTCTCCCTGAACCCTATTACTACTGCTGGGAGCAAAGACAGAGGGTCCAGCTCACTTTCCAAACTGCACTGTGAAGAGCCCTATGTATTGAAGTTAGACTTGTGTCTCCAAAGTGAATTGAAAATAACAGCCTTTGCCAATAACAAACACTCTGACATCTTAAGTACAATGTAAGGTGTGCATTCACCTATCTTCATCTTGTCACAAGCCAGAAATATCCACATACCAAATATGTACCACTAAGTGAAAAGCACACTCATGTGGCTCACATGGCTGTGCAATGTGGCCACATAGACATGATACACATCCACATGAGTCCCCACCCTCAGTCCCTGTTAAATGAAACCACTCAAACTCATGTTGTGATGAACAAGATAAAGTAGTCACAATGCAAACATCACTAGAATGATTCCCTCTACCATAATCCAGAAGTCCTAAAGCTTGTGTAACTACAACTGTTTGCAGGTGACACATATTATCTGGACATAGCACACACTCCACAGCACTTGACACACAATCACTCCTTGTCAACCGTGACCCACACTTTGCAACAAAAATTACCCTCTGATAGCACATTCATTCCCTTGGAGGTTTGAAACCATGGTAAAGTATAGTGAATTTCATCCCTGGATATGAAAAAAATTGTGGGGCCATGTGTGCACCAATACAGAATATAAAGCCACATCACTTCAGCATGATGTGCCCTATGTCCAGTTTACTGATAATGTCCATGCACAGACTGACATACTATAACTGTGAGTTTAGCCCAGAAGATGATGTACATTTATGTGCAATGAAGTGTACTTCAAGACATTCACACCATAATTGAACAAGCTATCAACCCATTCCTGCACCATAAGCTAGGTCCTCATGAAACTAACACATACATATGTAGGGAATATCAAAATAGACAAACACAGCTTAACTTACAAAGCACTGTTATGGACCCACATACATCAACCACATGAAATAGGCAAGTAAAGTGAATTGCATTACAACCATCTAAGTATCACAACATCAAGAGGCCACAGTGCATAGACACCTTCCACAAAATGCTTCTCAAATTTAGGGGAGTCCAGGACACAGTCTGATTTGAAGCTACTTCACAGTCTCCATGTGGACAGGACAGTGAGTATTAGTCTCAACTGGGATTAATCGGTATTGAACACAAAGTGACATCCACATGTGGCAAATGTGTTATTGGAAGTTTATTACAACATCCACAGAAGAAATAACAGTTGGTCAATATCTAGTAAGACATAATTTGCAATTGACACATTGCTTTGTGTACATGTGTATCTAAAGTACCTATCATGTATGAAGAGACAAAACGCCTCCAAGTGTGTTGACAAGAATATTCACTTTGTACACATAAAATACATATGCAGCATACATCTCCTTCAGTTCTGTCCATTGACGAACTTGAAAGACTGGACAAAGAAAGCTGCAAAAACTTTGAATGCATAGAATGTCCAATGCAAGGTTTGGCCATTAACCCCACACCCCTCCAGATACATCATGTAGACAATGACACCCAGCCACTATAGGTACATAATTTCACACAAAAAACAAATATGTTTACCTACTACATGAACCATATACTATCATGGTTAAACAAACACAATTGTAGTGTTGGCTGGGTCAGTGGAAGGGCCGGATTCAGTCATGGGGGCTAGGTTTCAACAGATTTGGGATTGTATATCCCTGATGGGTGGTGAAAGGAATAGGGAGGGGGGTGGGGCTTTTTTGATTTAGTTTTCTTCCCCTGTGGAAGTACTGGGGTAGGACGGGGAAGATGATCTTCTGGGTTTAGGAGTGGGTGGGGTGGTGGCAGGGCAGGGAGATTTTCTCTTTTGGGTTCCTTGGGGTTTTGTTTGGGTCTCAGTAGGGGGCTGGGGGTCTGAAGTGGAAGGGTATGGCAGGGGTGAAAAAAGTATGTGGTTTAGGTTTGGGGGGAGGTTGGGCAGTTTGGGTAGGGAAGAGGTCAAGGGCAATGAGGATGAGTTTTTGGCAGCATGGGTACCAGAATAGGCAAGGGTATGAGTTGTGGAGGAAGAGGGTTGTGAAGTATGTGGTACATCTATGTCTGCTGGTGTGGTGTCTATCATGGCTGTGTGTGATGCTGTGCTGTCTGTCTGTCTATCCGTTTGTGAGCCCTGTTGTGTAGTGGGTGTTGTGTCTGCCTGCGTGTCCGTGGAAGTGAGGGTATCTTGTGTCTGCTGAGTGTGTGTGTGCTTGTCTTTGGCCCTACGTCTGTGTACTTTTATACTGCATGTGGATGTTGAGGTGGATACAAGTTCAGGTTTGCGTGTACTTTGGGCATGTATGGGAATAGGGACTGTGGATGGGGAAGAGGCAAGCATAGGGCTCGAACATTGGATTTTGGATAAGGCTGCCGTGAGTGGGGAGGCTAAAGCCTGACTGGATTTCTGTAGGGAAGACATGTCAGAGTGAATGCCCTCAAGGAAAGATACCATCTGTGTCAGCTGATTGGTATGTACATTGGTATGTACCTGGAGGCCATTCAGCACTGCTGTCTGACCCACAGAGATCTTCCTCGGAAGGTCAATGGCCTCTACTCTCAGGGCAGCAGGGGAGACAGAGGCAGGGGGTCAGGTGGCTGGTGCAAAGGAGACTCCTCCCCTCTTAGGGGAACGGCACATAAATGTTTAGTTGTTACTTACCAGACTCCAATCCTTCAGGTATTCCAAACAAGCTCTCCGGTGGAAAGATGTAAGCCTGGGCAAAGCACTACGCTATGCTTGCGTAGTTTGTGAAGTTCGCGCTACTTCGCACTAGGCGAATTGCACGTAGCACAGTGCGAACACGCGTAGCATAGTGTTGCGTAGTGCTGCGGTCATTTTTTGCTTGCTCGCGGTCCTCAACGTCAAGTTGGCGACCGCGAGCAAGCAAAATGACACCCCGGCGAGACTTTTTCCTTGTTCGCGATCAGCAACTTCAAGTTGGCGATCGGGAGCATGGAAAATAAACCTCCCGGCGAGATTCCCAACGCGAGGAGGTCAGGTTTCTCATTGCGAGTGGTCGCGTATGCTCGCGACCGCTCGTGATGAGAAACTACCAGTTCGCGTTGAGAAAGCTGCCGCTCGAGTAAAAATCTACTCGAGCAGCAGAAAACTACAGCTCGCACTGTGCAAGATGCCATTTTCAATGATTGCACAGTGACGGTTGCTTGTCTGCACTGTGCAATCATTGAAAACGACATCTGGCACAGTGCGAACAAGGTACTACGCAGTTTGCGAAGTGCTATGCGTAGCTCGTGTAGTGCGAATTGCACTTTGCGTAGCTTCGCGAAGTGCTACTTCGCGAACTACGCCTGAAGTACTGGGTATTTTAAGCCCAGCGGTGCAGGGGAACACACCCTATGACTTCGGGGTTCTTCCTGTTTCAGACCTACAGAAACACAGAGTCTTCTGGGTGAAGTCAAAGATCAGTTTATTGGCTGCAGACCAATTACAGGCGTCCTAGAAGTACAACAGCGTGTATGTTCTCAGGAGACTGCTAAAAATCACAGAAACGGGCTTCTCCTTAAATACAGATTTTCCTGCCTCAGGCATACATTCTTTAGTTTATGATATGGCCATTACACGTATACATTACAAAACGAAAAGGCAGAGTCATGATGACCATCCCACATTCCAGTGAAACCAGCCCGCAATTATTTACACAGTAAAGCTCAGATCCCACATCAGATATCGATAGGCCCCAATAAACATGAGCATCTCCTGTTTTGGGAAACAAGCCATAAAGCAGGAACAGCAATATGTGAAAGAAAATAGCCGGAGGCTTGTGTAGGATGAAAAGACTTTATGGTGTGTCAAGCCCTGATGCTAATCACAGGTGGCCAGAGGACGGGGAACTCGTGAGACCAGTTTGACCTGGGGCAGCGGAGCCAAGCTGCCCAGGTCACAGAAAAGTCAAAGAAAGCCACATGTGCCTTAAAAGGCTCGTATTCGCTTCACACTACATAGCCTATGTGAGGGCAACCATAAGATGGCCACCGATACAAAATGGAACCCACGCAGTGATGTAAAATAGCGTATACACAGTGCATTCATAGCTAAAACGTTACAGAAAGCACTCGTACATACCGCATTAACCATTCGCGGTTCACTATTACCGAGATAGACAGGGGTAGGGCCCTATCTCCTACGCGGTCCCAAATTCTAAAGTACGACAGACCCTCCTTTTGCCCTTACATAGGCAATAACTATACTCATTTCAATCCGAGTCTAGGTCAATATTCACGAAGTCATGGAGATGTTGCTGTAGCATCATCCTATTACTTAGCTCGTCCCTCGATACAGGTTTCCTTACACATAATGTAGCACAGAGGCCACATATCGCAGGAGCACACTGTATGCACAAACAGAACAGGAAAAGGATGGCTAAGATCATTCCAATGACCATCAGAACTTTCCAACCCCAGGCAGATATCAGTTCCCAGAACCACCCCACCAGTGACCAATCTCCTTTATCCACGTGTATGGACTAAGATATTTTATGCAGTTTGGAGATGGCTTGATAGACTGTTGGAGCGTTATCTGGTATGGAAATGCAACAACTGGATTGGATAACCTTACATACCCCACCACGGTCTGCAAGTATGACGTCTAGAACCATGCGGTTCTGCAAAGTCATGAGGCGATCCGCTTGGAGCTCAGCTGTCAAATTACCAAGGGCACCAGCCGTAACATTAACAGTGGATTCAACCACACGAGTCAGTTGTCTCAGGTTCCTACTATTAACCATAGGTCCCCAAAACGGCAGGAAACCCAAAAAGAAATCTCCCGCTTCCTGACCGGCAGTATCCTCCTTACTAATCACGCCTCTCACAACTCTGGCCTTGTGATAGTCGGAGGCGGCAGTAAATGTTGGCGGTAGCAGATTTGCAATATAACATGTGCCCGAGAAATCAGGGGGCAACCATGTATATGCTCGGTCATCGCAGATAAAATATGTACCCTTGGCAGCCAAAAACGCAGGGGAAAACTGTGACGGAAAAGTGTACGTTTCAGTACAGTCACTTCTTCCCAGTTGAGCTCTAGGATTCTGACCATTACCTTGCAAACAGAACCGACCTATGTGGGGTACGACCCAGATTGGGGATGAGATTTTCCACTGTCTTTCACCCAGACTAATACTATACCTCGTCGCGTTCCACTCTACATAAGCTATCAGCTCTTCTTTGGGAATGGATGAGTATGCATCGATATCTCTACTGATATCGGCAATTCCTTTCACTAAAGCTTTGTTATTGGTGCTAGGTCTGATGGAACGCGGTTGTCGCGGGGAGTATACTTCTAGTGCATAGAGAAACATGGTCTGGAATGCCCATGACGATCCATTGTAACTATACGGCAGCACTAGATAGGGAATACCCTTATTAATGGTATGTGGCATTAAACCACACACCCAACAATTGGTTGTATTCATAACTAGTTGGTGCTGGTGCAGTAGATGTATAAACGAGTTGTTCACAAATTCTGACCGTCTGGCTTGTTCATGTTCAGGCAGAGGGTGAAAAGAGTGTGAGGAGATAGTAGGAGGAGGCATAGACTGTACAGTGGGTGCGATAGGCTCTTGAGAGGAGAAGAATACAAATCCTACAGTAAACATTATCATACTACACAATACAAACAGGCATAATAATACAAAACGTTTGCGTGTCATGATTTTACACATTCTTGTTTTAAAGTTCATTTCCTCAGTGAGTCTCTCCATCTTACAAAACTCCATCCTCTAATCGTGCCGCTCGCGGCGGGTGAGTTTCTTCTGCTAAGGAGTACGCCTGTCAGTCCAGGGAACGCCCTAGACCAACCAGAACCGTCGACCTAACGTCTTCGGCCTGTACCCCAAAGTCTTGGCACCGCGACCCTGCGGCTGAACCCGGATGGTGGTTCGAAAAACAAAAATCAAGAAAGTCCTTCAGATGGGAGAGCTCTGGTTATCAAAAAATAAAAAGGTAAAAGAAAAAGAATATTTATTTGTCCGTGGGCCTTGGCCTCAGACTGTAACGAAAACGGCCAGGCACTGTTTGATCTTGAAACAAGAGTTGAGGCTCTGCAGTGTCCAATCGAATTGACGGTGGTACAGCTTCTTGCAAAATATCGTCACTTTCCTGCACTGAAGCTGTGCCTTTTATGCGTGCATCACTGAACGGCACAAAACGTGGTACAGTGTCTGTTTCAGAGTCAGCGATACCCTCCTGGACCCACTGGTCATACGGCAGAGGCAAAGGAATCCTTTTCACGTGAGCGCCGTGGATCCAGTTTTTCTTCCCCTTTACTCGAACCGCTGATCTTGTCGACAGCAGCACGAGGTGAGGGCCAATCCAGCGGGGCTCCTCATTGGTTTTCCTCTAAAAATTCTTCACGAGGATCCACGTGCCTGGTTCGATAGGGTGTCCAGGAGCTTCAGAAGCCGGGGGGAGAGTATCATGCACCTGTTGGTGTAAAACACGCAGTTTAACTGTCAATTCGTGCAATTAATCAAGTAACACTGGATGCTTGATCTCACTGAATTTCATCGGTCTTGGCACACCCCATACATTGGCCGGGCGGCCAAAAACGACCTCGTAAGGACTAAGTCCCACTCGTGAGTGTACGGTCATTCTGGTGGACAGGAGTGCTAGAGGCAGAGCGTCAGGCCATTTAAGACCTGAGCTCGCTTGGATTTTGGCCAGTTTAAGTTTTAGAGCGCCGTTGTAGCGCTCTACTAATCCAGCTGATTGGGGGTGATTTCCAGCATGAAACTTCTGCCTTATACCTAGTCCCTCACACACATTCTTCATCACTTGACCCACAAACTCACTTCCATTATCACTCCACACCATTCTTGGCATTCCAAACCTAGGGAAAAATTCCTTCACAAGGGCTTTGGCTGTGGATAGAGCAGTGTTATCTTTTAGAGGGTAGGCCTCTATCCATTTTGAGAAAGCGCAAACAACCACCAATACATATTTCAGGTTGTTGCATCTTTCCATGTGGATAAAATCCAGCTGCAAAACTTCAAATGGATATGATGGAGGCGCCAAATGACCAGCTGGAGTTGGGGTTCCCCTACCAGGGTTGTACTTCAAGCATACCATACAATTCTTGACCACATTCTCTGCACACTTAGGAATTCCAGCATTCTGCCATACTGGAGCCAACAACTTACAGATTCCTTTCGTACTGATGTGTGCCATTCCATGTGCCATAGTAACTACTGGAAGCACATATGCATCAGGTAACAACCATCGCCTATGTTCTGACAAATCAATCCAACAACCATTCTCATCCAACTTACCCATACTTTCTCTCCACTTGCTCAACTCTTTCTCTGAGGCTTCAGATTGAAGGGACTTTACACTCTCTATTGTGTTTTCACACATTCCAACATCACCAACCCATCTGGCAGGGCCTGCAACATACATTCGAGTCTTCACATCTCTTGCTGTTTCTTTTGCGACTTCATCAGCAAACGCATTACCACGACCAACATCATCAGTGATTTTCTTGTGCGCACTGCATTTCATAATCGCAACTTGTAACGGTAGGGTCAGCGACTCAAGGAGATCATTCACCAACTTGCCATTTTGAATCTTAGCTCCATGCGAAGTCAGGAACCCACGTTCCTTCCACAATCGCCCAAAACTATGAGCCACGCCAAAGGCGTACTGGCTGTCTGTATATGTATTCACTCTCATTCCTTCTGACAACACGCATGCTCTCGTAAGGGCAATCAATTATGCTGCTTGAGCCAAATTTTGTGGCACACACGCAGTTTCCACAATCGTGTGCAAAGTCGTGATAGCATATGCAGCAGTCATATCACCATTCGGAAGCTTGAAACACGAACCATCCACCCATAAGGTACCATCACACTCAGTCAGGGGAGTATCTTTGAGATCTACTCTCCCTTTCGTCTCTTCTTCTGTTCTGAACAGACAATCATGTTGCTCAATCTCATCTAGGTCTGCTGGAATTGGTAATAATGTAGCTGGATTCAATGTGTTGCATCTCTTTATGTGTATGTGATTTGCTAACAGTGTCAGCTCATAGCCAGATAATCGCGCACTAGTTAAGTGTTGTGTCTTGGTCCTGTTTAACAATGTGTCCACAGCATGTGGAACCATAACAATCAATGTATTATCCATTACTAGTCCAGCAGACTGTCGAATAGACATAGCTGCAGCGGCTGTGGCTCTCAGACAACTTGGCAATGCCCTCGCTACAGGGTCCAAGGTTGACGAAAAATACGCGCATGGACGCGGTCTGTCGCCAAAAGGCTGTGTTAACACTGATAATGCACAACCATCTTTCTCGTGAACATACAATGTAAAAGGCTTGCTGTAGTCAGGGGTACCCAACACAGGAGCTGAACACAATGCATTACGCAATTCCAAAAAACTCTTCTGACACTCTTCAGACCATGGGATAGGATTCGGTGTGTCTTTGCAAGTCAATGCTAACAAAGGTTTTGCCAACAAAGAAAAATTAGGAATCCAATGCCTACAGTATGAAGTAATGCCCAAGAAAGCACGCACTTCTCTCTGTGTTCTTGGCACACTCAACTGTGCAATGGCTTGAATTCTTTCTGGGGTCAGTCTCCTTCCCTCCTTCGATAAGAGATGACCTAAGTAGGTCACCTCTTGTCGACAATATTGCAGCTTTCAGAGAGACACTTTGTGATGGAAGGCAGACAGATGACGCAACAATGACAAGGTAGCATTTTTGCAAATCTTTTCAGTATCCGCGGCGATCAGTAAATCGTCGACGTACTGAATGAGGATAGCGCCATTGGGTAAAACCAGTGCATCAAGCTGCGCTTTCAAAGCCTGACTGTATATTGATGGACTTTCACAGTAGCCCTGGGGAGCGCGTTTAAAGCGGAAGCTTCGACCTCCTAAACTAAAGCCAAAAATGTCTCTGCTCTCCTCTGCAATTGGGATGCTAAAGAAAGCATTCTTTAGATCGATCACTGAGAACCATGCGGCGGAGGCTGGAATCATGGTTAACAAGGCAGTTATATCAGGGACAACTGGAAACTGTGGTACAACAATCTTATTAACCTCTCTAAGATCAATCACAAATCTGTAAACAGGTGGCTGTGAAGGGTCCGTTCATTTTAAGACAGGTAAAACAGGACTATTGCAAACGTTTCCTCTTGTCTCTTCAATCACACCCTTTTTAATCAAATCGCTGACAATTTCTAACAACGCTTTCTGACCTTCATTGGAGATCTTATACTGGGGAATGCGTGGCAATCTGACATTGGCTTTTAAAGTGACCACATATGGCGGTATTTCCAAAAGACCCACATCATTGGGACCAGTAGCCCAAAGGACATCCGGAAGGGATGACAATTCAGGTGGCATTGCATTTTTAGACAAATACATTGGGGAAATCACTTTCTTGCCTAATGTAAGTTGTACTCCCGAAGGAGAACAATACAGCGTGGCATGCAATCTTTTTAGCAAATCTAATCCTAGCAAATTTTCACCACAACCTGTTGTTAGAATGAGGGGTGCTTTCAGCTCGCAAGGTCCAACAGAAAGTGACATAGGACTAGAAATTGGGTTCCTAACTGGGGCGCCAGAAAAACCTACTGAGACATTCATTTCGCCAGACAAAGGCGCGCCAGGGAGTTTTGAATGCATGATTGAACTCTTTGCAGCACCAGTATCCAGCAGAAAGGGCTCCGTTACATTTGCTGTAGCTACTTTAACATAAGGTCCGCTCTGATCCACTGGCACTGAAACAACTCCCTCTCTCTGTCTACGGCTGTCCTAGTAATCATCATCTTCTACATTGTCATCTTCCGCATAATAATCATTATTGTAGTACTGAGCTGTATTACCAGTCGCGTTGGCTTGCTGATCAAAGCTATTTATGGTATTTTGAGGCGGAAGAGGACGCGCGTTCTGGGTAATATTTCCACGCCCTCTGCCTCTAGGAGCTTGCTGACCACCTCTACCTCTTGCGCCATACGCATTACTGTTACGCTGCATTAATTTAGGGCAACTATATTTGAAATGACCTTCCTCTTTGCAATATGAACATTGGTTGGGACCTACAGGGATTCGTGGTTGATAATACCCATTCATTTGCTGATTATTCTGAAACTGTTGGGGCTGCTGATAGATACCTTGTGTTTGCCTATAATTATTCTGTCCTCCACGTGGCGGATAGGCCTGCTGCAAAAGGACCTTTGTCTTTAGTTCCTTCGTTTTCTTATCTGTTCTATCCTTCTCATCTTTGTCTCTATTCTCATAATACTGTGCAGTAGCCAGTATTTGCGCTGATGAGGAAACAGCCCAAGAACTTTCTGAATCTTTTAAATTTTTTACACAACTCGGGGAGTAGATTCTGCACAAATTTATCAACAAATAACCGTTGGCCACCTTCAGTGCTCATGTCTTGACCACTGTGGTCGATAAACGTTTCTTCAAACCTGGTAAAGAAATCAGACACTGTCTCATCTTTCTTTTGCTTGCATGCAGATAGTTTGTCCCAATTTACGCGCATCGCAGGCATTATAGTTTTCATATAGGTAATAATTCTACCAGGGAGCGCTGCTATGAGGGGCTCAGGTTTCGCACCACCAACTTGTCTAGCGTCTGCAGCAACAATATTAGCCCATGTGTCACCTAGTTCTGCAGCGTGATCTACATTACGAATGGATCCCCATAAAGGCTGTGGAACCACATTCCCAAACAGCATATCAATGTCGGCCAAATTCATGACACACGACTCTGCAGTTTGGGATAACTCCTTATACTAACCGGTAGGGTTTTTACGGGGGTCAGGCAATGTCTGTTTAAGTGCTAACACCTCAGATCTCTTCCATAGGACATGTACCCAAACACGCTGAAAATGTGCTAAGACAGGTGGATTAGCATTTGGATCAGCAGGTCTCCAAACTGGGGGAACCTCACGCATCGGATATTGGCGCGCTTTTACCTCCTTCCCCACAGGGAAATCCTGGTCAAACAATGACTGCTGACAATCGCCATTTCTGAGGGACAGTAAAGTCGCAACTGCTTTATCTACATTGGGGCCCACAATTACACCTGTTCCGAAATCAAATCGCACTCGACACAATTCCTGTGGGTTTGGGTTTGCACCCTTATCCTCCAATTCCTCACAGAGGAATTCACACATTTTATCAAAAACATACCTCTGTTTTGGGGCATCCCATTGGTGAAAAACATTAACAACCGATTCCACATCATAGCATGAAAGGAAACCAATCCACCTACGCGCCAGATGATCTAACACCTCTTTCTCTTCGGGACCAGGTAGCTGACTACGCAATTGCTTACGCTGTAAACCAGGAGTCGCACTAGATGACCCAAAGAGAAGCGACATTAAACTAGTAACTACATTAGCTAGTCGTTGTCGTGCTGAAGGAGAAGTTGAGGCGAAAACAGGGGGATAGACAGAGGGAAGAAAAACAGACTCAGATACAGGTACCGGGGTAGTGTAAGAAGGAGCGCCAGGGGAAGCCGCTGGCGTGCTAGGCAAAGTGGCAGAAAGCGCGGGGGTAACAGGTAGCAAAACTGGCGGCCCTTGAGAGGGCTGCACTGCAGGGATAGGAGCCAGCTGAAGAGGAGCTGGCGGCTGCGGGAAGGCTTGCGGCATATTTACTGGAGGTTGCGCATTTACAAGCTGTGGAGGTGCGGTGGCATTTTGCGCATATGGGGGTGGCGAACTTAACAAGTGGGACATTAGGGAATCTTTCTCTTTCTCCTTTGTCTCATCTTGCACAAGGGGTGACAAAACAGGGTAACATTTATCGATCCCTAATTTGCGCTGTCTGTGCAACTGTTCATTCCTTTGTTCTTCCTCATTATCTTTAAATTGCACAGCTGCTTGCATCACTGACATACCTCTCTCTCTCTTATCTCTTTTCGCTAGCTTAATTTCCCTCTGTTTGGCTTCCTTTCGCCATAGGCGGAAAGAATCAAACATCGCCGGCCGGGCTTTCTTTTTAAACAATTTAACTTCCAAATTATCTAAGATATCTGTATCGAAACTACCATTTTGGGGCCATTTTAAAACACTGTCCTTTCTGGTGTATCGGATCCATATTTCATTATATGCAATGGGGCCCACGCCATGTTTTACATAAAGCTCATAAGTTGGAGTTCCAATTGGAGGAACTGGACATGAATCCTCTAACTGGAAATCCCTTCCACAACCCAAACAAAACAATCTACAAAATACACTAGAACCAGGCATCTTCGCTCACTAGTCTAGTTTCAAAACGTCAAAGGATTATCGAATACAATAGTCTCGTGAATACACGAGTCCTCTGGCTTTGGGACTTGCAAGCACCAAATCAAAATGATCCCGAAGGATACCAAATTCAAACTGGGAGACGCTCCACTTATACTTAACTGAATATTGATGATCGATGGCGTCACCAGAAGACTCTCTCGATTGTTTCGCTCTACCAAACTCGTCAAGGGTCCAAAACAGGGCGATTAATCAGGGCAGCAGTCCTTCGTAGCCGTCGGGACGTGGAGAACCTCGCAGAAAAGACCTTCGAACCACGTCGACATGCAGGGGTAGATGAAGTGGCGGCCTTCCTCCAGAATTTCCAAACAAAGCTCCTCACGAACCTCTGGCTTGGACCGGTACCGCTGAAATCGCCCCAAGTTGGGCGCCAACTGAAGTACTGGGTATTTTAAGCCCAGCGGTGCAGGGGAACACACCCTATGACTTCGGGGTTCTTCCTGTTTCAGACCTACAGAAACACAGAGTCTTCTGGGTGAAGTCAAAGATCAGTTTATTGGCTGCAGACCAATTACAGGCGTCCTAGAAGTACAACAGCGTGTATGTTCTCAGGCGACTGCTAAAAATCACAGAAACGGGCTTCTCCTTAAATACAGATTTTCCTGCCTCAGGCATACATTCTTTAGTTTATGATATGGCCATTACACGTATACATTACAAAACGAAAAGGCAGAGTCATGATGACCATCCCACATTCCAGTGAAACCAGCCCGCAATTATTTACACAGTAAAGCTCAGATCCCACATCAGATATCGATAGGCCTCAATAAACATGAGCATCTCCTGTTTTGGGAAACAAGCCATAAAGCAGGAACAGCAATATGTGAAAGAGATTAGCCGGAGGCTTGTGTAGGATGAAAAGACTTTATGGTGTGTCAAGCCCTGATGCTAATCACAGGTGGCCAGAGGATGGGGAACTCGTGAGACCAGTTTGACCTGGGGCAGCGGAGCCAAGCTGCCCAGGTCACAGAAAAGTCAAAGAAAGCCACATGTGCCTTAAAAGGCTCATATTCGCTTCACACTACATAGCCTATGTGAGGGCAACCATAAGATGGCCACCGATACAAAATGGAACCCACGCAGTGATGTAAAATAGCGTATACACAGTGCATTCATAGCTAAAACGTTACAGAAAGCACTCGTACATACCGCATTAACCATTCGCGGTTCACTATTACCGAGATAGACAGGGGTAGGGCCCTATCTCCTACGCAGTCCCAAATTCTAAAGTACGACACGCCCAGGGTTAGAAAGATGGCAAGCCCCTTCTCCTCCCAGGCAGTGAGGTTACTGGTGGCACGGGAGGGCCACCAGTAGTCTGTTGTGTGGCCAGGTGATTTCTTCTGGCAAAGGCCTTGGCTCTCCTCTTGATATCGTACCACGTCTTCCTGATATCCTTCAATTGTGCGCAGGTTGGTGGCTACTGCATTCACCTTGTTGACTCTCTTGTCCCACATCAGGTTTTTCTGGGTGATGGATGTGTGTTGGACTAGGGCCACAAATAACTGTGGCTCAACTCTTAGGATTTCATCCACAAGCACTGTCAACTCCTCATCTGAAAAACGTGGCTACTTCTTTTTGCCCATTGTGTGTAAGTGAATTAGTGAGTGTGAGTGTGATTGTGAAATTGAAGGGGGTGTACAATAAATGAAAAAAAAGAATTGTGATATATGCAGTGAATGGTGCTATTACAGTGGCTGGGTGTGATAAGGGCTGGCTGCAGTGTGACAGGAGACAGTAATGATCTAGAGTCTGCCTCTGCAGGATTGGAATAGCAAAGGATCATGGTCTGGTAAGGATTTTTATTTTATAGGTGGATTGGTAGGTGTGTCTACTCTGTCAATTGACAGTATTGTGAACACATACTATGGTTGGTGTTGTGATAGTTAGCCGAAGTTTCCCACATTCACACTTGCCATGTGGCCTACAAGCCGCCATGGAACCACCAAAGTGTCAGAGACATCATAATCGGCACGGTGGTACAATTGATGCATTTGCAGAATCGGAATCCCTATAGAATAGCCTTTCTAACCATCGCGGTTGTGTCGGTGTCGTTGCCAACTGACCCAGTCATGTCGGAGTTGTCTCCAACTGATGTGGTCGAGAATTTATTAGTATACATCATAATATGGTGCTCAGTCGATCGGAACCTCACTGCTGACATGTCAATTGGACGGTCATTCCAACCAACATCATAATTCCCAGCCATGCTGCACTGTCATGGAAACTGCTGGTATACTTTATAAATGAATTATTTACATAACACAACATTAGGGGGGTGAGGGAGGGTCAATGACCATGGTCACTCTCTCCTTAACTATTAGAGCGTGAGCAAGGAAAAGAAAGCCTTCTTAACAAACACTATCTTACTTGGGCCTGCAATCTTCACAGTAGACAGTAGAGTACCAAACATCTATTCTTAGCCTTACAGTACCACAAGATATATAGGGAAGAGGGAAAGATTACTAACAAAGCAGACGATTAGTGAACTAGAGACTAGTATAGATCAGAAAAAGTCAGCTACCCAAAAACAAAACACAAAATAAGGAAATAAAAAGATAATGCAGGGATATAGTATAAAAAGTAATCATGGCAAAATTGAAAAGTAGCATAGTGGACAGAGGTAAATGAGCTAATCCATTGTGATTTGCATGCGTGGGTTCGTATCCCATCCTCATCGCCATGTGAAAGGAAGATGGCAGGTAAGGGTGTCAGAGCAACTTTATTTCTGGCCAGACACACCAGGCTCCAGGCAGCAACTTATGTCCTGGAATCCAGCACCAACATTCCAATACCCCAAGATTTTACCCTAAGCTTACAAAAATCATAAAACCCAACATTGGGGAAATAATAATAATAAATAATTTGATTTACTAGGTTGAGCAGAGTCCTCAGCAGTGGCGCTGGTAATTGTTGCCTCCTCTGTAGCTCTTCCCCGACCCGCCTCTGCACTGCCCCTCTTCTTGCCCTTAGGTGCTGCTGGAGGAAATGTAGAAGATAAAAAAAATAGATGAGTGGTACAGTTAATCTCCACAAAATTATAATGACAGGCATGCACAGTCACATTGTACTCATCTAACACAGATCGACTATAGTACTAGTATCAAGTCTATCAACTATTGGTGCTTTGGCAATACTAATCCTAAAATCCCTATTCCAGATTTCCTTAACACAAACTACATTTGGAACTAATGCATTGCAATGAATGATCTTTGTTTCTATTCTCATTTCTCAACCACCTTCATGGACCAACTTAGTCTCTCTTTTTTTGCAATGCATAGGTGCATCCTATACCGCACTGTGAAATAACTTTGCACTGTACGAGCTACACAAAGAAAGTCACAGAGAATGCTAACTCACTGATTCACTATGGTGACAGGAGGACAGGAGTGTCTGCAATGGCTTTTCAATTAATCAGCCAAAGCGAGCACCAATGCTTATGATTAGGTAGCAACAATCACCTGCCTAGCTGAAACTGGATCACATAATAATATTATTCTAAGCGTAAACTTAACGTAACTTACCTCTGATTACGAGCAGCATGCTATTTGAATTTTTTTTAGCATTGTAGAACACAAACACAACAAATAATTGACACTTACTGAGTCCTGGAATCTCCACACCGAGCAAGTCTTACAATTCCGGCTCCCGGTCTAGGATACCTGCCCAGCTGCTGTATGGTTCACTGAACCTGGCTGGTGTGTCGCACACACCTGCGCACCCTTCCCCATTGCAGAGGAGAGGTGGTGCTGCATGAAAAAACACTAGTAATGCCAACTCCACCTCACTAAAAATAGCCCAAGACTGCACACCTTGGTGATGCCGCCATCCACAGGGTATGCAGCTGCTTGTATTTCATAGGAGCCTGGCGACTCTGTTGCCTTGCTCGCCCTGCTTTGACATGGCACTGGGTGGGGAGAAAAAAAAGAAAAACAGGGGAAGGAAGGAAGAAAAACAATACAAAGGAAGTAAAGGAAAAATGTTAAAATGTACAAAAAGTCACCCAAAATAAAATTGAAAAAATTCACTATAGAAAGACACAAAAGCACATACTAATATAATAAATGTTAATTTAAAATTAGGGGTAGAATAATTAGAAGTGCGGAGGATTGAAAAGATTAACAACAGATTCAAAAATAGGCCCAGCACCATGAACAGAACAGAGAAAACAAGATGGTTGTGCCCATGTGAACCGAGTGGTGCCGTTCGCATGTGAATTCCAAACCCGAAGACACACTGCGCGTTGCGTATGATGTAGAAACGCAACACAAACGGGCACACTGGGAATCTCTGCCCACTCGCAGAACTTCATGTAGTGTGATGGAGTTCTGTGAACACTTTGCGGAGTTCAGCGTAGCGTGATTCAGAGAACTCTGCCCAGGCTTTGTGAGAACATGGGTTTTTCTGACTTTCTTCTGGGTCCACATCCTAAAAAAGTTAAAGATTCTATGCCATAGGAATATATGGAATATATATTGGTTAAAACTAATTTTCTGAGAATGTACAGAAAGAATTAGGCAACTAGATCAAAAAAACATGCAAACAGTTTTTAAAGTGATCGACAATGAAATGCACCCACTTTCTAAAATAGCGTACTCATTAAGTCAAATTTTGTCCTCAGCTTTAGAACTCCTGAAAGGAGAACTGCATTTATACCAACATGGTCAAGCTCAGTTAATAGCAATGATACAATTAAATTGGGTACAACAAAGACTAAGATCAGGTTTCGGTCCTTGGCAACTTCTTAATGAAACAGCCCTGTTTGAACCACCTAATTAGATAATCACTCAAAAACCAATGGCCAAGAGAGAATCTATGTACACCCTATTAAGCACAGAACACATTGAAGACACACCATGTACAGTCAGTGACACTCACATATTACCTGATTATTGTTTCATTGCCCATCGTTTCATTTTCATGCCTATCAAAAGTGTAAATCCATTAGTTGGTATGAAACTCTGTACAATTCACAATTTTTCCATTCATGGAAGTTTCCCTTTTCCCACATCTGGTTGACTGAAAATGAAGATTGCCCTGTGTATATCAGTACAGCAAGTTCCAGAACTCCCCTTTTACAATCCCTTCTATGTGACATGATTTCATTACAGAGAATGTGTAATGCTTTGAGCCAGGCTTATCCGTTTCCCCCATTGCTTCCATTCCCACATATCATGAAACTTATGAATAACGGTTCTCATTTATTTCATGTTATTTGCTGTGTGTTGGAACCTGACCAGCCATTCCTGATAGCAGTTTTGGAAACAATACAATGTTGTGGAAGGACCTTGTGTCCTTGCCTCGAAATAGCATCAGGAACGCTCCTTGTCCTAGTATAAACATGAAAATCTGAGCACGCTATTGTCCGTTTTCTTGCGAAATGAAGTCCCTTTGACTTCAGCACTTGAAGTTTATAGTACTCCGCAGATAGCCCACACTGTTTCAGAAATGCAGAGGCTGTTACATACACAATACCCAACACATGTTGCAGATATCATACAAACAATATTCATCTGTAACAACAGGTTTTGTGCATCTTTTTAAGAACATTGTATCTGGTTTGGTGACTGGATTTTTGCTGTATTTGGACTGATTCAGCCATTTTTTCATTGTTTGTTCTCCAGCCTTTCTGGAGGAATTACAATTATCATATTGCTAATTGGCTGTGGTATCATCACCTTTCTTCTTTTCTGACAATAAACAACATGGAGTATATGTACCCAGCTGAACAAAGCTGCAGAGAGAGTCTAGCATGCTACATGGGACAAGCTTGGCTATCTGAACTCACTGAGTATTGGATGCTCACATTTCGCAAAATGAATGCCACACTAGTGAAACCTGTGGTCTGGTACATAAACTGTCTGACTGAGATCATTCTGGACTTACAGTTAGAACAGTAACCAGTGGCTTATCATTCAACCTCTCCACAAACACCTGAGACAAGGTCGAGCAATGCATCTTTCTCTTCTACAGAACACTTCTAATGACAGAGGAATATCACCAATGGCACTTTTCGGATCAGCTCTTGATGAGTGGCTTGGCTTATAGTTTTTATCCTTGTGATCACCATTGATTGCCTCAGGCAAGCAACCTATTGCTGGTCCATCAAATATGGGGGAGAGGATGTGGCCTTACGGCTAGAGTGGTCGACCTTGAAGCTGGGGAAACGGATTAGATTTTAAGCAGTGACGCTCAACGTCCTGTGATTCTTGGCAAATCACTTATTCCTGTGTCCAACAAAAATGAATGTGTCCATCTGTAACGCAAATGGTGCTCATGTAAAGCGCTCTGATAACTTCGGGTCAAGTTTGTGCTATATAAAACTCTGGATAAAAAAGAAACAAATGATGATGTCGACATGTTCTCTGATGAGGAGCAAACTCAACATGAGTCAACCAACAAACCACTATATTTTCTTTTTCCCACATACACCAAAAACATTCAACTGAAGAAACTTTTTTCTTTTTAAAATATTATATTTCTTTTTTGCTTTTTATATATATGGCCTATTTATAATCTGGCCTAGTTTCATATTTTCACTGGTACGTTTTATCAGCAATTTGCATAAAATCCTTTAGATAGTTTGCTATATATATTTGCATCAATTATTTGAAGCTATGCTAGGCTTAAACATATTCATTCTTTATTATGCTTATTTTATTTGTCATTTTTGCCATTTAAACATGTAATGTATTGATTGACTTTGTTCCTATATAACAAATATATTATGTTTAGATATGTATTTTATTCTAGATATGTTAAATCCCAGTAGCTCGAGAACATGGATTTCCTCACATGTTAGCTAAATCCTTACTGGTTACACACGCCACTATGATGTCACATTCAGGCGTACAGCTGGTATGACAAATGGCCCCTAAGGTCCTTCTATATGTTATTGTGGAAATGTGGATTTTCCTGATCAGTTATGTCCCCTATCTTGGACCCCAACGGTTCTATATGCATGTTACAAGTACATGTATGTTCCCTCCAGTTCCAGTTTCTAAGACGCAAACATATGTGTGTCTACCGTCGACATGTTCTCTGTCAGATCCGCCATCAATGGGCTGGATATTCGATTCCTAAGCATGAAAGGCCACCGACTTTATATGGCTAAGTTACTCCATTTTTACAGTTCAGGCAAGTAGGCCCGATTCTGTCCTCAAAGCCTTTCCCTGCTCTCTGTCTCTGACAGCTTCAGCTTGAGCTCGCATCTGTATCCATGAACTTTGTCCTACTCCCTGTGCAGCTAACGGTGCCTGCCTCGGCCAGTTTTCGCCTGCCTGCCAAGAAGCTGTATTTCACCTTCGAATTATCTATTTTGCTCTTCAGCCGATGCATTCCTGTCTAGTGATTTAGGTAAACATTTCCTTTAGCTCACAAGCAAAGGACTCAGCCTTTCCGTCCTCCTGCAAGTGATTCATAGCCCTGTTGCCATGGAAAGTTTTCTGCCCCTCGCATCTCATATAGACACTTAGACGCTTGTACACGCACACAGTCAGTATAGACTAGATTCTGTCCGAGAGTCCTTCCTTGTGGATAACATAGTTCTCTAAACATAGGATGTTAGATATGATTTGGGATTAGGTTGACTTGACCCCCCAGACTTCTCGTCTCCACATGTAGAGCTAAATGTCAAGTCCCTTCACCCCCTAGTTGCACGTCACTCACACGTCATGCTGCTGCGCGCGCATCTATGCCAAGTATTATCTTATAGATCCACCTATGTCTGATAATCCTAACCAATCATGTTTCTTTTATTCCTTATTACGCCTAGTTTCGATTACGTACCTGTTTTGTCACTTTTCTTATCAAATGTTACGCCTTCTACATTCGTTTCATTGTAATGTACTTATTATAAAAATGCATGTCTGTCAATAAAGTATTGTACTTCACTTCCTGAACCCTCGTGGTGACGGAACCTGAAGGCCGCGACTCGAGTCGGCCATTTTGAGTGGAATAAAGCCCATTTAGAAAACCTCTTATACCACGGATTCTGCCTCTTGTTATTTTGAGCTATTTTACTTTATTTTAAGATTCCGTATGAAATTCAGTCCGGTAAAAAAGATTTTATTTACCACATAATGGCGCCCGAACAGGGACACTTTCTCATCTCACGCGCCGGCGGTGCGTTGCAGGCCCGGTCTCCTGCCATAGCTGGACGGACCATAAACGCGTACCAGCAGGATTTCCTGTAAGCTCCCTCCGGTCAAGCGGGGGCGACTGAGGCTGCGATCAACCCAGACGAGGCGGTGAGAAGTGCGAAGTATCCCGACCAGAGCCTAGCTGAGAGAGCAAGATCCGAGGTATACAGAGGCCCACCAGGTTTTTCGAAATCCCGATGTCCAGAGGGTCCGCTGTCCGCAGTCATCGAGTCCTGTCCATTCTCTGAGGCCTTCCGTTTCAAGGAGCTACTCGGTGAGTACCATCGCCGGGGAGGCGTGTTGACGCGCACATAGGTTGTGCCGGTCAAGACGGATTTGGGTACACAAATCCGGTCTGCACTGTTTAGCAGTGTATATGTACTGTTTAGCAGTATATCAAGTATTCCGAAGTATTCAGTTACTGTCAAGAATTCAGCGTGGTGATTAGTTAGGCAGACTGTCATCATTGTCGGTCATTGTTAAATGTTTAATGTTTAATGTTTTCAGAAATGTCTTGCATATTGTGGTATGAATGATTGTTCATTGTACACTGTTCATTATTGGGGTTTTTTTCGTATTAAGTAAGTTCAAGAGTAAGTATCAGATCAGTTGTCAATATGCCGCTCTTCTCGAAGTTAAGACAGATTACTACCAGAAAAGGGGTGCTTGAAGAAGCAGTTCCTATTCCTCCTAGGGACACTCCAGGGCATTTTATGTACCATAAGCATGGCTTAGATGCCATATTGTTTCTTGATCTATGGGTAGATTATACCAAGGGATTGCCGGAAAGTCAAAGGTGGCCCGTAGCGGGAACCTGGGATGCAGAGTGCATCATGAAAGTGGAGGAAGAGTTATGGAAAAGAAAGGTCAGACAGTCACAGAAAGACGCTGTTGAGTTATGGCGTAAAGAATCTCATAGACGTACAGAAAAAGCACGTAGACAAGAAGAGAGGAGTAAAGAAAGTTCAAATAAAGTTCAAGAAAATCTATTAATTAAGGAAGGTATCCGAGTGAAATCAGAACAAGTAAATAGACAAAGAAATGCTCTTATGAATGGTATGTATCCCCTTCTAGCCGAAGGACTACCTAAGGCTGTTACAGAGATGCCAAAAGACTTGCCACCCCCATTATTTCCAATTAAGGTACATCCAAAAGGGCATCCCAGAACCGCAGAAGATGTTTTTCTTTCCTCATATCTAGACGATGCAGCTCCCGAGTATGCTAACGCCACACCACATAGACCGTCTGGCGGAGGGGTTCAACGTCAGGATCAGGTATCTGTACCCGTGCAACAGCAAGTCCCGACGCAAGCGTCGGCAAGCACATCTGTTTCCGCATCTGTCTCCGCAGTCGATTCTACAGGGGTGTCGACGCCCATAGTTGCTGTGTCACGTTCAACGAACCCATTCACACCCGACGCCCCAGACGGGGCCACGGGAGGTGCTAGCAGTACCTTTACACCACCCAGAATAAATAAACTTGTTTTTCAAGAGTCAGCGCATTCTCGTACACCTAAATTCGTGAGTGAACGTACGCTTAAAGAACTCCTTGTAAATTGTAGATATGACCCGGTGGTTGGTAAAGAGGATGAAATGGTCCTGGCATCATTACGTATCAGGCGAGCCGCAGAGTATTTAGCGAGGTTACCAGGGATGATTACGCATCTAGATAACATATATCATCTTGTTCAAACAGGACGAGATCCAGGATGTATTAACAGAGCTATGGAATTCCAGAAAGTAGAGATACAGGGGGAACTGTTACGTTTCCTCATAAACTGTGTGATCAGAAATCAAGACCGCCCGGGGGTAGACCCGAATGCAATGCTTATTCTTACAAGATGGAGTCAGAATATATCAGAAGGGAGACACGATAAGCAAAATTGTATAATAGCCATGTGCCGAAAAATCCGTAAAGAAATAGAGCGTATTCATGAAGAAAGATTGGGAACAGACGAGTTTGAGCAAGATGAAGTGTCCGAATCAGGGAATTCCGCAAGACAGTCAGAGACCATAGCCTATGTAGGCAGAGGAGGGTCCTGTGATAATGCTAGATGTTTTTCTGATCCCATACACTCAGTATGCCCAAATAATAGCAGAACGTATCCGACGCCTATAATAAATCTGAAGTCTCCTGAACATTCGTTTCAAGCCGCAGATAAAATACTACGAGAACGAAGGGGTTACCACCTCCTCGATTCCATGGATGAGCAAGAATTAGCCAGATCAGCCGTTCACTGGATTGACAGTCCTGAAAAATACGGTGATGAGACCGTAGCACACACGTTTTTTAATCTCAGTACAGATGAACAACGTTTAGCTGGAATCTATATGATTCAGCAACTCCTCATATTATATAAGAGCCAACATGCTGACCCTGGTCCTTTACCTGATATATTAACGGAACTACTCACGAACAGATGGAGAGGTTCTAGTAACAAGCTAATTAAAGAGATATTAGTGTCACGTAAGCAGTATGTCCTTTTTGTAAGTCCGGATTCTCTCTCGCTGCCCCGCAGAGAAAGAGCGCCGTACTATATGGATAGACAAAATCCTTTACGAGAAGTGCACCCAATAAAAGGCGAAGACAATGAGTTTCACCGTGTATTTGTTTACACACCCATATCAAAAATGGAATTATTGGAAATGAAGAAAGTAGTACCTAGTCATGACAAAGACCCAGCGGGTTTCCACCGAGAAATTAAAGACATGTTACTAATGGGAGAGTACACCTTTCCTGATATTATGACGATATTAAAGGTGCTTTTGCCTGCTGGCATTTATGAAAAACTGAAAGAAAAAGAGTGGGAAGTGGGAGACCAAAAGATAGACTGGACAGCATTAGCAGAGGAAGAAAGGGGCCGAACTGCAGGTTCAGGGCTCGGGGATAAAGTTAAACTGTTACCAGGTTTACTAGTACAGGTACTGCCACGTTTATTAACTACAAAAAAGGAAGATTGGGGTGCAATCACAGCCTGCAAACAAAAGCAAGATGAAGACACAAGCGATTATTATGCTCGATTTGAAAAATGTTTTGGTATAAATAGTGGTATAAAAGCAAGTAGTGACTCATATCCACATTTATTTGTGACAAAATTAGTGGAAAATGCATTGCCTCCAGTAAAGAATAGAATATTGAAATTCGAGAGTACCTGGCAAAGTAACACTCCGTCGCAAATGCTACAAATGTTACAGTATCATCACAATAGAATTAGGGATGAACAAGAACACGAGCATAGACGCATGAAGGATACAAAAATGAAAATGCTAGTTTCTCAGACAGTACCAGCAGATGGTCACAAAAAGGGTGTGACACATTCTGGTGATTCTGCAGTTCCTGTAAAGGGAACCTGCAATTACTGTAAACAACTGGGCCATTATGTACACGATTGTCCAGTCCTGAAACGTAATATAGCTACAGGTATTGCAAAGGAGAGACCACGATTAGTTAGACAAGATCAGAATGAACAAGGAGCTATGCAGCATGGACAGTCCATGCCAGTTCAACAACAGTCCATGCCAGCCTCACAGCAACCCATACAGTTTGTGCCAGCTGCACCACCGTTGCCTGCTACTGCCACACAAACCACAACACGACAAATGTATCAGACTGCACAGTATGAATACCCTGAGTATCAGCGTTACGCATGAACCAGCCTAGAGAGGGAAGTTGACTTACCGCTTATCGAGATTCCTGTAGATCAAGAAGGACCTTATGTACATAGTGAATTATTAGGTCAGGATAGAAAATTCTTACTCGATACAGGGGCAAGTCGAACAACCATAAAACGTAGTGAAGTTCCAGGGGCACCCCTCTCAGGCTCTCAAAATGTTTCCCTTGGTTTTTCGGGAAAACCTATTGTTAATGAAGTATCACAGCCTCTACCACTTACGATAGGACCTTTGACACGAACTACAGATTTATTGCTTACTAAATCATGCCCAGAAAATCTGTTAGGAATTAAAACTCTGAAAGCACTAGGAGCCATAATATGTTGTTCTCCGGAAGGAGTAAGGTTGTTTTTGCGTGATTTTAAAGGTCACTATGTGTCTAGAGACATGGATCCCCGACTACAGACTTTACCAGTACATCTATGGGCACAAGGCCCTACGGATGTTGGCTGCATGAACATTACACCCTATCGAGTCACACTGAAAGCAGGAGTGATACTACCACGAATGCGACAATACAAGTTACCGCATGATGCTGTAGTGGCTTTGCTGAAAATCATTGATGAGCTGATTGCCCAGGGAGTAGTTGTAGAAACAGACTCCAATGTATGTAATTCACCGATAATTCCGATTCTTAAACGAACTGATCCTACTGCCCCACCAGTGTACCGATTGGTTATTGATTTGCGTGAACTAAACAAGTGCATTGTACCACAATTCCCTGTGGTCCCTGATATATCATCATTGTTGACAGCAATTGATTCCGAAGCAACATTCTTTACTGTAATCGATCTCAAGAATGCCTTTTTCAGCGTCCCAATAGATCCGGAAAGCCAATACTTGTTCGGATTCAGTTTAAATGGGCGCAGCTTTAAATTCTCACGCGCTCCCCAAGGATTCACAGAAAGCCCCAGCATCTACAGCCAAGCACTGAAACGAGAACTTGACAGTATCCACATGCCAGTCAATACTGCACTGCTTCAATATGTCGATGATCTGCTGATCACAGCGAGAAGCGAGCCAGAATGTGAAAAAGCTTCTCTGACAGTTTTACATTTCCTAGCCGACAAGGGGCACAAGGTGTCTCCTTCTAAGCTGCAATTCTGTGTCCAGCGAGTTATTTATCTTGGTCACTCGCTGTCCAAGGAGGGAAGGCAGCTTACACCAGATCGCATCCAGTTAATTGCTAACATGTCAATACCCCAGACACAAAAGGAGGTGCGGGCTTTCATAGGCCTCACTTCATATTGTAGGCAGTGGATCCCTCAGTACGCATTTCTAGCAAAACCACTCATTCAGTTAACCACACAGGAGGCAGCCACATCGACTGTTCTCCCTTGGACTCAGGAACATACACAAGCTTTTGAAAGCCTAAAGGAAGCTTTATGTCAAGCACCTGTTTTAGCAACACCATGTTATAGCAAACATTTTACACTCTTTGTCACAGAACGCGAAGGTACTGCCTTGTCAGTACTCACTCAGGATCAAGCAGGATCACGCAAGCCATGTGCTTATTTTTCCAGTACATTAGATCCCGTAGCTCAGGCTTTGCCTGCATGCCTGAAATCAGTGGCAGCGACAGCTTTAGCAATCAGACAAAGCGATGCCATAGTATTAGGACACCCATTGACAGTACAAGTACCACATGCAGTAGAGGTTCTTGTGAACCGAACACAAACACAACACTTGACCATAGCAAGACTTACCGGTTATGAACTGACATTGTTTCAACCACACATAGAGATCCGACGGTGTAATACATTGAATCCTGCTACACTATTACCTGTAATTGGAACAGACCCACTAGCTCATGATTGTGTTGAAATCATTGAAATAAAGACGAAACCTAGACAAGACTTGACAGACGTTCCATTGTTAGATCCAGACCTGACGTTGTATGTAGACGGATCGTGCATGAGAACAAGTACAGGAGATTTAGTGGCCGCGTATGCAGTCACAACAGACACTGAAGTTATTGAGACAAATTGTATAGATACTTTGTCAGCCCAAGCAGCAGAACTTATTGCTCTAACACAAGCCTGTATTCAAGCCACAAATAAGAAAGTTAATATATACACTGACTCACGTTATGCATTCGGAGTTGTACACGACTTCGGCGTGCTGTGGCGAGAGAGAGGTTATTTAACCTCCCATGGTGCCCACATTCAGCACGGACCCCTCATTCATGCCTTGTTAGACGCAATACATCTACCCACTGCTATATCAATTATGAAATGTAAAGCACACACGAAGGTTACTGATATCATTTCTCAAGGCAATGATTTAGCTGACAGAACAGCTAAACAGACTGCTCAGAATCGCACATTAGACATGACAAAGCCAATAGTTCAGACACCAACACAGTGTATGACAATTAAGGATCCCGCACTTGACGTAATTGACATACAGACACATGCCACAGCAGAAGAAATAAAGAAGTGGACTGAACTAGGAGGGATCCAGACAGATCAAGGATGGATGACGAAGGAGAAATCTGTATGGTTTCTCCCTGATTCCATGGTTCAAGCCATTATAGCTACAGTTCACAGTCCAGCACATTTAGGAGAGAAGGCTATGCTAGACAGCATTCAGCACATTTGGTTCAACAAACATTTACGAGCAGCAGCTAAACAAAAAGTTCGTACCTGTATGATATGTTGTCAGTTTAATCCAGGAAAGAGTGTTCCCGTAGAGCAGGGTGGATTTCAGCCTCCTGACCATCCTTTTGAAGTCCTCCAGATGGATTATATTCAGATGGAACGTTGTCGAGGATTCAAATATGTTCTCGTAGTTGTCTGCGCTCTCTCCCGTTGGACAGAGGCGTATCCCGTATCAGATTACACTGCCCCGACTACTGCCAAGCAGCTAGTTCGAGAATTCTTCCCACGGTACGGTTTACCACGTGTTGTATATTCAGATAACGGCCAGCCTTTCTCATCCGAATTAATGAAACATGTCTCACTTTTGTTGGGATATCAGTGGAAATTCCACTGTGTCCGACACCCCGAGGCAGCAGGTCTCGTGGAACGACATAATCAACTTTTAAAAATCAGATTGTCTAAAATATGTCAGGAAAAAGGGGTGGACTGGATAGTAGCCTTACCAGTTGCGCTATTTTACATGAGAATGGTAGCACACTCTCGAACAGGGCTATCCCCTTATGAGGTGATCTTTGGTAGACCACCGAATATGTGGGGGACGCCTATACCCCGTAAAATAACTGATGTTGACTGTAATATGCTGACAGATTACCTGGCTTCCTTGATGTCTGCACTACAATCTTGTCGTTCACAGGTAGTCGCAGCTTTTCCCGACAACACCGAGGTGAAACCTCATGATGTAATTCCCGGCGATTATGTTCTCGTCAGGAATTTCGATCGGAAAACCCAACTGGAGCCAAGGTGGAGGCTTCCTAAGTTGGTCCTGCTGACGACCAGAACAGCTGTGAAGATCGAAGGGAGAAAAGGCTGGGTGCATTCCAGCCATATCAAGAAATTTCATGGACTTCCTCCTGACACAAACAGTACTCCCCGTGTGTCTTCCCCCATTGACTCAAAGCTACCCTTGGCTGAGGCCAGTAGCACCGAACTCTATAAGCAGAAACTCAGGTCCAGATCCAAACTGTCGGACGATTTGATTGTTTAAGTCCTCTCCAAGGTGAAGCGGTTGAATCTGTCCCGACATGTATCCCTTAGGTCTGAATGATGTAGAGTCCAGAATCATAATGAAACGACATGCTTATTGTAAATTACTGCGTAGCCACTGTATTGTGACTTTATTAATTTTGTTTTCCTTGAGTTTTTTAATAGTTACTGCAAGCATATTGTTGCATATGTATTATCCTGTTTCTAAACGTGCTTTCAATATAACTGATGAACATTCTTTTAGTGAATTACCCCCACATGAGTTGTCCTATAGACTTGCGCTGCGCAATAACACATTCATTAGTATGTTACATCATTCCCATCAGACTAGTAATGCCACCAATTGTTGGGTGTGTGGCCGACTCCCTCCCTATCAGAATAACAAAGGAGTTCTGCCTTTCTTTCCACATCCGTTCACACACAATGGCTCCTGTGGAGCATGGTTTAGTTTATTAAATTCCATAGACCCAGACACAGCAGTTTATCAACAACATTGGATATGGGGAAATCTGAATCTAGTTTTATTCAAAGTCTGTCACCCTAATAAGGAGGGTCACCCCAGTAGAACAGGAACTGATTTAGAAAATGAAGTGTATAAATTAGGTAATTTTACGCCTAATCTTATGATTTTGAATGTCAAAACCGAAGTTGAACTAATTCTGCCCACTATGTCAGTATTTCCAGTTAAGGGTGAATTATGTGTAAGAAAAGTTGGTTCCATACACATGGGCCATAGCCAATGCGTTACTACAGTAGAATATAGTGATCAAGGTAAATCTTCATTTAGAGCTTCTCGCCATTCTTACTTTATATGTGGTCAGACTGCATATATGCGTCTGCCTCTAGATTGGGATGGTACCTGTTACATAGCATTCCTTTTGCCACCTGTTTTTCTAGCTCCCCCTGATTATTATCGAAATGTTCATTTAGTACACAAAAGAGAGCGTAGAGATCTCCCAGTTGTCGATTATACTGAGACGGCATGGGACAAGTATGTAGATTTCAATAAAGGTATCTTTCCCTATATAGGTACCATATCAAATAGTAAGCTGATACGCAGACTCACCAAGACTCTTGAAGCTGTAGTAAACGAGACTATAGCCGCCCTAGGCAATCTGACAGAAGAACAATCAGTGATGAGAATTGTTGTTCTCCAGAATCGTCTTGTCCTTGACGTCATCCTGGCCGATAGGGGCGGAGCTTGCAGGGTCATCGGATCCAGCTGCTGCATATTCATACCAGAAAATTCGCCATCTGTATATAAAGCTATAACACGCCTTCATAAGATTGTGAGCCAGATACACGAGAATCCAGGCACTTGGACGTGGTCCGGGTGGTTTTGGAGTGTGATATCAGCCTGGGGATGGAGAGTTCTATCCTTCCTAGGTATTGGCCTTCTTATGCTCTTCAGTTGTTGTTTATGCCTGCAATGTGGACCAGCAATTTGTGGTCTGTGTGCCACATCATGCATTCCATATCACAGTTCTCGTTCAAAATACCGGAAGAAGAAGGAAGAAGAAATGATGCTCCATGAGCAAATCGATGGAATGATGAAGATTGATATCTCTTGAAGGGCAAGTAGGGGACAAGGAGGGAATGTGGAAATGTGGATTTTCCTGATCAGTTATGTCCCCTATCTTGGACCCCAACGGTTCTATATGCATGTTACAAGTACATGTATGTTCCCTCCAGTTCCAGTTTCTAAGACGCAAACATATGTGTGTCTACCGTCGACATGTTCTCTGTCAGATCCGCCATCAATGGGCTGGATATTCGATTCCTAAGCATGAAAGGCCACCGACTTTATATGGCTAAGTTACTCCATTTTTACAGTTCAGGCAAGTAGGCCCGATTCTGTCCTCAAAGCCTTTCCCTGCTCTCTGTCTCTGACAGCTTCAGCTTGAGCTCGCATCTGTATCCATGAACTTTGTCCTACTCCCTGTGCAGCTAACGGTGCCTGCCTCGGCCAGTTTTCGCCTGCCTGCCAAGAAGCTGTATTTCACCTTCGAATTATCTATTTTGCTCTTCAGCCGATGCATTCCTGTCTAGTGATTTAGGTAAACATTTCCTTTAGCTCACAAGCAAAGGACTCAGCCTTTCCGTCCTCCTGCAAGTGATTCATAGCCCTGTTGCCATGGAAAGTTTTCTGCCCCTCGCATCTCATATAGACACTTAGACGCTTGTACACGCACACAGTCAGTATAGACTAGATTCTGTCCGAGAGTCCTTCCTTGTGGATAACATAGTTCTCTAAACATAGGATGTTAGATATGATTTGGGATTAGGTTGACTTGACCCCCCAGACTTCTCGTCTCCACATGTAGAGCTAAATGTCAAGTCCCTTCACCCCCTAGTTGCACGTCACTCACACGTCATGCTGCTGCGCGCGCATCTATGCCAAGTATTATCTTATAGATCCACCTATGTCTGATAATCCTAACCAATCATGTTTCTTTTATTCCTTATTACGCCTAGTTTCGATTACGTACCTGTTTTGTCACTTTTCTTATCAAATGTTACGCCTTCTACATTCGTTTCATTGTAATGTACTTATTATAAAAATGCATGTCTGTCAATAAAGTATTGTACTTCACTTCCTGAACCCTCGTGGTGACGGAACCTGAAGGCCGCGACTCGAGTCGGCCATTTTGAGTGGAATAAAGCCCATTTAGAAAACCTCTTATACCACGGATTCTGCCTCTTGTTATTTTGAGCTATTTTACTTTATTTTAAGATTCCGTATGAAATTCAGTCCGGTAAAAAAGATTTTATTTACCACTGACTCCATCTTACTTAATGGAGGTTGCCATCTTCCCTATCTTAGACAATGGTATTCACCATATTCCCTGATTTGTGCAGAATCATTTTCATGTCTGCCCTTAGACGCCGATGTCGCCAGAACTTATCTTTCTTAGAACTGTGAAAGCATCAAACCATTCAATTAATGACATAGATACAATACTTGACGCAATATTCGTCTGGGTCAAATGTCTACTCTTTATCAGGTCATAGTTCAATAAGAACACACACCAACATTTAGCCGAAACAGTGTAGTCATTATTGACGTCCTTTTACCTTATATGTTCATAAGTAATTATCTGGAACTTACACCTTGATGCGCATTATGTATGTCAGACATTCCTAAACTTATGCAAGAAATTCCAATTTCTGATAAGATTTAGTATATAAGGACTGCCACTTGACCACTTGTCAGGAGAGGTCCTTCGCCCAGATTATTCCAAGAGATTCTTACAGAGACGGTCTTACCTACCTACAGCACACTTCGTAGATGCTACATCTTGCCTGAAGCTGATAGAGACGAGTGCCTATGGAAGACCGACTGCTAAAACAGCATTAGTTGCCCTTCACATGGAACACTGTCTTCATGCCTCCACTCATAAAGACAGCCCTTGCTGTCAACAAGGAATGCAGTGCATCTCTTCTCCCTAAGAAACTCTAGATTGCAAGTTACTCTGCCTTCCATGTCTTTTAGTGCAGCGCATTAAAGTAGACATTAGGGTGTTAGGGTCTAGATGATATTTTAACCATGTTAGAAATTTTCATTTTATTCTCATTATTAATAACATTCCTTCTTGCTGTTTTTATAATATTCTGTGTAGTTGTTATATATGTACTGAGAAACAGATTGTTCTTGTTGCAATAAATACTTTTACTTAAAAGTGTTCATTCTTCTGAGTGCAGTGTGTGTGTGTGATATTGTGAATAACAAAAAAGGTTTGTTACTGTTACCACAGTGCCTCTGATCTCTTAATACTTACCATTAGTAACCCAAAATCAATAACTCTTTTTAAAAACACATTGATTAGTGTTCTGCAAGTCTACAATAACCTGTCTTTCATATTCACCGTTGGTGCATGGAACCAAGTTCACCTGTGTCACCCATGGGTGGGAAAGCACACCTTGTAGAGACATGCCAAGGTCATAGCTTACGCAACAGTATGATAGTCAATCAAAAGATATTACTGGAAACAGAGTTGCTTCTTGAAAATATGACATGACATCCATTCGCTGTAATGTTTGTGAGGTGTTGCTGGACCTCATATTTAGACTTGAGAACAAAAAGAGAATTAGAGATAGATCTGCTGCCAGTACTGATGAAAGTATCTCAACATCCCTTAACCATAATTTTGAAAATATACTAAACTAGTAATCCAAAAGTAGGTATCACCAAAAACATGTGAAAAAAAGCGGGAGCTAAGCCAGACCGTCATACATGATGAAATTGTTCATGTAAGAAGAATCAAAGGACAACAAAGAACCAGAACACCTGTGGCCAACCCATACCTTATGTAAGCCCTAATCCAGAAATAATTATTCATAAAGAGCATAAAAATGAAAACATGAACCAGTCATGTTCACCTTAGGTTCATCCTATGTTCACGAATAACAATGCTCAAGGGTACAGAATAAGTTATAACTTGCAGACTTATATAAATAAAGATGAAGGAAATCGATTAGACATCACTCATGTCCCATTGTTTGTGAGACATAGGCAAACACCTGCAAGTCTTGTAAGAAGCCTGACTAAACTACGCCATGCATCTCTGTCATGGGCATAGCTTGCGCCTCAATGAGGCATTCCAGTTTTTGGATGTCACTTTATGTTGGATTTTGCTGAGAATTTTCTAAGACAAGTCAGGTGTGCTCTTGGTAGTGGAATTGTTTCCAATCCAATACCAAAGAGATCTATCTAAATAGGATTAGGGATCTAGAGCTATATTATGGCACTTCTACAACTGGACGGCATTTGTTTCAATGATGTGAAGCTTGTTTCTCTTGAAACAAAAAAGTATCTTTTTACATTAGGGCCTAGCGGTTGGTGTTTATCTCTGGGATAACCTGAAAATTAGCTTCAATATACACAGAGAAACTTTCTAAATAACTTATGATGTACTTCTAGTAAACAAGGACATCAAAATGAGGCTGGTTTTATTCAATAAAAACTAGGTATTTCCCTTCTAATAAAAACTGTAACAAGTAGGCCTGCCAATGTACTATAAAATGGCTGAGTCTAGAAAACTGCATTTCAAATAGCATTGCTTGTCGGTCAAATTATCAGGGGATCTAACCAGGCTAATTAATTATGTCCGTCATAAGGAAGAAAAAGAAGCCCTAGACTAAGCTCATCAAAGCTTAATAGAAAAATAGAGTTGACTCCTAGAGCTGCTAAATCGCAGTGCTATGCCATTCCTCCCATAGCCAGAACATTGTTGAAGCATCTATGGACCATCACTGGCCCCAGTGCCAGTGCTCTCTCTCTAAAACAGATACATGTGAATTGGCAAACCCAATTGGCAATGACCTTAACCCCCTTTTAAGACCCTAGTATATGGTACCAGTAGTACACTGTGCATGGGAGTTAAAGGGGTCACCAGGGCCTGAAACACTGTTTGTGCCACCCTGAGAGACCCAAGTAAACTGATGAGCCCAGGAGACAGGGTGCTTATATGTCTCCATATTGGCCTTTGCCATTAAAGGCTACTATATGTGATAAGAGATCCATAGGATGACATGGGCTAGCCCCCAGTCAAATTCAGTGTTGCCAATACCATTATGGTGCTGCCAAAATGTCATGTGTGGTATCAAACAATGTACCTCATCACCCCTGACACAAATCTTGTGTCAAGGACAATGTGGAATGTGGCATCATACACCGAGGTAGCTACCTTAGAGGTTGCCCACTAGGTTGTCCCAGCCTTTCCTATGATCTGGTGCCAACCTGCAGCTGCTGCTGCCTAGACAGAAATCTGACCCTCTTCCAGGAGGTGTGAACTCTTCCAGGAGTCAGGCACAGTAGCCTAGACAGGAAGGAGGTCACACCTCCCTCACTGATATGATGGCTAGTTAAGTGGCGCTTAAAGGCAGTGAGCTTCAAAGCATTCATAGCCTTTGATATGCAACCAGGCTGCTTCCCCAGAGGAGGAAATACCTTTCCCCCTGACCCCAGGCACATTAGCACCCAGGTAAGCAGGAAAATTAGGTATTCAGGAGGTGTACACTGCCCAGAGTTTAGCCACAAGTCGAGGGTGGTCTACCTAATCTGTGCAAAACCAAAGAATTGCTGTCCATCTGTACCTCTAAGAAATTGCCCAAAAGCAGATGGTCCAGTGCATTGTGGAAAAGATAGTCCTGACCTCCAGCAAGATTCTGGCGGCTACAGTTTTCCCCCAGACGTCGAAATACTTTCTACTAAGGTTACTGCTACCAAGGCTTGTTGGTTGCCAATTCGGCTAACACCAACTTTATTCGCAGCTGCACTTCTTGGGAACACCGCCAAACCTTCACCTGACATCAGCAGTGACATATTTGTCCAAAAAAGCCTGACTGCTCTTTCCCACTCTACCAGGACTGAACTAAGGATTTATTATTGTGAATCTAAGGATCGTCTTTGGGGTATTGTGAGAGTATTACTTAGTGAAGCCTAACCAGCATCACTACATAATATTCTACCTTCCTAGACAATAAAAATCCCACTTCAATTTCTAAAAATAGAGAATAATTAACAAAATGAGACCAAAATGACAAAACACCAATAAAGGGAATAAGAGATATGAATTGTTAAAGTTTTATTTTCATTTTACTGCCAAAAAGTGTGAAGTGCAAACTGTGGGCAACTGTTCGTGTTTGAGTAGGGAATAGTCCAAGTTAAGACCAACCGCAGTTGATCGCCTGCGGAAAAGAAAGGAAGGACTGCATTCTTCTGGTCAAAAGGTACCTACTTAAAAACAGTTCTGGACATAGATGAGTAATCCACAGCTTGATAGATGTTGTAGGCAATAGGTGGAGGAACAAGCAGGGCTTGACAGTGATGAGTTGCAGGAGGACTGGACCCTGATGTGGTCCTCGTTGAAAGTGGGAAAAGTTAGAATTTTCCACGATCTAGATGTCTTCATTGGTGATCAACTTCTCATCACTGTAGGCATCAAGGAAGCTGTGGGATGGAGTTGTAGTGGTCCTGACATTGACAGAATTAGACATGAAACAGAAAACCTGGCGGGAGCCACAGCGGTCAGCCCCACCGGTGATGCATCCTTGGTGTATTCGGTTAGCAGGTTGGTCCAGGTGCTCTGTCAGTTCCCCAGGCACAGAGTTCCAGCATTTAAGTATAGGCAGGTGGAGTACACTCTGATACTTTTCTAAGGGCCCAAGGGCAAGGGCTCTAGGGACACTACTTAGAGGTCACAATGTCCTTCAGGGGAAGCCACCAGCAGGGTCCAGGACACAAACAGTTGGAACTAGTCAGCTGGTCTCTTCAGGAAAGTGGGCTACTTGCAGCCTTTGGTTCCCTGTAGCTTAACAGAAGGTCAGCCAACTGACCATTGGAGTCCACTTCTCAGTCATTGGGACAAGCAGGAGCAGGCCCAACCCTCTGGGTTACCCATAAAGATCATAATAGCAAATGCAGTCCTTTTTCTGTCTTCCACAGGTCCAAAGTACTGGGAGTTCCACATGTATGCCCAATGCCAGCTTACGGATGAAAGAAACTCCTGGTCACTCCCTAACCGAACTATTGAGGTGAAAGTTCCCAGGGGTGACCCTACCCTCTTTTGCAGCACTTCATCTGTGATTTACTGTGAATGATCCCACAGTGCCTCTCTACACTTGAAACAAACATGGCAGAACAAGTCTTCCCCTGTGCAGAGATCCCTGTGCCACCCAGAGGTGTTGGTATGATAATTGTCAAACCCTCTTGTGTTCACTTAAAAATTGGTTCTGGGGGCAGACTCTCTCCCACTGTAATTGGTGCCTGGCTGGCTAGTAGGACAATAGAGGCAGAAGCCAAGGCGTGAGCCACACCTAACTGTGACAGGTAGGCACCCTTTGAAGTTAAATAAATTCCTGGGTGCAGACGAAAAGGCCATCCTGTCAAGGAAAAAACATCCTCTAACACCCAATCCCTTTGTCCACTGTCTGGGAGCAATACAAACTTCACCACAGGGGAACAGTCAGGTGACACTGAACACTGGTAGTAAGGCACATTTGGCTCAAGCAGGAATATGGCAATTTTCTAAAAGTGTAATGTTTTATAATATTTATCCAAAATTCGAATTAACCATCAAGTTCAATTCTAAATGACCAAAAAAATGTCTCATTGGATACTTTTTCTGGTCTTCAGCATTATAAAGTGGTATGATGTAACTTAGTGTTTTCCTATTGGAGAGCCACCCGTAGCACAGTGAGAAACGACTTTGGAGATTGTTCACTGCTAGGACACATGCCCTACTTCTATATACCATGCTCCCTGTCTTATACGTCTGGAAGGCCCACTTCAGGGATGACTTACAAGTATTAGGAAGGAAGGTTTATGCCTGGTGAAAGGTTTATTTTTCAGGACAAATTGGCGATTTTTAAACTGCCTGTCCAAGCTGCAGGGGTAGGCCTGGAGATATGCTTTGCATTGCTACTTTAGTGGTGGCACAAAATGTGCTGCAGTCCACTAGGGACATTTAACTTACAGGCCCAGGTACATTTATATACCATATACCAAGGACTCAGAGATAATTTAAATATGCTAATGTTTTAGGGTGAACAAAGCAAACACAAGGAGATGATGGATGGATTGCTGAACATTGCAAACACTCACCCCCAGTCACAGATCTGGGTTGAATCCATCATCGTTCTTTAGCTCACTCTGCCACCCCAGTTCAGACACAGCTATATGCAAATCAGTCTTGACCCTGTGCCTCATGGGAACAGTCCAGACCGAACTGCCAAGTCATGTCTTCCCTGGACCGGAAACAAGCATCCTGGGACCGGTTTCGGGCTAACAGCCCTGATCAGCCAGGCTAGCTTGAATCCAGTGGCAAAGTGAGCAAGGGACCCACGTCTGGGCATATCCTGCCAACTTAGGGCGAACAAAGCAAACACAAGGAGATGTTTTAGGGGTCAGGGCACATGCACTGGGACATAGTTAGCAGTGCCCCAGAACGTAGTGGCAAAAAAAATAGACATAAATCCGTACAAAAATTGGCAGTGACCATACAAAGAGATATTTTCCTACAGTTCCATTGTTTTGAGTGTCTCAGAGATAGGTCTGTAAAATCCACAGTTTCTGTCTACAGACTCATCATAAGCATGGGGCACAAACCACAATTGTTGTCAAGGATTTTTAATCAGCCAGTGCCAGCGGTTTCACAACAGAGGAAACCAGAAAAGACATCTGATCCCCAAGGTTAAGAGCCACTGACTGCCAACTCTCCTTTACCACATTTAGGAACAGGAACGTGGAAGTTCTGCATACTATTTAGAGAGGTTTCTTGCAATTACCACTAACTGCTAGAGAGTTGTATGAAGAAAAATCTGCCTGGAAGACGAAGGCCTTAAAGCCCTCTGCAGGACGAGCTAGAAATTGCTCTACTACAGCTCAGAGATGGATATGCAGTGCCAGGCTTTGTGCTTCTGATTAGCTCCTTTGAATTATTGGGATGATGAGATCTTTGGGATGTACTCACACTCTGCGTGTGGTACAAACCCTGAGAAGACTGTGAGCAACATTCCCAACACCCACAAATTTAAAATGTTACTTTCTACTTAAGAACAAATATTCTGAAACATGTCTCTGGAGATACACAGCACTGGCTGTGCCAGCAATGGTATCAAGGACTTTCAAACCCTGCATTTTATCACAGTGCATCTATGCGATTTGTGGCATGTGTGCCAGGGACATTCGATCCCTCCCCTTTTTTGTATGCTTTGTGGCATTTTGACCCTGATCCCCCTGTAACGTGCCCTGAAATGACACAACTTTCTTGCCAACTCATGGAGAAACTTTGGGCCACATGTATCAAATTTGGAAATTGCGATTAGATAATTGCATTTTTCCGAGAATCGCAATTAGGTAATCGCAATTTCCACTGTAGGGAACTCCATGAGTTTCATAGACCGATTCCTAGTGGGTCGCAAATCGACCTACCTCATTAATATTAATTAGGTAGATTGCAATTTGCAACCCCCTAGGGATCGCTAAAATCATGGGGATGGTGGCTTGCAGTCGTCAGCAGACCACCATGCCCGTGATTGCTTTTAAATAAAGCAATTGCTTTTTTTAAATCCAGCTTGTTTTTCTTAAAGGAAAACGGTCTGCGTTTAGAAAAATAAAAAGTTTTCTTTTCATGTTTTAAGAGCAGGCAGTGCTCTTTTGGACCACTGTCAGCTCTTAGAAAACGTTTTACAACCATTCCCAAAGGGGAATGGGTCCCTTGGGGACCCCATCCCATTTGTGAATGGGTTACCACCTATTTGAAGTAGGTGGTAAAATGTGAATGTTTTTTGACCGCATTCACGGTCAGAAAACATTCATACATACCATTAGGATTCGCTATTTGGAAGGGATGACCTAAACATGCCCCTTCCAAATACAGAATCGCAAACCCATTTTGCGATTTGGTAACAGGTTACCGATTCGCGAAATGGGTTTTGATACATGTAAAAAGCCTTTTCTGCATTCGCAAACGCAACATTGGCCCTTAGATCTTCTCCTGAATGTTCTCAGAAGGGTGGCAGAAGGCATCCAAATACGATGAAAGTGACTGTACAGAATGGACTCTAACCAGTGTCAGTGACAGCTTAGTACTACAGAAAAATTGAAACTGTGAAACGTGTTTGTATCCACAGAAAACGAAGCACCTGTGACGGCTTTGGCATAAAGAAAGTAAAAATAGTATTTAATGATATTAACTCGCCAAAGATCACCCACCCACTCTCCATTTACAGCTCTGGGTGTAAGGAAGTCCCAGCAAAGGATATTTCCCTTATTCCGACTAGAGTGAGCTACTGTGCCCAAACAGCCCCTCCTCTTCCGGATCATAGGACTGCGCGTGTGCACAACCGCAATGCTGCATGACGTCACCAGCGACAGCAGGGCCAGGGCTAAGCCAAGTGCTGCTTCACACCAAACAGCATGTGCAAACGTGCACACCAGAAAATATTGTCCTTAAGCCCCATCCGGCAGCCCAAGACCGGACACGCCAGAATGCTGAAATTCATAGCTACAAATGTGCAACCAATTTTGTGGGACCACCTAACTGATGGACACCGGGCCAGATGCAGAGATAGTCTAAAAACAAGCCTACTTTTCAAGCCTTATTGCACTTGTATGTTTAGCTTTGGTTAGAGTGAAAGGAGAGTGTCCCCACAAGTCCTTAAGGAAACTTATTGTGTTTTTGCACTGATCTTGTGAAGTGTAAGAACCTAGGAATTTCCTCAATGTATTACTGACTTCCCAGTGCTGTCTGGGTTTATTCTTTGCCCTCTGCATCTTATTCATATTATTTAGGTATTTGTTGCGAATAAAGGGGCAGATTTATGTTGCACTTGCGCCACTTTTGCACCGCCGTTGCGTCACTTTTGTGACGCAGCAGCGGCGCAAATCCTGCGCCATGGTGCGGGGTATTTACAACGTGACGCATCTGGGAGATGCGTCACGTTGTAAAGCCCTGCGCCACATGTAGGCGTTCCAGGGCAGGTGGGGGCGTTCCGGCGCAGGAACGACTCCTAAAAGTGGCTGAGTGAAATCTACAAGATTTCACTCAGTCACTTTTAGGCCCATGCTGCGTCAAAACCCTGCGCCTGCTTGAAGCAGGCGTAAGGATTGACGCAGCATTGTACAGATAGGGCCCCCCAGAGAATTGCTGGAGCTGCGTCGCGCTTGCGACGCAACTCCAGCAATGCGCCACTTTTACGGCACAGATGCGTCACACATCTGTGCCGTTTTTGCCCCATGGTGCGCCGCATTATAAATGCGGCGCATCCATGGTGGCGCAGCTGTGGCGCATAATAACTGGCGCATCCCTGCTGATATGCAGGGATGCGCCAGTTATCATAAATCTGCCCCAAAGTGTTTGCTTTCCATGTAAAAGCAGCAGCCAAACAATGAATTATTATTAGCTGTTATAGCCTATAGGTTGAATTTCGCTCTGAATTTCTACCCGATGCCACACACGTGTATGCTTCAAACTGCTCTGCATATTTAACCTGACCAAACAAGCCTTTAGAAAGCCTGTTTTTCTCTCATTCATGCGCGTGGGCTCCAGTTTAGCAGGACTGATCCCAATGATAAAACCTCACCTTCATTTCGCTGATTTTTAGATCTAGAGATAATGCGTGGCTCCATCCATCTTCAAGCTGCGGCAAATGTTGAACTATGTGGAAATCCCAACTCTTTCATTGTGTGAAATACAAAGGGGCAGATTTATGTTCCCTGGCGCATCCCTGCAAATCAGCATGGATGCGCCAGGGAAGATGCGTCACGCAAGTTTGCCCTTGCGCCACCGCAGATGCGCCGCATTTACAATGCGGCGCATCGTGGCGCAAGGAAAAGCAGATGCGTGACGCATCCGATGGCGTAAGGTTGGTGCAGTGCTGTAGTTGCGTCGCAAGCGCGACGCAACTCCAGCACTGTTCCAACCTACCCTATCCCTAACATGGTGCGTCAAGCCTTACGCCTGCTTCAAGCAGGCGCAGGGTTTTGACGCATCAGCGTTGGGAAAGTGACTCAGTGAAATCTTATAGATTTCACTGAGTCACTTTTCAGGGGCGTTCCTGCGACGGAACGCCCCCCCTGAGTAGCAACGCCCACATGAAACCTGACGCAGGTTTCATGTGGCGCAGGGCTTTACACCGTGACGCATCTCCATAGATGCATCACGATGTAAATGGGGCGCAACATGGCGCAGGGTTTACGCCGCCGCTGCGTCACAAAAGTGATGCAACGGCGGCGTAAAAGGGGCGCAAGTCCCTCATAAATCTGCCCCAGAGAATATACCGATTCAAAAGAGTAGTTGTTAAATGAGAAGCTGCTAAAGGCATGACCAAAAGGGTGAAGCCGCCCAAGGGGTTAAGGAAGGATAAACACTGGCCCTGATAATATCCAATCTATATGGGCTGACCTTGACTTATCCGTATAATCAATCGAAAACCACCAGTCAAATGTAAAGGTTGATCTACTATGGCGATGACACTATCAAGCACTACTCAGACAGCACTACAGCGTCCTCTTCCGACCCTGTCTAAGGATGGCCAAGGCAGTGAGCTCAGAATCAGTCTAAGAAAGACTGAGGCCGACGTCATCGGTAACATGAAGCAGACCCTTACATTTTGCCTCAACAGCATTGCCCTTAATCAAGCCCTAGAATACATCTATCTAGATCTGAAACACGACTGAAACTGCTGTGGTTGCCCTATGCGGATTCTAAAACGACATTAGCCAGGACCACAGTATGGGGACTGCTCACGCTCCCTTGGAGCCACGGGGGTTGTCTCTGCAGCTGCTAGTCACGCTTCGAAGCCGAAACGTATCCCCTAGATGTCCGACGGGTCAATCAGAAGGAATGGCGCCTTTGTTAGTGCTGACTGCTTCTTTTTGAGGAGAGCATCTTCGGTTCATAGCTCTATCCCTGTTCACAGCCTACGATTTGTTTTTGGGTTTGTCTCTTCTCACAGGAAGCTTTTGCAAGCTTTGACGTGTTCTATTCCCCCAGTCCTGCATTATAACTAACAGTCACCGGCAATGAGCGGTCCAGAATGCTGCTTTGTTTGATGAGGACTGCTTGGCGTATGAGATGTATTGTGAAAATATCCGCCGGATGACCCCTTTCAAATGAAAGTTTTGCTATGCAATGTTATATGCTCTTTCCTTATACATATTTTATCAATTTCATCTATGAGGAATCGCCTAACACCAGCCATAAAAGGCACCTTCTTCTGCTGTTTGGCTGGGGGTAGCTACTGTTCTATACTGTATCTGGGTCGTGGCAGCTATACATTGTCATATGGATCTGTGCCACATCTCCAATGCTAAATCAGAATCTATAGAATTCATAAAGTGAAGATTTCTTCCATTCAGGTCTGTGTATTGGCAAAAATGTGTTTTACGTTTGCAGCTGAACCCAGCAACGAAGATATTGCCTCATTTGTTGTCATGTCATGTTGCCAAAACATGCCAAGTATGTTTCCGTTTTTTTTTGTTTGTATGTATACACAAATTAATTTATATTGAACTGAGTTGAAAATTAACATTTCAGGGTGATGTGGACTTTGACACTGAGAATGACGTTTTGACTACATTAACAATAATATAGTTTTTGCTCTTGTCACCCATTCACAGGGCTGGACAGGGAAACCACGCAGCCCTAGACCAGTCCCCCTCCCTCCCACCTCCCCAGGGTGTGAAGCACTGCTGATTTTGTTACTGGGGGCTGATATTGCAGCACAGCTTCAAAATCGGCTTTCAGTACAAACAATTGATCCACATGGCTGCGAAACTGTCCTCCACCCTTCCAGCCTCCTGGGGAAATGCCTGATGCTGGCTATGACCAGTCCGGCCCTGCACATTCAGATTCCCCATTGATGGATGAATACATGTTTTCAGCCATATACACATTGGGAGGACAGCAGGTAGTGAGGATCTTATCAGATGTACGATTGCACACCAGTGTCCCTTTCACTTAATGTTCTTAAAAAACAGCATCAAGTCCAGGTTGACAGAATCCAACACCATTAAAAAATTGATTGGTTAAATCAACCAACTTGTGCAACTTTGATTTTGCAGCCATGGCGAAAGAACGTTTTTGCGTGTTTGTGTTTTCATTTAGAGAATTTGCTTCAATCAATCTGAGGTTTATTCATGAAAAATTGATTTTCCAACTGGTTCAGTCACTTCACTGACCCTTCATTTTCTTGGACGGCTGTCTTGTCTTTTGGATATAAGATGTCCTTAATTCAGATGCAAATGTTATGAATAATGTATTAAATAAGCTATAAAAACGAAATTAATATTTCGTAACATGAAGCCTCGCTCATTGAGCACGGAAAATGTGCTTGGTGTCAGCGGAGCTGGAATGATGAATTGAGAAGATACAAGTGAAAAGAGACCATGTTTTGAAGCTACTTCAATCACCTGTCTACTGTTTGTAGTGCAATACTGTCTGAGGCATGGTGATAAATCGCTGGAATATAAATGTGTCTGTGTTTTTGTTGATTAGACTGAAATATGTCCAAAATCTCATGAAGGATTGCACCAGCTTGAGATTCAATAGGAGAGCAGGAGTCAGTCGTCACAAATATTGAAATACTTTTCTGGAAAAGGTCAGGATTCCTAAAATCTGACTGAGCCACAGAGTATAATAAAATCTGACATTAAAGGCAGTGGCGTCACTAGGGGATGTGGGGGGTGCGGACCGCACCGGGTGACACCACATGTGACGGTCACATGGGGTTACACCGAGGAGTGAGAAGGTAGGGACATAGGCAGGGCTCGAGTTGGGGTACCACATGGGTGGACGGCGTCCCCCTCACTTATTTTACCTGGTTTCTACCGGGTGGACGCCGTCCCCCCTGCCCGAAAGATGGAGCTGGTACCCGAGTCTGCACCTGCACGCTCAGCACTCACCCAACCTCACCTCCTATTGTCGAGAGAGGGCGAACCGAGCTCTTTTAGCCACATGCTCCCTGTTTTGCGTGTGGATCAGGCTGGCTTCTCTGGCAGGCCCAGTACAACTCCTCGAGCAGGCAGGTATGCTCTCCTGCTCAATGCACGTCACCTTTCCAAACCTAGGCCCGGTCTGCAGGGAAATCATTCATTATGCACACATTCTTGAGCCCGGGTACAGCAGTCGGCGCTTGTCCTGAGATATAATCAGTGGCGTTACTAGGGGAGTGCGGGGGGTGCGGGCCGCACATCACCATGAGTTACCGCACTGGGTGACACCAGCCCTAGTGACGCTGCTGATTAAAGGCAGTGTAAAAGGTTTCCACCTTCTTGCACCATTCGATATTTCATATTTCCTTAGATATCTATCAATGTCAGCATATTTGGTGTGCCCTTGCTAAATTATCATTAGGCTTGGGAGATTCACAAATGCTGTTGTAGCGATAGAAAAGTCCCCTGCATGGTAAAGGCCGTGCACCCCTAGTGCCCCAGTTGCAGCAATATCTGAATCCTTGATATCGATTTTTCATCATGGTGGAAGACATCGTGCGAGCACCTAATTCCCCTTGGCCTACACCATCTTAGTAGGTAGCACTGTGCAGTGTACATGTGATTGTGTGTGCATAATGTAATGTATGTGTCCCTGTGGGTCCCATATTGGAAGGTCAGGGCCCTGGAGGCACATGTGGAGGTGGAGGAGCCATCCAAGACAGATTTGTGGATTGCCTGCATCCCTGAGAGCAAGGTGAGACACACACTGGAGGAAGAGAGAGCCAGGCTCTCTAATGCCCTTTGAAACAGCTCGTCGATTCTGAAAATGTCACTGGTCAGTGGGGCTCGGCACATCTCAGGAAAGAGATGGGGGTGATAAGGGAATCATAAAGAATAGGGCTGAGGGGTTTTCTAATCTTTTGATACGCATATATCAGTGAGGCTAACATCCAGGTGTGATTTCTGGGTCACTGCCATGACCTGTATGGGAGGCTATCAAGTTTGGAGCCACTCCTGTTGTGAGAGACTGCTTCCTGAACAAAGGACAGTATTGAGGAGTGAGCACATCAATGTAGAAACCCCCACAATGCAAACTTCAAAGACTCAGGCATTAAATCACATCTGTGTCTAGAAATGGATTATAAAAAGTGGGAGCTTGAGCCCGACAAAATTGTCAGTCTGGAGCTGTACGTCAGTGTGGAGAAACTTAGCATGACTTCTGCCTGATAAGACCAGGACTGGGGACTAAGGTATGCTAGTCTCCCTACCGGGTGAGGAGACTTTACCAAGACAACCAAGACAACTTGCCCTGGAGCCTGAAGCAGCAGCATCTGCCTGCCTGACGAGACCAGATAATTCTGCGAGGAGGAGGAGAGTTCCTGGGGGAGCAAGATCCAGAGGGGCTTCTGAAGAGTGGATTCATAAAGCTGATTGTGAGATTTCTGAGTCCTCATTGAGGACTGTTGCACCAATCGGGCCATCTGCCTGAGGAATGCTGTTCATGACCCCTTAGGCCTGGTGGGGGTCGTGGTGAAGATAAGGGCGTTCTCCTTGGTGCAGCGTTGTTGGAAGAAGCAAGCTGTCTCCATGTGCTGTAGTCACCCGAAGGGGGCGCTACATTATGTATGCTGTTCATGACCACCATCCTGAGTGAGCTATTCATGTACCTGCTTGCCAGGTGAAGGCTAAAGTGAAGATAGGTCCGTCACCCTGGTAAAGGACTGTGACAAGAAAGAGGGCTGTCACCCCTGTACAGTGCTGTGATCTGTTCAGGACGTCACCTGGATTGCACTGTTCACGGCTCCTGTATGGCAAAAGGAGGCTGTGGTGAAGGTAAGGGCCATTGCCTTGGAGCAGCATATGCCAGAACATTGCAGTAGGCTGTGACAGGTGGGAGAAGAGCATTGGTTCAATCACCTGAATCCAGGAGCACCCAAGGCTGGTCAGGAAGGCTTTTCACAACATCGGAAGAGCATAATGGATGCTTACCACCTTGCTGGTAGCATCCAGAATTCTGCTCACCACCAGGCTGCTGACATGCCCCCAGGCCTGACAAAACGCAGCTCCAGTGAGAGCGGGTAAAACTGAATGTTGGGTCATCGAACTTCTGGAGGGAACTACCTTTGACTGAAAGTGTAACAGCGCTGAGACACTTTGGAGAATATTTACAAGCCACTATTGTTACTTTTTATGAAGTTCCTGTGGTGTTTGGGGCTTGCCTTATTTACAAGACAGCATTAAGCCACTTAACATGGCTTAACGCCACCTTGTAAATAAGGCACCCTTTCACACTATACTTAGCGTGAAAGGGGTGCGCAATGGGTGTTGTGGGCGTTCCGCAAAAACAACACCCAATCATTTTGATGCTGCCCCATGTTTACAAGGGTGGCATAACTATGGGGCAGTGCCAACATTAAGGCCAGGGTAAACGTGGTCTTAACATGGTAAAACATTTCTGCTGTTCCTATGTGTGCTGCATTGTGCAGCACAGATAAGAACAGCAAAATGCCATAAATTATTGCTTATGTGCAGGAAGGTGTCCCTTCCTGCACATAAACAATCATTAAACAAATGACAATTTGCAACTTTTATGTGTGCTGCACAATGCAGCACACATAGGAGTTACAAATCGCCATGTGTTTGTATGGTGCATTCCTGCATTTTCAGAATGGCGGAGCGTGGCATTAGCAAGTTTTGCTTAAGGCCCCGCTCCGTCATTCTGTTGCACATATTCCCCATTGACTTTTAAGAAGCTATTCTGGAACTTCTTAGACTTGTATTTTGTAGTGGTCCTAACCTGGATGATCACCTCACATGTATGAGGAATAACCACAAACCTTAGAAAGATAAGTGTGACTTACAGGTTTACCAAGACAGCGGTAGAGTGCCCGTCTTACAGACACAGTGTGTTTTATTTGTTGTCTGTCATATTTCACTTTGTGCCCATGTATTAATACTAATTTCCCCAAAATAGTAGGTGTCTGTCTGGTCATTTATTGGGGTTTCTGGGTGCTTTTGGAGTTGTGAGTCTTGCATCTACAGCCAATCAAGTGCTAATGGAGAAGTACTTGGCACAGTTGCTCAGGATCCAAAGGAGTGATAGTCCACAACCCCCACAGTTGGTAGTTGCTGCTTGCCCCGTTACCCTCTGAGAGGAGTTCTGACAGTTGTGCTATGCAAAATTCATATATTTCACAACATTTAACTGCCAGAAATTGGGCAATTCATTTGGAAGGGGCTTACCCCAACCAACCTAATAAACAAGATCTGGTTAGGCCAAAACTCAGTACATAGAGAATCTCTGCCCAGCCTGTGGAAACAATGGTACATGCAGCAGGCAATGCCCAAAGAAGTGTGTGTTAATTAAAGTAGTACCAACAATTTTCAAGTAAACAACACAAGATACTAAAGTTCCCAATACATTTTATAAAAATAGAGAAAAAAAGAATTAGCAAATCACACCAAGATCATCACGTGAGCTGGACATATGATTTTTAAATTTTTTAGGACAAAAAGTGTGAATAAAAGGTAAAGCATCATTTGAAGGTCACTGCTCACAATAAATCAGGAGCTAAGCACAATTTCAGGCCGACCACAATAGAGCAAGGTCAGATACATCAAATGTGTCTTCCTGGTCAAAGTTCTTACCTTCTGACAAGTACAGCTCCACACCTGCAGTACTGCCATAATACATTTGGATTATCAATATATATAGTGTGGTCCCCTGAAGAAAGAATTTTCAGAAAATTCAATGGGTTAATTTTTGTTGTTAGATATGGTAATTACTATTTTCTTGCAAATAACTGCAATTTGAATAAATAAGTGACCAAAGTGCATACATGAAATAAGCCTCACTGGAGGAATAAAAACATTTAAGTTGTGTACCTTGCAACATACTCTGGATTGTGTGCTAGTATTTTAGGGTAAGAAAGTTTGATGTTTTTATTCACATGTATACTGCCTCACGTAACACAAGTATTTGCTGTATATTCTCATGAGTACTACACACGAGCCACTTTGTCTCTGCATGTATGGTTTATTGTTAGACAATTTGCTTTTGGTCTATTATCAATAATATTGTCCCACATTTTTTAGGTTTAACTATAACAAAAAATGACAAGGAAAGATTCTCTTGTGTTTATCATTCACTGGTTACAATGGCTATTAGGCAAATCAATCAGGGATCTTTGGCCGAGATGAATGCCTGTGACCAGTAAAGGCAACTGTTAAGGGCAGAAACATGTTAGCATGAGATGGATTAAGTCATTGAGCTCAAGGCCCATCGAGACTTCAGTTTTTATGCATACCACAGGCTCCCATCAGTAAACATGACAGCCCAGGAACCTCTATTTTTAGTTTAATCAGGATCCTAGATTATCCAGTAAAACCTTATCCAAGAACTCCCTCTGTATCAGGAGGGTGAATCCGCTATTGTGGTATTATCCTACTAAGATGGGGAGTGGTTGCCCATAATAAAGTATGACACATAATGTGTGTGAGGCTTGCAAAAAGATTGGTCTCTGGTTATTCTCATCCTTAAAAGAACCTAGTCTGAGAGAAGCCACTGAGAACACTAAGACATACATGATTGTAGACTTGGGGGTGAATATGGAGTGATGCTAACTTACAGCCTAATTTACAAAGGTAAATATATGAACTAAAATTTCTACACACATAGAGTAATGCCTACACCAAGGCTTATATCTTGACCTAGATGTAATTAATACCTAGGAGAGAAGTATGCCTAGAAGTAAGAGTACATATCTCTGCCACTTGCATTAGGGGATGAGGCCATTCACAACTCGAAATATAACTACATAGTTACTACTAGCATCTTCACAAATGTACTTTAGGCATAAACCTACAAAATATAGCTCTTAATACATCAGGTAGAGATTTTCTCCAGCTCTAGTTAGAAAACTAAATTAAAAAGAATAAGCAAATAAGCAGCACCTGAAGAAAATACTGCACTTCTGATAAACATTATTAATGAGAGCACATGAATAAATCCCAAAATAGGGACTTTGTCCTCCTCTCCTTGTGCTGCAAGATGTTGCAGAACGAGCCACTAATCCCCAGTTGAACCGTGTTGAAATAAACAAAAGGATAATGGCTGGTAATTACTCAGGTTGCAGTCAAGCCCATTGTTGTTTTTGCCCATTGTGCCACTGAAGACAGAGATCATCCATATGCAAATTATTCTTGGTTCTGCTCCAAAGGATAAAGTCAAGTTCAAGCTGCCAGGGCTGATATAATCCATATAGAAACATAAGCAACCCAGCCCTGTCATGGCACACTTAGACCTTGATAATGAGGTATCGCTGGAGTCCTGTCTTGAGTCCTGTGGCACAGTGACCAAAGGCACTTTGTCTGAGCATGCCTGTGTACTTAGAGCACTACACTGAGGAAAATAAAAAGATGAGGAGTGAAATTCTTAAATTAATCTTAGGGACTGCTAATTAGTTGGGGATACACTTCAGTCTATTTTCCCCACCTTGCCATGCAAGACAGAGGCCAATAATATGCAAATTAGCCTTGGTCCAGCTTCAATACGAATTGGAAATCCCAAACTGCGAGGGCTGCCCCGGTTATGAACCCCAATATAGGCCTAGGTAGCAATACAACCTTTCACCTACAGCCGTCCCACCTTGCTCTACATAAAGGTTCTGGCACTGACCTTTTACCTAGTTATGTGTTGAATAAATGACAATCAGTTTTCTCTAAAACTGGCCACATTTATTATGCCTGAGGATTCCTAGTATGATATATTAATCTCCTGCCCAGGACGTAAACAGCAGAATTACCATCTTCTTTATAATAACTCTGTACAAAGGTCACTGTTAACATCATCCTTGGGCGACAGGTCCACTATACATTATGGCAAGTCATTACATATGTAAGTAGAACCCCTGAGGGTATTTTGTAGGTATAAAAGAACCACATCTTTGCTGGGGAACCAGAGGAAAAGCTTTCACGCTGATGCTAGACGCTGAGGTCCTGGACCGCAGAAGATCCAACACGCAGTGGTCCGACATACCTTGTAGGGTGACTTACTCGATACCAAGATGGGGTCCTTCGTTCTCTCCCATCAGGTAATAGGGTTGCTGTTTCCTAGAGGATTCTTGGCTTTACACCCACATACATGCCAAGTACATAAGGCACACCTAGACAGGGTTTGCATCACAGGAGTACGCTTGATTACTGCCATGTATAGATATGCCTGCATATATTTACTGTTTTAGCACTGTGGTAGAATTCTACTTTTCCTTTACTCAGTCGGTGCTTATAATCTAATATATCTGTTTCTGTTTAATGATTGTCACAACAAACATGTTTTATACTAGAATGACGCTGGTTCAATAAATGCTTGTTGAAAACGTCCCCATCATTTATTCTGTGTATCTCTCTGAGACTAAGTGAGCATGATTTACTGAGTGAAAGGTAATGCACTGTTTCCACGACCCCTGAAAGATCAAGGGTTGTCATGTTCGATAGTTTCCAGAAACTATTCGCTCCTTGGTAAGGTTAGGGGGCTTATGGTGGCACTGTGGGCTAGCTGGTCTAATGGCTGACATATCCTTTGGGGGTGTTTGGAATCAGTCTCAACACCAAACCCTTAGTTTATGTTGTCTAAACATGCAGATCCTATGTATTATTCTGAACTATGCGACACCCCCCCACCCGAGGGGAAAACAAGCAACCCCTATGTGTGAAAGTGAGCACAAAATCCTGGAGTAGATTCACTTTGCCAAAGGAATCAAGCTATATTTCACTGAGATAAGGCATATGTTTTTTTTACTTCACTAACTGTATTTACTTGTAATTTGTTATTTATTGTTAACGTCATCTGTGTAGGCATCTGCAATGCACACTTATATGAATATTTTTTACATTAATTTAAGTTTTTATTTCATTCAGTTTGTTTTCATTTTTTTATGATTGTACAATGTGATGTACGCAGTGTCTAGTGTAGATGACTACTTTTGTACATTCATTTACTTTGCATTCATTTATATTTTAATATTTATAGCATACCTTGTACAGGTGCAATGTATAACGTTATATGACCTTCTGTGTAGTGCTGGGCTTTGTGCTGGTAGTGTTATACCCATCTTCTATTCATGTCTAGGTGAATCCCTTGCAGTACCAGTGAATGTATAAGTGGGTTGTGTGATTAACTCCAAAACTTACCTGGACTAGATTTGAGTCCATTCTGGCCATAGTACTACAGGAATAAAGAAAGTGTAACTTTACTGAATGTATTAAACTTACTCTTTTGTAGCTGTGTTTGTATGTGCATGTCCCTCTCTGTGTCTGCTTTAATTTTCCCTTTCAACTTCTCATGTTCTTGTAGATATTTCCCATTTTCCCATCACTCCCTCTTGCCACTCCCGCATACACACCAAAATGTAGAGTAATGGCCCAGATTTATGAAGACTTTCTGCCGGGTTTGCGGGTGTGGGGTAGTATAGTGATGCAAATCAGTGCAGTGTTGTGGTGGGATTTAATGTCTAACACAAATCATTATGTGCTTTGGAAAGCTGCCTAAAGTAGTGCAAAGTAGCACTATGTGGTAGTTTCGATCAATCAATCAGGGTTTTGTAAAGCATGCTACTCACCGTTAGGGTCTCAAGGCGCTGGGGGGGGGGTTGAGCCGCTCCTTTCGGTCACTCGAAAAGCATGGTCTTGAGGTCTTCCCTGAATTGGTGCAGTGTCATGTACATCAGGTGTCAGCTAGGCCAATGGCAGAGACAAAGTTGGATAGCGTAGGGTCCCGGTGGATCAAGTGGGCTTGGGAATACCTATCCAAGTCAAGTGAAAGCAGCTCATTAACATGTCTCCCAAGGAGTAAGACCCCTTCTGGTACCTGAAGCAGCATCTCACTTAACCCCGGGCATGTAAGGTGATGAAGTCATGGAGGAATATAGACGAAGCACAAATAAACTTGAATACCTTCCCAAGAGCCCATTTGTGCCACATAATTTCCCTGGGGGTCGACCCAGGCCGTATGCAAAATGAAGGGGGTGGAATTTCTAATCAGGATACTCACCCCTTGAGAGTCGGTCATGTATCAGGAGTGTGCCACCATTGTGTAACCTCCCCTAATCATTGCCATGCATTTGTTGCCTAATAGATGAGGAAGGATCCTTTGGGTACTCGGCATCTGGTGTCTTTCGGTTCTGAGAGGAAGGGCAGGAGTCTTATTCTCTGTATTGTGCATGTGAGGAATGAGCGCAACAAGTCTAGGGCCTTTCCTTGGATGCTGGAATCTTTGAGTCTAGTGTCTAGTGTGCGGTGGGAGATGTTGTCCAAAGCTGCTGATAGGTCCAGGAGGATGAGGGCTGCCATTTGGCCTTGGTCGAGGAGGGCGCAGATGTCATCTGGGGTGGCAAGGAGGGCGGTATTGGTGCTGTGGTTGCTGTGGAATCTGGATTGAGAGTTGTCTAGGATGCTTTTGGTTTCGATGAAGTATGCTAGCTGGTTCTTGAAGGCCTTTTCATTGACCTTGGCTGCGAAAGGAAGCAGTGAGATGGGCCCGAAATTCTTATGGTGAGGAAATATGAATTTTTATGATCAATTGTGTCCCCTATCTTAGACCCCAACGGCTCCATGTACGTGCTACAAGTACATGTATGTTCCCTCCACTTCCAGCTATGAAGACGCAAATACATATGCGTCCAACGTTAACATGTCCTCTTTCAGATCCACCATGAATGGGTCGAATATTCCGTTCCTAAGTATGCCTTGCCACCGTCTTTATATGGTGTACCTTTCACGTTTTTCAGCTCTGGCAAGTTAGGCCCTGAATTCTGCCATCGAGCCTTTTCCTGCCTTCTGCCTCTGAATGCTCCAGCCTGGACCTGCATCTGTATCCATGACCTTTTTCTTACTTCCTGGGCGGCTAACGGTGCCCGGCTCGGCCTGTTGCCTGCCAAGACTGTATTTAGCCTTCAAGTTATCTGCTCCGCTCCTCGAAACATACATTCCTGTCTAGTAGTTTAGGTAAACATCCTTCCAGCTGCAGAGCAAAGGGCCCGGCCTTACTGTCCCCGTGCAAGTAATTCATAGCTCCTGTTACCATGGTAGGCCCATGCCCCCTCGCATCTCATGTAGACACGTAGACGCTTATACACGCACTAGCAGTCAGTATAGGATAGCCTCTGCCTGAGAGATCTTTCCTTCCAGATAATACAGTTCCTTAAACACAAGATATTAGATACGATTTGGGATTAGGTTGTTCTGACATCCCAGACTTCTGTCTCCTCATGTAGGGCTAAATGTCAAGTCTCCTTCACCCTCCAGTTATACGTCAATCACACGTCATGCTACTGTGCGCGCATCTCTGCCATGTATTTCTGCTGACCTTGCAGGATTCTCTTATGGATCCACCCACCTGTGACATCCTTATAATGACGTTTCTAGTACATGCCCTTATGCACACCTATTGTAACGCCTTTTCCATTACGTATGTGTATTCTTATCTCTCCTCTCAGCTGTTACGCCTCCTGCATCTGCCTTTACTGTAATGCATTTACTATATATATGATAACCTGTCAATAAAATAAGCTGAATCCCTTCCCGAACCTTCGTGGTGACGGAATCCGATTGCCTGGTTCGAACCAATTCCTTTGTAAGGAATAAATCCCCTTTTAAAACCTCTAATATCACGGATTCTGCCTCTTATTTATTCTGAGTTATCCTTATTGAATTTTACCGCATAAATTAAGTACAGGTAATTTAAAATTTACCACATAATTGGCGCCCGAACAGGGACTCCTCCCCCACCCCACGCGCCGGAGGTGCATTGCAGGCCCGGTCTCCTGCCACAGCCGGACGGACAACTACGCGTACCCGCAGGATTTCCTGTACCTCCCTCAGGCCAACGGAGGTGACTGAGGCTGCGATCAACACCCAGACGAGGCGGTGAGGAGTGCGGAGGATCCCGACCAGAGCCTAGCTGAGAGAGCAAGATCCGAGGTATACAGAGGCCCACCAGGTTCCGAAGTTCCGAAGTACCTACGTCACGAGTCGAGTCGAGTCCAGTCCGGTCCAGTCCAGTTCAGAGTTTCCGAGGCCTTCCGTTCCGTGCTTCCCGGTGAGTACCGTTGCTGGGGACGCATCTAGACGTGCGCATTAGTTTGTGCCGGTCAAGACGGGTTTGGGTACACAGATCCGGTCTGCACTGTTTTAGCAGTGTATCTGTACTGTTTAGCAGTACATCCAGTATTATGCAGTTAGCTAGTTTTATTCTAATTATCATTGTTCGTTTTAAAATGTTTTAATATGTTTTAAATGTCGTGGTATGAGTGATTGTTCGATCTTCATTACTGTGTTTATTGTATTAATTGTGTTCAGGTCCGAGTAAGAATCAAGTAGCAAGGTTTAAGATGCCGTTATTCTCAAAATTAAGACAGATAAGAACTAGAAAAGGGATACTCGAGGAAGCCGTTCCCATTCCACCTAGGGACACTCCAGGGTACTTTATGTACCATAAACATGGCCTAGATGCCGTATTATATCTCGCTTTGTGGGTGGACTACACCAAGGATTTAGCAGAGAATCAGAGATGGCCCGCTGCTGGGACATGGGATGCAGATTGCATCATGAGAGTAGAAGAAGCATTATGGAAAAAGAAAGCCAGACAGTCACAGAAAGATGCCATTGAATTATGGCGTAAAGAATCGCATAGACGCACAGAGAAAGCGCTCAGAAAAGGAGAGAAAAGTAGGGAGGATTCAGACAAAGCCCGAGAAAACGTATTAGTTGAGGAAGGTATCCGAGTAAAAGCAGAACAAGTAGACAGACAACGAAACACTCTTATGAATGGTATGTATCCTCTTCTGGCCGAGGGTTTACCTAAGGCCACCCAGGAAGTACCAAAAGATCTGCCATCTCCATTGCTTCCGACTAAATTGCACCACAAGACCGCAAAGGACATTTTCCTTTCTTCCTATTTAGACGATGCAGCCCCCGAATATGTTAATGTTCCGCCGCCACACACACCACCTGCTAACGGCGCTCGACCCCGAGATAATCTCCCCCCACTTCTGCAGCAACATACTCCTCCGTCCGTTCCAAACCTTCTGCCTGTTCCTCCACTCCTTCCTGCACCTATTCTCCCTACCTTACACCCAACGAATCCTTTTGGACCTGGCACCTCAGGAGGTGCGACAGGAGGTTTTCAGACGCCACCACCAGCACATCGATTGACTTATAGGGATTTAGCACACCAACGTACACCTCAAACAGCGAATTACGACATACTTAAAGAGCCTCTTACAGATTGTAGATATGATCCAGTACCCGGTAAAGACGACAGAATGATGCTATCATCAGTACGTCTACGACGAGTTGCGAACTATTTAATGATACTACCAGGAATGATTGATCATCCAGACAAAATATATCACTTTGTCCAAACAGGGCAAGGTCCTGAAAGTATTGGCGAGGCCATGGCATACCAGAAAGTGGACACGCAAAAACTGTTGTTACGCTTCTTCATAAACTGCCTGATAAGAAACAGAGATAGGCCAGGTGTAGACCCGGAAGAAATGAAAGCACTTAACAAATGGGGTCAGAATATAGCAGACGGAAAACATGATAAACAGAATAGTATAGAAAATATGTACCGAAGGATCCGAAAAACAGTAGAACAAATATGTGAAAGAGAACAGCCTGAAAGAGAAATAGATGCAGATAAGACTGAATCCTCGGGGGAGGAGGAACGACTAGAAACGACAACAGGACAATTACAACTACCAGCTAGAGAAATGATAGCTTATGTAGGTAAGGGAAGATCTTTTAATAATTCAATGCGTCCGATACGTCCAGAAAGTAAGAGAATTTTTCAAGCAGCCATGTCAAACCCAAAGACCCCTGAACACTTATTTCAGGCTACTGATAAAATACTTCAAGAACGAATAGGGTACCATGTACTCGATTCTATGGATGAGCAAGAATTAGCCAGGTCAGCAGTACAATGGGCTGACAGTTCTGATAAATATAGTGATGACGCGCTAGCACACACGTTTTTGAACCTTTCACCAGACGAACAGCGTTTAGCTGGTATGTACATGATACAACACCTCCTTATATTGTATAAAGGTCAACACTCCGATCCTGGTCCCCTGCCTGATATACTGATAGAACTACTCATGAAGAAATGGAGAGGTCTAGGTACCGATCTAATTAAAGTAATTCTAGAACATCGGCACAGATACAGTGCCTTCCTGTGTCCACAGCTTGATCCAGCTCCCTCCATGGAAAGAAAAATGTATTACCTAGACAGACAGAATCCCTTACGCGAAGTGCACCCAGTTAGAAATGATGATAATACTTTTAGACGCGTGTTTGTGTACACGCCTATAACTAAAATAGAACTATTGGAAATGAAAAAATTAGTGCCCAGCCATGACAGAGATCCAGCAGGTTTCCACCATGAAATAAAAGACATGTTACTCATGGGTGATTATACCTATCCTGACATTATGAAAATATTAAAAGTGTTATTGCATGCCGGTATTTACGAGAAACTCAAAGAAAAAGAATGGGAGGTGGGAGAGCAAAAGATTGATTGGACAGCATTAGAAAACGAAGAAAATACCCGAACTCCAGGCCTAGGGCTTGGGGACAAAACTAAAGCGTTACCAGGATTGTTAGTACAAGTATTGCCACGTTTATTAACTACGAAAAAGGAAGACTGGGGTGCAATCTCAGCCTGCAAACAGAAACCCGATGAAGACACTAGTGATTTTTATTCCCGATTTGAAAAATGTTTTGGTATTAATAGCGGCCTGAAAGCAAGTAGCGATTCATATCCACATCTTTTTGTAACAAAATTAGTCGAGAATTCCTTGCCCCAGGTTAAGAACCGAGTATTGAAAGTCGAGAGCTCTTGGCAACCTAATACCCCTTCACAAATGTTACAAATGTTACAGTACCACCAGAATAGAATTAGAGAAGAACATGAACACGAACAAAGACGTATGAAAGACACGAAAATGAAAATGCTCGTCGCCCAGTCAGTTCCAGCTGACGGTCATAAAAAGGGTGCGACACAGTCCAGTAATTCAGCGGTTCCTGTTAAAGGGACATGCAACTATTGTAAACAGTCAGGTCATTATATAAACGATTGTGCAGTTCTGAAACATAATATCTCTATGGGTAAAACCAAGGAGAGACCGCGTCCACCTAGACAGGATCAGATCCAACCACAAGTACCTCAGAATGTACAGCCTATGCAAGCTTCACAACAGACCGTAGCAGTACCACAGCCACAGCCTAGTGCCGCAACACAAAACACGACACAACAGATGTACCAGTATGCACAAAATGACTATCCCGATTATCAGCGATACACATGAAACAGCCTAGAGAGGGAGGTTGGCTTGCCTCTTATTGAGGTTCCCGTAGATCAAGAGGGTCCTTATGTACATAGTCAAGTATTAGGGAAAGACAGAAAGTTTTTAATTGATACAGGGGCAAGCAGAACAACTATAAGTCACGACGAGGTTCCAGGGGCACCCCTCTCAGGCTCACAGAATGTTTCCCTTGGATTTTCAGGAAAACCTATTGTTAATGAAGTATCTCAACCTCTTCCTCTTGCAGTTGGTCCATTGACACGGACTACAGATTTATTGCTTACAAAGTCATGCCCAGAAAACTTGTTAGGTATAAAGACACTGAAAGCTCTAGGAGCTGTAATATGTTGTTCCCCGGAGGGGGTACGACTATTTTTGCGTGACTTCAAAGGTCACTACGTATTTAGAGACATGGATCACCGGTTACAGAATGTCCCTGCACATTTATGGGCACAAGGCCCCACTGATGTAGGTTGTATGCACATTACACCATATCGAGTCACACTCAAAGCAGGAGTGGTATTACCACGAATTCGACAATACAAGTTACCTCCAGATGCTGTAGTGGCTTTGCTGCAAATCATTGACAAGCTCATTGCACAAGGAGTGGTTGTGGAAACCGACTCCAATGTATGTAATTCTCCTATTATTCCAATTCTTAAACGTACTGATCCAAATGCACCCCCAGTTTATCGATTAATTATTGATCTGCGCGAATTGAATAAATGCATTGTACCACAGTATCCCGTGGTTCCAGATATCTCTTCGTTATTGACAGCTATTGATTCAGAAGCAACGTTCTTTACTGTAATTGACCTCAAGAACGCCTTCTTTAGCGTCCCAATCGATCCGGAAAGCCAATATTTGTTCGGATTCTGTTTAAATGGACGAAGCTTCAAATTTGCACGCGCACCTCAAGGATTCACAGAAAGCCCCAGCATCTATAGCCAAGCACTGAAAAGACAACTTGACAGTATCCACATGCCTGTTAACACTACCCTGCTTCAGTATGTCGATGATCTGCTGATCACCGCCCGAAGCGAGCCCGAATGTGAAAAAGCATCACTGAAGGTTTTACATTTTCTGGCCGACAAGGGGCACAAGGTGTCCCCTTCGAAGCTGCAATTCTGTGTTCAGCAAGTTGTGTACCTTGGGCACTTGCTGTCCAAAGGGGGGAGACAGCTCACACCTGACCGCATCCAGTTAATTGTAAACATGCCACCACCCAAGACACAAAAGGAGGTGCGGGCCTTCATAGGCCTCACTTCGTACTGCAGACAATGGATTCCCCAATATGCATTTCTAGTAAAGCCACTCATTCAGTTGACAACCCAGGAGGCAGCGACTTCGACTGTCCTCCCTTGGACTCAGGAACATACACAAGCTTTTGAAGACTTAAAGAAAGCCTTATGTCAAGCACCTGTTTTAGCGACACCATGTTACAGTAAGCCTTTTACACTTTTTGTTACAGAACGCGAAGGTACTGCCTTGTCAGTACTCACTCAGGAACAAGCAGGTTCACACAAACCGTGTGCTTACTTTTCTAGCACATTAGATCCAGTAGCCCAGGCTCTGCCTACGTGCCTGAAATCAGTCGCAGCGACAGCTTTAGCGATCAGACAAAGCGATTCCATAGTATTAGGACATCAATTGACAGTGCAAGTTCCACATTCCGTGGAAGTTCTTTTAAACCGAACTCAGACCCAGCACTTGACTATAGCACGACTGACAGGTTATGAATTGACATTGTTTCAGCCACACATAGAAATCAGACGCTGTAGTACATTAAATCCTGCCACACTTTTGCCATTAAGTGGAACAGACCCATTGGCACATGATTGTATTGAAGTCATTACTATTACGACGAAACCCAGACAAGACTTGACAGACATTCCATTACCAGATCCAGACCTGACACTTTATGTGGATGGTTCATGCATGAGAACAAGTACAGGAGAGTTAGTGGCCGCTTACGCAGTCACGACAGACACCGAAGTTATTGAAACAAATTGTATTGACACCTTGTCAGCTCAAGCAGCAGAGCTCATCGCTCTGACACAAGCCTGTATTCAAGCCAAAAATAAGAGAGTTAACATGTACACAGATTCACGTTATGCATTCGGAGTTGTACACGACTTCGGAGTCCTCTGGCGAGAGAGAGGTTATTTAACTTCTCACGGTGCCAACATTCAACACGGTCCCCTCATTCAAGCTCTGTTAGATGCAATACATCTGCCTACTGCGATATCTATCATGAAGTGCAAAGCCCATACAAAAGTCACCGATATCATTTCCCAGGGTAACGACCTAGCAGACCGAACAGCTAAGCAAACAGCGCAGAATCGGACTCATGCAACTGACTTGACAAAGACAATAGTTCCAACATCGACACACTGCATGACAGTTAGGGATCCCGCCCTTGATGTAATTGACATACAGACACATGCTACACCAGCGGAAATCAAGAAATGGACTGAACTAGGAGGGATCCAAACAGATCAGGGATGGATGACGAAGGGAAAATCTACATGGTTTCTCCCCGACTCCATGGTTCAAGTTATCATTAACACAATACATAGTCCAGCGCATCTAGGAGAGAAAGCTATGTTAGACAGTATTCAAAACATTTGGTTCAATAAACACTTACGAGCAGCAGCCAAACAGAAAGTGCGTACTTGCATGATTTGTTGTCAGTTCAACCCAGGTAAAAGCGTTCCTGTAGAGCAAGGTGGATTTCAACCTCCCGATCACCCTTTTGAAGTCCTCCAGATGGATTATATCCAGATGGAACGTTGTCGAGGATTCAAATATGTCCTCGTAGTTGTATGCGCACTTTCTCGTTGGACAGAAGCATATCCAGTCCCAGATTACACTGCCCCGACCACTGCCAAGCAGCTGGTTCGTGAATTCTTCCCACGGTATGGTTTGCCCCGTATCGTGTACTCAGATAACGGTCAGCCGTTCTCATCCGAGCTAATGAAACACATTACACTCCTGTTAGGCTATCAATGGAAATTCCACTGTGTCCGGCATCCCGAGGCAGCAGGTCTCGTGGAGCGTCATAATCAGACTCTGAAAATTCGACTTTCTAAAATCTGTAGAGAGAAAGGCGTCGACTGGATAGTAGCTTTACCAGTTGCGCTCTTTTACATGAGAATGATAGCACATTCTCGAACAGGGCTATCCCCGTACGAGGTGGTCTTCGGTAGGCCACCAAATATGTGGGGGACGCCTATACCTCGTAAAATCACTGATGTTGATTGTAATATGCTGACAGATTACCTTGCTTCCTTGATGTCTGCACTACAATCTTGCCGTTCACAGGTAGCTGCAGCCTTTCCCGACAACACCGAGGTGAAGCCCCATGAAGTGGTTCCCGGAGATTACGTGTTTATAAGAAATTTCGACAGGAGGAGCCCGCTGGAGCCTCGCTGGCAAACGCCGAAATTAGTACTTCTGACCACGAGGACAGCAGTGAAGATTGAGGGTCGCAAGGGTTGGCTACACTCGAGCCATATCAAGAAATTTCATGGACTGCCTTCTGATTTGAACTCTCAGCCCTGCCCTCCTCCACAGACTGACTCAAAACTCCCCCTGGTCGAGAAAACTGCTTCCCAGGAATATAAACTGAAACTAAGGTCTAGCAAGTCAGACAATTTAATTGTTTAAGTCCTCTCCTAGGTGAATCGGTTAAATTAATCTCTGACATGTATCCTCTAGACCGAAACAGAGAGAAAGATAGACAGAAACAGCTCAAGAAACGTGCATATTGTAAATCACTTCGTAGTCACTGTATAGTGACATTATTGATTATGTTTTTTCTAAATCTTCTGATTATTGCTGCAAGTATACTGTTGCACATATACTACCCTATTTTCAAGCGTGCACATTCTGCTTTCAATGTTACTGCCGAACACTCTTTTAGCGAATTACCTCCGCATGAGTTGCCCTACAGACTTGCGCTGCGCAACAACACATTCATTAGTATGTTACATCACTCCCATCAGACCAACAACGCTACAAATTGTTGGATATGTGGCCGACTCCCTCCCTACCAGAAATACAAGGGAGTTCTGCCCCTCTTTCCGTATCCATTCACACACAATGGTTCCTGTGGTGCATGGTTTAGTTTGATTCATTCTTTAGATTCAAATACCGTAGTTTACCAGAGCAACTGGGTATGGGGAAACCTGAACTTAGCTTTGCTTAAAGCCTGCTACCCTAACAAAGAGGGACTTCCCAAAAGGACAGGAACTGATCTAGAAAATGAAGTATATGGATTAGGTAACTTTACACTTAACCTCATGATTCTGAATGTTGAATCCGAAGCTGCACCAGTCTTGCCTGCTATGTCAGTATTACCAGTCAAAGGTGAATTATGTGTAAGAAAGAATGGTTCAGTACACCTGGGTCATAGTAAATGTACTACTGTGATCGAATTCAGTGATCAAGGCAAGTCTACATTTAGAGCTTCCCGTCATTCCTACTTCATTTGTGGTCATACCGCATATATACGTTTACCTCTAGATTGGGATGGTACCTGTTACATTGCATTCCTTCTGCCACCTGTTTTCCTAGCCCCTCCTGATTATCACAGAAATACCCATCTAGTACACAATAGACCCCAGAGAGATCTCCCGATTGTCGACTACACTGAAACGGCATGGGAACAATACACAGACTTCAATAAAGGTCTCTTTCCCTACATAGGTGTTGTCTCTAATAGTAAACTGATACGTAAATTAACCAGAACCCTTGAAGCAGTAGTGAATTAAACTACCTCTGCCCTAGGCAACTTAACGGAGGAGCAGTCTGCGATGCGGATTGTTTTTCTCCAAAATCGTCTTGTCCTTGACGTCATCCTGGCCGATAGGGGTGGAGCCTGTAGAGTCATCGGATCGAGTTGCTGTGTTTTCATTCCAGAAAACGCGCCATCAGTATATAAAGCCATAACTCGTCTTCATAAGATTGCAAGTCAGATACACCAGAATCCAGGCACCTGGACGTGGTCCGGTTGGTTCTGGAGTGTGTTGTCAGCCTGGGGATGGAACGTCCTATCCTTCCTAGGTATTGCCCTTCTCATAGTATTCAGTTGCTGCCTGTGTCTACAATGTGGGCCAGCGATTTGCGGCCTGTGTGCCACATCATGTATTCCACATTCAAGTTTTCATTCAAAATCCCGTAAGAAGAAAGAAGAGCAAATGATGTTACATGAACAAATTGATGGATTCCTGAGGATCGATATATCATGAAGGGTCCGTAGGGGACAAGGAGGGAATGAGGAAATATGAATTTTTATGATCAATTGTGCCCCCTATCTTAGACCCCAACGGCTCCATGTACGTGCTACAAGTACATGTATGTTCCCTCCACTTCCAGCTATGAAGACGCAAATACATATGCGTCCAACGTTAACATGTCCTCTTTCAGATCCACCATGAATGGGTCGAATATTCCGTTCCTAAGTATGCCTTGCCACCGTCTTTATATGGTGTACCTTTCACGTTTTTCAGCTCTGGCAAGTTAGGCCCTGAATTCTGCCATCGAGCCTTTTCCTGCCTTCTGCCTCTGAATGCTCCAGCCTGGACCTGCATCTGTATCCATGACCTTTGTCTTACTTCCTGGGCGGCTAACGGTGCCCGGCTCGGCCTGTTGCCTGCCAAGACTGTATTTAGCCTTCAAGTTATCTGCTCCGCTCCTCGAAACATACATTCCTGTCTAGTAGTTTAGGTAAACATCCTTCCAGCTGCAGAGCAAAGGGCCCGGCCTTACTGTCCCCGTGCAAGTAATTCATAGCTCCTGTTACCATGGTAGGCCCGTGCCCCCTCGCATCTCATGTAGACACGTAGACGCTTATACACGCACTAGCAGTCAGTATAGGATAGCCTCTGCCTGAGAGACCTTTCCTTCCAGATAATACAGTTCCTTAAACACAAGATATTAGATACAATTTGGGATTAGGTTGTTCTGACATCCCAGACTTCTGTCTCCTCATGTAGGGCTAAATGTCAAGTCTCCTTCACCCTCCAGTTATACGTCAATCACACGTCATGCTACTGTGCGCGCATCTCTGCCATGTATTTCTGCTGACCTTGCAGGATTCTCTTATGGATCCACCCACCTGTGACATCCTTATAATGACGTTTCTAGTACATGCCCTCATGCACGCCTATTGTAATGCCTTTTCCATTACGTATGTGTATTCTTATCTCTCCTCTCAGCTGTTACGCCTCCTGCATCTGCCTTTACTGTAATGCATTTACTATATATATGATAACCTGTCAATAAAATAAGCTGAATCCCTTCCCGAACCTTCGTGGTGACGGAATCCGATTGCCTGGTTCGAACCAATTCCTTTGTAAGGAATAAATCCCCTTTTAAAACCTCTAATATCACGGATTCTGCCTCTTATTTATTCTGAGTTATCCTTATTGAATTTTACCGCATAAATTAAGTACAGGTAATTTAAAATTTACCACAATGGTCCCATGGGTCTGCGGAGGAGTTCTTTAAGAGTGGATTGACTTCGGCATACTTCCAGTTGTCGAGGAATGTGGTGTTCTCGAGGGAACAGTTGATGGTTAGGCGTAGCTCCGGTGTGAAAGCTGTGGCGGCCCTGTGGAATATGTGCAGCATGCAGGGGTCAGACAGTGCCCTGGAGTAAATGCTCTTCATGGCATTTAGAGTGCCTTCTGTCATGAGTCGGGTCCAAGTGAGAAGGGTCTGTTGGGTGGCATCGCTAGGGGTGGGGATTGAGGGCAGTGCCGAGGTCTTGATCGTCGAAGTAGTCATAGAGTGTCTTGATTTTGAGGTGAAAGAAGGAGCTGAGTCTGTTGAAGAGGTCTTGGGATGAAGGGACGTCAGTTGTTTTGCTGTTGGGTATGGCACATTTCTGAATGATGACAAAGAGTTCCTTAGAGTTACGGGTGTTGGAGAGGATTCTGTCTTGGAGGAAGTTTTTCCTCATGGTTTTGATGAGTTGGTGGTGTGCAGTGGTGGCTGTTTTGTAGGTGGAGTGTGCTGCCGGAGTTTTGCTGTTTCTCCACGTCTTCTCCAGTCATCAGCAGAGGCGCTTGGATTCATGGAGTGCCGTGGTGAACCAGCTAGCTTTCTTGTTGTTTTTTCTTATGGTGTTCTGGAGGAGGGTAAGTGTGTAGCAGCAGTTGGAGATCCATTGATGGAGGTTTCTTGCTGCAGTGCTGGCATCTGTCATAGTTGGGAGTGGAGTGCTGGAGAGGGCGGAGGTGAGGTGTTATTTGGAGACTTTGATCCAGACTCTGCATGGGAGTGGGTGCGGGTGCTTGTGTGCAGTGGCTTTGCTAAAGGAGAAGTGGATGCAGTGGTGGTCAGTCCATAGCAGTTCCATGGTGTGGTTGAAGAAGATACTGTTTCCTCCAGCTATGACGGGTTTAAGTGTGCGTGAATGGGAGTGGAGATAAGTTGCTTCAGCCCTATGTTGGTGAGGTTCTCTAGGAGGATGGTGGCGTTGGGGTCGTTGAGGATGTCCAGGTGGAAGTTCAGGTCTCCAAATAGTATGTAGTCTGTGGAGGCGAGGGCAAGGGTTACGATGAGATTGGCGATGACGTTGATGAATGGAGCGCAGTACCAGGCATGCAGTCTGTTGACGAGTGTTCTGCCAAGCATGGTTCTGGGGTTGGTCTGGTTCTGGAAGTGGATGTGTTCCATGGAGGGTGAGGAGTCCTCCGAGTTGGTGGTTGTCAATCGGAGGGAGCTTTTGTGGCCGATGGCAAGGCCTCCTCCTGGGCGGGTGAGGCTGTCTTTTTCTCAGGATCTTGTATCTGTCGAGGATGGCGGTTGCGATGTCGTGTGTGGAGCTGGCATTGGTCTAGGTCTCTGTGAGGAAGGTGGCGTTGGGTGTCTGAGTGTTGAGGAGGTCACAGATTTCTATGGCTGCCTGGGGGCTGCTGTTGGGCTCTGGAGGTGGGTGAAGGTGTGGCGGCAGGGATGGCAGGAAAACGGGCCGTCGGTGTTGCTCGGCATCGAGAACTGGCAGTTGTATCTGCGTACAGGGTTAAGAGCGTGGAGGGTGCTGGGGTTGTAGCAGCGGGGTGTCTGGGGACCAGGGTCCCTGGCACTGGTCATGGTCGGGTCACAAATGGGCCCACAGGGCTTGCCTTTGGTGTAGCTTCGGTGTCCCAGCTGTGCGCCTGCTGCGAGTGGCCATCAATAAGTAGCAGTCAGGGAGGGCAATCAGCTGGGAGGTGGGAGCAACACACTGGGGGAAGGGCCCACAGGGACTGCAGGGAGCGCAGGAAGAAGGAGAGGGCAATCAGTAAAGAGAAAGCGGCAAGGGGGAAAAGAGGAAAAGTGGAGAGAAATGGGCAAAGTGAAAAGGAAAATAGTATAAAAAAGAGCAAGGGAATAGAACATAAGAGGCAAGAGAGTACAGAGAACAAAGGAGACAGAATGTAATAGCAGAAAAGCAGGCTGCTCTTCCACTAGACCACCAGGGATGAGGCACAGGCATGACCCTGCAGGTGGGGGAGGGCCTGGAACACCTACATGAGAGGAGCTCGGGCTGCAGCTTAAGGGCAGACCCTTAACAGTGGTGCTGCGTGGGGGAGAGCAGTGATTCTAACCAGGAGTCAGAGGTCTTGCTCTTCTTGCCACGCAGTGGCCACCATCAAGTAGGGGGCGAGGGAGGGCGATCAGCTGGGAGGCGGGGGCAACACACTGGGGGAGGGGCTGCGGGGGCAGCATGGGAAGAGGGGGCAGGCAGAGGGAAAAGAGTGTGGTAAAGGGGGAAAGAGGCAAAGTGGAGAGAAATGGGAAAGGAGAAAAGGAAAATAACAGAGAAAAGAGGCAAGGCAATTGAAAAAAGTGGCAAGAGATTACAGACCTCCTCATCACTCTTGATGTAGAGGCCTTATATACTAACATTCCTCAAGGAGACACCTTGACAGTTGTAGAAGCAGCCTTGAATTCATTAGAGTGGGATTCACCTACCCCAGTTACATTCATAATGGACTGTGCGTCCTTAGCGTTAACTGAAAACTTTTTTGAATACAAAGGACAATTATACCATCAATGCCAGGGTACATCGATGGGGAGTACCTTTGCCCCGAGTCTGGCCTGTCTGTATATGGCAACATTTGAAAAATAAGTCATCAATACTGTACACAACCCGTTTCAACAACATCTTGTCCTCTGGAAGCGGTTTATTGATGATATTTTGATTTTTTGGCATGGCCCTATTGACATCTGTAACAGATTTGTGCATTGGATCAACCAGCAAAACCCATTTCTGAAATTTTCCCATACCATTTCAGACACGAACATTGCATTCCTTGATTTGAACATCAAGTTATCAGGCGATCAGCTCTCAACATGCCTGTATAAAAAACCCACAGATCGCAATAGCCTTCTCTTATACCAGAGCCATCACCCCAAAGCGCTTAAAGATAACCTTCCCGTGGGACAATTCCTACGTATTAGGCGCAACTGTACATCCACCAATGACTATAAATTAGAAGCCTCCTCTTTAGCCAAAAACCTCAAGACCAGGGGCTATCCACCCAAGGTGATTAAAGACTCCATGAAGAGAGCCTTGAATAGTCCTAGGGAGTCCTTATTAGAAGTACACCAAAAACAACCTGAGGACGTTATCACATGTGTTACTTCATTTACACCCAACTCTGCCCCTACCAAGAAGATTATCCTAAAACATTGGGGCATTCTAAACACAGGCGACCTACGGATACCTGTACCTAGGTTTGCCTATACTAGAACTAGTAGCCTGAGAGATATTTTGATCCACACAAGACCTAAGAAATACACTACCCAATCACAAACCACCCTTTGGGGTCTACCACCTGTCAGAGGACACTTCCCCTGTGGCACATGTACAATTTGCAAATTCACGACAGCCACTAAAGAAATTGTGTTACGCTCCAATTTTAAGTGGAACATACAAAAACATACCAACTGTAATACTAAACAGTGTATTTACCTGATTACTTGTCCCTGTGATCTACAGTACATAGGGATGACCATGCGTCCAGTTAAAATCCGCATAACTGAACATAGGAGCAACATACGTTGCCAACGCACGACTACAAGACTATACAGACATTTCTTGGAGGCACAACATACTCCCGATTCACTACACTGGGTCATACTAGAATCCCATGTTCAGATTTCCAAACCCTCCCTATTCAGGCTTGAACAGAGATGGGTACATAGATTATCTTGCCATACCGAGGGTCTCAATGATGATATACCCTGGAGCACCCTATTCTGAACTGGGAATTTTATATTCTAATCTCCTGATCCATTTTTACTCTGACTCTTGAATTTGGGCCATTCTTTGTTGTAGCCAACGCTATTAACATTTTTATTGGCAGGATACAATGTTCCTTTTTCCACTGTGATCCTATGTTTGCTAAATATAAACACACCGATCATTAGTCCATTCTTTTAAGTCTTATTCATATACTGATGTGTCAATCTACGCATTTTTTGATTATTGACACAGCATTTCCTACACCTTGACCTTAGGAAGATAGATTGTAAAGGGACCATAACATTTTTGTCCCAACCACACGCCATGTTGTAGACACACGCATCATTAGATCTGCGGCATCACGACATAGCCCTCGAACGAAGCAATGTTTGTACATTATCATAGATGATTAACACTCTTTTGATCGACACACGACTGTTTGGATTTCGCATGTGGTATTACTGTGTTATACACCTGACGCCATTCGGGAGTGGTTTTAATACACCCTTACCATTCAATGCAGCTTGTTCTGAACAACACCACTACTCGCCATTGTTTACTGACCCCTTGTAGATATGTATCCCCCTTTAGCTCTTGTGACTCCTAATTTCATGCGTCGCTAGTTTACGATGCATTATGGTGTTTTACGCGCTAGTCTACACTCTGTAGCCGAGCAGTGAGACACGTCACCTCTCTTAGGACACATTACGTCGTTGCCTAGCAATGAGACACAGCGTCTCTCCGGGAACCCATCACATGACTCCACCCAGCGAACGTGATACGCCATGACGTGCTTTACACGCTTGATGACGCACCCGGAAATAAAGTATATCTTCCCGTACTCCCTTCCAATACTCACCACCCCGGTTCCTGGCGGTTTGGGTAGGTCGTTTACTTGAACGTGAATCCACGTTGGTGAGTACTGTAACTATTTTTCTCCCCCATGCCTGTGGAGCGACAATTGCCTACTGGCTACCGAAACCCTCCTGATCGATTACTTCGGATGCCATGCATTGAGGCCAAGACACCCTGGCCCGTTCCTGATGTCCGTTACGTTTTTGATCGGTCTGGGCTATGGTCTGCTTTGGCTCCTTCTGGCTACTCTTTACCTTCTACAACGATGCCACCTTATGTATGGCAATTTCTTGTTTGTCTACCACAATAGGTACAATTATTGATTGTTTTCTGGCAACTTTCATGTTCTTTCAGGACCCAATCGGTGTCCTCTCTTTTAGCCGCCAGCACCGTTGCTAACAATAGTAGCAACCCTATTAGGTGAGTCTCTTTGCCTTCCATAGAACCATTGTATACCAACCATTGGTTTTTATCTCTCCCCACCCTTCACCCCCGAATGGCGTTCTAGACACTGCAATAAAATTGTGTGATGCACGCCTCTAGCACGGTGATCTTTAATGACACAATTATTCATAATTATGTACAGTATGAAGAGTTATTTTAAGAATCGTTATAAATAGTTTTTTATCCTCAACAGGTAACAGACCATAGGAAGTGGTATGTAGATGTCACTTTACCACGTATCATAGACAGCCTTATTTTGATCCTGATGAATTGCCTTGATCCTCCTGACTCTCATGGCAAGAAACATGTCGATCCTATAGAGTAGAGCTTATGTCTAGATACCTGACTCCTAGCACCTAGCCACTCTACACATTTTTAACAGGGCAGTTTACCTTTGGAATAAAATTTAAGTAGGACTAACTGACCCCTTTTTAAACCCGTTTTCTGCTACATCACCTCACACTAGGCCCCTCGCCCCCAAGCACCTTCGGCAGGAACAAAAGATCCCCGACAAAGAGCCCCGATTTCGGGAGCCCGTCAAGGATTGCAGCGCCGACTTGACGAGGGGCAGTGCTCATATGATGAAGCATGACACCTAGCTTGCTGGGTGTGTGAGAGCACTAGTTCAACCAAGGGAAATTTCCCTCATCTTCTCCTGATTGGTTTCTTTTATCACTGATCGGTTGAGATACTCTCTCACCTGCTCCTTACACTCTTCTCCGCTACTGTACACGAGGAACTTTGTACCCCTTTTTTGTTGTTAAGAGATTACAGAGAGCAGAATAGCAGAAACTCAGGCTATTCTTCCACTACACCACCAGGCATGAGGCACAGGCAGAAGCCTGTGGGTGGAGGAGGGCCTTTAACACCTACCTGAGAGGAGCTCAGGCTGGAGCTTAAGGGCAGACCCTTAATGGTGGAGCTGTGTGGGGGGAGAGCAGTGACTCTGACCAGGAGGTCAGAGGTCTTGCTCTTCTTGTCACACAGTGGACACCATTAAGTAGGGGTCGGGGGGAAGGTAATCAGCTGGGAGGCGGGAGCGACATGCTGGGGGGGAGGGGCCGCAGGGGCAGCAGCGGCAGGGAGCGCGGGAAGATGGGGGCAGGCAGAGGGAAAAGAGAAAGCGGCAAAGGGGGAAAAGAGGCAAAGTGGAGAGAAATGGGCAAAGAGAAAAGGAAACAACAGAGAAAAGGGGCAAGGACATAGAAGAAAGAGGCAAGAGAGTACAGAGAACAGAGGACGCAGAGCAGAAGAGCAGGCTGCTCTTCCACTAGACCACCAGGGATGAGGCGCAGGCAGAAGCTTGTTGGTGGAGGAGGGCCTCGGACACCTACCTGGGAAGAGTGAGGGCTGGAGCTGAGGGGCAAACCCTTACCGGTGGAGCTGCGTGGGGGGAGATCAGTGATTCTGACCAGGAGTCAGAGTGCTTGCTCTTCTTGCTGCCCAGCGGCCGCCATTAAATAGGGGTCAGGGGAGGGCGATCTGCTGGGAGGAGGAGCAACACGCTGGGAGGAGGAGCCACACGGGGGCAGCATGGGAAGAAGGGGCAGGAAGAGGCAAAAGAGAGTGGCAAAGGGGAAAGAGGCAAAGTGGACAGAAATGAGCAAAGAGAAAAGGAAAATAACAGAGAAAAGAGCAAGGAAATAGAAAAAAGAGGCAGGAGAGTACAGCAAACAGAGAACACATAGTGGAATAGCAGAAGAGCAGGCTTCTCTTCCACTAGACCACCAGGGATGAGACGCAGGCAGGAGCCTGGGGGTGGAGGAGGGCCTCAATCACCTACCTGAGAGGAACTTGGGCTGGCACTTAAGGGCAGACCATAAACGGTGGAGATGCACAGGGGGAGAGCAGTGACTCTGACCAGGAAGTCAGAGGTCTTGCTCTTCTTGCCACGCAGCAGCCGCCATTAAGTAGGAGTAGGGGCGATCAGCTGGGAGGCGGGAATGGGAGCATCAAGCTGAGGGGAGGAGCCGCAGGGCAGCAGCGGCGGGGAGCATGTGAAGAGGGGCAGGCAGAGGGAAAGAGAAAGCGGCAAAGGGGGAAAAAGAGGCAAACTGGAGAGATATGGGCAAAGAGAAAAGGAAAATAACAGAGAAAAGGGGCACGGACATAGAAAAAAGAGGCAAGAGAATAGAGAGAACAGAGGACACAGAGCAGAAGAGCAGGCTGCTCTTCCGCTAGACCACCAGGGATGAGGCACAGGCAAGAGCCTGCGGTTGGAGGAGGGCCTCGAACACCTACCTGAGAACAGCTCAGGCTGGAGCTTAAGGGCAGACCCTTAATGGTGGAGCTCCGCGGGAGGAGAGCAATGACTCTGACCTGTGGGTCAAAGGTCGTGCTCTTCTTGCTGCGCTGCGGCCGCCACTAAGTAGGGTTCGGGGAGGGCAATCAGCTAGGAGGCGGGAGAGACACGCTGGCAGGAAGGGCCGCTGGGGCAGCAGTTGCGGGGAGCGCGGTCAGAGGGGGCAGGCAGATGGAAAAGAGAAAGAGGCAAAGGAAAAAAAAGGCAAAGTGGAGAGAAATGGGCAAAGAGAAAAAGAAAATAACAGAGAAAAGATGCAAGGAAATAGAAAAAAGAGGCAGGAGAGTGCAGAGGACTGAGAGCTGAATAGCACAAGAGCAGGCTGCTCTTCCACTAGACCCCCAACGATGGGGCTCAGGCAGGAGCCTGCAGGTGGAGGAGGGCCTTGAACACCTCCCTAAGAGGATCTCAGGTTGAAGCTTAAGGGGAGACCCTAACCTGTGGAGCTGCAAGGGAGAGAGCAATGACTCTGACCAGGAGGTCAGAGGTCTTGCCAAAGGTCTTCATCCTGTAGTAGAATACCAGCCAGAGCCCCACAGCTCAAGCACACACAGCCCTGCAACCTGTAGCTCAGTCCCACACAGAGGAGCCCTGCATCCAGCAGCTTAGTCTGAGCGCTGTAGCTCAGTCTCACACACAGCTCTGCTGCTCAGTCAGAGTCATGTAGTTCAGTCTCCCACTCAGCCCGGTAGCTCAGTCACACACAGAGGAGCACTCCACCCGGCCTCTCCTCAGCCCTGCACCGGCAGCGCTCCCTCTCACATCTGGTTGAGCTGGCAGCTGCAGGATCACAGCTAAAGCAAATGATCTGGCGAAGGCGTGGCCATCACAACACTCTACCGAAAGTTTGTCCCAAGGGGTCAAACCATGAGCGGTACATGGGCATTCCTACACACCATCCAGGTATTCTGAGGCAAATTCCTAACTATAAACATTAAAAGACAGAGATTTTCAACAAACAAGTGCACCTCCTTGATGAGGGCTTAATTGTGGAGCTATTAAAAAAAATGTCTGCGTTTTTCCAACTTTGCTTGTGTGCTAAACAGTACAGCACACATACAAAGTGCATAAAGTACTAAAGCAAGTTTTTTTTGTGCCAGAAGGTTCCGTTTTCAATACAAAAACTATACTTGATGGAATGCACACAATCTTTCACTAAGGTGCAAGATTGTTTGCTTTGGCAGACGACAATCTAAAGAGCGATATCTTTTGAACCAGTGCAGCGTAATAGCTTTGGTTACTGAACTGCATCGGTTTGAACCAAAACATTGTAAATCTGCCTCTATGTGTGCATAAGTTTACACACTCTCAGCATAAAGCTATTCACATTAGTGATAAGACTTGCATAGATGTGTTTGTACACCCATATCTATGTGCATTGCGGTTATGAGTATTTTAAATAGTACTACAGGAGTACTGCTACTGATATTCACTAAGTCACAATAAATGTGAATAGGAAAGTGTCAAAGCCGGGAAAAATCATGCAGCTGGGCAACTTCCTGCTTAGATCCCAAAGAATGAAGATGAGCACTGACCACTGAAGTGGAACACATTCACCTCAGGCATTGAGTAACTATTCTGGCTCACTGAAGAATGAACTCCCACATAAGTGATATTCTCTATGACCCGAAGAAAGATAGTGAAAGTCCAACCATGAAATCCCAGGAAGCAAATAAAGGCTCAAGCGTTTTCACTGCACTGTAAATATGAAAATGCTAACTGATTTTTAAGGGGAACATCAAGCTTCAATTTGAATCTTTCAGGGGTTAAATACTTGATCAGTGCCATTGACAACATGTATTCATATATTTGACTAGCAGATTTAGCAAGAAACTAAAAAGACAAAGAGGAATGACCAATCAATCAGTCACTCCATCAATCAATCACTCAGGATTTATAAAGCGCGGCTAATCATCTGATAGGGTATCCAGGTGCTTGCAGGCACTGGAGGCTTATTTGAACAGCCTTGTCTTGAGGGCCATTCAGAATTTTGAAGTGAGGTGATGGTCCGGAGGTGCGTGGGGATGTTGTTCCAGATCATTGCTGCAATTTGGGAGAAGGAGCGTCCTCCACTTCTGCTTTGCTAGATGCAAAAAGTGTGGGCAAGTTAAAGGGAGGTGAAGCATAGTCTTCTCAATGGTTGGTTGCGTAGAGTGTGCATGTGTCAGCATCTTGAAGAGTTATCTCTTTTGTACGGGGAGCCAGTTGAGTTTCCTGTAGTAGGGTGTGTTGTTGTTTTGTCGGGGAAGGCCGAGGATGCTCTGTTCTGTATGGTCTGCAGTCTCTGTAGAAGGTGTGTGGCGATTCCTACGCAGATGGTATTGCTGTAATGCAGATGGCTAGTGATGTGGACATATGTCACGGTGCGCCTCATGTGTAGATTAGCCACTTGAACGTCATTCATAGCATGCGGAGAGTGAGGAAGCAGGCAGAGGAGACAGCGTTGATCTGTGATTTTATGGTGAGCTTGGTGTCATTGATGATTCTGAGGTCTCTGGCATGGTTTGAGGGAGTGGGTGCACCAGGAGTCATTCCATGTGTTGCTATGGTTGCCAAAGATCAGTACTTCCAGCTTGTCTGTGTTCAGCTGCAGGCAAGTTTTCTAGATCTAGTCAGTGACGTTTGTCATGCATCTGTGGAAGTTGGTTCTGGTGGTGGTAGGGTCATCAGTGGGTGAGAGGATAAGTTGGGTGTCGTCTGCGTTCAGGTTTTTGTTGAGACCATGGGATCTGACGATGTTGGCCAGAGGGGTCATGGGGTCATATATGCATTGAAGAGCATGGGGCTGAGGGATGAGCCCTTGGTAAACTACAGGTGATCTCCTTGGGTTGAGAGGTGAAATGTGGGAGGTGGATCCTTTGGATTCTTCTGGCGAGGAAAGAGGTGATCCATCTAAACACATCCCCTTGGATGCTGATGTGTGTGGTGGGATAAGATGTAGAAGGCTGCCGAGAGATCAAGAAGGATCAAGGCTGCTGTTTTTCCTCGGTCGAAGAGGGTTTGAATGTCATCAGTTTAGAAGGTGTTGAGTACCTGGTTCTGCCAGAGTGTGTCATGAGGTGTTTGTTAATGATCTTTTCCAGTACTTTTACTGGGAATAGGAGTAGTAGGGAGATTTGCCGGTAGTTTTGGAGTTTGCTAGTTTGCTTCGGTCGGCAAACAACCACCCCAGTGGCTCCATTTTAAAGATCTTGAATTTGTTTTCATCCTCTTTTGGCATGCTTGCCAGCTCCTCTGGCTGCGGATCTAGTTCAGCACCATGGATAGCGAAGAGAACCTCTGTACCTGAATCCCAAAAACAAAGTAGATTGGATCTAACTGGAGACTCCTGGTCCATGGCTAGCTCCTTGTTTATGTTCCCAAGAGTTATGGTCAACTCACCCCGCAAGTACATAGTTGCTAATGTAACCATTTTCAACACCACAAGCCTGATTGACAGCTCCATTTGACAGCTAAAGTGCACCTCTGCACCCCGGTCCTGTGAGCTAGGTAAAATTGTGCTAGTGGTTGTGAACTGGTATAGGGACTCAAAAAAACATAACCCCAAGTGGTTGTGCTGAACTCACTCTCTAAGAAACTGATGTTTTTCCCCTTGACAGCAATGTTAATGTTTTCACATTGCACAGTACTGATTTATTTACTACTTAAAAGTAGATAACTCCAGTTACACTGAATGTAGTGGTTTAGTTTTGGCGTCTAAAAACATATACAAATCGGAGATACTTTATAAATTGATGTCAAATTTCTTTCGATTCGTGTCAATTACTTATCATCCAGGTTTGTGATGTGAAATGCTTAACACATATTCCTCCGAATAGCCAGTGTATTGAGAGACTGTGCACTGAGAGAGTAGCCAGTGTCCATCTTTGCGTATTGTGATAGTTTTACATGGTAAGGAACCCCTGCCATACCACATAATACTTTCACCTCCAAACAAAGACCAAATTATATTTCAAGCTTTGTGGGTTTATCAAGTGGACTAATTATATTCCACCTACCATGCCAATGGAATCTATTACTAATTAAACGCATGCATTCTGCCTGCTGGCCCACTCACTTTGCCTTCCACAAGTGCCTTCAAATTGTTTTTATTTTTCCACATCTTAGGGAAGTAAAATTGAAGCGTCGAGTAAAGCAGGTTGTAGTTGGACTGGCCACCAACAAGCCTTGATACCTGCAACCATCCAGTTGAATAAATCTTTGTCCAGAGGACAAGGGGAACATTGTAGGAAGCTGAGCCTCTCTGAGGGTTAGGACTACAGTTCCCAGAAGCCACCTGCCCAAGAACTTTGAGAGGCCACGCTGGACAGCTTGGGTTACAGGACTTCAAGATGTTCTTGTGAAGTCTGGAGTAAACTGTGGGTTTCTCCTTCATTTTGGAACCGGCCTCTTGCCTTGGTGGAGTAGAAATTCAGCGGGTGCAGGGTGAATGCCAAAGGTGCAGAGCTTAACGCTTCTCTTCGTGGAGTCCTGCCTTGTCATTGAATTGGGTCTCTTCTTGTTATCACGTTGAATCTAAGATTCTGGTGTCTGGGGTGCCCCTTAAATACTGGGTTTGAGGGATGCTCGTGGGTGTGAGGCCCAGGAGCCAATAGGAATCTAGTCCTGCAGCTAATACCCCCAGTAGTGATGACATCATGTTCGTGTAAGTCATTAAATCTAGTCAGAACCTGATTTCTAGCCTAATTTCAAGATAGCCAAAACCATCCTCGTCTGTACACCTCAGCTGCAACACCCTAGAGGTGTGGTCCGCCTTGTTGATGTAGAGGCCTCCTGCATAGCTAATTTCCCATCTTTGCGCAACAAACAGTGCCTGGGGCACGTGGAGGCTTTGTCCTCAGTTGGGGTACAAGTTCCTTTGTCCAGTGATGCCAGTGAAGCTTTTGAGGTTTACTGCCCGACGGGTCTAAACACTAGCCATCCTGTGTGGGCTGATGTGTCACCTCCTGCTTGCACAGGTTTTTGTCTCTCTGGCCTCTGGGAGTGGCACACACTCCCCAGCATGAGGTCAGACTTCTGTCTTGGCAGCAATCCTTTGAAAAAGCTGCTAAGGTACAAGAACACTGGGTTAACTTGGAAAACACTGTCTAAAGTCCCACCTAGGTTCACGTTGGTTAAACCTCAACACCACAATCATGTTGGGGGTTAAGGAAGCATGGTGCTTCACACCATACCCAAAAGAAATGATCCAGGCCATCATGGAGCTGGACATATAGATAATGCCTATATGCCAGCCCATGTTATACGATGGACCGCCAGTCACATGGGACTCAATTATGTTTCCAATGCTATCACAGGACAATATATGCTTGCATATATATTCCCAAACATATAATATAATGCACCCTGCCTCCAGGGCTTTAGGAGGCCTGCCTTGGGGGTGATTGACATATACTAGATGCAGTGAGGTGACCCTGTCACACATGGTGAATCAAGCTCTCAGTTTAATCAAGCTCTCAGTTTTTTGATAAATATGAGATTTGTAAATGTGTCATGTGCAATGGGAAGATATTTAATTGCAATACACGAGTCGTTGAAGGAATAGGTTATATAATTTAAAACGAGCGGGGTAGAAACATGATCTTACCCATGATTATGAATACCCCGGGCTCTTGATAATCAAGGCGGATGTACAAATGTATACCCAATGTATAAGTGATCACTTCCCCTCGTTGATGATGAATTAGGTACTCCTTATGGTCTGATAGAGTATGTATTGTTTATTTTACCAGGATTTTATTGTGTTTCATATGGTTTTCAATCAATCAATCAATCATAGGCATTTATAAAGCGCACTACTCACCCGGAGGGTCTCAAGGCGCTGGGGGGGGGGGGTCCGCTACTGCTCGAACAACCAGGTCTTGAGCTTCTTCCTGAAGGAGAGGTGGTCTTGGGTCAGGCGTAGGTCGGTGGGGAGGGCGTTCCAAGTCTTGGCGGCCAGGTGGGAGAAGGATCTTCCTCCTGTTGTCGCTCTGTGGATGCGGGGGACGGCTGCGAGGGCGTGACTGGTCGAGCGGAGGTGGCGTTTGGGAGCGTAGAAGTTGAGGCGGCTGTTGAGGTAGGTCGGGCCTTGGTTGTGTAGGGCTTTGTGTGCGTGGGTGAGGAGCCGGAAGGTGATTCTTTTGTTGATCGGGAGCCAGTGCAGGTCTCTCAGGTGTCTGGAGATGTGAGTTCGTCTGGGGACGTCGAGGATGAGTCTCGCCGAGGCGTTCTGGATCTGCTGGAGTCTCTTCTGGAGCTTGGCGGTGGTACCGGCGTAGAGGGCGTTGCCGTAGTCCAGTCGACTGGTGACGAGGGCCTGGGTGACCGTTTTCCTGGTCTCGGTGGGGATCCACCGGAAGATCTTACGTAGCATGCGCAGGATGTTGAAACAGGACGAGGAGACGGCGTTGACTTGTCTGGTCATGGAGAGGGAGGAGTCCAGGATGAAGCCCAGGTTGCGTGCATGGTCTGTCGGTTTGGGTGCGTTGCCCAGGGCGGGGGGCCACCAGGAGTCGTCCCAGGCGGAGGGTGAGGAGCCCAGGATGAGGACTTCCGTCTTGTCTGTGTTCAGTTTCAGGCGGCTGGTCGTCATCCACTCGGCCACGTTTTTCATCCCTTCGTGTAGGTTGGCTCTGGCGGTGGCGGGGTCGTTGGTCAGGGAGAGGATCAGCTGGGTGTCATCGGCGTAGGAGATGATGTTCAGGTTGTGTTGGCGTGCGATGGCCGCAAGGGGGCTCATGTAGACATTGAAGAGGGTGGGGCTGAGCGAGGAGCCCTGAGGGACGCCGCAGATGACTTCCGTGGCTTCTGATCTGAACGGGGGCAGGCGGACTCTCTGTGTCCTTCCGGTGAGGAAGGAGATGATCCATTCCAGTGCCTTCTCCTCGATCCCGACGTTGCTGAGGCGCTGCACTAGGGTGCGGTGGCAGACAGTGTCGAAAGCCGCGGAGAGGTCCAGGAGGATGAGGGCCGCTGTTTCTCCGTTGTCCAGCAGGGTTCGGATGTCGTCGGTGGCGGCGATGAGGGCCGTCTCGGTGCTGTGGTTGGCCCGGAAGCCTGACTGGGAAGGGTCGAGGGAACCAGTCGTCTCGAGGAAGGCTGCCAGTTGCTTGTTGATGGTCTTCTCGATGACTTTGGCTGGAAACGGGAGGAGCGAGATGGGGCGGTAGTTCTTGAGTTCGGTGGGGTCCGCCGTTGGTTTCTTTAGTAGAGCGCTGAGTTCGGCGTGCTTCCAGCTCTCAGGGAAGGTGGCGGTATCGAGGGAGGTGTTGATGATGTCCCGCAGGTGGGGTGCGATGACAGCGTCGGCCTTGTTGAAGATGTGGTGAGGGCAGGGGTTGGTTGGGGATCCGGAGTGGATGGAGTTCATCGTGCTGATGGTGTCTTCGAGGTTGATCGGTGTCCAGGCGTTGAGGGTGGTGGTGGGGGGCGTTGGTTTGGTCGTAGGGAGCGTTGGTTGTGTTCTGAAGCTGTTGTGTATGTCAGCGATCTTGTTGTGGAAGTAGGAGGCGAGGGAGTTGCAGAGGTCTTGCGATGGGGTGATGTCGTTGGTTCCGGCGTTGGGGTTGGAGAGCTCTCTGACAATGTTGAAGAGTTCCTTGCTGTTGTGTGCGTTGTTGTCCAGCCGGTCCTTGAATGCTGTTTTCTTGGTGGCGTGGATCAGTTGATGGTGCATTCGGGTGGCGAGCTTGAGGGTAGTCATGTTGTCCGGCGTTGGGTCTCTTCTCCAGGCTTTCTCGAGGGCTCGGCAGTTCTTCTTGGAGCTCTTGAGTTCGTCGGTGAACCACGGGGCCTTCTTGCTTCCAGGTCTGCTGGGTGGGGTCCTCAGTGGGGCGAGCTCGTCCGCGCAGGTGGAGATCCATTTCGTGAGGTTGTCGGCGGCTTGGCTGGGGTTCGGTGAGCTGGCGGGAGGGTACTGGCTCAGGGATGCGGTGAGTTGTTCGGCTGTGATCTTGTTCCAGCTTCTTCGTGCAGCCTGTTGCTGGTGGTGGTGGACCGTGGTTCTTTTGAAGGTGAAGTGGATGCAGCTGTGGTCCGTCCAGTGGAGTCCTGTGGCGTGGCTGAAGGAGATGTCTTTGCTGGACGAGAAGACGGCGTCGAGTGTGTGTCCGGCGAGGTGGGTGGGGGTGGTCACCAGCTGCTTGAGTCCGAGGGTGGCGAGGTTGTCAAGCAGGGTGGTGATGTTGCGGTCGTTGTTGTTCTCCAGGTGGAAGTTGATGTCCCCGAGGAGGATGTAGTCGGCAGAGGGGAGGGCGTGCTGGCTGATGAAGTCGGCGATGTCTTCGCTGAATTGAGTGCGTGGTCCCGGGGGTCGGTAGATCAGGGTGCCTCTGAGGGTGGTCTTGGGGTCGGTGTGGATCTGGAAGTGCAGGTGTTCGGCGGTTGTCAGGGTCTTGTCGGCGTTGGTCGAGATACGGATGGTGTCCCTGTGGATGATGGCGATGCCTCCTCCAGTCTGGTTGTCGCGGTCTCTCCGGATGATCTTGTAGCCCTCTGGGATGGCGATGGCGATGTTGGGCGCTGAGGAGTCGTTCATCCAGGTTTCCGTGAGGAAGGCAACGTCAGGAGCTGTGGTGTCGAGGAGGTTCCAGAGTTGAACGGCGTGTCTGTGGACGGAGCGGGTGTTGAGCAGGATGCACTTGAGGTGGTTGCTGCTGGTGTTCAGCTTGGCGGGTGCTGGTGTGGGGCGGGTCCGGGTGCAGGTGAACTTGCAGGTGCGGCAGCTGAAGGGTCCGTGGGTGCGTCTCAGAGTGGCTCGGTAGCACCCGGGGGTTCGGCCGGTGTTGAGTGCGTTGAGGGTGGCGGCATCGTAAGTCCGGCGGGTGGGGTGGCCTCTGCGGGGGCCAGGGGTTCTGGTGCTGGGTGCGGTCCAGGCGCGGACGGGCGCAGACGGGCTTACCTTTGGCGCACCTTCGGCGCTCATTCGGTGCTCCCACTGCGCGCGTCCGCTGCGCGGTCGCTCTGGGGACGTCATAAGAGGGGAGCCGGGTGGGAGGGTCTGCGGGGAGGCGGGGAGCGCGGGATCCAATCGGCGGGCGGGGGGGCGGGGTCTCATGGGAAGCGGCGCGAACCTGGGGGCTCGGTGGCGGCTGGGGCGGCGCTCGGTTTTATAGTCACAGTGTTTGTATAATTCATATTTTAATTGTATGTATTGTGATAATTTCTTTTTATGCTATATATGCCAAATAAAAATATAATAACAACAACAACATCAACATAGGGTGTGTGCAGGGTCAAACTCAAGCAAGGCAAGATACTCATGCAGGGCTGACATGGGGGACCTGCAGCCTTTGTTTCACTCAGATCAAGGTGGCACAATAGGTGCTGCAGACCTGGTGCCCTTTATATATCCCTGCTCTGGGTACCACTGGTACCATATATTAGGTCCTTACAGGGGTGTAAAAGTACTTGCCAATTGGGTGTACCAATTCACATTTACAGTTTAAGGGAAAGACACTGGTGCTGGTGCCTGGTTAGCAGGACCCAGCACACGTTTAGATCAATTACCACAGCATCTAGCAGCAAAAAGTGGGGGAACATCTGCAAAAAGTCCAGTTTTCTACAGTCTTGCTGATGTAAGATAATGTCCCATGATATACAGAGACAGTGACTTAAATGTCTACACATATCCATACAAAATCCTTTATTGGCACCTGTTGTTGCCATAGTTTTTCTAGGGAATTTCTTCCTACTATGGGGGCATACATCTTACTTGCCTAGACAAACACTTTTTTAGGTTGAGTGTATGTTCACATATGCATAGTGGGACACTATTATACTACTTCTTTAGTTTGCAGAGAGGTTATCTTTAAGGCATATCAGTTCATATTTAGGCATTGAAAGTTTGGCAAGGAATTCTAGTAATGTAATCAGAGTACCCCAGTACATAATGCATTGACAAGAATTTAAGTGAGGGAACAGTTCATGCACAGGGACATATTTATGAGTCCCTTTACATTGCACATGCTCCATGGAATGTGGTGCAAGAGCGACGTTATTTAAAAGTGAGATTTATTAAGCCATGCAAAACTACATTGCATGGTCCTGAGTGGCTTTATAAATCTCGAGTAATGTAACGCAGAGCAAATTGCAGTGTTCGCATTAGTCTGTTCCAGGAAGGCGTGTCCATGGGCATTGTGCGGGTGTTCCCATGCAATATCCATGGATTTGACACATTCCCAGATTCCCCAGAAGGGGTAAACCTGGGAATGCACCAAAAACCTCCACCTCCACAGGTGAGGCATAGCAAGGAGAAATATGTTTATTCCCCCTTGTTCTTTCCTCTTTCTGTGTTTGCTGCATTCAGATTTTTTGTGCAGGAAGGTTCGCCTTAAAGCACAGGCACCCTTGCACCATTGTGCAAGGGTGCCTGCATTGACGCTAGGCAGCCAAAAGTGTACTAGCACAGGGGAAAATAAAGGAATGCAATGTATTGACTTAAATTCGGCCCATTCTTCCCCTTCCCCTGCAACAAAGTTTAGGACTGCAAGGTGACTTGCTGTGCTGCACTGCATGACGTGGACATAAATATAACCCATAGGGTTTAACCAACTACCCTCCTTCTCCTTGTAATATATCTGACTTTTTCTGGGAGTTTATCTAGCATTCTCTTGCACCTTTTAATATAAGTAATTTTTTCTGGAAGCAATACAATTAATCCACATGGAAAGGAATTCTCAGCCACATTTACGTAGAACCTGCGGTGTCCTTGCATGATGCAAGTCGTTGCAAGTCAATTCAAGTCCTTAAGTGGGTTTTAGAAAGCCAAGCTCAGGGCTATTTGTGCAGCCTAGGGTGAATTTGTAGAGAAATGTAGTACAATGCAGCAGCTTAAACTCTGTTGCATTACATGTCATTGTAGTAGGCATATCCATGCATCCATCCATGAAATCTGATGCATTCCCACATTTACTAAAGGTCGTAAACCTGGGATTGTGCCAAAATAGTGCGCCTACCTCAAAGAGACATAACAAGGAGAAATATGTTTATTTCGGATCATTACTTCCTCTTTCTATGCCCGATGCATTCTTCATCACACATGAAAAGAGTAAATTGCTTCTTAGGATTGTTTTTGTGTGGGAAGGTGTCCCTTCCTTCACAAAAACAATCCTGGCTGCAATGCAGGCACTGTTGCAGCATCACTTCCATTGGTGCTAGCAGCCTCAAGCGCACTGTCGCAGGCAGAGAGATGAAGAGCTCCATATCTGAGTAGATATGACTATGTTCAGCTCTCTCCCATTCATTCAACTCAGCCAGCAACATTGCTTGCTTACATGCATCGTGCAGACTTTTAGTAACTATGCATGCCCTCAGTATCACTAAGAGGTAAGTCTGGCATAGATGCTTATGAAATGTAGCAGCCTTTTTCTGAAGAGTAGAATGTGAATCAACTTTGATATTTTGCTTTGCACGTATCCATGAATCATTTAAAAATTCTAGGTAATTGACACGACCCATGTCACAATTGAAACACCCTGGGCCTGATCAAGCTTCCACAAATGAAAAGGGCAAGAATGCACCATATCTGCAAAGATAGAGCGCATTCCTGCTGTCTTTCTGGGCTGGCGCACACAATGCAGCCACGAGGCATCCCTGCACCGTGGTGCAAGGCTACCTTCGTTACAGCTAGGGTTTTGTTCAGAAAGAAACAACTTCCTGCACGAAAATAATCCTCTGAGGCTTTTTGCTCTTTCTATTTATGCTTAAGAATGCAGCACACATAGAAAGTGGAAAACGAGGAGAAATATGCATATTTCTCCTTGTTATGTCTACAGTGGGACAGCACACCATTTTGATGCATTCTCAGGTTTACTAGCGTTAGTACATATCTGAATACGCCAAAAACAATAGGTGAATGTGTGGGAAACCCACACTCCGCTTGTGAAACGCCTTCCAAGAGAAGAGTAATACAAGACAACGCTTTTGCTGGTTTGCATTACTCTAGATTTTGCTATGCCATTCGGAGCCACACAAGGTGGCACTGTGTGGCATACTAAATCTCACTTAAGAGTTTGCGTTGCCCTAGTGTCACCATGCTTGATGCAATGACAATGCAAGCCCTTGATATATCTGGCCCCAGAGTACCAATCCCAGGTGGCGTTTGAGACAAAGTAGTTATAAGAATGCACTATCCCAATCAGTTGATTTTTGTTGGCTCGCAGTTTATTTATATTTTTATATAAATGTTTGAAATATCCTATTTATTTGGATTCATTATAAAAGTAAGTTATCTGGCAAAATAAAATTTTAAATGAAAAAACTGAATGGGCCTTTTCTGTAGGATGTCTGAAAATGTGATATTATAGATGGGTGTTACTGATGCTTTTATTTGAAAGACTCACTAGGCAGAACCTGCTCTGAACTTTAGAGCCTTGGCTCGAACATCACAGTCATTTGGGGTGAAGCTTAGGTCTACCAGGTTTCTCATGGTTCTATTACAAAGTTGTAAAGAAAATCATCAGCTGAGAGGGAAAATGAGTATCCATGCTTATGTGAATTACATGTAATATTGTGATGCTTTATGGCTCGATTTTACGAACCAAATAATGCTTAAGAAACTGAAAATTGGAGTGGCCAGGCCAGATGGACTACAGTGACTTGCAATTTGGGTGAATGTGCGCTAGTGATGGCTAAATCTTTCAATAAGATGCCTACTGTGAGTGCTGTACGAGAATGCGAGTTACCATGCTATGCCTCTATTTCTTTGTCCTCCCACAGTCTGTTTATTGGTTCCTGTAATTTCAATTTATTGTATGAAAGTTTCTTGCCTGGTGTTCAGGTCCTTTGTTCAGATATCAACACAAATGTTATTTGCCAGATCTTTTTGTTGTACTCCAAGTCAGGCACCAGCTTCATCATGCAAGACGTCGAAGATGTCGCTATCAGTAGTGTAGCAGATTCAGCGGCACAGGGCTACGCAGGACACATAACACCCAAGTAAAGAGTGGTTTTACTACCAAAACAGGGAATGGGCAGGTGAATTTTCTTGCTTCCTTCATGGTCCTTGGCAGCCGTGCTAAACCACTGCTCAACACGTGCATTCTATTTTGTCGCCATCATAGTCTTTGCTGCCAGTTGCTGGATCATGTGATTGGTGACACAATCTAATAGTGCTTGTGGAATACACAACATAGTACAATGATAAGTGCAACATCAGCAGTGGATTCTGCGAGGTGGCTCCAGTCATGTGCAGCTGGATGAAGAGAATCTTGAGAAGTCAAAAGACAAGGAAAATGAGTTTTTAGGGTGTGTAAATGTTGACAAAAGCCTGCCACCATGGGGTAGCCTGTATAGTGTGCCAGTGGAATGCAACATGTGTATGATACACAAGGAAGTATGTGTGTGTAAGTGTGTGTGTGGGTCTAAGTGTGCGTGTGTGTGCATGTGTGCGTGCTTGTGTGTGTGCGTTTGTCTGTGTGTGAGAGAGCGAGAGAGAGAGTGTGATGGGGAAGGAATACATGTGCTGTTTGCATTGAGGATATCTGGTTGCCACTGGGCCTTGGGTTTTGTGCATGAGTAGTGAAATTCTCATGGCTCTAGGTGTATGCATGAGGTGTGAGCACACATATTCCTCAGTTGAATGCAATCCAATGTCAAACGCATTTTTGAGGGTCTTAGAAGAGGGTCCCACTTGTAGATTTGCAGGTTTTAGGATCCGTTCGCTTCTTTCCAACTCCTCTTGGATTTATGGACCATGTTAAGTGAAGTCACTTGGGGTGTGTTGCTTTAGTAAGGTCACGCTTTGCTCCCCGTGTCTCTCTTTTCATGACCCAATCCATTAAAATAATGATAGTCCCACTTCTATATTGCTAGACTTTTTAGTGCAATTCTTAAAAGAATGTCTTCATTGAGCTCAGTATTGAATCTCAGGCAGTTGTTCTACTAAAGCTCAGCTTTTCACATGCAAAGTGTCATGCACCAGTTCTAGAATGGCCCATCAACAGAAAGCAAAAAAACAACTAAGTTTGGCTGAAAGCACAATACTCTTCTTTCTCGAATTCTTTCCTGAGGGAATCTTGCAGTATGGTAGCAATTATTTTATTCTAAGTTCCCAATGTATCGTGAACTTGATTATTACAAGTATTTGCTCTTCCTAAGGCCTGACTTTAATACACCTTCTTTTTTAGTTTGCAGATGGATTGTGGTCATGGTAGTCACAGCCAAGCTTTACTGACTCTCACGTCTTTTCCTAGCATTAGTTTTTTTTTTAGTTCAGCTGCGCATTAAATACTGATTTTAATGAAGCTCAACATTTCATTTGCGTTATGCAAATAACCCATTCTGAAAGATATCATCCATCTGTGTCACACAATCCAATCAACAGGAAGCAGAAAAATATGTGAAGCAGAAAAAGTGTGTGGGTAACTCATACAAATCAGCTTGCTTGAGGTTATTTAAACGCATGGACTCTGTTGATTGAGGGGAAAGAAGAGAGAGATAGCAGAAGAAAAACGAAGTGGAGGTTGGGGATTTGCCTCCTGATAAACAGTATTTGCTTCTATCTCTCTGTCTTGCTTTCTCGCATAGTATAGAAGAGCAGTAATAATGCATAAGCCAGAGGGATAGCAAGGCTGAATGGAATAATACAAAAGACACACAATTGATGGACGGAATGCAGAACAAATCAAAACATTCACCCCCAACAGATCTGGGTTAAACCTATCATTCTTTTGCTCACCATGCCACCCCAGTTTAGACCCGGCCATATGCAAATCAGTCTTGACTCTCTGCCTCATGGGAACAGCCCAGCCTGAACTGCCAAGCACCCTAGGACCGGTTTTGGGGTTTTTACATTTGAATGGAATAATAAGCACATATGAGTATGAATAAAAGCACTCCTGCATAACAATATTGAGCAATCACAATACCCATTTGGCCCAGCTGATGCTCTGATAGGTAAAGCTGGTCACAAACCCAGAAGGTACCTATAGACTGAGCTCAGGTGCACCAGGAGAAGCTGGAGAAGAGAGGGACTTTGAGTTAGGTTTAGGTGTAGGAGGCCCAAAATTAGCAAAGGAGCCTTCTTTAGGCAATGCAGGAAGCACAAGGAAACACAAAGAAAAAGCATGAAAAACGACGACGATGCACAGGACACAATCGCAGTGAGTGAACTGAGCATATGGAGACCATACAACCAAGTAATTGTGCAGCAAGTTGTTTCTGCTATACTGCTGCTAACATTGTCCTGAATTCAGTCTTTCAATTGATCCGAATGATATTTATTTTCTGACTTGCATGGAAGTCCTGGCCCTTGTATCCCAGACCCAGCCACCACTGCCTGGTGCTCCACAATCTCCAGGTCTAAGATCTCAAATGTGTCTTGTGTATCAGTGTTTATCTTATTTTTTGTATGGTTTACCATTTTGTGCTACCTCCTGAGCCTTGTTGAGGCATGGCACCGGCAGGCAAACTGCAGCAAATCACCAATTCCCACAGCAAATGGCCTATGGCCCGGTCTTGCGCCAAATCCAGCCTTAGGTAAACCTGCACCAATGAGCAGCCACACTTGCTGCTCAATTTCTAAATGAATGCTTTGCATAACCTGTGAACTTGGATGGTGGAGGTGGTCAACTCCAGTAGGGAATGGAATTTGCCAGTTCCTAAAATCCTTACATCTCCAAACCTACTGAGGGATTTACACACAGCTATTGAAAGCACACTTGCTGTGTAAAGTTCTACTTTTTTGTTAAGTTTGTCATAAATCTACTGTGGTTTTGGTTTTAGGTGTGAACAAATACTTCTATCATAGCTAAAATGGGAAAATTCAAATTTTGGACCTCACTTGGCTTGTTTTCCCTGTGCGAATCATCATGAAAATTTACATGCCAGACCTAAACTGACTACACCAACTTGAATCCAGTTTTGGTGTATTTTCATCCATGGGGTCAAAAGTTATAGGAAAATCAAAGATGCCTTTTCAATTGAACGTTTAGCTGAAATACACACATTTGAATAGGTAGTTTATGGCATTGCTTTATATAAAGTATTTAACCAAAACAAGACAACGAGGTAGTAAATTTGTGCTGCAAGGAATAAATCAGACTCAAGCGATATTGTTACTGTTAGGAGAGATAATTCCATGAGTAAAGTAAATTTTACATGCAAAAAGTAGGGCACTAAAAGGTGTTCTTCTTACTTCACTTTTGTTTTCTGGTGCTAAGAAATTTTGATTTTGCATTCTAGCACTAAATGTGGGAATGTTTGTTTATTGGTACCATTTCTCTCCTGTCATTTCTCCACATGTATTTTCACTGTTATGACATAATTAAATGTCTGCTACTGTGAGGGAATAAGAAGTTCCTTCTTATGCTGTACCTTTTTTTTTTACTGAGGAAGACAAAATGATTTTAAATATTGTCACTATGCAGATCAGTGCAATATAGAACTGCAGATATAACAAGCGTCTGACCACCTTGAGAGTATCTCTTGTCAAGCCACTTAATCACAGCTTGGAAACAGTATTAGGCAGTCTAGATTCCGCACAACTCATCTACCAAGCATCTTCTACTGTCACCAGCCACATCCAGTTGTAATAAATAGAGGTAGATATTTGTAGCCAGACCAAAGGCAACAATCCCCCAACCAGAAGCTTGAAAATATTAAAGTCAGGCAGAAAGACATACACCCTGTCTAATGGGCTGTCCGAATGAAGCTGGACACTGGTGGGGCAGCAGGGTGTAAAATCCTTAGGCAGGCTCTTATCATAAGTTCTCCAATCGTTTCTTCAGTTACCTTTCCTTAATCATTGCTTATATCATAAGGTCACCAAATGTTTCTTCAGTTACGTTTCCTTTATCGTAGTTTGAAGTAGATCCTCATGTGTAGTGTCTGTAGATTATTCCCAAATCGTCGTCAAATTAAGTTGTAATGTAATAAGTCCAATAGCCGAGGTGTAGAATAAAGATGAAGGTTTATTGATCTTAGTTCTTAGATTGTCTAGAGGAAGATTTGTATTCAGCCCCACCAGGAGCAGCCTCCCTGCTGCTCAGCCTATGCTCCAAATGACACTCCACATCCAGGATTCCTCAAATTCCATTATATCACCATGCACTCCAACATTCCACAGCACATTCACACTGGCTGAGCAGCAAGGGCAGAGAAGCAGGAAAGATGCATTATACCATAAACCAGATACAACAAGAAACGTAACCTTGAATGATTGTTTGCTTCAGGATGCACCAAAGGTCTTTCCAACCCCCCTGGTTGTAGGAAAGCAAAATAAATTGCTACAGTAGTTCAGCGAAATTCATGTCTATGATTATTTCTTTAAATTCTTCCTACTTCTGTGCCTTGGCTGTGTTGATTTCAATGTCAAGATATTGTCCTGACAAATTTTCAGAAATATTCTGCCAGCAGGTCTCTTCCATGTTACTACTGCATCATTTATGATGTTAGTGAAACATTCTTATAATCTTCTCTCAACTCAATTATGAAAAATCAAAACATGTTTGCAGTGCCCCTCAACTTTTTGCCTCCATTTTGACTACTAGGTGCTGCTTTTCTGACTCTGACTACCCTCTGGGCTCTGCTAACCAGACCCAGGGCCTGTGCTCTGATTAAAAGTACATGATAATTAGGAATAATTACAATTGGTTGCCACATCCTACTTGTAAGTCCCTAGTATATAGTAGGGTGTATGGGTTTAGAGGCCCAGTAGATTCAGTGTACTTAAGTGTGCACTACTGTGGTGCCTACTGTCATTTTAATAGCCAGCCTTGTCTTGCAGGCTGCTTTTAAATTGAAATTATATAGAAGTTCGACTTTGGATTTAAAGGTACTTCCAAAGTAGTAAAGTACCCTATTTTTACATATAAGTCACCCCTTAGGTCTCCCCTAGTGGCTCCAGGAGTAGGCTGCCATGTAACTATAAGCAGGGACATTCTAGAAGGTGTTTTATAAGCCCTGCTGAGGGGAAAACTGGCAATTTCATGTTTCCCAATTTAAAAAAATCGCTCTTTAGGCTAACATGGGAATATTTTATTTGTATAAATATTGAAAGGCATGAAATAGAAACATAATTTAAAATCACTTAAAATTATAGTTATGATAGATCCAACAGCTTGCTACTGTTAGATTTATAATAACTATTGCAGAAAATATCTTATAGAACTTCCTTTTCTTTAAGCCAAAATCCAGCCTTCTAGCTGCCCTCTCCTGATTGGCTAGCCTCTGGCAGACTGAGCCAAGCTGTCTTAATGAGGTGTGACGTCACTTGTTTTGGAGACAAAGGATTTCTTGTGTGAGGAGAACTTAAACTGCGGAAGCAGAAGGCAGGGTGAGGGTGGGATGTCCAAACTGGTCTTCAAAGTGAGAATGACACTTTGGCATGGAACAGGCTCACCCCCACATACTGCACTCCCAGCCACACAGGAGCCCCTGTTATTAGATTTATGAAGGGGCTGGTAGGGGAGTGTTAGAGAACCATAGCCATGCCAGCACGTAAGCTTAACCACATCTAACTCTTCAGGAGAGACTTTTTCCATTTTGGATTTTGGAAGAATAGTGCTTTCAGGGAAAATAATATGCCACAGTTTGGAGGAAGTGGTCATACACTTGGGTGGCACCCTGAATCTCATTGGTCAGGGGTGCCCCTCTGCTTAACGCCCAGGGAATACTGCAAACATATGGAAGAGTTGCCAAACAACTCAGACCTACTGCCTGAAACAACAAGGAGAAGAAGGACTGCCCTGCTGGAACTTTGATCTACACCCAATGGACTGCACTCTGAAGGACTACAACTGCTGCACAATCTGGTATTACAGCCCTACAGACTTTGTTTGGCTTCACAATGATTAAGGAGTGGACTCTCTGAAAGCTGCAGGTTAACGAAGCCCACCTGCTGCATCTCTACCAAGAAGTCCCCAGCCTGGAGTACATCCAGTTGACTTTTAAGGATTTGGCCAGGTGCATTGTGAAAATTGAAGTCCCAACATCCCAAGGATCACATCAGAGCTTCTAGACCACTGGATTGGTTTTGTGGACAGTTTAACCCTCATGGAGACCGTCTGGAGGAAGTTCCAGAAGTTTGGAGCAACGTTTATAAAAAGCTTCATAAGTTGACAAGGTGCACTGTGGAAAATGTAGTCCCAGACCCCAAGAGGCTTGTGATGTGTACCACTTTCCTGCATCAAGAAACATTTCTGGAAGTAAGAGTAAAGAAACTCTTGACTTTGTCCTGGTCCAGCACAACCTTTTTTAACCCTTTGAGAGCTATGTGCTTCCATGCACGAGTTCTTGATTTAATCTTTAAATGTTCATATCCCTGGTTCCCTACATTGCATTTTTGTCATTCTGATGTCTATTTGTTCATATAAATATAATCTTGTTTTATGAATTGGAGTTTAATTTTTATTCTGTTGTGTCTTACTTATTTAATGCATTGGTGTTTTAAAATGCTTTACACATCTGTTTCCTAAGTTAAGCCAGCCTGCTTGTTGCCTGGTACCAAGGGTCGAGCAAGGGAATCATTTATTGAGACCTTGACTGGACCTTTTATTGTGACCGTGGCCTTACTGATAGTGGTAGATCCCTACTTAGCACTACTAGTAAACCCCTTTCCGACATAAATTATTGTGGTCCGTGAGCCAAACAGGTATCCAAAAATCTTTCTGTCCCGGAGCATTACATATACAATACAGTGGAATGCTGCTAGAAATGTACAACTTACGTTCAGAAAAGGCCAATGGAAACATTATTTTCAGAAACAAGATCCTATTATTCTGGATATTTTCTGAACATGTCAGAAATGCCTTTCAGTAAAGGGAGTAAGCAATCATCCATTTTCCCCATATTTGCCAAAATGTCTTGAATCAGCCACTGAATTGAACTGGTTTTCTGTTTGTTCCAAAATCATAGATAAATAACAGCTTTCTACCTGCCTAAACATGCATTCTATGATGGCTGTTATTATGAGTTAGGCTGGGTGGAATTAACTCATGGTGTTCCACTCCACCTGATTCCAAGAGGATGAGTTTTTCAACAACTGCTGCCTGATCTAAAGTTTAGGACAGTACTTTTATCGTTTGCCCTGACAACATCTCATCCACCAAATTTTTAGATGTCCGTTGGCCTCACAGACATCTCTGTTCATTGGTATGACCCACCATCATGGCAGTTCCAGTCAATTTTCAAAAAGTTTGATGGATGACTCTCAAGCTTTTCCAAAGTTTTACAGTTTTCAAATCCCAAAGCAGGAGTTTGCATATGAAAAATGTAAAATGAATGACTGCCACACCATGAGACAATTTTCCCATAGTGTGGTTCTCATTTTGTTTATTTTTACTGTCGCTCAGCACTAGTTTTACCTGGCGGTGACAGGCAGCAAAAGAAAACACCTGACCGCCTGCTCTAAATTTAGTGGACAGCTGGATGGCTTAACTCAGATTTCCCATACTCAGTTTGGCCTTCAGAGGAGAATGTTGGAAATGGAGCTGAGGTAGATTTCATCATTGACAACCAGGGGCATAACACAGGCCCCCACAGCCCCCGCGGTGCGTGGCGCCCCCAAGCTCCAGGGGGCCCCAGGACCCTAAATGCACCATAACTAAAGCTGAAGTGCCGGTCCGGATGGGTTGGGGGCTGGCTCAGGCTGCTCGCAGGCAGTCCTAGCTGGTCTGGTGTTGGTAATAATGTAGCAACTGTCAACACATGATAATCAAATTCTTCATGCAAGACACACTGCGACTGACGTCAGAAGTCAGTGCGTCTAATGGCTAGTACTGACACAGTCAATTAAGGTGAGCCTGTTAATAGGCTGCCAGAAGACGTCCAGCCGCCCATGGGCGCGAGTCGAACGAATGGTAATTAATGTTTGTTTGCTTCTGGCAATGCAGCGCAGCGGTAGGCAACTCACCGCTGCGCTGTAAATCAAATGAATAATCCCGGACACGACCCATCACTCCACCAGCTGAGAGTGACTGTATCGGGTGAGGCAGGCGCCGCTGACCGGAGTGGTTCCAGTTTCAATAGCCCCCCAGAGCAGCACACCATAGTCCAGGCTGTGCAGCTGAACTCACCTGAATGCCCGGCGTTATACTGATGCGGTCTGCAGGAGAATCCGAGTGGTACTGATAGATTGCTGCCAGTTTACTGAATTGCTGCGTTTGCCTGCCACCCTTGCAGCAACGAGTAAGTGGAGTGCGGTATCTCTGCTTTTGTTTTAAATTCAAATATAATTTGCTCTACAATAAATAGCGCACTGCGCACTGATTGGTATAATTTTCCCTGACCCCATTTGTCAGACAGTCACACACTCGCAACAATAACTTGAGATGGATGATGAAAAAAACGGCTTGGGCATCGCACGCATTTTGAAATTAATTACACTGTATATGCAGCCGGTAACTGTAGGATATTGTTTATTGGCAGGGCACGCTCTTTTTAATGCACTCATGCCTCAACAATCTTGCTGGCTCTGTCACCAACGTGTCCGTCAGTCAGCCCGACTACTCAGAGACTCTTCTGTGAGGCTTGCCCAATGCTGGTCAGTGCTGCCTGCTGCGGCCCTTGAGTCTGCGAGTCAGCTGACCTGTTGTCTCTAAATCACACCAAATGTCATACAAATGATTTAAAGTTCACTCGTCCTCCAGGTTAACGTTAACATGCGGTTAATTATAGATTGTGACCTCAGTGGTTGCACACGGATGTTAAAGTCATTCATTTCCAGTAAGAATCACAATCTCTTGTGTTATGCTGAGAGGTTGTTCCAAAGCGCACTAAAGGTGTCCGAAAGTGCCACGTCGAAAGCAGTCAGAGACCAGAATTCTCCGAAGAACACTTCAAAGTTAACTTACCACTAAATATGGAAAACACTGCACTCAGTTGCTCTTCTTTAATTTCACCACTGTCCCTCCTCATCTCGCTTACCGGTCTATGGCACAGGAAGACAGCTCAACTGGCCTCTCCTCCGCCAGGGCGGGCTTGAGTACACCCAATATGACTCTGCTGTATTTTTAGTGGTCTCGCCTCAGCTAGGATTGCCTCTTTTCCATGAAAAAAATACTGACCAGGTGCTGTTGTTTTAAGAGTCTGGCAGGTCCGGGTTATGATACTAAATAGGATTTTAAACAAAACCATATATTTATTTGTAACATCACTTTTTGCCTTTGTCTCCTTTAATTATTAACCACGAATTGTTAATAGTTGCTTAGAACACATTAAAAACTGCTTTCTATTTATATGCTGTTTGAAGAATGTAAGGATAATGGATACAAATACCGTCTTTTAGTGATTTGGCTTGTTTTTGTACTAACCGAGACATAAAAATACTGATGGTGCTGAAAGAAAACTAGCCAGGTGGCAACCCTAGCCTCAGCAGTCTCCCCTCCCAGAGCATTTCACCACCACCCAGAATGGGAGCTGCAAGCACTGAACCCTTCTCTTGCCCGCCATGTGTGTTGCAAGAGTAGGTGCTGAGCTGCAGTGCCTTGTGTCCATCTCAGGTGAGTGGAGCAGCCTTTGAAGGACATTGACTTGACCCAGCCTGCTGAGAGACTGATTGACGGTATAACCTCCTAGTTGCACTTATTACGCTATGATGCTATAAAACTTGCTTTTAGGCTAGCACAGTCATGAATGATCAGAACAATGAGATCATCTTCTGAGCATCTGCAGTGACTCCCTTCTGTTACTGAGAACTGCAATCTCGCAGTCTGTCCCCGGTTAGTACCCTTCCATAAATGGTAATTTAGAGCAATTTTAAGATCCTCTTAGAGTTTCTCATTGCTCAAATGAGTGTAATGTCTAATATTTAAATGTTTCCCTCGTCTTTATTGCTTTATTTTGCTTGCGTGAAAGTGTCACTCATAGTTGTTGGTATGTAACTCATAATTACACTGAAATTATGAAAATGTCACACATAGCAATCTGAAACCTTGGCAGCTATGTCCCCTCAGCACAGCACTTCGGCCCGAGAGCTCGTTCAAGTTTCGTTACGCCACTGTTGACAACCTCCTGGTCCATGGGCAACTAGAGAGTTTGCCAGAGAGGTACTCTGTCGCTATTCTCTGCCAAACTCTAAATTAGCCCCCTGGTTTATCCAGGTGTGAGAAAATCAAACCAAATTTTATTGTGACGTAATTCGGCACAGTAAAATCACATTAGAGTTTGACTTCAGAAGCAATCGAGCTGCATTCCTTTGTTCCTGAAATAGGAACAGCTTACCATTTCCTCTCTTGCTCCAGCCATCACATCTCATCAGCAACCTAACCGAAATGTCCCAGCATACATTTATCATCTACTCAGAGCAGGCAGTAAATGTATGTGTTAAACCCCATCAGTGAATTTACCGCAGGTTAACTGTAAAATTACATGCAATTTTACTGTGTACTCATTACTATGGAAATTGGAATGAAGGCCTATTTCTACCTCTAGATTTCATTATTTTTTCTTGATTTTTACTATTTATTTTTAGGACAACAGAACATATGAAGCACAGATCCCTTATGTAAGGGATAGTGTTCGTTTTTATATTTGCTCACTTTATTCATAGGCATGTTACTATGTATGCACTGACGCAGCTGTTATCAGAATGCAAAATACACTTTACAAAGGGCTTGACAGGTTTATGTTGAAATAGAAAAAGAAGTTTACCAATTCAGCAACGCATCCCTGGGAACAGATCACAGTGAAAATGACTTCTTGAGATTTGATCCCAGCAAAATATCTCTTAAGATAAGATGGCTTTAGCAGGCTTAACACATAATTTGTGAAGAGATCATATTAGAAAAATATGGTGTGTTTTTAAAATGGTTCATTCATTCTTAAATATATTTAACACGTGTTAACAAATTTCATTTGTATTTAAATGTAAATATAAAAGATCTACTGATCTTACTATAAAGGTAAATTTGGACGTTTTGAATGAATTTGCGTTTTTACGGATCTCAAAAAGACATGCAATCATTTATGGGGACTAAAGGGCATATTTATGAGTCCCTTTGCATCGCATTTGCCCTACGCAATGTAGTGCAAGAGTGATGCAAATGTAAAAGGACATTTATAAAGCCACGCAAGGCCACTTTGCGTGGCCCTGTGTGGCTTCATAAATCTTGAGTAATGCAATGCTGCAGAAATCATTGTGTTGTATTACTCTGTGCCAGGGAGGCATCTCCATGTTCATTGTGTGGGTGTTCCCATGCAACATCCATAGATTTTGACACATTCTTAGATTTACCAGAAGTGGTAGACCTGGAATGTGCCAAAATCCTACACCTCCCCAGTTTAGGCGTAACAAGGAGAAATAAGCATATTTTTTTTTTCCTCTTTATATATTTCATCCTGCAGCACACATAGAAAGAGAAAAAAGCCTCTCAGGATTGTTTTTGTGCAGGAAGGCGTCTCTCCTTCATGGAATGCAGGCACCCTTGCACCATGGTGAAGGGTGCCTGAGTTGGTGCTAGGCTGCCAAAACGGCGCCAGTGCAAGGGAAAATGGTAGGCACAGTAAGGTGCCATAAATATGCAGCTAAGATCACTGCCACGAGTGTGGAATGAGCTAATATTGTAAAAAACACACCTGATTATTTGTGAAAAGAACCCTTTGCAACTGTCTGGCTCCTGGTGCAGGCTTCTCCCTGTTCATGCTGCTTCGAGTGTTTCCATGCTCCTCTGATGTTGCCTGTTGCATTTAAAGTTTAGAAATATTAAAGGTACCCCCATTTAATACAGTCAGTAGCTTCTAGTTAATGTCCCTGCTCATTTCGCCATATCAGAATTAGAAAATGGAAAAACTCCAGCTAAAATGTTTTTTTTTCAAAGCTGAAAACTGCTTTTTTTTTTTTCCAAATGAACACTTTTTTTATGTTAGATTGATTTTACCATTGAATTGTGCTGATTTATTTCCTGTTTCCCCCCCCAAAATACTTGTCCTCACAATTAATCCTTAGAGGCAGTTTTCATACAATAAATTATTGCTTATCACAAACCTTTCTCTTGCTAATGTTTTTGGCTCTGTCTTTTATGTTGTATGTGTTTTCCATAGCGTATTTTCACATGCTTTCACATCAAGTATATGCATGGGGATATCAACGCACCAAATCCATAGACATGTAAATATACTTCAATTGGTCCAATCCTGAGCCTTTGTTTTGGAAACACGCTAATGTTTTATTGTAGCATTTCAACTTTAATCTCATTGTTGGTGAAGCACATTTCTCATTCTGGCAGATGTTTGTAAAATTCCAGTTGAATGCATTTTCCAAGCGGATACTATTACCGAATGCGCGTTTAACAAATTTGCTTTACTGTTACCTAATGATCCAAATCTAATGCATTTCGCAAGGTAGCCACTGATCTCTAGCACCCTTGAGCCTGCTGTACACCTTAGAATTCACAAGGTAAATGAGAGCTTCCCATTTCCTTTGTGCACAAAAAAAGAAATAGTGTGGGTCTAGTGTAAATCTGTCCAAAAGTAAGATCCATTTTCGGGTGTGCAAATACCGAACATTCTGAGACAATATATTCAAAGTGATTTCTAATACATATCGTGAGCTATTCAAGCTCAGTTGTAGAAAGCATGATTTCCCCCATCTTGTGGGAAAAACCGATAAGATAATATCATAGAAAAGAAGACACGCACTATTTTATACAACAGTTGTCATACTTCTTTTCAATGTTATCCATGGTACAATGCGAGATCACTATGTGCTTTTTCTTTATTTTTTTTACAACTAATAGGCTGTACATTGATGCTCTCAAGCAAAATGCTATATTCACTTCATCAATTTAATTACCTATTTTGGACGTACAAATAGGTGTCATGGATACAAATAACAAAAAGATAATTTTACACTTGTAGATCTACCCACATGTAGATATACTTCTAGACCTAGATTTCATCCTGCACATTTTTGCTATTCATCAGTTCTGAGTGAAGATTTACACTTTGGTGTAGACTGCATGACTCCCTCCATTGATGAGGTGTTCGCCTAAGAATACATTTACAAGTGTAAAATTCATACAAATATCTTTTGATCTTTTGCTGGAAATCTTCTGTAACAGGAACAAAAAGTATAGAGAAATGTAATACATTTATTTTTAAAAATTGTAATATATTTTCATGTAATTAAAATAATGTATGTTAAACTGGAACTAAAGAAATAAAAGGTTACAGCACAATAATTGCAATGTATTTTGAATAATAAAACAATGTAAATATAATAACTACATGTATACATATTCCATTTTTAAGAATATTTAAAAACATAAACACTTTCACTAACATTTTTATTTTTGTTTAAAATGTAATAACCTTGGCAATGTAGATAATTATTATGGCTCCATTGATTTCTCCACAGGACTTGACTCCAATACTGGGCTGAAGTACACTTAGGCCTGTTTTAAAAACCATGACTGTAGTAACTTTAGAAATGTATTTTGTGATTTGCAATGGTCTTTCTTTTTTGTGGGTGTGTTCTGTATTAACATGTTCTTCCCAAACTCCCTCTAAATTTTCCCTTAACCTCCACAAATTTTGGAGTAATAATTTCCCATTTTCCACATTTTCACCACTCTCCAATCCCTCCCACATTTACTACAAAATAGTATATTTGCGTGCAATGATCACTTCTACCATGGTAGAAATGTCTGCACAGAAAAGATAGGAGTGGTGGAGGAGATGGTGTGAAATATCCATGTCTATATTTAATGATTCTAAAGATTAAAATGGTAAATAATGCAATAGAAGAAAAAGCAGGAGGTGCCTTAAACAATTATTGAGCAAGCCAACGGAATTTGTCAAGCCTTCATTATGAAACTGATGAGGAAAGAGGTTTTGAAAACTGGAACCATTTAAAAAAAATCATTTTTATTGATCGCTGTGATGAAAGAGATTATTAATCTAATGGGGACCGGTAATTTTTTTTAAGTGGTGAGGCATAAAAAACAGTGGGCTAGTGTCCCTGTTACTTACTTGTCATCTTCCTTTCTCTTAGTCCTAATTGTGCTGTATAACCATTCATTGCTCATGAGATGCATCCAACCTCACTGAGAAAGAAAACTAAAGAGCAAATATGCTAAAAAGCCAGTCTTGCATATCCCACCCGGATCCTTAAAAGTCACATCATCTTTCTGGAATACCTTGTTGAAGCCCAGATGGATCAAGGAAGGCTGGCTAGAACTTAATGAATGGTATGAGCAGTTACAAGGAGGACTAAGAATAATAAAGATTAGCCTTTTGTCCACCCTACTGGGCCAAGGTAATTACTCTGCTCCCCAGCAGAGGGAAAAAAGACTGGTCAATGCAAAAGGAGCAATTTCAATCATTGACCTAGTTCTGTTAGAGGAAAGGGATGTGGGTAAAATCTGTATCTGATAAATAGCTTGTCACTCTGCACTTTGGATGGGAAGGCCCATGTGCACCAGTACAAATAGGGAGTGCCAGACCTCTGAAGCCAACACTGTAGGGGCTTGCTAGTTTTGGTGGGAAGGGGTCAGGCAGTGATGGCAGCTAAGGGTCTTCAGAGGAGTTCTTTCCAGAACACGTTTCTATGTTGTATTGCCCCAGAATGTTGTGCAGGAAGTTTGAAACAGGTGTGTAGGGATGATGTGGCATTGCAGGATTAGCAAGGGGGGGACCTAGCCCATAAAAGTTTCCACCCATTTGAAAACCTCTATACTGCTCTGAAGAATTGCTAATTTTAAAATATTAAAAAACTATTTAACAAATTGCTGCATAGCACTTTTCTGTACATTAATAAGAAACACCTGGGATGGCCAAAGCATGGGAGTCGGCGTATCTTTGTTAATGTTATCTCTTTTTGAGAGGGGAGGTCCGTGAGGCCACCTCCAATGGCTTACTTTGCAGACCTGGGAGTCCAAATCTCCCTAAGGACCAATACGAACAAGAGGGCAGATATTTTATTTTTGTTTATTCCTCAGAGACTCCTTTCCCAAAGCAGTGACCAATTCACAAAGAAGGTTACAGACCTCCCATGCCTGTGTCTGGGGGAGTGAGGGCAGGCATGCCCAGCAGAACTGGCTGCTCCTGCAGCAGGACAAGAAGAGGAGTTGCTTCCGTGTGGCAAGAGCCCAAAAGAATGATGCCGGCTTTCACTTAGCACAGGAGCTTTGCACAGAGAATTGATGAGGTTGCTGTGTTCTTGGTGCTCCTTCTTTGCACCCATTGAGTGGAGAAGGCTGTTGGTTCCCCAGGAGGGAGCAGGGTCCCCAAGTGAACAAAATAAACAAAAAGAAACATAAGGTGGCAAACATAGATCAGAGTGACTAGCTCGTTTAATATTTACTTTCCCCAGCAGAGACCATCCCATAATGCCCTGCCAGAGCTTTATTTGCTTATTCCTGTAATCGTGGTGATGACACCAAGGAGGTGAAGGGGCACCACCAATGTTGGCCCAACATGTTTGGTGGGCTGCATGAGGTTCAGCAGCCTCCCTGTACTGTGTCTGTAAAAATTAACTCAAAGTCTCCTGCAACCTTGAAACAATAACCCCGAGGAAAGTTTGCTTCACATTTAGGCACTCCCAGGACTGAGCTTTTTCTTTGAGGTTCTGGAGTGTAGGGACACCTAGTGGTTGGTCCTATGGCTTTGATGTAGCAGAAATCGCATTTAAATTGCATGGGTTCACCATAATCATGTGTAGAACGTATCCACATATAATCATGCAATTATTATTAACATGAGGTGTTAGAATTGTGAAATGTATTAACGCAATTATGCAACATGCTTTAGTTTATGGATTAACGTCATGGAGAATTCACGTAGAAAATAAATGTTACAAGCAGAAAACAGGAAGAACTCGTATTTTACAACTGACACATACGTATATTGAATGTGCTTATTAATTATGTCATTTCACATGTAGGGAAATGTATTAGTTGAAATTGCCTTAATGTTATGTGAATCCGTAAAGCTTATATCATGTTTCTCTTATGTTAGCTGAAGTCCTAGGCCTGAAATACAAGTGCCTGGAAACTCTTGCTTTAAACTAATAGTTGAGGTTCATGTGCATTGCAGATTCAATTTTCCCACGTTTCCATTGCAGGCGGAGAATACATTCTTTAGGAAAAGTAATGCCTTTGTTTTACTAACCTAGGCAAGGAGAGAAGAAGTTACAATCGTTTGGCTTGGTTCGATAGAGGAAGGTTGTTGTGCTTCAAACAGGAGAAGGCATGGGAACCAAGGACAAATTGTATTGAGGAAGGTACACTGTCAACATCGTGGAAAGTTACCTTCAGAACTGTATTCTGGATGGTTGGCATGATCCGAACTGCACCATGGTTAGGTTATCCCTGAATAACTGGTTGTTGGAGTTAGGGGTAGTGTGCTACTCTTTTCTTGCTTCCAGAGAGAGAGCATCTTAGAACAAGCTCTGCCTTCTGTAGCTTCGTGCTTCTTGACCTGTTTATTGTGGAGAAACTTCCAAGGGAGACTCCACGTGGAGACACCTTTTACACTTCTTTCTGAAAATGCTTATTCAGGGATTTCACTTTAGTGCTAGAGTGGAGATAGGTTTATGCTTTTCACTCACTAACCTTTGAAGCAGGGAAATTTGGACTCATGCTTCCTGATATTCTGCATTGCACTTCTTGTATTAATTGTGTTGTTTATGTTGCATTGTCTAAACTGGATACGCAGATTTGACTTTATGCTGATTCCTATGTACTTCTATACTCTGGTGTTGAGGTATCTCTATGTCCAGTTGTTCTTGGCTTTGTAATAAATTAACTAACCTTAAGTAGTTGTCCGTGGTTTATTCTGTATCAATGAGAGTTTTTGGTTAATCCATTTGTTTTTCTAATGGTTTTCCTCCCCTCTACACTTTCAAGCAGCTAAAAAGTTCCTTTGGAGTAAGACTCTAGAACGACCTTGAACTTATGAGCCCAGCCCTTTTATCTGGCATGTAGGAAGAAACATGAAAGACTCTTACATGTTTATGTTTTGAATCCAAATGTGTTATTGATAATATGAAGATGAACAAATAGGGCCTGATTCACAAAGGTAAAGTTACAGTTTTATGTAGGCTTAAGAATTTTTGCAATTCAAAAATCAATTTTAGAAATAGTATCTTTATCTCTGTATATCTTTTTGTGTGTGGAGTCTCTAACACTAGTGCTGAGATCTGATGCCGCGACGACAGTCTCTTTAAAAAAAAATATTTTAATCAGATTATGTAGAGTGTATTTTTTTAAATAAAAGTGATAATGAATTTGTTTTAATGTATTGTGTTAATCATGATGATAAAAATAATCGATTGACTAATAAAATTGGTAAATAGCACATTCCTTTGTACTTGTTCTGTTTTTAACTAAGAAGCATTGTATAGTAATGGCTATGTAAATTTGGTAACCTGGCAAGACTACATCCTGTACTAGTCCATTTCTGGAGATAATGCATGTTGTATAGATCAGTGGTTGGAAGATATCGATCTTTCCCACTTATAACAGAAGGAAAAGGGAAGTTTGTTCTTTAAGATTTTATAATGCATGCCACAATATAGATGTATAAAGCTAGGCTTACTATTACCAGGTATGTTCTACTTTGCGAACTCGAAACCTCCAACATGGCCTCCACATTATGTACATTTAGTTGAAGATGCTCTCTTGTCGGCCACTTGCGGGTGCAATTACTTCTAACATGGCTGTTTCATATTGCAGTTGAGTCCAGCTGCTTGGGACACCTTCCATTAATTTTACAAATGTGGTCTAGCTGTACGAGTGTTCTAGCATACATATCACATTTAATATTAAGGTACTTGACAGGGTGGGTGTTTTTAAGTCTGTGCCTGTCTGTTGAGAGCAATGCTGTCACTTCTTTCTCCATGAGGCCTCTTCCTTTGATACTGTAGGAAGAAATGATTTATGCTGAGATCTTGAGGGCTTATTTATCTGAAGACAACGCAGGGCAACAAGCAAAATTGCTGCACTGCGTGAACAAGAGAGAGCTGAAAAGCACCCTATCTTAAGCTCTCTCCCTGCTCTGGTGCACTTATGGCTGCCTCACGCCAATGCAGGCACCCTTGCACCATGGTGCCTGCTTTACAGGCAGCATTATTTTTGCAGGAAGGGACACCTTCCTGCATTAAAACAGTCCAAAGAGGCATATTCTTCTTTTAATGTGTGATGCAGAATTCATCACGCATAGAAAGAGAAAGTAACTCCTTATTACGTCTGTATGTGGTAGGTGTACAAATTATACACAAGTCTAAATTTACAAACCTTAGTAAATCTAGAATTGCGAGAAATCCATGGGTGGATGCACAGGAATGCCCATGCGCCACCCATGGAACGCCTACCACTAAGAAATGTAACGCAACACAGCACAAACTGCTGCATTGCCTTAAATTGCTTTTCAAAGCAATACAAGAACACGCAAATCAGCCTTGCATGGCTTTGTAAATATCAAATAAGCAAGGGTAACAACGGCTTGGTGCATCTTTGCCCCCCTGGGACCTTTTGCATTGAAATGTGGGAAGTGAATGTTGTGCCATTTATGGAACAGTGGTGACGAAATATCGTGACATGGGGGCATGATGGATGGCTTTCTTTAGTCTTTTCCGTACGTAATATAGATATATTTTTAAGCATCCCGATCATTTTGTGTTTGGTTATTGTAAGAAATTGTGTTACTGGTTGAGGGGGTAAAACCCTACTCAAGCAGCACCCACAGTCGTTGTCAGGGTGAAGTTAAAAGCAAACATAATTTACCCTGTTTTTCCTTTCTGGGCTCTATATGCCTTCTCCTTTGTATCTCTCAGCCTGTTTATGGTTTCCTTTTCTAGGTATTTCTTTTTTCTCTTTCCATAGTCCATGTCTTTCGCTCTACTGGGTAACACCTTACATCAATGCAAAGTCACAAAAAGTATGAAACTGGAGCAAGGTGTTGCTAACGTATTTACTTTCCAATTCAAAAGTTGTTTTGAGATGGAAAGCAGGCCATTGAATTAACACAATAGCTCCTTGCACTACGTTGGGGTGCCCCATGGGTGGAACATAGGCATTCCCAGGATGTACACCCATTGTTTTTTATGGAAAACTAAGTCATAATAATGGTAAACAAGACTTTACACAAAAATAATGCATCTTCACGGCAGACACTAACAAGGATAAATCTGCGTATTTTTCCTAACTTTTTTACACATAGCATGCATGCTGAAATTTAAATCACAAAAACAGTGTGATAAAGTTTTAAAGTATGTCTAAGCCTAGAATTTTGTGTTGGAAGTGTGCCCCTTTGAGTACAGGATGCATGCTATACATTACACACCCTTACACACCTTTACACTATGGTGTCTAGGCTGCCTATGCATGGCATTAGGCAGCCTGAAACAACCCCAGTGCTTGAGAAGTGAACAGAAATCCCGTAACTCAATATATATGGCACTGCCCTGCTGTCTCTTCCTTGCACAACACAGTGACCTAAGTAGCTGTGTTGAGTTGCATAAAAAAATGCAAATCATCTAAGCCTCTGTCAAAGATGAGCAAATTGTGTTATTACGCTCAAGCGTTCTTTTTACAAGTATGAAATGTGAGTGTGGGGAGAATGAAAGCATAGGCAGTGCAGCTTATAGGCGTATAGTTCCACATGCAGTGTATTCTCTCATGCACCACTTTATACTGAAAATTCAAACTATCTGTTTGATAATATGGTATGTTCTGATGCTCCGTCCATCCCACCCCCCCCTTTTAACTGCTTTGTTTGCCATAAGTTGGCAGGGTATGCTCAGACGTGAGTCCCTTGCTCACTTTGCCACTGGATTCAAGCAAGCCTGGCTGAAGACGGCTGAAATGCCAGAAACCGGTCCTAGGAAGCTTGTTTCCGGTCCAGGGAAGGCATGGCTTGGCAGTTCGGGCTGGACTGTTCCCATGAGGCACAGGGTCAGACTGTTTTGCATATAGCCATGTCTGAACTGGGGTGGCAGAGTGGGCTAAAGAACGGTGATGGATAAAACCCAGATATGTTGACTGGGTGTGAGTGTTTGATTGGTTCTGACGCTCCGTCCATCACCACCCCCTTTTGTACCGCTTTGTTCGCCATAAGTTGGCAGGGTATGCTCAGACGTGAGTCCCTTGCTCACTTTGCCACTGGATTCAAGCAAGCCTGGCTGAAGACGGCTGAAATGCCAGAAACCGGTCCTAGGAAGCTTGTTTCCGGTCCAGGGAAGGCATGGCTTGGCAGTTCGGGCTGGACTGTTCCCATGAGGCACAGGGTCAGACTGTTTTGCATATGGCCATGTCTGAACTGGGGTGGCAGAGTGGGCTAAAGAACGGTGATGGATAAAACCCAGATCTGTTGACTGGGTGTGAGTGTTTGATTGGTTCTGACGCTCCGTCCATCACCACCCCCTTTTGTACCGCTTTGTTCGCCATAAGTTGGCAGGGTATGCTCAGACGTGAGTCCCTTGCTCACTTTGCCACTGGATTCAAGCAAGCCTGGCTGAAGACGGCTGAAATGCCAGAAACCGGTCCTAGGAAGCTTGTTTCCGGTCCAGGGAAGGCATGGCTTGGCAGTTCGGGCTGGACTGTTCCCATGAGGCACAGGGTCAGACTGATTTGCATATGGCCATGTCTGAACTGGGGTGGCAGAGTGGGCTAAAGAACGGTGATGGATCAAACCCAGATCTGTTGACTGGGGGTGAGTATTTGATTGGTTCTGACGCTCCGTCCATCACCACCCCCTTTTGTACCGCTTTGTTCGCCATAAGTTGGCAGGGTATGCTCAGACGTGAGTCCCTTGCTCACTTTGCCACTGGATTCAAGCAAGCCTGGCTGAAGACGGCTGAAATGCCAGAAACCGGTCCTAGGAAGCTTGTTTCCGGTCCAGGGAAGGCATGGCTTGGCAGTTCGGGCTGGACTGTTCCCATGAGGCACAGGGTCAGACTGATTTGCATATGGCCATGTCTGAACTGGGGTGGCAGAGTGGGCTAAAGAATGGTGATGGATCAAACCCAGATCTGTTGACTGGGTGTGAGTGTTTGATTGGTTCTGATGCTCCGTCCATCACCACCCCCTTTTGTACTGCTTTGATAATATGGTAAAGCAAGGCCTATCACATTTATATTGAATCTGGGCATACAAAAACGGGTGCTAGATTGTTTTTAGGTACTTTTATGTAACGTAGCTCCAGTAGACAATGTTTTGTCACCATGTGTGAATGTAGAAAATGTATTTAAGGCTAATATGCTCTATATGGTCCTTTAGAACGTTAAGGGTACACATTCTGTGTTATTGACTATGGTCTTGTTGCATAGCCTCTAGCCCAGGCTTTCTGTACAACTGCCCAGCATTCATTGTGATGAGGTTGCTGGTACTCATTGTGATCACTGCCTGGTCTCTTTTTTAAAATCTCTGTGATGCAGCTTTATATTTCCCAACTACACTTTCCCCTTCGTCATCTTCCCTCCTTTTGAATCAAAGATCTAAAGCCCTCAAGACTTGAGTGAAACCATGACCTGCTCAGAGCTGGTTGTAAAGGTATGATGTAACACCTCTTAGAATATAAAGTTGTGTGTGGTTTTATGACTGCAAACATCGCCCTCACACCATTATTCCCCATTTAATGTGGTTTTGCTCATATTTGGATGGTACTGGTGTAATATTTCTGCAAGGTAAAAGTAGAGTAACATGCAGTTTTACTGTTCCCCCAGTATTGTGCAATGTTTAATTCAGGTCTTAGCGTTCAGCACTTCAGTGTCTATCAGCACCCCCATCTTGACTGCCAATGTCATACTAGTTCAATTTGTTATATTATCCATGCAGAGTCAATAAAGGCCATCCCATGCATTAAAAAGTAAAGAAAGGAGAAATGACAGAAACAATGCAATACTGCTATTTGATTAATTAATATATAGTTCATGAATGAAAGATGACCTATAGTTCATTGTAGAAAGAAAATCTCGTTAGCATTCAAAATATTCCAGTACAGCAATTCCTTTTGATTTCTCACTTCTCTCTTAAAAGGTACGTGGATTCTGGATATGAGTCTGTCGGTACCAAAAGTTCAGGGGTGTTAACGTGTCTCTAGGTTTAGGAGACCTGTGTCCTTGCACTTTTGGATTTTCAAAGTGCTGGTATTGGAAGTGCTTGAGTGCCACGGATCATGTTGTTCCCTTTGGTTTCTCATTTCTATCTTAAAAGGTCTCGGCACCGGGCCATTAGTCTATCAGTGACAAAGGTTCTGGGATCTTAATGTTTCTCTAGGTGGGTAGATCCTTTGGCCTTGTACCCTTGGATTTCCAAATTGCTTAGTGCTGGTACTGGAAGTGCTCGAGGGGCATGGGATCTTGCTATTTAATGACATCCCCACGTGTATAACAGGTGTCATCACTTCGATCATTAAAGGAACTGACCCTCTAATTGATTTGGGCCATGGGGAACACATAGCATTACATTGTCCCATGTGGGAACAAGGAGGGACACTCTTACACCACCAAGTGCCGCTGCACCCCTCCGGTACTGGTGCAGCAACTCATTACGGAGATGTGTGGCTCAATGGTTAGAGCGGCAGACCCTGATGCAGAGATCTGGCCCGGTACCAGGGTTCAATTCCCGCCTCGGGGGCTTTTGGATTCAATTTCCCCAGACCTGATAATTCTCGCCTTGGTGCCTATTCTAATCATGGGTCCCACTGTGCAACTCTAGGCAATAGGTTGCTTAATCTCCACAACGGCCCCACTGCGCTAGGATGCCTGGCTTCATCTTGGGGGTGCCCAGGAGTGGACATCTCACAGGAAAACCAGGAAGGGTTCCACAGCGGTATGAATACAACGCTACGAGACCCCTGGGTAGAAGTACGCTATATAAGTACAAATACATTTACATTTACATTATTTACCATGTCCAGGCCTCTAAAGCAGTCCAGCATGAAATATACTGATGCCCAGCCCCTGTCTATGATCATCTGATGTTTACTTTATCTGCAGTGGTGTCACTTTTTCTGCAATGGGAACGGTCACTGAACTCCAAGATAGCTTGCAATATCATTTTCATGTGCAGCTGGGAGTTTATTTTATTCTATGTTCAATACACAATTAAAGAAAGAAGAAGACGTCTTTTCTTTGCAGAAGATTTATTTTTCAATACGTTAGCCTCTTCTTTATGACCTCCTTTGAACTTTAGCCACTCGTCATTTCGGAGAGTGTCCCTACCACTTCATCAAGGCTAAAAACAACAGAACCAACTACCATTGTAGTATTGTATATGATCGTGTAGAAGCAAGGGGTCGCAAGCCCCACAATCAGTGACAGTAGCGTGCGCCATCTTTAATTAGTGTGGAAAGCATTAGTAATAATTTATAGAACCCCATGAACAAAAAATTTCTGTATATTACTGTAACAAGAAAATGGTTATAGGTACATTACATTGAAGTATTGAGATATGTTTTATTCCTATTTTCATGCTGTGTATCACATAAGCTGTGAAGAAATTTGATTGTCTTTTAGTGCTGTGGGAAAGGCAATATTTAAATGGTTACCCTTAAACCCCAAAACTCATGCATGGCAAGACGTGTTTTAGTATGTGAACAAACAAATCAAGGGTCCTTATTTCCATTTGTGTATCACCAGTATAAATGGAACAATACCTATTCAAATATTAATAATAAAAATAGTAAAGTCGAAAGTACAAATAAAGAATTTAACATTGTTGATGAAAAAACACATTTTCTCAATTCTCTCACTCAACATGGCCTGATTCTGTAAACGGGGGCGTTTGCGACCACAAATATGCATTTTGTGATGTAAAAAATCCACATTGTGAGAATCACTATTTGGGTTTTGCAATTCGGTATTTGGACGGGGCGTGTTGAGGACCTACCTTTCTAATACCAAATTGGAATGGTTTGCACTAATGTTTTACAACCGACATGCAGTCGCAAAATATTCGCAATATACCGCCAATTAAAAGTCGGTGGTAACCCGTTCGCAAATGGGAACGGGTCCCATGAGAACCCCTTCCTCTTTAAAAATGGTTGGAAACATATTTTTCAAGAGCAAGAAGCGGTCCAAGGGACTGCTGCCTACACTTAAAAAATGAAACTTCAAAGTTTCATTTTTTCTCTTTTTAAACACAATCTGTTTTCCTTTAAGGAAAACGGATTGCAATTAAAAAAAGATTGCTTTATTTAATGGAAATCACAGACATAGTGGTCTGCTGACCCCAGCAGGCCACCATCCATGTGATGACAGCGAATCCCAGTGGGTCACAAATTGCAACCTACCTCAATAATATTCATGAGGTAGGTCTATATGCGATCCAGTACGAATTGCTAATGAAACTCAAAAGAGTTCCATACATTAGGAATAGCGATTCTTAATTGCGATTCACAAAAAGTCACAATTAGGTAGTTACTATTCCTATTTTAGTACATCTGGCCTTTGGATTGGTATATTGCTTGCCAGCAAAATACTAGGCTCATCGTGATATAGAGGTTCACTTCATGACTACATCCCTATGACAAGGTCATGACACTGCTGATGGTCAATGGCAGTTGATTTCAATAATGACGGTCATCACATTTGATGGTAATATATTTATAAAGCGTTACTAATACTAATAGGTGTCTAGGCGCTGCCTTCAGACAAACAGATCTAGCTGGAATAATTAAGATTCACATGTTGAAAAGCCAGGTCTTTAGGCCCTTTCTAAATTTCAGCAGATTAGTTTCTTTTTTTAGTGCGATTGGCAAGGAAATCCAGAGTTTGGCCGTAGTGATGGTTAAACTCCTGCCACCCCAGTTGGCCCTGCGCACTCTGGGGAACCTCGGTCTTCGAGGAATTGAGCTTTAGACAATTGTCTACCATCCAGTTTCCTATGTGACTCATACAGTCATCGAATCTGGTGGCTGTAGAGCTAGTTAAACTATTTACAGAGACAATTATCTGCGTATCATCTTTGTTAGGATGCTAACGTTCTCATTGACAAAGGAGGATAGCTCCATATTAATTGCTTTTTCTATCACATTTGAATGAAAAGAGAGTCTAGATGTGGGTCTATAGTTGAGGGTGTCCTTAGCATTCAGGTTGGATTTTTTTAATAGTGGCAGGATGGAAGCCTTCTTCCACTGCGTTGGGAAGGGCCCTAGAGTAATCATTGAGTTGAAAATGGCAGTGAGAGGGATATCTATGGTTTCTGGGTACAAGTGTAGAATTCTTGGAGGACAGGGATCTGAAGGAGATCCTGGTTTGATTGAAACAATAATTTGTGATGTCTGCTCTATAGTCAAACTGCTAAAAGAGGAAAGGGTTGGACTTACAGATCCTTCTGAGGGTTGTGCTTTGTTCTGTTGAATTGGAGTCTGTGCCAGGCACTTAACCCTGAAGCATAAAGGTGTCATAAACCAACTTGACCTTATGCTGAAATGATTCGGCTAGGGAGTTGCAGAACTGCTGACTGGTATTAAGATCCTGTGATACTGGAAGTTTAAACAGGCTTTTTACTGTGGTAAATGGATCACTGACAGAATATCGAGGAGCAAAATATCGACCTGCCAAAATATCGATGAAAAAATATGGAATGACAGAATATCAACTTCACATCTACAAACAGGTAAGTACAAAAATATCAAATCCAAAATATTGTTGTAAATATTATAGTTTGTTAAAATATCGAATTTTTGAAATGTCTTAAAAGTAATGTAAAATAATGAAAAAATGAGTATAATAAGTTAAACATACTTAAAAATACTTAAATAACCTTAAAATTAATAAATAATTAATCTAAATAAAAAAAAGAAACATGCATTTTTATTTTTTAATACATATATATGTTAACTTAATATTATTAAAAAATATTCAATATTTTTAGTGTTGGATAGCGTAGGGGTAACAATTACTATTCCCACTCCAGAGAGTGCAACAGTAGGGAAAGTGTCGGACAGCGTAGGGGTAAAAAATATTATTCCCACTCCAGTAGGTGCAACAATAGGGAAAGTGTTGGGCAGCATAGAGGTAAAAATTACTATTCCCATTCCAGAGAGTGCAACACAAGGGAAAGTGTTGGATAGCGTAGGGGTAAAAATTACTATTCCCACTCCAGTGAGTGCAACAGTAGGGAAAGTGTTGTATAGATTAGGGGTAGAAATTACTATTCCCGCTCCAGAGAGTGCAACAGTAGGGAAAGTGTTGGATAGCGGGAGGGTGAAAATTACTATTCCCACTCCAGTGAGTGCAACAGTAGGGAAAGTGTTGGATAGCGTAGGTGTAAAAATTACTATTCCCCCTCCAGTGAGTGCAACAGTAGGGAAAGTAATGATTTAATAATTAAATATATATAAATAAATTATCAATACCAATAAAAATGTCTTAAAAATTAATTACCAATTACAAATTATTTAATAATTAATTAATTATAAATTGCAATAAATATTAATTATTAAAAATTAATGACCTATCGATAATTAATTAACGACAAATTAATTTTCAATACCAAAAATTAGTAAGTAATACAAAAGTATTACCAATTAATAATTAATTAACAGTAAATTAATTAGCAAAACACAAAATAATTTTAATAATTACTTAATTACAATTAAATTACTTCCCACCCTATTCCCCTATAAACCCACAACCCGCTACAGAACTAAAACGCAAAATTACATTTAAAATATCTAATAATTCCTAAAAATTAATATTTAATTTACTATAATTAAATTACTTCCCAAACTATTTCCCTATAAACCCACAACCCGCTACGAAATTAAATTACGCAAAACTTAAATAACATAAAATTCATTACTTTAAAAAAATTCAAACATACATTACAAAAATAATACATACTTTTAACACATATACTAACACTTAAAACACTATAAACAAATTTGATATTTTTAACAACTATATTACGACTGTCTATATTACTAACTTCAATATTATGAAAATCGATATTTCTTACCTGAATTTTGATATTCTGCACCACTATATTTTTGCACTTCGATATTCTGTCCATTCTATATTAAAAACTCGATATTCTGTCCAGTCGATATTTTTTTTCGATATTGTGACTAGTTGCCGTGGTAAATAAGGCTTTAGGACACCCATTTGCTTCTTCGATTTTCTCAGTAAAATAAGAGGCCTGTTCCTGAAGGATAAGGTTCTTATATACTTGGAAGGACATTCTATATTCTGTTTTGGTGTGTCGGTTGTTATCTAGTCTCCATTTTCTCTCTAATCTGCGGCATAGTGGTTTCTGGGCTCTGAGGGTATCATTGAACCAGGGTTCTGATGGAGAGCACCTGGATCGCCGACGGTTACATGGAGGAGCTCATTGCAGTGTTGCAGAGTCAAGCCAGGAATGGTAGTTTGTTGCTGCTTGATCAGGATCAGTAGAAGTAACCAGGAGAGTATGCAAAAGAAGAGAGTTAAGCTGTTTAGCTTCTAGTTTATTCCAGGGCCGGCTGGTCAAAGACTTTACGGGCTGTTAGTGAGGTACCTTTCGTGACAATGAGATTTCAGAAAAGACAGCATCATGATCCGACCAGGTGAAAGGGAGAGATCCGGTCCCATCTTAGATGTGGAATATCTGAGAAAATCCCATCCAAACAGTGCCCAGCAGTGTGTGTTGGACCTTTAACTAATTGACATAGTCCTGCCCTGGCCATTTGATCGAGAAACAGTTCAGTGTCATGATCCGTGATATTATCCATATGAGAATTGAAATCTCCTAAAATGGAGAGATCAGCCTTGTGTACTAGAAGATGACCTAGAGTGTCAAAAAATGAAGAGATCGGGCTAGGTGAACAATTAAGTGATATGCCATTAAAGGAGTATTGACTATCCAGTTCAATATTAAAGTCAAGGCCTCACAATCCAAATTGTCCGGTAGAGCTATGAAACACGATTTAAAGCCCGTTTTAAGAATTAAGGCTATTACTCCACCTTCTTTTCCGACTCTGTCTACTATGAATTTTGAAACCTTCAGGTATAGCCAGGAGTAGAGCCGGGTCAGATGAATTGTCAGCCCATGTTTCAGTAACAAAGGCGATTTCAATTTGATGTGATTCTAAGAATTCACGAAATACAATTGCATTATTTACCAAGGACCTAGCATTATTAAGCACGCAAAGGATTAGGGCTTTCAACTCTCCTTTGGAAGGAGGGATGGAGGTGGGAGGTCTGGGATGGGCAGAGAAAGATTCTGAATAGTGAGGTCACAATGAGAACAGTAAGATATACCGGGAGCTGAGCAGGGATCGCAGCATGGGCCAGAGCAAGTCTTACCTAGTGGTTTTAGCCTCAGCAGGGCTTCCCTGGAGTAATGAAGTTTAGGCATTAAGGACGAGATAACTGGCTTCAAACCAGCAGCGTGGCTGGCGCTGAGTGCGGTCTTAGTGCGGACGGGCGCAGACGGGCTTGCCTTTGGCGCGCCCGCTGTGCGGACGCGCTTTAAGTCCGGTTTTAAAGGCCAGCATCGAAGGGTGGATTGGGGGCATGAGAGGGATATGGCCACGGGTGCTGCAGTGTGCGAGGGCTCAATAAAGAAGAAAGAGTGAGGGCAAATTAAAAATACACTGCAGTCCAGGTACCCCGGCTGCGCTAACAAGCTGCCTTGTGAGATGCAGCTACTGCGAGAAGAAAAGCAGTTCAAATAAACCTGAGGAAGATTAAAAGCATAAAAAAATTAGAAGGCCACCTCTCCAAGATGGCGGCTGCTATCGGGAGCCAGGCAACTCCCCAGCACTCTAGTGCCTACAAGGAAATTAAAATGAAATTAGAGATCAGGTATGTGGCATCCAAAATGTCATTGAGGGCTGCGTGGATGCACTTTTAGTTCAGTTTTAAAGGCTGGCTTCGGAGGGTGGATTGGGGGCGTAAGGGGGCGTGGCCACAGGCGCTGCTGCAAGTGAGGGCTCAATAAAGAAGAAACAGTGAGGGCAAATTAAAAATAAATTGGGGTCCAGCTACTCGGGCTGCGCTCACAAGCTCCCTTGTGAGACGCAGCTACTGTGAAAAGAAAACCAGCTAAAATAAATGTGAGCAAGATTAAAATCATAAAATAATTAGAAGGCCACCTCTCCAAGATGGCGGCTGGTATCAGGAGCCAGGCAATGCCCCGGCACTCTAGTGCCTACAAGGAAATTAAAATTTAATTGAAGATCAGGTACGTGGAGCCCACGATGTCATTGGGGGCTGCCAATTTACCCACAACGCAGTGAGTATACTACTTACTGATTTTACATAGTATATCTTTACACCAAGTCAAGACTGGGCCCCTTTGAAGAAGAGCGAAGCAGAGCAAAACAGTAATATTATTGAATAAAGGGTACCATTCGAGCACAAAATACCATTTGCGCTGACTAGTAAATAACATGTGCTTCTTTGTGTCACTTTGCATCACTACCCCGGCGTAAAAGGAATAGTAAATCTGGGCCTGTGCTTGTGTAGTAAAAGTTGCACTAACTCTTCCTTTTTTCTAAATTACAGCACTGCAGTCTGTTTACCACCTTGCACTCTGACTGCATAAAACTATCCTGTACTGTCCTAAAGGTGTTGGTATGCTTCCCTGAGGGCATGAACAGAATTTTGAAAACAACGGATTGATCTTTAGACACGTGCCCTCACCACAGTGAATGAAAAAATAATAATAAAGACATATGTCCCTGCAATGGTCACTCTTATCCCTGGCTGGTTGTTCACAAAAATTGCCATCATTTGATTGAGCCCTTTTGAATTCTATTTATATTGATGAATAATATAATCTGTTCAGTACATTAAACAGACTGCAATCCCGAATACCCAGCTTGGGTTTAGTAAAAATAAATGCAACTTAAATGGATTTAAATTGTGGATAACTGCTCTCCCTTGGAGGACATCAAAATGGCTCCTGTCTGAAGATTCATTGTAAAGGAACACTGACCTCTGGGTCTTATGTCGGCTCGCACATAGTAATGCAAATGAATTACTCTGCCATGTGTACTTCCTGCCCTCCTCTTCAAAACTTACAAAAGTGACCATATAGAGCTCTCTGACTTACAGGGCCTATTCTGCATTGGCCAACATTTGCCAGAATATGCTCCATAGGGACCACCAGTACTCTTCCAAATACGTGACGCATTCCAGACTCCGAGTTTTGATAGTTTTCACGAGTTATACAAAGTTTCGCTGGTAAATGTATTATCTGCAGTCAATTACGAGTGAATTTACCAGGGCCCAAGTATTATCAATTTCTTTGCACTAAATGTATGCACTTCAGAGAAGTATGACATTGAGACGGCATTGCCCAGCTAGAAATGTGTGATGTTCCGGTAAGAATAGTTGTTTTGGTTCCTAGATCCGTGGCACTCGTGTATCCCAATGACATTACAAGTCCGCTGAGTTTCAAATAAACTCAAAACAAACTTCCCTAATATTTAAATAGCCGAGGACATTTGTTTAATTACTATAAAGATGGTGTCACTTAGGCAGCCTTTAATTAAGACATTCAAAATGTTACTTTATTTTAATTCATTTAAAAAAAAGATATTATTCCATGGATATCAAAACTTTAAAAAGCACTCTCTTCTGCAGGTACTAGCCGTCCATTGGACCGCGCGCTCTTCTCATGGCCACTAAAATTATAAAGCTGTGAAGGTCCAAATTGCGAGGCAGTTGACTAAATGTTTCTGTAATTAGTTGCCGTTTCAACACACATTGACACAAAAAAGGATCCAAACGTTGAGCATAACACAAAAGTTTAATAGAAAAGTATACATGTTAAGCATAGATCTGAAATGTTTAGTTACTTACTGGTAATCTTCATTACCCCGATAAAGGTCCTCCTAGTCCCAGTCCTTACACAAGTGAGGCAATCCTGCCTCACGGCAGGCTAGTCCAAAACGCTAGTATTTCTTTTTTAATTTTATTATATAAACCCATCCGACCCACTGTCATGCCTGTTATCTGCAAGTCCAGACACAAACACTGTGGGATGGAGGGAGGGAACAGGAATCGAACAAGGAGGACCTTAATCGGGGTAATGAAGATTACCGGTAAGTAACAAAACATTACCCAGTCATAAGTCCTCCTCGTCCCAGTCCTTACACAAGTGAGGACCTCACAAGCAGAAAAGATGAAGAAAAATGCTGGACACCAAGGATCCATGCAAAAGTACAAAATATATAATTAAACAAATGATTAAGACACAGCAGCGTTCATAACACCAACATTCTCCACTGAGGCAGGCAAGACATCAAGGCAATAATACCAGACAAAAGTATGATGGGACTGCCAGGTAGCCGCCCTACAAATCTCCTGTATAGAAACCCCAGCCACCTCAGCCCAGGAAGCGGCCACAGAACGCATCAAATGCCCCTGAACCTGAGCTGGATGAGGCAAACCCACAGACTTATAGGACTGGCAAACCGCCAAATGCACCCACCGACTGATGGTGGAAGGAGACACCTTCTTCCTCCTGGCCACATCACCACAGGAGACAAACAGGGCAAGAGAAAGAGGAAAAACAAGGGTACACAGGAGGTAAACCTGAAGTACTCTGTGAGCATCCAAGGTAGAAGGAACAAGTGTATCCCATTTCCCAGGAAAATCAGGAAGAAAAACCTCCTGCTGCAAATGGAACTTGGAGGAAACTTTAGGGAGAAAAGCTGGGTCGAGCCGCAAAACCACCCTGTCCTGCAAGAACTGCAAATAAGGAAAGGAAACAAGCAAAGCACCCAACCGTCTAGCAGAGGTGATAGCCAAAAGAAAATCCACTTTGGCAGACAACCACAAAAATTAGTCTCTAACGAAGGCTCAAAAGGCGGCAACTGAAGTCCCTTCAGAACAGTTGGCAAATCCCAAGAGGGCACAATTATAGGAGTGACCGGACAATGAAGCAAAAACTCCCCAGAAGCCGACTCACCAAAGGAGCAATACCCTCCAAGGAGGCCCCCGGACCTCTACATGCCCGAACCGCAGCCCACTGGGCAGTCAAAGTAGAAGGGGAAATCTCTTTCAAAAATCCATCCCAAAGAAACTCAAGAATAGAGGCCAGATCACCAACCACAGGATCCACGCCATGAAAAGAGCAACAATTGACTAAAGGACCCCAATGCTTACTATAGGTCTTAAGGATAGAAGGCCTACTGGATCGCTGGATATCACAGGCCACCAAAGAAGAACAACCCAAAGCTTCTAACGTCAAACGTTCAAGAGCCAGGCTGTCAGATGTAACTGACAAAGACGAGGCAAAGACAGAAGTGGGAACTGAAGCGGAGATGGGATCAAGGGAAGCCAGACAAACCTGCCCCGAGCAAGCAGCATGAACAGCGAAGGCCTAAAAGGAGCCATCAAGACCACAGACACCTTCTCCACCCGAATCTTCTGCAGCACCCTTGGGAGGAGAGGAATCGGAGGGAGGCATACAGAAGGCCTGGGGGCCAAGGAATCGAGAGAGCATCCATTGCCCACGCCTGAGGACAAACCATCTCGGAAGAAAACTGAGGGAGAAGGGAGATGTGCAGGGAAGCAAAAAGGTAAATCCAGGGAATCCCGAACCAAAGACAAATGTCCTGGAATAGTGGATGAGACAGATGAAACTGAACGGAGTATGGAAGGTTTGCGGCTCAAGCTGTCCGCATGAAAGTTCAGGTGACCCCGAATGTAAACAACCCTTAATGCCAACAGGTGAGACTCCACCCAGGCACAAATCATGGAAGCCAGAAGATTCAGAGATGCGCACTGGGTCCCCCCTGGCCATTCAAGTAACAGCGAGACACCTGATTGTCGGTACGAACCAACAGATTTGCCCCCTGGAGGGAAACCTGAAAGAACAGTATCGCCTGCCAAATGGCAGCCAACTCCCGCCAATTTGAGAAATGGGCGCTGTCCTCCAGAGACCACTGAAACTTGTCCTCCAAGGACCCCAACATGCACCCTCAACCCCAAAGATGGCATTCTTTGTCAACAACAGGAGAGGAGGAAGCTGAAGATGCACCCTCTTCTCCAGATTGAAAATGCAGAGCCATCAGCCCCAGTCCCGAACCAGAACAGGGAAGAGAGGAACCAGAGTGTCGTACCCGGCATGGGAGGGGTCCCACTGAGACAACGGATGATTCACCAAAGGCTTGAGGTGCAGGCGAGCCCAGGGAACCACAGCCATGGTTGTAGGCATCAACTGCTGGACCCGCAACTAAACCCGAGCCGAGGCAGATGGGCAACTCAGCAGGTCCTGCAGAAGAAGCTATAGAGAAGAGATACAAGCAGGAGTGAGAAACACTGCCCTCAATGTGTTGAAAATTCCCCTGATAAACTGCAGTCTCTGAACAGGGATCATATGAGACTTCGCCATATTCAGCTTCAACCCCAAACCCTGGAAAATGGCCATTGTCACCTCCACTGCCAGAAGAGCCTTAGGAAGATAGCAAGCAGAGATCAAACAATCAACAATACAGGGAAACACAGAGAAACCTTGAAGCTGCAAAACCCCTACAGCAGGAGCCAATACCTTGGTAAAAGTCCGGGGAGCAGTAGAGAGGCCGAAAGGCAACAACTGAAACTGGTAATGGACCACGTTCAGTACAAACCTCAGAAACTGCTGGCTTCCTGGATGGACAGGGAAACAAAGATAGGCATCTTCTACGTCCAGAGAAGCCAAAAAATCACCCTTTTGGATGAGGGGAATGACGGACTGCAAGCTGGTCATCTGAAAATGATCCAGCCATACCAATTTGTTCAGAGCCTCGATATTTAGAATAGGGTTATATGAACCATCTGGTTTTGGGACCAAGAAAAGCATGGAATAGAAACCCAGACCCTCGTCCACCTCCGGAAAGAGGAGAACAGCGCCCTTCACCAGCAACATGTCCACACCTGACAACATAGCAGACCTCTTCACGAGGTCCCTTGACAATGGGGTAGCCTGAAAACAGGTCAGAGGGGGAGGGCCCTGGAATGGAATGTGGTACCCCTGAACAATGACCAACAGGACCTACTGGTCAGAAATCAGAGTTGACCATCGATCTAAGAACAAATGGTGCCGAGCCCCCACCTTGGCAAAGTCACTTTTGCCCAGCACCCTGGGGCTGCAGCTGCTGCTGAGGCCAAGACTTATATGGAGCGCAGCCCACTGACTACGGGCCCATCAATGAAAGGGCTGGGAAGAGGAGAGAACACACTCACAGCCTTGCTTATGGAAAAGGATTTCATCTTCTGCACACTCTGCAATGGTTTCAACAACTTATTCCCCTCCGCAGAGCGCTGCACCATTGTGTTCAAATCATCCCCAAAAAGCAGGGGACCCTCAACTGGCAGTTTATGAATCAAGGCCTTCTGAGCAGCTTCAAGCCGCCATGGCTTTGTCCACAGAGACCTCCGACCAGCCACTGCTGACCTGGCAGCCGAGGAGAAGGCCCACAGCATATCAAAAGTCACATCGGACAGAAACTGCGCCAATACCTCTATCTCTGCCAAGATAGGAGTAGGATCCCCTGATCCTGAAGACAGTCAAACAACTTCATAGCAGAGTAAGTGCTAGCCCAAATCCCAAAATGAGAAGCAACATAAGAACGTTTCAAAGCTGTCTTCACCTTCCGCTCAACTGGATCAGCAAGGGAAGCCTCCTCTGAAGACAAAGAAGCCCTTGAGGACAAAATAGAAGTGACGTTAGGAACCTGAGGAAACTGGACATCAAACTCTGTCAATCAATGCCTCTTTCCCAAAAAGCGAGGAATCCCCTGCTTGTCGAACTCAAGCCATTCCTTAACCAGAATGTCCTTAATGACATCATGGAAAGGCAGGTCTTACACCACATCATCCACCAAAGACTTAGGATCAAACCCCAGGACCTCACGAATATGGGCCAACATTTCCAAAAAAACGCTACCCTGGCTATAATTCCCCTTAGTGGAATTGTCCATGTCCTGATCCTCCTCCCCTTTTGATTTCTTTGCAGAAGGCTCCAGCAGCACAGCCTGAACAGCAGAATTAATCAAATCCTACAAATCTGACCTGTACATTTGCAACAGGTCATCCTCCTGCAAGGTCTGTACATTATTCATCTTAGAAAGAGACTTGGCAGGCACCAGAGAGGAATCCTAATCCCCCATGGCTAAGGCAGAAAAACGTAAATGCCCACAGGAACCAACAGAGCAAACAAGGAACTGCAAAGCATCTCCCCCTAAATACCACCTCTCAGCAATCAAGTCTCAATACCCACGAGACTTGAATTGCCAAAAGAACAGCCTCACTGCCTCCCGCACAGCCATATACACATCAGACATGGCCGCAAGTGCCAGGTTGCTGCTGGAATCCCTCAGCACTGGAACGACCCGTCAACCAAACGCTGAGGAAAGCTTCCCACCCCAGCCAAGCACATGCACGGGGGTGTGTTTAGAAAAAAGAGCAGGGACGTGACCGACCGGAACACCGGTAAGGTCTGCGTCAAAATTTTCAAAGAAAGACAAAGTTATACAAAACTTACCGCACCGTAGCCCCTCCGCATGAAGTCAGGAACAGGACACAGACACAGAAGAGAAAATATCAGCGCTCCGGCCGCGTGTCACAGGGAAAAAAACAGGCATGGCGGTGGGTGGGAGGGGTTTATATAATAAAAAATAAAAGAAATATTGGTGTTTTGGACTAGCCTGTCGTGAGGCAGGTTTGCTGCCTCACTTGTGAAAGGACTGGGACGAGGAAGACATATGAGGGTGTAATGTGTTTAACAATAAAAACTGATTTTGTCTTGGCTTGGATCTGTGGCAGTATGCTTTTGTCTTTTTTATAAATTTGCTTTATTGTCTTAAAAAAAACAAAGTAATATTGACAAAACAAAATTATCATACTGTGTCTTAATTTTTCCATATGTGTATTCTAGCACAGAGCCATCCACAGACATCATCCGTTTGTACAAAGATTACCGCTTGTAAGAGGACTCACTCATTATAAGGTGATCGGAAGGGTGATCATCAATTAACAAGGGTAACCACTAATGAAACTCAGAGCCGAATGTGTATCGTGATATGCTAACCTCATATGAATGAGTATAAATAACACCCCAAGGAGCGAGTGGCCACAGTTCCTAGCACACCTGCTTGCTCTTATGAAAGCCTGTGCAATTAATACCAGTAGCCATCCAGAGTCAGGAACTCATGTACGATGGTCAAGGGTTATCCCTGGTAACTGAAACATAATTTGCACAGGTGAACAGGTTTCAGTCATGGGTCTGTCATGGACACGTTCCGCAGCGGTCAAGGATATGTTGTGGGGAATGAGCTCCACAGTCGCTTCAACCATTGCATCGCCCATGTGGCACTCTGTCTATACTAGTAATCTCCATGGACTGGTCAAATGTCTCCTACTGAGTCCCATTGTTCTTTCATTGCGCACACTGCACTTTACAGGCCAGCCCATTAAACCACTTCCCTACTCCATGTGCCCACATCAGTGGCTTTTGGTGATTTCCAGCTCATGGCTGTGTCCTTTTTATCCTACAGGAATGCAAGATCTAAATTTGCAATCAACCTGCATCAGGTCTAAAACGCATTGTTTTTGCCTTGAACAGAGTCTTGCTTCAAGTGATGTCAGCAAGCTCTCCTGTGACTTTTGCCCAGTATTGTGCAATAACTGTGCATTTCCATAACATGTTAAAAGAAACAGACTACACATCTCCACACCAGGGAAATGCCACTGTTGGTAGGTAAAATATTTAGCTCCTCCTCTTTGTAGTAATATAAGTCCTGTGTGTAACAATTATGTATGGAATTTCTAGAGCCATTTGAGTATCATTAAGGATGGTCGACCATCCACTGTCTGTAAAGTCCCTATTGATATCTGTACACCATTTTTCAATTTCTTTATATAGTTGTGTCACTCTTCTTCCGCTCACCAGAATGACGATTAGATATAACACCCCATGTGTGGGTGGCTCTGCACCCTCCACACCCACAACTTGCGGTTTACACTAGCAATTGCAGAATAATTCAGGAATTGTCAGCACTCACCGGCAGACACCCACATGTCATCACCCTCATCAAACCATCACACCAGCTCTCCCTCCTTACTTTATGAAGTGGTTTGTGAAAACTGCCCGCGGACCTTTCATTTCCACCTTAGTCGAGTAACTTAATTTTTTTCAACCTCACAACTAGGTCCCATCTGTTCCCTACTGCAGCTTTGTCTGCACCTGCCATGAAGGGCTAACCTTTGCACTGCTGCACTCTCTGGCAGATCCAGTGTGAGGGATCAGGTTGTTGTGCCGCACTGTGGTCCCTCCTTGTCATAGCGGTCTTCGATTGTGTATCAGTGCTTTCCAGGTCTCAATCTCCAGTCATAGCGCCATTTTTAAGGTTCTCACAGCCTCTCCTGCCCGGTTTTCGTTGACTGCCCCAGATGTTGTAAGTTCTCAATTTCTGTATTAACTGCTCCTGCTTTTCCCTGACTCTATGATACATGGGCTACAGCAGTTTTTGCCCAGCAGGTGTCTGGATCTCTTCGATGTAGGTAGCCATGGAGATAAGCGCTACTGGGAGTTTTACTCTCTTTGGACTATTTTTCTTACAATGTCTTTGTTGCAGAATAATGATGCAGATAAAGATTTTTCTTTTATTGGCAGCTCTGCAGGGAAGGATAACACTTGTTTGCCCTCTCCTGTTTATGACATTTGTATATACCTTTATTAAAGATGAAATTCTGTAATCAACTGGTATGCAAATCCATTAAGTAAACTATTTATCTCCACAGAACATCAATAATGAAGATATTATTAACAAATATAATTTTAGCAGAGTTATAGCCAATTGTTTTTTGTAATCACACCTCTTAACGAAGATGAGGACCTAGTCTGCATTCTTTTTCACACTTTTACTGACACAAACAATTCTGAAATGAAGAGAATGGTGTTTTGATGCAACTAACACAGTTGATTCCTTTTGAGCTGTCACCTATTGTCTTCTGCGCTCAAGCCTCTGTATTCTTTTATGCAAATTAAAAATAAGGTTCTGGCTTCCAGCTTACAATGATTTTCTGGACTTGGATAATTATGGCAAGGCATCCCAAAAAAACACCTGTGAATCAGAGATGTATTGTGTAACATTACTATCATTATATGAAGCAGTGACATTCGTGCATTCAATTTAAGATTTCCATTTCTCACTGTAAATGATTATATGGAAAAAGAGTAATTGTTTCAGTGCCATGTGCAGCTGTTAGATGTGTCAAGTTGTTTATAAGACTGATATGCATAATGTTCTTCAATGCTATAAATTAGAGCAAACTCGGAACATAGTATCTAAGTACACTTAAAGGAGGCTATGTTGGCAGTTTTGACCTGGCAAACTTAAAAAAAAAAACACAGAAGGGCTGCAGGCATTTTGAAACTAAAAATCTTGCGAGGCAGCCACTCAAATCTAGGAGTGATGACAGCTAAACGCTCTACTTTTAGTCACAACAATTGGTAAAACCCAATTATATTCTCACCTAGGGATATCATCTATAACTCTGAAATTATGAAGTGAAGGTCACAAGTATGAGTGTCGGCAGGGTCAATCCTGCCCTTTAATTGCCTTTAATTGTCAGAGGTTAATAAATTGAATAAAAGTTAATTACCTAATAGTAACATCCATTGATTCCAGGCATTTTTGCGCTGGGGATGGGATATTTTACAGTGACGTTTGTGCTGGTAATACTGAGCAACAACACACAATTTCACTGACTTACCAGTGAATGAAAAAAATTGAACTAGCAGGCAAGTGCAAATGTCATTTCCAAAAAGGAGAATTGCCTTACATTTGTGATTTACTGAGATTCAAGTGGAATTTGTGACATTCAAAACAAAAAAAGGAATATTCTTAAAATGGCAGAAATATATTTGTCTATTTCTAGAATTTTGCTAAATAATATTAAAAATATTAATACTATTTATTTATTTATTTGAGTTTTATGGAGCGTTAAACAGACTCGTGAGGGTATCCGTGCGCTTTACAGGATTGAGAAGTGGATTACAAAAGACTTGGGAGGTGTGGATACATTTGGGATGAAAAAAAAGAAAACAGGTAGATACACTATACAAGAAACAAGCGGTCACAAGAACCAGGTGGAATTCCCAGGGGTGCCGGGTAAGTATCATCTGGAGTAACCATGGAGAGGCCCTTATAGGAGGTAGAACAAAGTCGCTGAGAACATTGTAGTGTAAGCGTTAGGAGAGGAATTTGCCCATTAGGAAGGTTTTGGCCTCCTTTTTAAAGCATGCCAGAGACGAAGTGTCCTAATGGCGGGCGGGAGTGAGTTCCATATTCTTGGAGCGCCCCCGGAGAAGGCCCGAATGTATGTTTTCTTTAATTTGGCAAGCGTGCTGGTTGGAGCAAAAGGTCTCTGGAGGACCGGGAGTTTCTGGCTCCTTTGGATAGCACGAGTGTCTGGGCAAGAAATGCAGGGGAGTTAGAGTATAGAGCCTTGTGAGTGATACAAGCCACCTTAAGTTGAATTCTGGCCTCGAGAGGAAGCCAGTTCAGAGCTTTGAGGCGTGGAGAGATGTGGTCGAACTTCTTATAACCTGTTAGGAGTCTGGCGGCAGCATTGAGGCAGGCTATCAATTGGGCCAAAGAGATCTTGGGTATACCTGCAAGGGTAGAGTATCTATATTCTAGTCTGGAGATGACTAGTGCCTGGATTGCCATTTTCAGGGCGGGAGTGTCGATGAAAGGTTTCAGGTTTCTTAGGTAGCTCATGTGAACTCTAGCTATTTTGGCCATCAAGTTGATATGACCACGCATATTCAGGCTGCAGTCTAGGGTTACTCCAAGGGATTTAGCAGACTCCACTATGGTTGGAGGGCAGTTTAATGCTGTGATAGCCTTAATCCATTCCTGAATGTCTGGGTTGGTTTTTGGTGGGGAGATTTGAAGAAATTCAGGTTTTTTGCATTGAGTTTGAGCTGGTTAGAGGTGAGCCAATGGACAGTCAGTGTCAAGGCCTCATTCAAGGAGAGAATGTCCTCAGGAGTGGACATTTTGATGTAGATCTGGGTGTCGTCGGCATACATGTGGCAGGCGATATTGGCAGTGCGTAGCACTTCTAGGAGCGGTTCAAAGTTTAGATTGAAGAGGGTAGGTGACAGGGTTGATCCTTGGGGGACTCCAACCTTGACCTAATTGGGAGCTGATAAGTTACAATTGATTAGGAATCTCTGTGAACGATTCTGGAGGAAGGACCTAAACCATTCAAGAACAGGGCCATCCATTCCCATTCTGATTTTGAGGCGTTCAAGGATTTTTTCGTGGTCAACTGTATCGAAAGCCGAGGATAGGTCTAGGAGGATTAGAAGACAGGTTTTGATTTGGTCAATAGATTGGAGGACATCATCCACGATGTGGAGTAGGGTGGTTTCAGTGCTGTGTCCAGGTCTGAACCCGGATTGGAAGTCATCTAGTAGGCGAAAGTTGGTGATGTGTTGACTCAACTGCTGTTGCACACATTTCTCCAGAACTTTGGCTAGAAGTGGGATATTAGATGTAGGTCTATAGTTGTGAGGGGAAGCAGGATCCAGCTGTTACAGGTGCATTGTCCCATGCACGTCTCCTTCCCTGTCCACCTTGATTTGAACACATATCAGCAGAAACAGAGTAAATGGTAATATAACACTGGTATCTTGTAGAAGGCATCCTGTTAATGTATGGATTTCTTCCATTTCAACTTATGGAATACCATCCTGTTCATATATGTGTTTACTGTAAATTATGTTCATGTATTATATCATGTTCTTAAACTGTGGCTCTATCATGCCATAAGTAATAGAATAATGTGTAGTTATTCTGTGCAAACCATGAGCCTGAAAGACAGTTGGGCCACACCCAGGACCACACCCAGCAATACCTGGGCCTGAAAGACAGTTAGACGCTACACCCGGTTTGCCACAATCCCTGGGCCTGAAAGACAGTTGGGCCACACCCAGGACCACACCCAGCACCTGCTTAGGGGGCTATTTAAACCACTCCCCTTCACTATTCAGTGCTTGGCCTCGTTGCTTCAACACACTTACCTGGCTCCAGCTTTTCCGATCGGCATCTCCTGCTTGACAGCCTTACATCAGCAATTTCCTGGCTTCCTGGTTCCGAGCTGAGTCTCCGGTCCGACGTCTTCTTCCGTGTCGTGTTCCCTAAAAAAGAAGCGCACAGAGAAAACATGCTTTAAGGTATTTTTTGGAAGACAACTATCCCTCCGTGAGTCTTCTTATATTAGAACTTGGAACATTTGTTTTAGAACTTGGAACATTGCTCTTTGAACTGCGCATATTATTAGAACTATATTTCTTGGACAGAAGGAAAACACTTCATCTTGAGTGTTACTGCAAGTTTTCCCGAAGTGCCCAGAAACTATTGACATTTATAAAACAAAGAAGATTGTGCCTTTTTAAAAGTGTGAAAATAGTTATCACAAAGCAAAGTTAGCCTTAAGAATCACAACAGCACAGATGTGGTTTTGACTACTAATATTTTGTATGCAGTATTTTGTTCCTTTATAGCAGAAGGTTGTTTTGGCAGCATTTGAACTTCTGTGCACTCAAGGCATCTGATCCTAAGCTGGGCATATAAGGATTCAGGTACCTATGCTGATGATCATAACTAAATGCTATCATGATTGTTAAACTTATTTGAAAGTATGTTAATGATTGTATTGTTTATTGCAGATTGCATAAATCGACAAGTTGATTGTTAGATCAACCCAAAATTCTATAGAAACCTACGTAGTCTGTAGATAAGAATTATTGGAGACTTTTAGTTACAAGTTCCAGTTAAATTCCTGTTTATTGTATCCTGTGAATACTCAAGCCCCCAGAAGCCCTGGTCCCCCTAAAAGAAGACTGCTGGAATATTCTTACTTCTCTTTTCTTGTCATCCCAACCCCTTTTCCCCCTGAGACTACAGGACTGATCCTAAGTTATATCTTAGTATCACACTGCTAGTTTCTAGAGGGATTGGGGACCTGTCCTCTCATCGTTCACATCGTCATCAAGGTGAAACAATCTGGAGCACAGCTGAGTGCCTCGTAACAGAAGGCCAAGCCACCCAATTGTTTCATCTTGATAACGATTCAGTATGGAAGTCCCAGATCAAACAGCACAGTTAGCAGACATCATTAGAAAATTACAAGAAGAAATGCAGCAAATAAAACAGGAAAATCATACACTGAGAGAGGAATTATTAAAGAGTAGAGCAAGCTTCACACAATGGACAGAACCTGAAGAGACCGACCCTCGCCCGTTCATAGCGCCAACTAGATTTGGTCAAAGTCCTGTATCAGCAACAGGTTTTAGTCCTCAACGTCCTGATCAAAATATCCAGGTAACAGTGGTTACACCAAGTCCAGTTCCCCTGGCTAACCCTGAGCGTTTTTTAGGTGATACTTCCCGGTTTGCTTCATTCATGAGTCAGTGTCAGTTTCATTTCTTTTGTAAGCCACTGGTTTTCCTATCTGATACTGAGAAACTAGCATTTATTATATTTTACCTAGGTGGTGTAGCTGCAAATTGGACAATACCCTTAACAGAAAATGATGATCCCCTTTTACACAACTACACTTGGTTTAAAGATGCTATGTCCCGCCTCTTTGCACGTCATACGTTCATTCAAGCTAGTGACAACAAACTTTTAAATCTGAGACAGGGTTCTAAGGACCTCATTACTTACATGACCACCTTTAATCGCCTCTTATCTGAAACTCATTAGCCCGAAGAGAAACGTATTTCTCTTTTTTATAGAGGTTTAAGAGACGATCTAAAAGACTCTTTGGCCCATATTGTAAACTTACCTGATGATTACTCTGAATTCTTGGATTTGCTGGTAAAGCTAGATCACAGACTTGGAGAAAGAAAACACGACAAACCCCGATTTGACACAAGACTCATTTCAATCAAGCCTGAGAAAAAAGATGTTGACGACAAATCAGAACCCATGCAAATAGGAGGTCTTAAAGGCCCATTGACTGCAGAAGAGAAAGATAGACGAAGAAAAGGAAATCTTTGTCTTTATTCTGGCAAAGCAGGGCACTTTGCTCGAGAGTGCCCAATAAAACCCCAAAAGAAAAAAGCGATAGCTAGTTCACTTCCAAATTTCATTGAGTCGGAAAACTAAATGTCTCAAAGGATGTAGAGATCGCCCCTTTGGGAAATGATGACATCAAGATCTCTCAATCTGCTACAAACACCATTAATCGTGTCCCTCGCCATATGACTGTACGACTTACTGTTATTATTTCTGACCCACAAAGGTATAGTTTGTCTGTTTTGATTGATTCTGGTGCTACAGGGAACTTTTTTGACATAGCCCTGGCCAAAAAATGTGGCATCCAATTCATTCCATAAGCAGAACCAGAGCCTGTAAGGTCAGTTGATGGCTCTGCCTTGTCCTCTGATTTGATTTGTTTCCATACCCCGCCTTTGATACTTGTTGGGAAAAATGGTCATACTGAGCAAACCACGTTTGACCTTATTGACACCCCTACATTTGGATTCATTCTAGGAATTCCTTAGTTAGAATTGCACAATCCAAAGATTGATTGGGTCCAAAGGACTGTAACTTTGGATTCTGCTTTCTGTAGAACACATTGTTATAAAGAGACACAAGACCACATCCATCCATTATATTGTGCTTCCACGCAGGAACAAATTACTACTCTACCAGAACAGTATAGAGACTTCTCTGCAGTATTCGACCCAGTTCAGGCCACGCAATTGCCACCCCACAGGGTATATGATTGCAGAATAGATCTAGTGCCAGGGGCAGTTTTGCCTTGTAGTCGGATATACGCCCTAACTGACTCTGAGACGCAATATCTTAAAAAATATTTAGATGAATTGTTGCAACTAGGTTTTATTAGGCACTCCACATCACCTGCCTCACCATCACTCTTTTTCGTGGCAAAAAAATCTGGAGATCTCCGCGCATGTATTGATTACTGTGCAGTAAATAAGGCTACGATAAAAAATCGTTATCCTTTGCCCCTGATCCCTGTATTGTTAAACCAAGTCAAGGGGTCCACCATTTATACTAAATTGGACTTGCGGGGGGCCTATCACCTCATCCGCGTCAAACAAGGTGACGAGTGGAAAACCGCCTTCCGCACAAAATTTGAACTTTTCGAGTACACAGTAATGCCGTTCGGATTGTGTAATGCTCGGCATTCCAATATTTTATTAACGAAGTGCAACATGATTTTCTGGTTGTCTGCGCAATCGTCTATATAGATGATATTTTAATTTACTCTAAGAATGAAGAAGAACACATCCAACATGTGCGCCCCATCCTACAAAGACTGCATGAACATTCTCTATATGCTAAATTAGAAAAATGCATATTTCACACCAACACAGTAGAATTTTTCGGTTATTTCTTGTCCCCTGAAGGGATCACTATGGATCCAAAAAAGGTAGACGTTATTCTTAATTGGCCATCCCCTAAATCAATAAAAGATATTCAACGAGTGTTGGGTTTCGCAAACTTTTACAGACGGTTTATTGCCCAATTTTCTGAAATTGTCTCACCTATAACCCAGTTATTGAAAAAAAGGAAAAACATTTTGCTGGACTGACAATGCTGAAACTGCTTTCAAAAAATTAAAACAAGCATTCACCTCAGCCCCTATTCTGTGTCATCCAGATCCTGATCATCCATTCTTTGTGGAAGCGGATGCTTCCTCGACTGCTTTGGGAGGAGTTCTGTTACAAAAGAATCCTAACACAGGACACCTACATCTAATAGCATACTACTCCAGAAGATTATTACAGGCAGAACAAAACTATACAATAGCAGAGCGTGACCTGTTAGCTATTAAGGCTGTTTTCACTGAATGGAGACATCGTCTTCTAGGGGCCAAACATACGATAACCATCTTCACAGATCATAGGAATCTCCAATTTTTTACGTCTGTTAAGGCCCTAACTCCCAGACAGATGAGATGGTTACTATTCTTTAGTGAGTTTGATTTTATTATGCCCTATCGTCCTGGTAAACAAGAATTGCTATCTGACACGCTGTCCAGAATTAGTGAAAAAGAAAATAAAGGAAATTCCACCATGGCACCTAGCATCATACCTGAAAACAAGATAGTTGCCCTGACTCAGGTTGATTCGTTCTTTCAAGACATTAGGACAGCATCTCAAACAATTGATCCACAAAAATGGCTACAAAACACCAGGAATTCCAAAACAAATGGCTATCTATTTCATAATAATAAGTTGTTTATTCCATTAAAAGAATTGAGACAACAAATCATTGCCTGGCACCATTATTCAGGTTTAGCAGGACATCCAGGTTCACACAAGACATTGGAGTTATGCACAAGAAACATTTGGTGGGAAAACATTCAAGATGATATCCGTGAATTTGTCAAATCATGTCCAACCTGTGCACGAAATAAAACCCAACATATTGCACCTGCGGGTTTGCTACATCCCTTATCCATTCCTCCAGTACCCTGGCACACTATTAGCGTGGATTTTTTCACAGACCTACCCAAAGTAAATGAATGCACAACCATCCTGGTAATTGTAGACTTACTATCCAAAATGAGTCATTTTCTTCCACTCACTAAATTACCCACAGCCGTGGAATTTAGTACTATTTTCTTAAATCACGTGGTAACGTTGCATGGTCTGCCCAGTAAAATTATATCCGATCGAGGCCCCCAGTTTAACTCCAAATTCTGGAAAACCCTGTGTACTCAATTAGGAATTGATGTGGCATTAATTTCCGCTTTCCATCCACAAACCGATGGACAGACTGAAAAAGTTAATCAGTACTTGGTGCAAAGTTTATGTTGTTTAACATCTACTCTGAAGTCAAGTTGGGAAGAAGCCCTCCCGTTAGCAGAGTTTGCGTACAATAATAGTATTCATTCTGCACTAGGGTGTTCACCATTTTATTTTTTAACTGGTCAGCATCCAAGGTCCCTTCCTACCTTATCTTTGCCATCCACGATAACTCTACCATCAGTCTCAGAGCGTCTCGCTCAACTACATACGATGCAGGAGAAACCTAAGTTATGTATTGCTAAGCATAAAATACAGGCCGAAGTCCAAGCAGATAAACATAGGTCACCCGAGCCTGTGTACGAAGTAGGAGACCTAGTCTGGTGTCCACGCGAAATATACAGTTAGAAGGTCCTAGAAAATTACAGTCCAGATTTATTGGACCATTCCCAGTGAAGCAGGTTATAAACCCAGTCACCATACAATTACAGTTACCAAATGATCTCACAATTCATCCCAGTTTTCATGTGTCCCTAGTGAAACAACACCATCCCTTAACAAGGAAAGATACCCCTCCACCTCCAATTATCATAAATAATCATCCGGAATTTGAGATTCGGTTTATCCTTGATTCAAAAAGAATACAGGGAAAGTTACATTATCTTATTGATAGGAAGGGTTATGATGCCTTGAACGATCATGGGAACCCGCTTCTCATGTACATGCTAATTGATTAATCAGACGGTTTCATGCCCTCCATCCTGATAAACCACGTCCAGTTAGGCGGCATTTGTGGGGGGGAACTGTTACAGGTGCATTGTCCCATGCACTTCTCCTTCCCTGTCCAACTTGATTTGAACACATATCAGCAGAAACAGAGTAAATGGTAATATAACACTGGTATCTTGTAGAAGGCATCCTGTTAATGTATGGATTTCTTCCATTTCAACTCATGGAATACCATCCTGTTCATATATGTGTTTACTGTAAATTATGTTCATGTATTATGTCATGTTCTTAAACTGTGGCTCTATCATGCCATAAGTAATAGAATAATGTGTAGTTATTCTGTGCAAACCCTGGGCCTGAAAGATAGTTGGGCCACACCCAGGACCACACCCAGCAATCTCTGTGCCTGAAAGACAGTTGGAAGCCACACCCGGTTTGCCACAAACCCTGGGCCTGAAAGACAGTTGGGCCACACCCAGGACCACACCCAGCACCTGCTTAGGAGCCTAGTTAAACCACTCACCTTCACTATTCAGTGCTTGGCCTCGTTGCTTCAACACACCTACCTGGCTCCAGCTTTTCCGATCGGCATCTCCTGCTTGACAGCCTTGCATCAGCAATTTCCTGGCTTCCTGGTTCCGGGCTGAGTCTCCGGTCCGACGTCTCCTTCCTTATCGTGTTCCCTAAAAAAGAAGCGCACACAGAAAACATGCTTTAAGGTATTTTTTGGAAGACAACTATCCCTCGGTGAGTCTTCTTACATTAGAACTTGGAACATTTGTTTTAGAACTTGGAACATTGCTCTTTGAACTGCGCATATTATTAGAACTATATTTCTTGGACAGAAGGAAAACACTTCATTTCGAGTGTTACGGCGAGTTCTCCCGTAGTACCCAGAAACTATTGACATTTATAAAACAAAGAAGGATGTGCCTTTTTAAAAGTGTGAAAATAGTTTTCGCAAAGCAAAGTTAGCCTTAAGAATCACAACAGCACAGATGTGGTTTTGACTACTAATATTTTGTATGCAGTATTTTGTTCCTTTATGGCAGAAGGTTGTTTTGGCAGCATTTGAACTTCTGTGCACTCAAGGCATCTGATCCTAAGCTGGGCATATAAGGATTCAGGTACCTATGCTGATAATCATAACTAAATGCTATCATGATTGTTAAATTTAATTGAAAGTATGTTAATGATTGTATTGTTTATTGCAGATTGCATAAATCGACAAGTAGATTGTTAGATCAACCCAAAAGTCTGTTGAAACCTACGTAGTCTGTAAGTAAGAATTATTGGAGACTTTTAGTTACAAGTTTATGATAACTGTAAGAAGATACTGCCTCACAGATATACACATTGTTTATCTTCTGTGTTTTGTACTTAGGAGTCTAGAAGAGAACTCAAGCCACTATCCAGTTACATTCCTGTTTATTGTATCCTGTGAATACCCAAGCCACCAGAAGCCCTGGTCCCCCTATAAGAGAAGACCGCTGGAATCTTCTTGTTTCTCTTTTCTTGTCATCCCAACCCCTTTTCCCCCTGAGACTACTGGACTGTTCCTAAGATATATCTTGGTATCACGCTGCTAGTTTCAAGAGGGATTGGGGACCTCACACATTGTCATCAAGGTGAAACAATCTGGAGCACAGGCGAGTTCCTCGTAACACCAGTGTTGGTTTTTTTAGGATGGGGAAGACTTGGCCGGCTTTAAGAGAGTCAGGTATCGATCACTGTAGGAGGGATGCATTAATTAGTGCAGTCCAAGTAGGTGCTGAAGCCACAGAAGCGGCGGCTAAGCAGTTAGAGGGGAGGGGGTCATTGACGTGATTGTTTGGGTTTAGGGCGGATAGAATTTTTGAGATGGAATGTTCGTCATAAATTTTGAAGTTGGAACAGTGCGCTTGGTTTTTGGGAGATATCTGGGAGGGCAGCGTGGAGGGAAGAGGCAGAGCCGAAGGGGTCTGGGAATAAGTGGCGGCTCTAAGCTCGTTTCCTTGGGCAGAGATTTTGACGCAGAAGGAGGAAAGGTCCTCGCATGATATTGGAGATTTAGGGGTCTCTCTGGAGGCTTTTACCAGTTTGTTAGATTGGTGTTTGACCAGTTTGAATAGCTTGCAAGGGCTGTTCTTGGCGTTCTCCAGTTCTGGTCTAAAGAATTCTTTTTTTGAGTAGAGGATTTTCCTATTGTAGGCATTTCTAGCCTGCCGGAGAAGTTTTAGATGTGCTGCTGACGGGTGCTGTTTCCAGTTTTGTTCTGTCTGCCGGAGGGATCTCTTCTCATTGTTGAGGGATCCGTTAAACCAGGGGATCCTGTCTTTGATTTGGGTTCTTTTTAGTTTTAGCAGAGCAAGGTCATCAAGAATGTTGGATATAGTTGTGGAATAGTGTTCAGCGAGGTTGTTAACCATAGGGATATGAGGGGGGGAGGTCAGTCTCACAACAAGCAGCCAGTTTCTCATGGTCAAGGTTCTTGGTGTCTCTAACCCATGTTTGGGAATCACAGGTTGTGGTGCCCAAATATTGTGGGTGCTAGGCAGAAGGAAGGTGATAGCGTGGTGGTCAGACCAAACACATGGGTCTATAGAGATAAGCTTGGCCGCTGATCCAGTCTAGGGTGGTGCCTTTTGAGTGAGTTGGGAGTGTACAGGCTTGGGTAAGGGCTTGGTCAGCCAGGAAGTCTCTAATGGCATTGACCTAAGGGTCCTTTGAGTCGTTCCAGTGCAGGTTGAAGTCACCAAGGAAAATGTCTTTAGAATTGGGGGAAACCTTGGCTGTGATGATTTCCAAGAGGTGGTCAGTGAAGGTGTCGTTCATGCCTGGGGGGTGGTAAAAGATGTGTAGTCTGCACAGTTGGGTGGTGTTATTGCATATGGCAAGTGCAAGGTATTCGCAGGAGTCTGTAGGATCGGCCAGAAGTTCAGTAACAATGAGGTTAGAGCGGTAGATGCAGGCAATGCCTCACCCTAACTTTTAGAAAGTGTCAGCGTTTTGTTGATTATTGATTACACTTGTCGAATACCCTTGTATCAATATTTATGTATGTATGTATCAATTTGAAAGCCAATTCAGAGTTGCAAAGCTGATGGAGTGCATATGACGGATCATAAATCATTTTTGACTGATGCTACTGGATGTCCTTCCTGGTAATTAAAATAGTGCCTGCTGAAAACACCTTTTAGCCCCACGTTATGAAAGTAGATTTGTGGAAATGGTAATATATGACTTGTGAGATTGGCTTTGCATATTAGTTGTGTTGCATTTTGTTGTTGTGGTGCTGTGTTGTATTCTGTTTTGTGCTTTTATATTTATATACAAAGTTATTCCACTGCATTGTTGTGTTGTGCTTTGATTCTTTTGTTGCGTTCCTTTTTCTTGTGTTGTGGTGTGTTGCATTTTAGGTGTGTTGTTACATGCTTTGTGATATGTTACTGTGTTGTGCTCTGTTGCTTACTTTAGCAATGTCTATACATGCTGCATTTAGAGTGCCAGTGACAGACAACCTTTTACCTCTGCCTAAGGTTGTAAAATACTACTGTCCCAACATTTCAACCATTCACGAAATCAGTCACCCCAAACCCGTGCAAGAGAACCCGTCTTAAAGTATCACTTCCAGTGCACACTTTATGTCATGCAACCTAGTGTCTCTTAAAAGTTAGTTCTCCCACCTTGCCATAAAATTAATCACCTGAAACCTTTTGGGAGAGTAGACCATTTTATGTGTGCTAAATTAACATTTGAGAAAAGTGGTTTTATCCCAATAAAAAAGTCAATACTTGTGTATATAAGTCACATTCATGTGCTCAAATCTCTTTATAATAGGAATGGATTTCCAAAGCACCAAAGCCTACTTGCTCTCCTATTAACGTGCAGCTACACAAACTGCATAGCTATTTGTTGTTGATAACATAGATGAGGCTGCTCATAGCAACTGGTAGATTGGCTTTACTAGCTTCCTTCAAAAGTATCACTTTAACAAAGTAAAGTGCTTGCTTTTTATTCTGTCCAGAAATGTTTCTTTGACATGCATGATAACTAATCTGATATACCGAAAGGCTGATGTACTTAATGATGTCACTTGAGTCTCACACCATTGCTATGTAGGTTTCCATTTTGAGATTTCAAGTGAGGCTAGTCATGATTGACAATGTTTGCTATAAGTCTTCAACACAAGGAAATTATTTATTTATTCATGCCTTTATTTAAGGTGCATGCCACCTTATAGACTTAAATTAATACTGTGCAATATGAGGATGTTTTTAGGTTACTATTTAGACTCCAAATGTAGTAGAAACTTCTGTATTTTATTATTATGTTGCATTTCCCTTGTGTCACGTAAGGTATTGCAAAGGCAAGGCAACACTAAAGTCAGATTTACCAACCCACGCAAGACAACCTCTCTTGGCCCTGCTGTGCTTGGTAAATCTGGAGTAAGGCATGGCAGGGCAAGTCGCTTCTTTGCGTTACTCTGCCCCAGTGAAGCGCTCCATGGGTAGAGTGTGGGTGTTCCCAGGCATCCACCTATGGATTTTTGCAAATTTCCAGATTTATCATGAGTGGTAGACCTGAGAATGTGTCACAATGCTGTGTTTTCCCAGGAGAGGTGTAAGTTTTTTCCTTTTCTGCATGTGCTACATTCTGCAGCACATACAGAAAGAGGAAAAGGCCCCAGAGGATTTCTTTTGTGCAAGAAGGTGTCCCTTCCTGCACAAAAAGAACCATTCCTGCAATGCAGGCACCCTTGCACCATGACCTACGGGTGCCTGTGCTGGCGCAAGGCAGCCAAAAGTGCATCAGCACAAGGAGAGGATAGAAATGCAACATATAGTGTTAAATATGGTGCATTCCTTCCCACTCCCTTTCACGCAGTGCAGAACAGCAAGGTGTCTTGCTGCGTTGCGTTGTGTGAAATATTGATCTGCCCCTGTATTTGGTGTCAGCTCTCCTATATTTTGGTACCTTATGCAGGGAAGCCATAGCAGAAGCTCTGTTGAAGGCACAGAGATATTTGCCTGCCCGTGAAAGTTTATTGCATTTTTCTTACTTACAATTGTACGTGTGAAGGGATGTTTAAGACATGAACAGCACTTGTAAGTGGCTTGCTAGTTTGATTGCCTACAGGCAACATTTTGTTGTTTTGGGATTTTTCATTTTGGCTGCTCGCAGGAAGATGATACCTTGAAAAGCAGCTGCTATTAAAAGGGTACTCAAGCACTAGGTTGTGAAAATGTGACATTAAATGCTTTCAGAATATCATTGCCACATTGCTCAGGGGAATTGCAAAACAGTAACATACATAGCAGTAATTGCATTAGAATGTATTGCTATACAACAATGACCATAACGTACTGTCATGGACTAGTAGGCTTAAAGATGGCATATAGTGAAATTGTGAATGATGAAATGGGATTATACATAATACAATACATCACAATAACTATACTGCAAAGCAAAATGGAAAAGAGACAAATGGTTATTTAAGGCAAGGACAACACTCGTAAGTGATTTGCTGGTTAGGTGCTGTACATAAACCAATTCTGCTCTTTTTGGATTTTCCATTGTGGCTTCCTAGTCGAAAAAGGTGGCAGCACACCATGGAGGCTGTTAATGAATGGTACATTAAACACTTGAAGTGTAGTTTGTGTGCAAACAAGCCTGCTCCATTCTTTTTGAGATGAGGAAAACTAAACGTGATGGGTGTAATGTTTTACTTAATCTCATCCACTGGTAAATGTTGGGCCTCACTAAAGTACATTTGGTTTTGCCCAATGTGCTACTCTAGACGCAGACAAACTATGTGCAAATCAGCCCTGATTCTAATCCGATAGTTTCAAGGTCAGGACTAGGGCAAGTGAGGACATACAGGAAACTAGATGAACTGTCAAAGCCCATAGGAAAAGGTGTCTGATTAACTGACACAGAGTAAGCACCCAAAACGACTGAGATTGAGAAATGACAATTGGATGTTATAGAGACAAAGACATGTCTTCCAAGGAATGGCAGGAATGTGAGTCATGTGATGAGTTTTAAGGAACAACTAACCAGAAATTGGATATTCTGTTCTGTGTCATCGTAAATAGCTGCGGCATGAGGAGACAGAGGCCTCGCTTCTTCCTTCAGTTGTATGGTTCTCGCTGTCATGTATGTTTGTTCACCAATTGACAATCTTACACTTGTTATTTTTTCCCCCTTTGCACGGTTTTCATTCTCATTCAGTGATTTTGGAAGATGTGCCTCTTGTCTGAATTCTGACCCTTGAGAAGGGACGGTCTAGGACGGCAAAGTGGACTAGGCACCAAAAGTGGCCACAATTTGTTAAATATAAAGCTAAAAAAGTGACCCTTGTTTGCAAATTGGGGAAATTTTTAACTTGGAAAGACACAGTGTATAAAGGTTTTGCAAGGTATGGAAAATTGCTTGGATCTGAGGTTGCTGCAGCCAATGTCTGTTTTACCATCTGGGGAGTCACCTGTAACAAACGGCCCACCAGATCACAAAACAGGCCTGCAAATATCCCATAAACTGGCCCACACCCTCACCTGTCAGACCAGCCCATCTGGCACTGCCTGATTGCCCTATAAGCATTTCCGACTGTGATCTTGAGAGGTTCAAGACTGAAGACTACCTAGCTGTCAAGAGAGGCAGAGGCACAGACACACAATGTGCTACTTTGATGTTTTGAGTAATGGAGCTGGCCTCCTGCCTGCTCCATGTATTATCAGTAGCTCCAGTCTTGGAGTTTTGGGTGACCGCTCTACTTTATTGTATATTGTATGTGGCTTGCATTAACACTATTATTAACAAGATGATACTATACCTTTTTCCATACTTTCCTCCTGAACCGATGTCTAACTTGTTATTTTTGTTTCAAATCTGTTTTATTGAAAATACAAATCAAAACAATACAACAATCAAAATATCATGAAAATGAAGAAAGAAGAAAAAATAGAAAAAGAAGACCAAGGAAGGAAAAGAAAGGGAAGGGCGCATCATTAACAACTCCGGATTATCAGCAAATGAAAACACCGAAGTCAAAGCGATAGCGTATATTAAAATCTGCCACATATGGAAGGACATTACTCTGGGAGAAAAAGAAAGAAAAAAGGCATCCAACATGTGTGGGGGGACTAGATGGTGCTGGTACCTGTTAGGAGAAAGGAGCTACATGAACTGTAGGCGGGGAGAACGAAGTGTCCCACAACAAGGAACAGAGCCCCTGTGAATGGAGTAACCCAGTGTGGAGAAGGACCCGAGGGAAGTCATATTAACGCACAGGACCAGTACCATGCAGAGAGAAGGTTAAGCAGTATCCACATTGGGCCCTCAGAGTCTGTCCACGTCAGAGGGAAGTGTGTTGTCCTCAAAGAGGTGTAAAGCCTGAGGCCTCGAGGGCTGTAGATGGGCGTGATCGAGCTTGCAAAAATAATCTACCAATGGTTGCCAAGTTCTCGTGAATTTGGTGTCACAGAGCTGAAGCCGTGCCATGAGTAACTCCATTGTCAGGGTATGCCACAAACGGGTGAACCAAACAGTCACTGGGGGTGCTTCGGCCTTCTTCCAGTATAATGCTATTGTTTGTTTAGCTGCGCCAAGCATGTGTAGAATTGGGTGCCAGTCCTTGTGCGTCATGGCGCGTAGGTTTGCAGGTTTGAGGCCTAAGATGAGCGTGGTCGGGGTTTCGGGTAGTGGGTAGCCAATCACCTGTTTAATGTGACTAAGGACCTCTTTCCAGTAAGTGGTCAATAGCGGTCAATGCCACCAAATGTGGAGAAAATCCCCAGTAGCGCTCGTACAGCGCCATAACTTGTTATTTTATGAGCAGCAAAGTATGCAGCATATGCCTATGTCTATCTTTCTCTCTGTGCCTTATCCCCATTTTCTCCTGCAGGGATGTCACTGACAGATTTACTAGCTTAAACAGAACTGTGTCTCACCTTCACTACCCAAAACCAGAAAAATAGGAAATGTCAAACCAAAATGCCAGACCAGGTTCCCTTCAAATGGGAACACAAGCAACTCCATGCTGGTTTTCCATCTACAGTCCTTGTTAAGGAGGTACAGCTTGGTCGCTGTAGCAGAGGGAGCAAGGGACCCACTTCTGGGTGTACCGGTCAGACGCAGGGAGTAACACTTAGGGAAAAAAGTGATAGGTGGAATGCTTGAAATATTCTCAGCTATTGGAAATAAATCAGAGGGGCCTTCCAGTGGATTGTTTTTTTTGCCCACTATGCCACTCTAGAGAGGGAGACCAGCAGAGGTTCTGCTCTAATAGAGAATGGTCCAGCCCAAACTGCCAGACAAGTTCTCCACCTTTTGGAAACACAAGCAATCACACCCTGGTTTCAGTCTTTTTAGGCTTCGAAAGTAGGATATACTTCAATGTTATGAAAAAATGAGCATGGGACATATATCTGGGTACACCCATCAAAGTTAGGGGATTGAACTGAGGAAAATAAAAGGTGGTGGGTTGAATGCTTGAATTAATCTAAGCCCGTAATTACTAGGGTTGTATTCCAGTCCATTGAGGATGTAGGCTTTCTCGATTGCTGTATTGATTAGACTAGTTCAATTTTAACCATGATTATGTGTGTTTAATTGCATGACAATAAAAAATGAACAAATCAGTTTAAGCCCAATCAAATTCAACAAATAGACATAAATCTAGACTAGATGTGAGGTGCATTCCATCAATAATCTTCTTCATTTTCTGATTATCTGGTTGGGAGATCTTTTATATTTCTTGAAGATAATTTCTTTATGGCATAATTCAATGAGTTGAATGTCCGTCACTGGAAAAAAGCAGTGATCACCAAGGTCAGGAGTTTGGAACCTGGCAAGGGCGACTCAGTCTTGTGTACTCCTGAAGGGTCTAACATTCAATACCATAAGCTGGGCAATAGTATTATTTGCCAGTAACAGTGCTTAGAAATAACAGTTTTATGGTCCATTATCTCGTCATGTGTTGATGGAGCTTGCAAAGTGCTTCTGTTACCCTACCAGTAATCTTGGCACTGAAAAATAGACCACTGGCAGGAAGTGCATGTTAAAAGAGGTTCCTAAACAAGTGGTCAGAGGATATGAGCTGTAAATACAGAGGCAGATCATTCCAGTTACTAGCAGGGGTGTTAAACAATGTCCACAGTGGGGTGCTGATGCCATCAATGTTACATCACTGAAATCATAAGAAATTTTAATAATCCAAGCGTTACACGAAGTCCATGTACAGCAAATGAGCAATGCACATTTAAAAAAGATAGAGTGAAGGATCTGGTATGTAGCTGGTCTGCATTTTGGAACACACTGTTGCAAATATATTACTAATGCCTGGTGTGGTAGCACACTGCCAGTTACACTCAGCACATTTTCCATTGAAATTGGCACTTAATTTGCTCAGACGTGCTGTGTTACTGATATAACTACATGGCACACAAAAGATAATGTTTGTAGAAATTGCGTTTCAGCAAATATTTATCACTTGTGGTTCACCAACAAAAGTGTCTTGATTTGTTTTGATCCTATAAAAATCTTTGTTTCTACCACACCTCAGAATTACAAAAAAGAATTTGCTTCAATTGTGCTCTCCTAATTAAATGCTGCTATATTTTAAAATATGTGTACAATGAAGGGAAACATCCATTACAAAGCGGTCATTACAATGACCTACCCTTACAACGCAAATGTTACAACGCAACTGCCTTTACATCGCATGCCATTACAATGCATTCCATTACAACACATGTCACTGCAACGCAAGCCATTACAATGCATACTATTACAACGCATGCCATTCCAATGCATTATAAGGTAAATAATGGAGATTTTTTTAGTATTAGGGTGGGTATGGGTTTTGGGATACATGGGAATCGTAATTTTTACCCCAACACTTTTCAACACTTTCCCTACTGTTGCACTCACTGGAGTGGGAATAGTAATTTTTACCCCTACACTCTCCAACACTTACCCTACTGTTGCACTCACTGGAGTGGCAATAATAATTTTTACCCCTACACTATCCAACACTTACCCTACTGTTGCCCTAAAAGTATTATACATTGTAATGGTATGCGTTGTAATGGTATGCGTTGTAATGGAATACATTGTAATAGTAGTTTTGAAAAATGTGTTGTAGTGGCATGCGTTGTAAAATCATGCAATGTAATGGTAGTTGCGATGTAAAGACAGTGTTGTAAAAGTATGCGTTCTATTTGCATGCATTGTAACGTCATATATTCAAAATGACAAGTATTTAAATGTTGTTAAGTGTTAGAAAAGAATTACACCCCAAAGCCTTTTCTTTCAAACTACCTCTACCCCTGAAAGATTGTCACATAGGTCAGAATCCTCTCACTCTGCGGTCAGAGTAAGAAAAGTAAACACCTGTCTCTATGTGTTGGAAATCAGGACCTGTTTGCAGTATCCCCCCTCTTTTTTTGCCCCATTTGAGAACCCTGGTTGCTTTTTATCTGACTCTGAGGAGGCCATGGGCTCTACCAAAGAGGTCAAGGGCCAATGCAAGGTGGAAAATACACTTAGAATACAGTAAAATCACTGACATACACTGGGGTACACTATGGGTTAGGGTGCCCCTATATTCGGAATGACCTCTCCTATAAGGCCCTAGTACAAAATAGGGTAGGGGAATCAACACTACCTTTATGTCGTTAGTATATAATAAGGCAGGTTAGTTTAGAGGCCAGCAGCCCTTTCTGCATTTGCATGGGTGAACTGCTGAGGCCTGAGTTCAGTTTAAAAGCAGCCCTGTAATGCGGGTCTGCTTTTAAAATGCAAATTGTGCCCAAACTCGACTTTGGTGTTTGGGGCACTTAAAAAGTAATAAACTACAATATTTTGGCATATTAGGTACCCTCGGGTCTCCGTTAGGTGTCCCAGTGGTGGGGGAGGCAGGTACATACAAGAAGGACCCTTATAAAATAGGTTTTATATGCCTTGAGTTTAGTGAAATTTCACATTTCACTTCCCTCATTGTAGTAAAGTGTTTTCCAAAATCGACTTGTGTGCTAGGCACAGTGTGGAATGAGGATCTGCAATAATTTTACATATTCAGAACCCCTAGGGTCTTTCCTAGGTGGTCCAGGGGTGGCTTATAAAAGATATTTTATAAGACCTGGCATTGGAGACAATTGCCCAGTTGAGCTTCGCCATTGCAGATCCCCAGCCCCATAGGTTAACATGGCAAGAAGTTATAAATTAATAACTCCCACCAGGAAACATAAATAAATATCATTCAAGGACTTACTACAATGCTATTGATAAATCCAACAATATGCTGTTGTTGAATTTATCCTAAAATGTACATACAAGAAGTTATAAGACTTTCTTGTCTGTTAGCCAAAATTCTGCCTTCCACTGATCTGCTCTGATTGGTCAGAGTTAAGGAGGAGAGAAACTCCCACCCTTTCTCTGAGAAGCAGAGGCAGGATGACCATGGGCTGAAGAAAAACTTGGATAACAGGGTGTGCTTTGACTGCCAGCAGTCAGGGAACTTCAGGGGAGACCCCGCCTGTTCCAAGAAGGTGGTTGGCACTGGCCTGTGCAGTAATGGAGGAGACTTCCTCAGATAAGAAGGTCCTCCTAGCATTTTGTTGGGAGACAGGAGCAGATGATAAGCTGGTGATCCCTGAGGATGGGAGTAGGCACTTTCATCCCATTCAGGTGAATGGGATTCCCACCATGGGCCTGTGAGACACTTGTGCCAGTAACACTGTAGTGAGTGACAGGTTGGTGTCCCCAGACATGTATGTGCCAGGAAAGACCATGAGAGTGAGGGTAGGCACAGGTGAGGCCACTACCAAACCTGTGGCCTTGGTCCCCCTAGAGAGGGAGGGTACACCTTAGCTAGGATAAGATGGCAGTCAGTGCAGACCTCCCCTTAGATTGTCTCCTGGGCCATGACCTCCCAAAGGTTGGTCTGGTCCCAAGAACGGCAGTCGCCCAGGGAGACCCCTACCCATAGTTCCTGGGAAGCCAGTCCCTACAGTTAGAAAACAGGGGTCCCAAAAGAAAGTGAAAAAGAAGAGGAAGGGTAAGCCACTTTTGAAGAGAGTTCCTGTGGGGCAAGGGTCTTCTGTCCCAGGGAGGGAGAAGCCCAGAATTGGCAATGGAGAGGCTGGACATCCCAAGGAAGTCATGAGCAGTCAGGCAGCTTTCAGGAAGGAGGATTTCCCCCTTGTCCTGACAAAAGGGAGAGTAGAAGGAGGGTGTCTGCCACAGGATGTGGTATCCCCACATTCTAAACAGCAAGAGATGTGCCAAGAACCCCACAGTTGGCCCTAAGACTGCTCACCCATCTATTGGTGGGGAGATTAGGTTGTTATTCTGGATACTGACAGCTGCCAGTAGTCTCTGCTGGGTGCTGGCCTTCCTGACAGCACTGACCTTGGCATGGGAGGCAAACCTCATGGCCCAGAGCAGGTTAGGCCCCCTGACCCTGTTGTTCATGGTGGGGTTGCTCAAGTGTAGGGTAGCCTATGTGGGTAAGCTGGGTGTTACCCTAGCATAGTTAGATGTAGAGGAGGGGTGCCCCTCATCACCCCCACTAAAGAGAGAGGAAGAAAATGGAATGGCTGAGAGGAAGGTTATGTTTAAAATGGGTCCAGTTACTGTACATTTGGGTGAGCTTCACAGGTAAACTGACCTTGGTGGGAGGCTGTAGGCCCCTTCAAAGATCTACTCTGATTTCTGCACTTTCTTCCTCGCCCAGACCAGAGAAAACTCTCCCTGGGATGGGCTGAGTCTCATAGGCTGTTGGCTGGGGGGGATTGGGGGGTTGTATTGGAAATCAGAACCTGTTTGCAGTGTCCCCCCACTTTTGTTTGCCCCATTTGAGACTCATGGATGCTGGTTATCTGACTCTGAGGAGACCATGGGCTCTGACAACCAGGCCCAGGGCCAGTGCTAGGTGGAAAACAAACTTAGAATACAGTGAAAACAACTACATACACTAGGGTACACTATGGGTTAGAGTACTCCTATAATTGGCATAACCTCCCCTATAAGGCCTTCGTAGATAATAAGGCAGGGGAATCAAAAATACCTTCAAGTCACTAGTATATAATAGTGCAGGGCGGTTTGGAAGCCAGCAGCCCCATCTGCACTTGCCTGTGTGTACTACTGAGGCCTGAGCTCAGTTTAAACATAGCCCTGAGTTGCAGGACTGCTTTTAAAATGTAAATTGTGCCCAAACTCAACTTTGGTGCATGAGGCACTTAAAAAGTAATACACTACAATATGTTAGCATATTAGGTACCTCCAGGGTCTCCTTGATGTGTCCCAGTGGTGGAGGATCAGGTACTTATGAGGAGGACCCTTATAAAAAAGGTTTTACATGCCTTGGGTTTAGTGAAATTGCACATTTCTCTTCCCAAATTGCAGTAAAGTGCTACACAAAATCAATGTTTGTGTTAGGATCACTGTGGAGTGAGGATCTGCAATATTTCTACATATTCAGAACCCCTAAGATCTCCCCTAGGTGTTCCAGTGGTGGGGGGTCCTGTAGATATTGGCAGGGTCCATATAACAGATGTTTTTATAAGACCTGGTGTTGGAGAAAATTGCTCATTTCATTTTCCTAATTGCAGATTTCCAGCCATATTGGTTAACATGGCAAGAAGTTATAAATTAAGAAGTCCCGCCAGGAAACATCAAAAATATAATTCAAGAACTTACTAGAATGGTATTGATAAATCCAACAATATGCTATTGTTGAATTTGTCCTAAAATGTACAGTCAAGAAGTTATAAGACTTTCTTGTCTGTAAGCCAAAATTCTGCCTTCCACTGATCTGCTCTGATTGGTCAGAGTTAAGTGGATTAGCCAGGCTGCTTTAGTGAGGTGATAAGCGGCCCCTGGGGTGAATTAGACATTCTGGGAGGAGAGGGTTCTTCTTCATAAGAATGCCAGAGCAAGGGGGAGTGGTCGTAAATAATGATCTTCAAAAGAAGGAGGGAACAGGCAGAAGAAAAAAGTTTCATTCACACCCCTACCTCTTGAACCCAGCCAGATAGCAGGCATTAGAAAGGAATGTGTAGATGCCAGAGGGAGGGAGTCGATGGAGATGAGCCATCCTGGAGTTTAGTTTAGCCAGCTCTACATCTATTCTGAGACTTCAGCCATATTGAATTTTGGAGAAATTGTGCTTTCTGGAAGACCAATGTGCCACACTTTGGAGGTAATGGTCATACTCTGGGGTGTTGCCCTGCACCGCATTGGACAGGAGTGCCCACCCGTGTGACCCCAGAGAACACTGAATAAATATATTAGAGGTGCAGTGCCTCTCAGATCTGCTACTTGAAACTAAAAGAAGAAGAATGGTTCATGTGGGAAATTTGATTTCCACCAACCAGGCCCTGCACTCTGACTGACTGTGCCTGCTTCACAATCTGGAACTAAAGCCCTATGGATCAATCCTGCTTCAAATGGACTAAAGAGTGGTCTCTCTGCAAGCTGCAGGATAATAGAGCGCACCTGGACCATCACCACCATGAATCTACAGCCTGGAGTACTACCAGTGGAATTGTAAGTGTTTTGTCCAAGTGATTGTAGGAATTGAAGTCCCAAACTTTCAATGAATATCTCGGAGCTTCCAGACCCTTGGAGTAAGTTTTGGACACGTGGGGACCCTCAAAGGAACTTCAGGAAGAAGTTCCAGAAGTTTGGAGAACTTTGGAGCAACTTTGAAAAAAGCTCCATAAGTGGACCAACTCGACTTTGCCAGCCAAGCCGGCGACCCTCAAACACGAGCCGGCCTGCCCTCCAGGTTTGTCATCCTGAAAAGCTACGGAGGACCGACTTCCAGAGTTTGACTGGGAGCTGGTCAAAACCCAATCCCGCAAACAGTCACCGAATATGATCTGGTGAAGAGCATCAAGGGACCTCATGAGAAAAAGCACTGTAAAAGTTTCTAAGTCCGAACAAAGAAAAGGTGACTGGGACCAACCACAAGAGTCAAGCCGCCCACCTTCAACCGCAAGCCGGCCTGGATCGCTGGTTCGTCCCGCTGGAAAGCTCCAGAGGTCTGACTTCCATAGGTTTGACTGGGAGTTCATTGCAAGGCAAGCCGGCTAACCGAACTGACTGAGGGCTTCGAGGGACCCCGGGAATAAAAGCTCCAGAAACGTTTCTAAGTCAGAAGGTAACTTTGACTGAAACCTACAGCAAGGGGTAGCTGTGCAGGGCTCCATCCCTGTCGGCCTGAAACTTTGACTTTGTCCCGGTCTAGCATGGCCAGATTTCCCAATAGGTGCTGTAAGTTTCTATGTGCTATACAGTGCTAAATCTTTAAAAATTCATATCTCTGGTTCACTACATTGGATTTTTTTTCATTTTGGTGTCATTTTTAAGATAAAAATATTTCCAATTTTTATAAATTGGTGTTGCATTTTTTTGTGCACTTTGTCTTAATTATTTACTAAATTAGTGTTTATAAATTCTTTACATACCTGTCTCTGAAGTTAAGCCTGCCTGCTCACAGCCAAGATACCAAGGGTTGAGCATATGGATAATTTTGGGAGACCTATTCTGAGCCCTATATTGTGTTAGTGGCATTATTGCCAGTGGTAGATGAATATTTGCCACTACTAATAATCAACTTTCCAACACTATGTTAAAAGAATAAGGAGCAATTTGTCTGAAAACTTAGCCTTACATTTGACCTCTGACCTTGAATGCACAGCAAATGGGACAAGACAAAAACAAAAGTGAAAAAATAATGTAATGCTCTTTCACTTATAAACTCCAGCAAGGTTATTTTGGGGGTGCTGCAGCACACCCCTCCCTCCTACTTCCCACGCCTATGGGAATTTGTGGCCAAGTAAGAGAAGGACCATCCTCCAAGCCTGCAGCGTTTGAGCAGTGGAATGCTAGTCAAGTGGGATGGTAGATGTGGGGGAAATTCTGAATGTTAGATAGTCCTTTATTGGAGAAAGTCATATGTTCCAGTGTAGAACAAAATATTATACTCTTACATTGTGAATTCCCCCACTTACTTTTTCATCTGTCTTTTATTTGTCTTGAAGAGTTCTTGAAGAGTTCAGTGCCAGACGCAATAAGCAAGTCTGTGATTCAATATTCATTTTTATTATCAAGAATTCTCATATAACTAGCACCACGGTCTGCTCTATCCCTAATACTGACGAAAGGTGCGTGGGTGTCTGCCCATGTGTATCTTTGCCTGCCTCCATTTGCTGACCCGTGACAAGCTAATTACATTGTGCCTTTAATAGTAAACTGCCCTATACCCTGATGATCATAGTTTGAATAAATCACCCCTATCAGTATCTTAGGTTGACAGACCATGAGAAAAGTATGTACCCAAAAGTGTTTCCAAAACTGAGTCACCTGAGGAGCAGCCTTTCCAACATACAACTTCCAAATGAGATAGAACACGCCTGTCTAGACACCATGCAAAGAATGCCAACAGCGTGCACACAGTTGCAGAACAGCAAGCATGACGCAAAGTATGTCCTCGATTTTTAGATCCAAAGACCCAGATTTGCAAACATTTTGTGCTGTGTCTGCATTATAAAAGTGAAGCAAACCAGTGCAAAATTTTGTTTTTTTATTTACTTTCCAGTGCGAAATTTGTTTTGAGCTGGAAATTTGTCTGATAGCAATTCAAAATAGAGCAAAATGCTGCTTTGCGTGACTCTGCATCATGGATGGTACATGGGCGTTCCCATGCAGCCGCCCATGAGTTTTGATGCAAAACCCTATCTACTAACAATAACAGACAGGGTTTCCCCCCCAAAAAAAATTGCCACTTTGAAGCAGGTGTTAAAAGGAGAGATGCTTTTATTTCTCCTAATTTTTCACTTGGCATGTGTGCAACACCGTGTAGCCCACTTCCAAAATGGCAATTTTTTTTAAGTTTATCAAGACAGTATTTGCACTGTAAGGATTGCCTTTCAGTGCAAAAACTAGGCTAAACTCATGCACACTCTTGCACTATGGTGCAGAGGTGTGTGCATGATACTAGGCAGTCTAATTGTGCCCCAGTGCCATGTCTTTGTAGATATGGTGCTTTCCTGCTCTCTCCCTGTCACGCACTGCAGTGCAGCAACATCGGGTGCTGCGCTGTTTTACGGGACTTCTATTTAAATCAAAGGCAGGGTTTGGCACCAAAAAATAAAGCCACTCAGAAGCTGGTGTTAAAATGATAGATACTTGTATCTCTCCTTTCTTTTCCGACTTTGCATCAGTGCCCAGCACACATACCAAACAAGAAAACTTTTACCTTTTGTTTTGACATAGTGTATCGCACTGGGAGGATATCCTTCCAGTACAAAACCTCTGCTAGACTGACGCAGATACCTCTTCAATGTGGCGCAGAGGTATGTGTGGCTCTCGGCAGCCTGATTGTGTGCTGGCACTAGGGAGAGGGCAGAAGAGTGCCATGTTTCTGTAGATATGGCGCTGTCCTCCTCTCTCCATGTCACTCAATGCAGCGCAGCAACTTTGCGTGTTGCACTACGTTTTGCGACAAGGTCATAAGTCTTGGCCAAAGATCTGAGTTACTGAGGATGGTTAAGGAATCACGTGCATGCAGCTGCATTGGGAAGTCAGGTGCTCTGTTGTGTTTTGGGTCACTAGACACCACAATTTTACTCCTGCTGATTCAGGTTTTTTTTATACAGCTCAAACTTTAGTAAACTTGTTTTTTTAGTTTAATGTGTCTGCTTTACAGCGTGTAGAGTGTATAATTGTATTTCGATACTATCCTTAACCCCTTCGCCGCGGCGCAAATTCCGCCGCGGCGCTGGGGAGGTGCGGGGTGAGCGCGGCGCCGCTATGCTCGTGACGGAACCACTCCGTCATGAGTCACGGGCGAGCTGTGCTCATGACGGAGTGGTTCCGTCACAACTGCGACCAATCTTTAATTCGCCCGCACTGTCGGGGAATCAGCGACGCGTGGGCGGAGCGGCCGCAGCGGCCGCAGCATGACGGAACCTCTCTCCGTCATGAGCACACGCCGCCCGTGGCTCATGACGGAGTGGTTCCGTCATGAGCACGCAAGGGGTTAATGAGTTCTATACCACTAAAGTCTTTATTGTGTCATTGTCTTGCCAACAATATTCTGCAAGTGATGTGGGTTGTTTCTTTTTAGCACCAGACTTTTTTAACCCATGTGGCTGCTTTTAAATGATCCGCTGCAGTGTTCTGCACTTTGCAAAGTTTTGTTCCGAGGAAACGTTCATAGAATACAATCAATTTACCTCTTGTATGAGAAATCAATACACCTAGCTATAAAAGAAAATCATATATAGAGTGCATAACGTGGAAACTCTTCTAGAATACTAAAATGAATGTAAAATAGCAGATGCTTGAGCTACTTGCAAAGGTTATATATATGATGCTTCCTGTGATAACATATAATATGCAGTTATAAAGTGCACGTTCCCCCCCGAAGGGAATCTTGGTGCTGAAGTAACCAATGCTTATTGTTACCCAACACAAAGATACCTATTTTTCATCCTCGGGCAAGGAAAATTCTTGTGGTACCCGCTCGGCTTTGAACCGGTGCCCATGAAGTCTAACACATTCCTGAAGTAGATGCGTTTGTCTACTGAGGCCCCAACTACCCCCTCTGGTCTATACAGCTACAGCAGGTCACGTGATTTCTAGATTCCACTAAACACAGTTGACCTGAGATATAACATTGCCTAATTGCTAATGAGGTGAAATTAGAAACCTCTAAACTTGAAGAAAGCTGAATTTATAGCTAATTGAGGGCTGATTTTGCGAACTGTTGAAAATGGCGCGCATGTGCATTTTAATATCGTTATTATACATTTAAATGTTTTAATATTCATTTATTTAAATTTTGATTTGATTGGAAATATAGCAATCTTGGAAATTATAATAATCTACCGTGGGGCCTGCATTCATGTTCTTTAGAGCAAGCGATTTGCCTGATCATAAATCCTTTCTTTTCAGCTGCAAATGAATGACTAGCAACCTCATTATAAGCTCATTAGTTATAAATTTTTAACTGAAAAGGAACTCATTATGCAGCAAATTAGCAATCAGACATATTTGTTTGAGAGTTATGGTTGAACATCCTGCCTCAGTAACATCAGATGAGATATTGGGAAGGAAGATGTCACACTTTCGTAGAGTAAAGACCTTTCATCATGGATGCCCTGTGAAAAGGTCATGCTGCATTAGGCAAGGGCGATCAAATATGTGATCAATTTCTATTGACGAGACACGTGGGCGCGGACTGAGACTAATCAAGGAGACCCTCGTTTCCATGCATTAAAGCAAACTCTATCTTCCCGGAAGGAACGAGTCTCTGATCTTGTCACGCCAGCCTGTCCATGGATGGAATATGTCTGTTTCTGTTCTCGCGCAGCTTCTTTGCGGTGACGTTGGTGTTATTCTGTCTAAGAATCATTGTTCTGCCCCAGCTCTGTCAGACTCATTTGTCCATATTACAGTTAGGCCCGAACTAAATTTAAATTATGCCGGCAAAATCTGCATTATTGTAGAAATGTTGCGCGTTTATTACGCGAAATACCTGGAATTATGCCTCATTGTATAATTACGTCGCATTCACGCAAAATTATAGCAAGGGGGCGGGGGAATATTGAAACACGAGAATGATCAGAACGCGAGTAGCTAGTAGTGTTCGTGGCACTCGTGTTTTTGGTGCTATTTTTTTAGCGCGAAATGGGCCCTCACGTCCGAAATGGATGCGAGGAAGCATTTTATGCTAAAATATAGCTCGAGGTGCTAGATTTGTATTTCAAGTAATTATGCGTAATTGCATGTCATTTCCCCCAAAATTATTGTCATAAGGCGACAGCAGATAACGCGTATTTCGTTCATCCCCTTACGAAAATTTGTCTCACAGAATGGGGATCAACATCTTCTTTGAGGAAAAGTAACTGAGAGTCAGGCGAAGAAAAGGAGTGGGTGAAATCGCCTAATTTTATTCCAAGTGTAATGCCTTTAATTTTCATGAAAATCGTATGCTTTTCATGGATTAAGCCTGGCGGTCACCTGCCTGAAAAGTGTACATGAGGTATGACCTAGCATTTAAAACTCATCCGAGATGCCTGCTCAATGTATATTTTCAAATATTTCTTCAGTGCTAGCGCAGGAAGTCACAACATACATCCAGGTTCAAGACTTCACACTGGAAGATCAAAAAAGGGAAATAATGCAATAAAAAAAACTAATACATGTTTTGAGAGGCTGTCTCAGTATATGATGTACACTTATGTAAGTGGGCACCTTGCACTGATCCAGACAACCCTAATGGTGATTTTAGTGGTCTTAGACAACCTTAGAAAGGTCTTTAAGTGGTAGATGTAGGGAGTAGCCTTCAGGCTTAGTCCAGAAGGAGCGTAAAGGAGCTTGTTTTACCAGAACATACTTTTTTAGATATAGATTAAATGAAAAAGAACCACAAAGTGTATTTATAAAAATATGTATTTATTATAAGATACTCACTAACACATACAGATATCTCCTAGCCAGAGATATACACAATGCACACAATACTTTACAAAAGAAACAGGTAAGTAGCACAGAATACACAGTGGTCTCAAGTGGGAGACCAAACCATATACTAAATTAGTGATATGCGAACCACGACTCGGGTCAAGACAATAGTCAGAGGACATAGAAGTGCCAGGGACCCAAGGAACCACCCAAAGTAGCTAAGAGCCCCACAGAGGTTGTGTGAAGTGCAGGAACACGACCACGTTCTCTGTACAAGTCTACGTGTAATACACAGTTGCAATTTTAAAGAAAGAGGACACTTCCCAGGGGGCCCAAAAAAAACCCATGGAAGACAAGAGGTTGGAGAGCCACCCCACCTGTGGATGCCTTAGTAACCATTATACGTGCACAGAGGAAGCCGGGTGCATAGGTGTGAATTGGCGTTGGAAACCGTCATCGAACTCAATGGGAGACTTCAGAGAGATGCCACTGCTGGAGAAGGTGAAAGTGTCCGATGGAACCCAAAGGTGGATTCAAGATATGAAGAACCTACAACCAAAGTGGACAGAGTCTATGCCACTCAGGAGTGACCAGGAGGCATGGAAGATGAATGCCCACTGATGTCGGGTGTTGCAGGAGAGCTGATGGTGACCTTGGAACTGCAGCTCTGTGGACCAGGCAATGCTGTGGAAGACCAGCAGCAGTACACAAGCTGTCCCAACTCAGATGTCAAGAGTTGAGGGGTCGGTGTCCGACGGGAGCACAAACTAGCCTTGGCAACTGCAACCAAAGTAGAAGTAGAAAAAGGTGCAATGTAGAGACCAGAGGTCCAGGAGACTCACCACAAGCAGGGGAGTCAGGGCAGGCCCGAGCAATCAGGAGAGACCAAATAATTCAAAGGTGACCCTCGATAGGACAGACAGGCCAGAGGCACTAAAGTCACAAGAGGACCCCGAGCAGCTTGTCAAAGAAGTAAGCCCACGGTGCAAGCAATGCAGTGTGGTTGAAGATTCTGGTCACTGGAGATACATGAGGTTGGGGCTACTTGGATCCCGAAGATCTTGGTTGAAGGAAGCCAACAAGCCTTTGCAAAGGCAAGTCAACACTGTGCACAGGGGTTTGGCTCCTGCAGCTCTGTTGAGGGATACTGGCCTCAAACTTGCTGAGAGGACAGGGCAGACCTCGAGGGATGTGAAGAACCACCACTTGTGTTGCTGAGCCTTTCGGAGTCTGTAGGAGCCCAGGATTAGCAGGCCGGTCAGCTTAATTGCGGTGCCTGCATATGCCGGGAAGTGACTCCTTCACTTCAAGGGATTCCTTCAGGTGTCTTGGATGTCCACAGACCCTGGACAGGTTCCTATATGGAGCACAGGCCAGGACATTGCAACAGACAAGCAGGGTGAAGAGATCAGGAGCAGTAGGAGTCTTCCTGGTTGCAGGCTTGATGCCCAGAGCGAAGTCCAGCAAAGTCCAGAGTGTCCAGTTGGTCGAATTTGAAGCGGTGTGTCAATTGTATAGTGCCCCATGACGAATCTAGGGACCCACCCACAGGTAAGCCCTTAAATACCCTAAGGGAAGAGTTGGGACGATACAGGAGTGCCTCCCTAAGGAGGAGCTGAACACGGCGAGGAAACTCACCTGTCCTTTGTCTAGTTTCTCACCAGAGCGGGAGCTAACGACTCCCTGAACTGGTTTGAGCTGGACTATGCATGGAGGGCACCAAATGTGCCCTGCACGCAGACTATGTGGTGCTGGCAAGCGCTCCCACCCTGCCCCAATACACTAAACCCTGTCTGGGAGGTGGTCCCACCTCCGTATGACAGGATGCCTATTGTTCTGCCTTCCCCTACTCGAGCTTGGCTCAGCAGCAGAAGGGCAGAATCATGTCACTGGTCAGCAGCAGCCATGTTGCGCTGTCCTGGACTAGAAGACTGGTACGGGGAGCACTGAGGGCCTCACGGAGGGCCTTTACAGTGCATGGAATCATATCTCCCACATAGTTTATGGTGTGTGGGTATGATTCCAACAAGTTTGATACCAAACATGACAGGATTAGTTTCAACCAGTTTCAAGATGGTCATTGCGTCATGACGAGGTGCCCCTCTATATGTTATTTGGCTGTCTCACTTTTACAACCCAGGAGAAATAACTCCGAAGGCTGTAGCGGTGTCCTTCTCATGCAGGGGTTAGAAGCGGGGCGACCTGTTGCCCCGTACCGGTTGCACTGCTAGTGGCGCCACATTCGGCATGTAATGACTTCTAATTATAATCCAACTACTGCCAATACTAGACAATAATCATTACTTTCTTTAATTCAATATCTTGTTTCATCCACACGCGGTTTTCTATGCTATTTTCCAGGTTTCTACAGTTCTGTCTGTGCCCATCCGGACCTCTTGAAAGAACTTGATAAATGCAAAGTCCATTTAAAAAGGCAGCGTTTATTTAGTACACCCAATGCATTTCGGGCTGACAAGCCCTTCGTCAGGGGTCACTGAAAATAATTAAACATACAATAATCAATAACAAGCATAGTTTATCGTCATATTACAATTATCAATCAGTTTCATGTATTATGTAAAAATAAAACCTATGTTGCATCGCGTTAGGCTTGTCAATAGCTACTATGGGATTCTACATAAATGGTATTGTTTGATTTTGCCCCTTGAGCTGAGCGTTTCAATTTCCCCGTGCAATCTTCACCCCCGTTTATCACTGTGCACCTTTAATTTATGTTACCGCTTCAAAAATCTCTCTCCGTTTTCCACCATGCGCCCCCTTCCGTCTCAGCCCCCACCGGTTGGTTCCCTTACATAAGTGTTCCTTATCTTTACCGTATTTTCTAATACTGGTCTTATTTCTCACGTCCCCGTTATCTAATCGACGTCCCAACAGTCGGCTGCAGGTTATCAACAAAACTAAGAAACACATCATGATTGTTCGCATACCTGCCATAAACGTAAGCGGCCATCATGTCATCATTTTCTTTTCCAAAGCAGTTATCAGCACACCATCCATCTTGCTTTTAACCAAATCCCTCCCTCCTTCATCCTTCCTATTGGTTCGCTCGTTAGTTGTTCCCACCTCCACCATTAATTTAAGAACCCTTTAGATATGCAGAAACTACCTATCCCATAATGCAATAAAACATGTAATTCATACATTCTTGTGGGACATAATTTTAACGCGTTGATCACTTGTTTAAAAATAACATTCTGTAACAGTGCCTATGATACGTTCACATTTGTTAAAATGATAACACTGTCTTTAATAATGAACCGAGGATGTTGCTCCAAACGTGTGGATATGTAAATTCCGTTTTTCTTCCATTTGTCCATCTTCTCTGCGGGTGCTATCCAAACGAGGCAATCAACATTGAGTAAAGTTTTATAAATGCAGGATGCACACCATATCTTCAATGTAATCCAACTATTCCTTGAATGCGTGCACACCGGAATGGTGCCATTGCCCAAAGACACCCGAATAGACAGTGGTTAGAAGCGGGGCGACCTGTTGCCCCGTACCGGTTGCACTGCTAGTGGCGCCACATTCGGCATGTAATGACTTCTAATTATAATCCAACTACTGCCAATACTAGACAATAATCATTACTTTCTTTAATTCAATATCTTGTTTCATCCACACGCGGTTTTCTATGCTATTTTCCAGGTTTCTACAGTTCTGTCTGTGCCCATCCGGACCTCTTGAAAGAACTTGATAAATGCAAAGTCCATTTAAAAAGGCAGCGTTTATTTAGTACACCCAATGCATTTCGGGCTGACAAGCCCTTCGTCAGGGGTCACTGAAAATAATTAAACATACAATAATCAATAACAAGCATAGTTTATCGTCATATTACAATTATCAATCAGTTTCATGTATTATGTAAAAATAAAACTTATGTTGCATCGCGTTAGGCTTGTCAATAGCTACTATGGGATTCTACATAAATGGTATTGTTTGATTTTGCCCCTTGAGCTGAGCGTTTCAATTTCCCCGTGCAATCTTCACCCCATAAGTGTTCCTTATCTTAAGGAACACTTATGTAAGGGAACCAACCGGTGGGGGCTGAGACGGAAGGGGGCGCATGGTGGAAAACGGAGAGAGATTTTTGAAGCGGTAACGTAAATTAGAGGTGCACAGTGATAAACGGGGGTGAAGATTGCACGGGGAAATTGAAACGCTCAGCTCAAGGGGCAAAATCAAACAATACCATTTATGTAGAATCCCATAGTAGCTATTGACAAGCCTAACGCGATGCAACATAGGTTTTATTTTTACATAATACATGAAACTGATTGATAATTGTAATATGACGATAAACTATGCTTGTTATTGATTATTGTATGTTTAATTATTTTCAGTGACCCCTGACAAAGGGCTTGTCAGCCCGAAATGCATTGGGTGTACTAAATAAACGCTGCCTTTTTAAATGGACTTTGCATTTATCAAGTTCTTTCAAGAGGTCCGGATGGGCACAGACAGAACTGTAGAAACCTGGAAAATAGCATAGAAAACCGCGTGTGGATGAAACAAGATATTGAATTAAAGAAAGTAATGATTATTGTCTAGTATTGGCAGTAGTTGGATTATAATTAGAAGTCATTACATGCCGAATGTGGCGCCACTAGCAGTGCAACCGGTACGGGGCAACAGGTCGCCCCGCTTCTAACCACTGTCTATTCGGGTGTCTTTGGGCAATGGCACCATTCCGGTGTGCACGCATTCAAGGAATAGTTGGATTACATTGAAGATATGGTGTGCATCCTGCATTTATAAAACTTTACTCAATGTTGATTGCCTCGTTTGGATAGCACCCGCAGAGAAGATGGACAAATGGAAGAAAAACGGAATTTACATATCCACACGTTTGGAGCAACATCCTCGGTTCATTATTAAAGACAGTGTTATCATTTTAACAAATGTGAACGTATCATAGGCACTGTTACAGAATGTTATTTTTAAACAAGTGATCAACGCGTTAAAATTATGTCCCACAAGAATGTATGAATTACATGTTTTATTGCATTATGGGATAGGTAGTTTCTGCATATCTAAAGGGTTCTTAAATTAATGGTGGAGGTGGGAACAACTAACGAGCGAACCAATAGGAAGGATGAAGGAGGGAGGGATTTGGTTAAAAGCAAGATGGATGGTGTGCTGATAACTGCTTTGGAAAAGAAAATGATGACATGATGGCCGCTTACGTTTATGGCAGGTATGCGAACAATCATGATGTGTTTCTTAGTTTTGTTGATAACCTGCAGCCGACTGTTGGGACGTTGATTAGATAACGGGGACGTGAGAAATAAGACCAGTATTAGAAAATACGGTAAAGATAAGGAACACTTATGTAAGGGAACCAACCGGTGGGGGCTGAGACGGAAGGGGGCGCATGGTGGAAAACGGAGAGAGATTTTTGAAGCGGTAACGTAAATTAAAGGTGCACAGTGATAAACGGGGGTGAAGATTGCACGGGGAAATTGAAACGCTCAGCTCAAGGGGCAAAATCAAACAATACCATTTATGTAGAATCCCATAGTAGCTATTGACAAGCCTAACGCGATGCAACATAGGTTTTATTTTTTCATAATACATGAAACTGATTGATAATTGTAATATGACGATAAACTATGCTTGTTATTGATTATTGTATGTTTAATTATTTTCAGTGACCCCTGACGAAGGGCTTGTCAGCCCGAAATGCATTGGGTGTACTAAATAAACGCTGCCTTTTTAAATGGACTTTGCATTTATCAAGTTCTTTCAAGAGGTCCGGATGGGCACAGACAGAACTGTAGAAACCTGGAAAATAGCATAGAAAACCGCGTGTGGATGAAACAAGATATTGAATTAAAGAAAGTAATGATTATTGTCTAGTATTGGCAGTAGTTGGATTATAATTAGAAGTCATTACATGCCGAATGTGGCGCCACTAGCAGTGCAACCGGTACGGGGCAACAGGTCGCCCCGCTTCTAACCACTGTCTATTCGGGTGTCTTTGGGCAATGGCACCATTCCGGTGTGCACGCATTCAAGGAATAGTTGGATTACATTGAAGATATGGTGTGCATCCTGCATTTATAAAACTTTACTCAATGTTGATTGCCTCGTTTGGATAGCACCCGCAGAGAAGATGGACAAATGGAAGAAAAACGGAATTTACATATCCACACGTTTGGAGCAACATCCTCGGTTCATTATTAAAGACAGTGTTATCAATTTAACAAATGTGAACGTATCATAGGCACTGTTACAGAATGTTATTTTTAAACAAGTGATCAACGCGTTAAAATTATGTCCCACAAGAATGTATGAATTACATGTTTTATTGCATTATGGGATAGGTAGTTTCTGCATATCTAAAGGGTTCTTAAATTAATGGTGGAGGTGGGAACAACTAACGAGCGAACCAATAGGAAGGATGAAGGAGGGAGGGATTTGGTTAAAAGCAAGATGGATGGTGTGCTGATAACTGCTTTGGAAAAGAAAATGATGACATGATGGCCGCTTACGTTTATGGCAGGTATGCGAACAATCATGATGTGTTTCTTAGTTTTGTTGATAACCTGCAGCCGACTGTTGGGACGTCGATTAGATAACGGGGACGTGAGAAATAAGACCAGTATTAGAAAATACGGTAAAGATAAGGAACACTTATGTAAGGGAACCAACCGGTGGGGGCTGAGACGGAAGGGGGCGCATGGTGGAAAACGGAGAGAGATTTTTGAAGCGGTAACGTAAATTAGAGGTGCACAGTGATAAACGGGGGTGAAGATTGCACGGGGAAATTGAAACGCTCAGCTCAAGGGGCAAAACCAAACAATACCATTTATGTAGAATCCCATAGTAGCTATTGACAAGCCTAACGCAATGCAACGTAGGTTTTATTTTTACATAATACATGAAACTGATTGATAATTGTAATATGATGATAAACTATGCTTGTTATTGATTATTGTATGTTTAATTATTTTCAGTGACCCCTGACGAAGGGCTTGTCAGCCCGAAATGCATTGGGTGTACTAAATAAACGCTGCCTTTTTAAATGGACTTTGCAATTATCAAGTTCTTTCAAGAGGTCCGGATGGGCACAGACAGAACTGTAGAAACCTGGAAAATAGCATAGAAAACCGCGTGTGGATGAAACAAGATATTGAATTAAAGAAAGTAATGATTATTGTCTAGTATTGGCAGTAGTTGGATTATAATTAGAAGTCATTACATGCCGAATGTGGCGCCACTAGCAGTGCAACCGGTACGGGGCAACAGGTCGCCCCGCTTCTAACCACTGTCTATTCGGGTGTCTTTGGGCAATGGCACCATTCCGGTGTGCACGCATTCAAGGAATAGTTGGATTACATTGAAGATATGGTGTGCATCCTGCATTTATAAAACTCTTCTCATGCAGGGGCACCCTCACACTTAGAACCAAGCATCCTGCCTTCAGGATTGAAAAGGCCTGCTGTAGGGGTGACATATGGGTTTTACATGCAGTGACCTTAGATATAGGGCAACCTATATCTTTCATAAGCAGTGCTAGCACCAGAGTAACACAGGCTGCAATGGAAGGCCTGTAGAGATAGTTTGAATGGTCTTCCATAGGTGGCATGATACATGCTTCAGCCTATGGGGAACTTCTGGGGTACCTATGCCCTAGGTACCTTAGTACCATATACTAGGGACTCATAAGGGTACCCTAGTATCCAATCTGGAATGTACCTAAGTACTTACCATAACAATTTTAGGGGCGAAAGTAGAGATACTGGGGTCCTGATTAGCAGGATCCAAGTGAGACTAGTCTTAAAACAGCATTACATCAAGCAAAAAGTGGCAGTAACCATAGAAGCAGATCCTACTTTCCTACACATGTACACTACAGTAAGTCAAGGACACAGTTAGTGCAGTAGTTGCAGTGGCACCAGAGCCCAGAAGTATGAGTTGCCTTCTGCATCCGCAGTTATACGTGTCAATTATTACCTAACAAGGGGACTAGTGGGTCAAATCTCCTTGCTTGCTTGAGTTAAGGCCCAAAGCAAAACACCCTTGCTACTTCCACTGTAGCAAGTGCTTCCACTATTTTTGAGTTTTCGCTCCAGTCGTGTCTTTGTATTCACTTTTCAACATTGCAGGGAGGTTTACAAAGATTTTGTTTTGTACCAGAGTACAACTTTTCTTGTAAAGAAGGTGTTTGGCTCCTAGTGAAAATCCACTTAAGTATTCAATCAAATTTAATGCAGAAACACCAAATCATTTCTTTGAAACAACTCATAATTTCTTCCCAAACTTTACGAAACACTTGAATGAACAACAGTACGAGTGTCATTGCTCATGTGCTTATGTTAAACACACATTTACATTGACACTGAGTGTGATAATAAATGCATCGTAGAACTAACCCTGAGTACATTAAGCAATAAAGAGATAATGTTTAGTTTAGGAAAGTGCCCTTTTTTGTATCGTCACCACCCAATTTTTAGCTCTAATGCCGATGGTTATTTCTCTGAAAGTGCACTGGAGCTTGCTGCTCAGTCCCCATTGCCAGTGCTCTCTCCCTAAAACTGATGCATGTGAATTGTTAACCCAAATTCACAAGGACTTTAACCCCATTATACGTCCCTGGTAAATAGTACCAGTGGTACCCAGGGCAGGGCATGGGGGTTAAAGGAGTCACCGGGGCCTGAAGCACTGTTTTTGCCATCATGAGTGACCAAAGTAAACATATGACAGCAGTCCTGAATTACAGACTACAGGTCCAGTGCAAACTGCTCAAATATGACTTTGCTTTCACCATGTGTGGCAAGGTCACTAAACTATTTTTAAATATGCCAGTAACCCGTAAGAAAGGTCTCCTTAGCCCAGGAGGCAGGGTGCTTTATATTAAAGGTGAGGACATGCAAGTTTATATGTCCCTAAAGTAGCCTTTTCCGATAAGGGCTACTATAAGTTATCAGCGGTCTATAGGATAACATGGGCTGGCCCCCGGGCAACCTCGAGGTCGCCAGCTCCATTATGGTATGGCTCAAATATGTCATGTTTGGTATCAAACAACATGCCTCATCGTCCTTGACATGATTCTCATGTTGAGGTTGATGTGGCATGCACCCTGAAGGCTACCTTAGGGGTTGCCCACCTGGTTGCCCGAGCCTTTCCTGTGCTCTGGCTGTCAGCCCACAGCTGCTGCCGCCAATACAGGAATATGACCTCCTGCCAGGAGGTATGAACTCTACCAGTAGTAAGAAACAATGGTCTGGATGGGAAGGAGGTCACACCTTCCTCCCTGACAGCATGGCTAGCAAAGTGGCACATCAAGGCGGTGAGCTTCAAAGCTTATGCCACCTGTGATATGCAACCAGGCTGACTCCTAAAGAAAGAAACGGCCCTCTCTCGGCCACAAGGCACATTAGCACCCAGGCAGACAGGATAACTATGTAATCAGGAGGCGTACACCCCAGAAGGCTAGGCACTTCTCTAGGGTGGGCTACCTGGTCTGTACAGCTATGGAAGGTTTCTGCCATTTTTATAAAGTGGCAGAAGTATTCTGATGCAAATTGCAACAGAAGACACAGGAGAGACCCGAGTCTGCAACAACAGGAGCTGTACAAACCAAAGGCGTGATACTCTGCACCTCGTTCAAATATCCTGGAACTGCATTACTATGACTCATCCCGGACTAAAGACTGGTTCTCCCTGATATAAGGACCCCCTTGAGAACCAAAGACAACTCCAGACTCCCCTGGACTAGTGACACTAGTCTCCTGCAGACTGCATGTAAAAATAACATACCTGAGCCAAAGAATCACTTGCAATCGGACAGAGTAAAGGTATTGCTCAAAAGAAGATGGTCCAGTACATTATTGGAAATGTAGTCCTGACCTCCAGCAAGTTTCAAGTGGCTATTGGTTTTCCCTTAACCTCCGTATGTGGAAATACCTTCTTGCTGACCCCACCAATGCCACGGCTGTGGGTGGCCAGCCTGGCAACCACCACCTTTACTCAACACTTCAACTTGAGAGAACACCACAATGCCTTTATTTGACCAAAGCAGCAGCCCCTTTGTTGAATTTTTTCAACAGCACCTTGTAAGGGGTGAAACCAGCTGCCCCGCGGCTCCCGCTTAATCACCAAGGATAGCGAGGACAACTCTGCACCCGAGCTTTGCAAGCCAGGTATGATCCATCTGACTGTCGTGGCTTGGTCCTTGGACCTGCATCCCCCTTACCTTCCTGGGTTCCACACAACTCTACCTGCAAGTCACCGATTGTCACTAGCGGTTTTTCTCATTGACTGATTTGTACTGATTTAATTTTGTTTCTAAAATCCATAACTCTGGCTATATTTCTCCGATTTACCTTGTTTTGATGTCCAAATATATGTAAAAATCTGCTTTATTTTTGTAAATTGGTGTCAGGTTTCTTTCGAGTCATGTCACTTACTTGTTGTCATGTTGGTACTCTGAAATGCTTAAAATATGTTCTTCTATAAAGCCTGACTGCTCTTTGCCACTCTTCAAGGACTGAGCTAAGGATGTATTATTGTGAATCCAAGGACCATCTTTGGGGAATTGTGAGAGTATTGCATAGTGAAATACTTTCTCAGGTCTCTTTTCCTAATTTCATAAACAAATATTTTTAACTTGGATACGTTGATCACCTTAGCTGCATATGCTTTTCCCTCCCCAGTGGTGGGCTTTTTTATGTTTTGGGCTCCTTCTGCCTAACCCTTTTTGCAACCCTTCATAACAGGCAATACCCGGAGCCAAACAATTGGGATGTAGCTCATAATTATATTTCATTGTGTACCAACAATACCTCAGTTTATAATTTAAAATGTAATGACTTAAAAATGGATAAGAAGGAAACTTGAGATTTTATTAAATATGCCCTAGGTACTATGGGGCATATCAGCAACAACCGGCGATAATTATCGCTAAGCGCACTTAGCGCTAGGATAATTATCGCTGGCTAGCATGGATTTTTATCGCTTAGATAGCGTGCTATTAGCAACGCTTATCTCAAAAGCGATAAAAATCCTAGCGCTAACTGCCAAACTTGAGATTATCGCTGGAAACCCAGCGATAATCTCACAAAGTTTGGCGTTAGCTTGATGATAGGGCCTCACATACTTAGCCATGATATCCACCTTCCATAGGAAATCATGGCTAAGTCAGTCCTGAAGCAAGCGTAAGGAGAGTAGCGATAACAGGGTTATCGCTACTTTTCCTGCCACTATGCTTCATAGCGTGGGGCTTGATGATAGGAGAAATGTCGCTTAGCGACATTTCTCCAGTCATGTCAGGTCAGGAACGCCCACTTTGCATCTCATTAGAGATGTAAAGCTGGGCGTTAAGAATTTGTGCGCTAATGCAAGGTTTCACGCAATAGCGTGACCTTGCTGATTAGGCGATAAAATTATTGCCGGATTTCGGCTGAAAACGGCCGCAAAAGAGGCGATAATTTTCTATCGCCGGCTTGTAGATATGCCCCTGAGTGTCTTAATGCTGGTTATTTTTATTTCTCTCAAATTGGTGTTACACATTATATGATCTGATTCAGAAGACATTTTACAAAACATTTTTTCTTGCACATTGGCATACAGTTTAAAGCAAAAAATGGACAGCATTTAAATTGATAATGGCAAATGTTCACTTATTTTGTGTTCTCCTATTCTCTCAATAAAAACAGTAACCCACTTGTGTAGCTGGATTGCTGCAGTGACATGATGGACTCCAAAATGCAATGTGAAGACATCTTGGGTTTGATTCACAAAGGTAAACTTAAGCGTTTGGTCTAAACTTAGACCAAATGTCTGAGTTTGTTACTTTGGGAATTCACAAAGGGCATTTACCAGTACTATCTTTATGTCCACACTCTAGCGGGATTACCAAAGACATAGACTTAGACAATTGGTCTAAGTTCAGACCAAACGTCTAAGTTTACCTTTGTGAATCAGTTTCAGCGTGTTCCTCATTGCATTTCACCAGTTTTAGTGATGTGGGTTGCAGCAGTATATTCGCCTGGGCTCTGCCTCCACCACAACTGCCAACACTGCCTACAAAATCCAGGCATTTCTGAAAACTAGACAACCAGATGAGTTCTGGGTTTTACGACTTGCATGGACACGCCCAAAAATTCACAAGTGCCTCAAATGTACAGTATTTACTGGTGGACTTTTATACATTGTTAGAGAGGTGTGTGTTTGTGGTGTGAATATGTGAGTAATGATGTGTGCAGTGATATGTGTGTCAGTCTTTTTTGATCTTCGACCGTCTCCCTACAAGAGATCCCTATGAAAAGGAATATAAGCTAAGTAAATACCATATTTGTAAAGAACCTCAGTTTGCACTTTGATCATCCTAATAAAACAACTGTTGGTGTCCTGGTGAGCAGTGTGGCCTGGGTGCACAGGGGCGGCACTCTCTCTCTCTCTCTTCTTCTCTCTCTCTCCCTCCCCCTCTCTTCTTCTCTCTCTCTCTCTCTCTCCCCCTCTCTTCTTCTCTCTCTCTCTCCCCCTCTCTTCTTCTCTCTCTCTCTCTGTCCCCCTCCCTTTCTTATCTCTCTCTCTCTCTCTTCCTCTCTCTCTCCTTCACTCTCTCTCTGTCCTTTGATGTACGCAGGACACACCTTCTCATCATGATTTTTGTCTTGCAGGCTGTGACCTACGGATTGTCAAGAGGGGAGCTGCCATGTGTCTTCAGTTCATTTAGTGTTCATGTTAATAAAGTTTCATTTGTTGCTTCGAAGGTAAATGTGTGATGCTCATTTTTGTGATGACACATGCATGTCACAAGTTGTGATTGTGCGACATTAAACGGATTATTTTGTACGTGTTTAGGTGTAGCTGATGTTGCATGTCTTTGGTCTGGGGGTGCCGGGGAGAGGGTTTCCAGGGCGTGGTGGCGGCAAGTGTTGTTGCCCTTTCGGCCCTCCGGGCTGCATGTTCAGTTGCCCGGGTGCATCTGTTGCCCTTCCGATGTGGCTCTGGGCTGTGCTCCCTTTTTTGGTGCAGACTGTGGTCCGACTTTGCACCAGGTGTTATTTTCCTGCTGCTAACATGCCTTATCGCCTGTTTTGTGTTCTTCTCGCAGTTCTGGCTGGTCGTTGTGAATGTTGTGGAGTGGTATTGTCGTGGATTTTGACACGGGAACGCCTACTCTGCATCTCATTAGCGATAGTTGCAGGGGTCATCTGTGGCGATGTTTTTTGCGACTGCTATCGCGGGTAAACTGGTGCTGTGGGCTGTTAACACCAGCTTGTGATTGGGGCGATAAGTTTATCGCAACTTTGGCTACAATAATGTGCCGTTAACTCGGCGATAGATCCTTGTGAATATCCCCCTTAAAGTTAAGAGAAGAACCGATCATATTTATATTGGGGTTGTTATTTATGCTCAAAATCAGAGGAGCATGCTAGGTCACGATTATATTGCGAAGAAAAGCTAGGCACTGATATACCCTTCTTTAAAAAATGAATATATGCAACAGCGAGGGCCTTTGTTTATTTCTCATGTTAAGGAAGGAACTGCTTGAGCGTGTTCCGTTTGGAGTCAGAAACCAGAAGAGTGTTAAGCACATTTTTGCAGTGAGCAGGTGATAAAACAGGAGAATTGAGACTGCTATGTAACAAAGGTTCGTCCAGGGAAGGTAGATCAAAATGTTGTTTTATGAGTTTAGTAATTTTCTACTTTCAGAAGGATGGAAGATTTTATTACTCTTACTTAAAATAGTTTATTATAAAGCATGGAATGTCACTGTTTATTTAGTTATGCAATTTGGCAAATTTGCACCCTGAGTGTAATTTCACTTTCTATGTACATGCATTCGCTTTACAAAGTTATAGGTAGGATGTTTTAGGAGATTTTGACAGGATGATGGGATTGTGTAACAAGAATTTATATACACTGAGTTGTATTATGCTACACAAGCACTTTTTAAATATTGGCTGCTGAGGAGTTCATTATGTGTATTTGTTGTGTAAATATATTTGAAATGCATAAATCTATAAAATACACAGTTTGAATTATAATCACCCCAGGGACATTCATCATAAAATGCTTACATTTTATTTATTGTTGTTATCTCACTTTTCAATTCTGAATGTTCAGCAGTATCTGGTTTGATTTGTTTTAATGACTCTTGTTGTGAGCTTTAGTTATCTGTAATGCATTGTGAGTCTTGATTCTTAAATTCACTTCATGACTGGTAGAGTTACAACCTGGTTTGACCAGAACTTCTAAGGTGGAGCCAAAGTTATGCTATAGAGAAGCTTTGCATGATGCTGTGAATGCGTGACATGCATTCAGTTTACTGAGTTTCTCTTCTTTATTTCCAGTGAATCCCACACACTAACATTGTCAAATGTGTAAATGCAATCTTGGATATTGACACAGATATCTGTGGTCATTTTCGTGGTCTCTATTTTACTGGAGCACAGCAGCAACCCATATGTGCAATGTTAGACCTGTCAGTCTCAAGGGGGGCTTTCCCCAAACATTTTCCCTTAGCACCCCCCATTTTTTTTTACCTCATCTTATCTACAGGTGTTGCAGGGATTCTGCTTATACACATAACTATGCGTAGAACCCCAGGACCTCAGTGAATTGTGGTGTACCAGAAACTCACCTCAGAACCCAGAACCCAGTATCCGGCTAGCATAAGTGTCCCATTCGTTATCCGAGATTTGGCTCGGCGATCCCAATGAAAAGACAACCCAGAACAAGCGACTCAGTGAACTCTCAGGAATGGTGGGAATCAGAAATACCTGTTCGTATATTATTCTCACATCAGTCCACAACAAGAATAAATGGAGACACGGTGAAAATAAAAAGAGTTTATTTTTATAGACCACGTGTCCTAAGATGCAGTACTTTGGCTAATACAAGCAGACAAATGATTTTAATCAAAACCATCAGCATCGTTACAATACCATAGAATATAAAGGGAGTGATCATGTTATAAATGACAGTGGATACTACCACCTTCCCTTAACTAAGAAGCTAATATTATTATTATGCTAATAAAAGGTCTCTTAGGCTTGAACAGGGGACCCCATACCTCAAAGATCAGCTTAGTGAAATCACATCACAGGAGCATCATAAGTCTTCTCGCAGGAAGGCTCGTCTTCGGTCTGAATATTAAACATGATGTCTGCAATATTAAAAGCACCAACTTTCAGGTATTCGCAGCTGCCTGTGTGTTATGGCTAAATAGTGAGTCGATCAACCTAGAGTGGAAAACATGCATTGTCTAACGACCCAGACTGTTCTTGTTACACCATGTACAGACCAAGGTCGCTGCGCAGAGCTCGGGATGGTAACAACAGATTGCTCTCGTGTGAGGCAAAGCGCGAGTCAGCAGTTTGTTTAAACAATAACATGTAGATGCAGTGTCGTGCGCAAAAGCAGCAAGATGGCTTTCTAACATCTAACATGGTTATGCTAACTTAACAATGTATGTACGTATTAAGGGATTCCTTACTACATGCCCCCTTGATCGAAGCACTAACCAGTAGGGAAGAAATGAGAGAAAGCAGAGTTCAAATTCGACAGAGCAGAACAAGGCGTATTCAAACTGAAACCAAGTATCGGTGCAGAGAAAGTTCGAAGCAAGAAAAAAGGAAAAGTAAAAAAATTCGAAAAATGCTGCTTCAGCCAGCAATCCAAAGTCACAGGTAATGCTCAGGACATGGTAGAAAAAACATAGCGGACGACAGTTCACTCAATCCATGAACGTGTATGCAGCATACGTAGCAACTGCTTCCAACAGAAAATCGTTGGCACGGCCACTAAAAGTTTCAGCCATCCAGTTAATCAAAGAAAAGGAACATACATGTTCTTCAATAAGCGGAGCCTCTAGCACCATCAGAGGGCAACCGACGTGTTCTTCCAAATAACTCATATCCAGGAAGTCATAGGCAGCCCTTGCGATGTCCCAATTACCCAGGATTCCATGCGCCGCACCACAGGCCATAATCCGAACACCAGAACAGGCAAACTCGTGAGACACTAAGGGTCTCATCAGTCGATCATAATCCGGCACTGGAGACACCGTGTTGGTCAAGCACAAATCCAGAGGCCATTCAAAGGGACAATCTAGGCAGTGAAAGACAGGTTGTACGCAGGTAAAGTAGGAATACCGGAAGGATAATCCATACGCCAGGCTCAAAGTCGCCAATGGCAGCGTACCATAATATTCAAGCATCCTGTCACGAAGAAGATGCAGGCGGGGCAGGTTGCCGTGAGGCACAGAAAGTGCAGCCATTCCGTAATATGAAAAGTAAAAGTAGCACACCCGCCACCAGCGCCAGAATCAGCGGGACACTGCCAAAGATGCTCGAAAAAATAGAATGAAAAAATGCCGGAATCACACCAAAAATAGTTTGGAAGGAGGTCACGAGGCCCGAGCCCACAAGTTTAAAAAAATGAGCCAGGCCAGTTGTTGACGAGGCATTGAAAATTGTTTGGATCAAAGCTCCAAAATGTAGGGGCAGGTCAGTATTCAAAAGCGCCTGCACCTCAGTGCGCGTATTTGCCACGTGAAGGACAAATGTTTCCCGGGAGGATGTCAATGGCACCTCTTTTTGGGACAATAGAGCTCTTATTCTGCTCATCTTGTTGAACTCTGCTTTCAAGGTCGGAATCGAAGGCCAGATGGAAACATCCAGCCGCCCATGCGGGGGTGGAAATAGAATATTATTGCAGCAGACTACTCTCTGTGATACAGTTACTATATATGGGATTCCCACCAACATCCCGCAGCAAGCTTCATTATTCAAAATTAAATAACTACCGTTTGCAAGCAGCGTGAAAGACGGTGTAATCACCGGCACAGGGACACCTTTGAGGACGCAGGCCAAATTTGGGGCGTGTACATTGCATGCACCGTGTAACTGAATGTGCCTACATACTACTGAATGGTCAGGTGTCGAGGTACACTCCTCACCTTTCAGGTAAACCTCTGTACCGTCTCTTGTACATCTATACATAAAAGGGAGAGACCAAACCTCATGCAGGAACGCGGTACCCAACTGTTCATATCTACCCAGGGCATAGTGTTTCATGCATGACGTAAACTTAAAAAGCGCGAAAGGGAGCGTGATCAACCCATGTACTAACCACACAGCTGAATTCAATTCCGCCACAGAGAAAGGTAACGGCTCCAACTTTTCAATGTGTAACAATGAATATGTAGCATATTTCATGGACATGAACTGTTGCTTTACAGTAAGGTTAAAGGGAAGGAATAATGATGTCGTATTCAGATAGTCCCAGGGGACCTTTCCTGCCTTTAACATTTGTAATGTCCATGCAAACTGCATAACAGAACGCAACTGGTTTTGACCATGGTACAATACAGACATATCATCATGTACAATATCAACAATTGAAGAAACAATATGTTCTAATGTATAAATTCTGGAAGAAAGAGTGTTAATGCTGTTATCTATAACGGCTAATACCTTTTCCATATTCGCTTGATCAATAGCCCTCAATCTCGAAGCCGCTTCAATTTGCGACAATTTCCATACTTCGTTGTAAATAGCATACGCCCACCTCTTGGATCTGCCACCCACAGGACCTTTAACAAAATCATTCAAATCTATTTTGTCATGTAATCTTGATAAATGAACTTTGACAGATGCAAAGGTGGAATGTCGCAGCCAGGATTGACATAATTTCCCTACAGAGTAGGTAGTTACTGTATGAGAGGACTCAAACCGAGGGTCAACGCGCTGCTGCGTATACCCCGGTTTCAGACCTAGAAAACGTCGTTGACAGGTATCGGAACTGCTTTGCCAAATTAACCATCCTTCCCTACTAAATTTCGAAATATTGAAAGATGTATTAAAAACTAATGACTGCAAAGCAGGAAGGGACAGATCTGTTTGGTTATCCCAATTTGGGTAAGCGCCCAGATCCGGAACAGAGGGGAAATTCAATTTTTTAGTAGTGGCCAATCCGAAACAGGTGGTCTGGAAGATGGTTGAACTCAAAAACAACATATGATTTGGTACAAGACAGGCACGATGTAAAGCTTCATTTCCCTGAACCTGCCACGGTTTGGAACCCCAAACCGATTTAAGATCAACAGTAGCCTTCCACAGGTCATAACCTTTGATTGTCAACTCATCCATAAAGGACTTAGAATATAGTAATTTGGTGTGTGTCAGTCTAACCTTCGAGGCAGACTCAGGCATCACTTTAAAATAAAAGGATGCTGGGCTGGAAACACTGAAATCAGTAAAATAAGTATATTTATCAACCAATGTAGGTGAACTGCCTAAAGATGGGGTTGGGCAGTGTTCCCATTGGGTAAAATTTACAAAATTGCGAAATGTATTAGCTTTATGTAGGAAGGGATTGCCATAATGTTGAAAACAATACTGTTCTGCATAGTTAGCCGCATTCTCATATAAATATTCTGCATCAAAAGCGGCATAATATTTCAAATCGGAAAACAGTGCTTCAATGGCATGAACATCCCAATCATCAGAACGAATGTTCTGCTTAACCACATCACCCATAGAAACACGAAATACATTAGGTACATTGATGACCTCGGTAGGACCATGAATTTGGAATTTAACAGCATCCCACGCAATTCCATCTAAAACGGGCCAGGCAGTAATATTCACAAAAGTCTGGTCCCTTTTCATGATGTGGGAGGAGGAGTGAGGGGCCAAAGTTCCATTGATAAGTCTAATCGTAGATCTCTCTTTGAGATAGTGTCCATTCACCAGACGGAAAAATACTATTACAAATCCAATGGACATAAACAAAAAAATACTTATTAGCACTAGCCAGACGTATGTCCAAGGGGGAATCAAAAAATGTCTCTTGAAACAACTAGCAAAAATAGCAATGTTCGAAGGGGAAGTAGAAGGCAATGAGGTAGTGTCAAAGGAGAAACGTGACTGGTTAACTGCCGTATATTGTAAAATAGGCGAGTGACCATTTGTAGGATAAGCATACCCAGTCTCTTCGGCAGACCAGCAGCCGGTGGTATTAACAAGGGATCAGTAACTGACTGCATCTCGATGGCAACATCAGACAAGGTGGTAGAAGCAGGAACCAACACCGAATTTCTTTGCATTGTCTGGCATGAATCCGCTGGAGTCATACTAAGAAGTATCGGCCACTCGCTGAAGTTTGACATTGTCAATAGAGATGTACCTGTTTTCTTTGCGACCAGGAAGTGGAGGTAAACTGACTGTTCTTGTACCCTGCACTCCAAGCACTGGAACTGGTGCACGATAAGAGGGGCCGAACTCCTTCTTGTTCTCCACCTTCTCACGGACCAGGTCTCCGACTCGGGGTAGCCAGCCGACTACCGGAATCTGAAGCTCAGCATCAGACGTGGAGGGCAAGTGTTCCTTCGAAAGAGTGCTTCTTGTAGGGTCTGCAAAACAGCACAGTGATCATCTACGTCAAAGGGTGCGGTCGACGCTGCCATGTCTAGACCATCAAGGTCTGGGACAAACATTCTGATTCCGAAGAGCATCATGTATGGGGTCCGCCCACCCAGAGACCTTCTAGGGAGATTATTAAGTGCACGTTGGACGTTATACAAGTGGGCTAGCCAATTCCGGCCTGTGCCTAAAACTCGTGCTGTCAAAGATTGCTTTAAGTCACGGTTCATTCGCTCCACTACACTATTACCCTCAGGTCGGTAGGGGGACGAAAATTTGACTGGGACCCCCAAATTTCTCATAGCCTCCTTGTAAGCCTTAGAGGCGAACGCAGGGCCCTGATCAGAATGGAAGGTACCACACGCAAAAGTTCCCACAAAGACACGCAAATCCCTGATGACAGTGCGAGAATCAGCACTCCTTTGTGGCCATACCCAAAGAAAACGTGTGCACGAATCCACTGCAACCAAGATATACTTGTACGCAGTATCAGAAGAAAAAGGACCGCAGTGATCTAGATAAACACAACCAAATGGTGTATTAGATATGTACAACTGTGTTTGTGGTGGGTGCGCAACAGTGGAAGGTTTAATCTGTTGGCAAATGTCACAATCAAGAACATAAGCGCGCGCCTGTTTGTATAAATTGAACCACCAATAACGTTGTTGTAACAGAGATATAGTAGCGGACACGCCGGCGTGGGCAGATGCCAACCCCTCGTGCGCTGCTAGTATCAGAGCTGGTCTGCAGTCCGCGTTGGGAATAATTCTATCACCAACGTCGTTAATCCTCACTAACGGGACGTTATCAGGACTTAAGTGATAAAAATAACGAGAAGGAAAACCCTTCGGGTAATCACTTCACTTCTCTGTAGCAGCAATAGCTGCCAAGATGTCATCATCAATCTTACTTTTAGATCTTGTAACTGCTGCCACTAAGTATGTAGCCACTGCTGTTTTTGCTGCCTCGTCAGCCAAGCTGTTGCCGACAGCATGGACACCAAGTCGTTGGTGACCAAGAGTGTGAATAACATTCACGAGAGGGAGACGTTCTTTAAAGTCTAAATTGTCATTGTAGGACTGGACACAATAAAAGGAGTCACTTACGATAAGAGTAGTGACTCGGGGATCAGCAAACTCCAGTGCAAGCACCAGAGCCCGGAGCTCCGCCAGTTGCGCGGTACAATCACCCAATGTCTGCGTATGCACGGCATCAGATTGGAATTCACCATTTACGAATGTACCCTCGACAATTGCGCAAGCCGCTGAATAGGCATGCTTCGATCCCATCGCCGGCTGCGCCGAGCCGTCAGTGTATATGACACAATGGTATTCTTCGAGCGGGCGCAAAGACAGAGGAGCCGGATGAACGAATTCATACTGCAAGTACTCCTGAGTCTGCAAAGAGGCGTCAAAGATATAAGTGACATCCGGCGATGTCAGAGTCGTGGCCCATTGTATCCACCGTGGATGCAAAGCTTTAGAATTTGGTACACTTGCTTTTGTCACTGCCTCTAGGGCAGGATACGGTGTTACAACCAGTATTTGTTTACCATGTGACAGTGCGCGTTCTTTAAGAATCGCCATCTGTACTGCCGTCAGAACTTTCTCGACAGTGGAAAAACGCAACTCAGCAGAGGTGTACAAGTGTGATTTATACGCAATGGGGACTGTATCGCCCTCATTGAACGTCAAGTACGTGAAACCCACCGCGCCAGGTACTATTCTTATTACCAGGTTAGTGTGGTTATCACGCGTCAATAAGTATTTTGAAGCAAGAAGATCAGCCTGTAAAGACTGTAGAATAGCAGAATGTTCTAGCTGCCAGCTAGACTTTGAAAAAGAAGGCTGTACCAAGGCGTAAAGTGGCTTGATACGCTGGGCATATTCAGGAATATACGTACGGCCAAAATTCAGAAAGCCCAGCAAAGAATGTAATTTCTTCAGTGTTGTAGGAGCACGCAGGCATGCGCACTTCTCCAGAAAGTGAGGAGCCAATCCCTTACCTTCATTGTTGAGCTCGTAGCCCAAAAACAACACTGTATATTCCGCGATGTGAGACTTCGCAAAATTAAATTTGTAGCCATAATCCGCAAAACTCACAATAATATTGTAGACGCGAGACAGATGTGGCATCAGCTCATCATCCGTGAGGTAGATATCGTCAACATAGGAGCATGCGTCGGGGTCTATTCTTTCCAAGAGAGAGACTACGCGAGCGGCAAAGACGCCAGGGCTGTTTTTCTAGCCCATGGCTAATCTTGTGAACTGTTTTTGTTTGCTGCCAGAAGTAAACGCCGTCCACTGGCTACTCAGTGTGGACAGGTTATGGCTAAAAAAGCCATTAGAGATGTCAAGTGTCGTTTTAAATCTCTTACGCACGAGACTGTCGACAAGAGCCGAACTGTGAGTATTTTGTACCGCGCAGGTCCGGCAATGTGAATTTAAGTGCCGGTAATCCAAAACTAAACGGTACGACCCGTCAGGCTTTGTCACAGTGAATAAAGGGTTATTCATAGGGGACACACAAGTTTCAATAACACCCTGATATTCCAATTGGTCAAGGATTGCAGCGACGTGCGGTCTAGCTTCACGACGCATAGGATATTGGGGCTGTGGCTGGGGCATAGACCGCAATGGAATCTCATGGCAGGGGGACAGCCGGTCCTATCCCACCTGAGTACGATACACTGCCGGCGCAAGCGCCAGTGCCCACTCCTCAGCGTACACTTCAGCCCGGTCCTTAGGCACTGTGTGCGCAAAGGACGGGAGGATTACCTCCTCCCCTCTAGGAGCTTCTAAAATGAAAGCTGGGGGCCAATCTGCCTCCGCTAGGAGGATATCATAGGTGGTAGTCAGATTATCCCAAAAAATCCCCTTTATTGTACGTTGTATGTCACCCTCAATTAGTAAGACTATTTCGTAAAGTCAGTCAGGGGGAGCCACTCTGGTGTCAGCTGTCTCAACAGTAACCAATGTATCAGTTGCTGTCGCCGCCAGAAATGGACGCAGAGCTTGACGGACTATGGTAATTTCCGCTGCGCTGTCCAGGAGCGTCAGCGCCCATGTCCGGTTCCGAAGCTGTGTCCGCACTATCTGAGGCATACCTTGCCGTCAGAGCAGCCACTTTCTTCTTCTGAAACGGGGTTCTTTGTCGTGCGAATTCGTCCTGCTTGCCTTTACCCTCAGTCTGCCGGGGTTGGTCACGTGCTTGTGGAGCACCCCGACCTTTGCCACCGCCTCCGCCACCGGACTGTGAAGCCGATGTTTCCTGTGAAGAACGAGGAGAACGTTGTTCAGAAACCTGAAATCTATCAGGAGACTTAATAGTAGCACGATCACGCAGATCATAAGTGCGCGCACTACCTGACTGAACGGGAGAGGCAGGCCGAGATCCCTGTTTCTGATGCTGCTTTCCCTGTTGTTTTGACCGCCAACTTTGTTTCGGAAAGGTTGGACGGTCATCCTTACCAGAGGAGTCTGCCTTACTCTGCTGCTTAATTTTGGGAGTTTTCACGACAGGTTTAACTCCCAAAGAGCTACGACCCAAATCTCTGTATGCCGTCGAGATTATTTTCGCGAACTCCCGCGGCTTATCCTCATCAGCAACCTTCTTCAGTTCATTACGAACCTGGAATTGCATAGCATCACCCTTAAGGTTACACATTATCATGGTAGCCACCAGGTCAAACTGTCCGAGGAGCCGCATGCCTAATTCTATCGCAGACTCCGCACCGTGGTTATCTTGAACACGTTTAATAACGGAGGGCAGTACCGACATAGACGGAGTACCAAAGCACTGCGAGTACGTCGCTGCAAATACCTTGCCCCAATTGACACAACCATCAATGTCGGGGACCAAGTCTTTAGGCAAACTAATGGTAAGGATCCTGTGTTTCTCCACAGGAGATGTATTCGGGTAAACCGCTTCTATTTGGTCAAATTTTTCAGCAAGCCAAAAAGGGAAATCATCCCTATTTTGGGGACGCTTGCCCATAACAGAATTAACCATACCAGGACTAATGACCACCGCGTGGTGGTCAGTAGGCTGCCCCGCAACAGCAGGTGTCCCCGCCTGCACATTGCGTGACACGTACTGTACTAAAGCCCTATGCACTGTAATAAGGGCAGTGTGCAGTACACGCAAATCAGCCACCGGCACCGTTAGGTAACGGGGATGAGGCGTATATCCGGCTAGTACCGGCCAAGTGGCCCCTGCAATTGACAAAGGGCCCATTCTCGGCGGTATAACCGCATGGGGAAGGGCGCCATTAAACCAAATAAGATGCTGCCAAGCAGATATTGGTATTTCTTGTGTCCTATACGGTGTATAGTTCGCTGGCACGGCAGTGGCAGTGTAAGCATGAAAAGAGTTATCGTCCTCACTCATCGCCGGAAGCGTCACCCAAGAGTAAAACAACTCATAAGGATGAGCCGCATCGGCTCCTACCACAAAGATTACGTTCATACCAGTGTCCGGCACCCCATACTGCGTCAAATGACGTTTCAGTGCTGCCCGACTGTGCGCCGCTATTTCAACCGCCAAAAGGACAAGTTACACTCGTAGAAATCAGTAGCACTAGGGTTCAATAAACTTTTTAATGTACAAGCTTGAAACAACCTATATCAACAGAAATAGGTAGGTCTAAATCCGTCAGACTTGTTATCCGGAAACAAGAATGAGGGTGTTGTGGACTAATATAAGCACTACTAAGGCGTTTCAACTCATAGACCAAACGCCATGTTGCAGGGATTCTGCTTATACACAGAACTATGCGTAGAACCCCAGGACCTCAGTGAATTGTGGTGTACCAGAAACTCACCTCAGAACCCAGAACCCAGTATCCGGCTAGCATAAGTGTCCCATTCGTTATCCGAGATTTGGCTCGGCGATCCCAATGAAAAGACAACCCAGAACAAGCGACTCAGTGTACTCTCAGGAATGGTGGGAATCGGAAATACCTGTTCGTATATTATTCTCACATCAGTCCACAACAAGAATAAACGGAGACACAGTGAAAATAAAAAGAGTTTATTTTTATAGACCACGTGTCCTAAGATGCAGTACTTTGGCTAATACAAGCAGACAAATGATTATAATCAAAACCATCAGCATCGTTACAATACCATAGAATATAAAGGGAGTGATCATGTTATAAATGACAGTGGATACTACCACCTTCCCTTAACTAAGAAGCTAATATTATTATTATGCTAATAAAAGGTCTCTTAGGCTTGAACAGGGGACCCCATACCTCAAAGATCAGCTTAGTGAAATCACATCACAGGAGCATCATAAGTCTTCTCGCAGGAAGGCTTGTCTTCGGTCTGAATATTAAACATGATGTCTGCAATATTAAAAGCACCAACTTTCAGGTATTCGCAGCTGCCTGTGTGTTATGGCTAAATAGTGAGTCGATCAACCTAGAGTGGAAAACATGCATTGTCTAACGACCCAGACTGTTCTTGTTACACCATGTACAGACCAAGGTCGCTGCGCAGAGCTCGGGATGGTAACAACAGATTGCTCTCGTGTGAGGCAAAGCGCGAGTCAGCAGTTTGTTTAAACAATAACATGTAGATGCAGTGTCGTGCGCAAAAGCAGCAACATGGCTTTCTAACATCTAACGTGGTTATGCTAACTTAACAATGTATGTACGTATTAAGGGATTCCTTACTACACAGGCTTTAGGACTCTGCACACTTTTACACTGCTAACCAGTGCTAAAGTGTAGGTGATCACTACTTAAACATGGTAATGTTGGTTACTACCCAATTAGCATGGTTAATTTACCTATAAGTCCCTAGTAAAGCAGTACTACATGTGCAAAGGGCCTGTAAATAAAATGCTACTAGTGGTCCTGCAGTACTTATTGCGCCACCCACTTAAGTAGCCCTTTGAAATATGCATCAGTCCCGCCATAGGAGCCTATGTGTGCAGTTTTTTAACTGCCATTTTAAGCAGGCAAAACAACTTTTTGTCAGGCTCAAACCTTCCTTTTTAATACATATAAGTCACTCCAAAAGTAGTCCCTAAATAACCCACAGGGCAGTGTGCTATATATTTACAAAGTAAGACATGTAATTTGTGGTAGTGCCACCCCAATTCTGGACCCTTGGAAGTGACCTTAAAAGGACTCTTCTAGCCCATCTGTAGACCCAGCAGAACTGATACATCCCTTCTGCTGAGCGGCGCAATCCCATGCAGAACTGACGCATCACCTCTGCTGCGAGGTTTCTCTCAGTGCAATCAATCTGCATCGACTTCCACTGTGTGAAGCTTACCCAATTCAAGCCTCTGCATCACGCATCTCTCATCTACGCACGTTCTAGCATCTCAGCCTTGCCACTCCTTGGAACTGATGCATGACCTCAACAGTGCGATACCTCCTCGATGCTGGACTTTGGTTTGCAATCTGTTGTTCGTGGGATCCTCAGTGACGACTCAGGACCTTGAATTGCAGCTTCCGCTCCTTGGAACCGTTGCATTGCCTCGACTGCGCAATGCATTCCTCGATGCGGGAAATTAAAATGCTCTACAATCAGGACATACGGCACTCTTGTTCAGTGGGCCTAACTGGGTCACTGTAGCTGGCTAACACTCTATCATGGTTTGCCTAAACTTGTAAGTTTGTCCCCATCCGTAATGACCAAATATCCACAGTTAGAGGCGGTTTGTGCTTATGGTGCTATTTTCACTGAAATGTTTGAAGCTGTATATCTCCCGTTCTACTGATTGGAATTTTGTAATTTTGGTCTTATTTTATTTATTAAATATTAATCTATATATTTTCTAATCTGATGTGGAATGCTTTTGTGGTGAGTTTTCACTGTGTTACTGTTTGAAGTGTTGCAAATATACTTTAGGAGGTTTATTAGGAGTTGCTTGTGACTTCACCCTGACAAAGTTTGTGGTGTTTGCTTTAGTAGGATTTCACCCCCCTCAACCAGCAACCCAATTGCTTACATGCAAATTCATGGGAGACTATTTTGTAAGTATCAGAGAGGACTGGTTGACCTTGTCTGCTTTCAATAACAAACAAATAGCAATTTAACTTTGAGTTTGCTTTTTTTTATTTTGTATTAATCCATGATAGTTACAATAAGTTGCAATACATTAAAACAATGGTTTAAAACAATAGAGAGAGTTAAAAAGCATTTTACGATACATACATATAAATTGCAGGACTAAATACATGGAGTTCATTAAAGTGCAAGTACATAGGACCATAAAAGTGCCTCCTCAAGCTAATACCTCATTCCTCCACAAAGGACACCACCGGCCCCCAAATCTCCATGCCTAATTTCTTTTTCAGAATACTTTTAAATTCATATAAACTATATTCTATGTTAAACCTGGAAAGAAATCGAGCCCTCCATAATTCGAAGGTTGGTGCCTCTTTCTGTAGCCACATTGATGTAATACATAACCGAGCCACAGCTGTAGCTAAAAAAATCAAGTACCTATATTTATCAGCCAGTTGACCCAATCCCTCTCTCTTAGCTACCCCCAACAGTACCCGAGCAGCTGACAAACTGACTGGGCCCCCCAATATTTCCGCTAAAAATTTCTCTATATGCCCAAAGAGGTTCATTAGGTGCCTACATGTAAAAAAGATGTGTACAATATCGGCATCTTCTGTTCCACAGCGAAAACATTTCCCATCATTTGTCCCACCCCATTTAGACAACTTGGCTGGGGTATAGTAAAGATTAAACACGGTCTTATAGTGTTGTGCTCGGAGATTAACAGATATTAACAATCTCCCTGCCAATTCAATGGAGGTTTCTACCCACGTGCCAATGCACCCCAGCCTATTGTCCCATTTTGTATTATGCATCTCTAGATCGTCGCCCTTATTATTTAACAGTAGATTGTACAATGTCCCAATGCATGCATTCTTCCTCACAGCTTTGATAATGGGGTTTACTCCAATATTCAACTGATGTTTTCCTAAATAGTCACCCACCTGTAGATATTTAAAAAATTCGAACCTGTTAAGGTGAAATTTGTGAGTTAACATTTCAAAAGACGTTAATCCCATATCGATCTCCCATATATTGAATCCCTTTAGTCTGCCATCTATCTATGATCCTATCCCAAAATATCAGTGGAAGGAGTGTCGTAGCTGTGAGAGGGATGTACTGAGATATCCTCTCTAATCCATAATACTTTCGCACAGCTTTCCACACCTTATAGGCGGTATTTAAACCTTGAACCTGGTTTTCTTATAATAACTTGGCTCCACGTTATTAAACAGTCGATTTTTAGCATCACTGCCCAGTAGCATTTGATGTATCGATGGGGCTTCGGCAGCGCTAACTGGTTCTGCACCTGTTAATAAAATATTCATGTGTTGCAGAATACATACATAGTGATATAAGGTAAAATCAGGAACAGCCCAAATTCCTATCTCCTGAGGAAGGGTCATATAGCGCATAGCTCTGCAGGGTTTACCCTGGGCCCATAAAAACCTAGCACAGATTGATTATAATACTACAAGTTGGGCACGGGGGATTTCCAATGGTACGGATCTAAAAAAATGTAACAATTTGGGTAGTATCAACATTTTGAGGACATTACAGCGTCCCACAAGTGAAAGATGTAAACACTCACACCGGTCCAATTGCTTCTACACATCCTTTAAAATGTTACATCAATTAACCTCAACCAGTGTTTTTAAGCATGTCCTCAACTTGACCCCCAGATATGATACCTCGCTCAAAACCCGCTGATCATCAAATGCAGCAATGTTAGAACATAAAATTTGTGTCTTTGCCACATTGAGTTTGTATCCTGAGGCAGCCCCAAACTCTAGCGCCAACTGTTCTATTTCTGGCATAGCTGTGATGGGATTCGGAGTTACCACTGCAACATCATCTGCATACGCAAACACGCGATAGTGTTCTTGCCTCCACATTGCCGACTCTATCCCTGCACTTCGTTCTGGCATTTTTAAAAAAACAGGTCTATATAAAATGAAAACAACAAGGGAGAGCAGGGACATCCCTGCCTTGTTCCGAGCGAGATGTATACTGGGCTTGATTCCAGGCCCATAATGCAGACCTTAGCTGATGGGTGCAATATAAGACTTGTATAGCAGTGATAAAGGTTTGTTTAAAGCCTATGCAGCACAATAAAGGCCATAAAAATTCCCAAGCGACCCGGTCGAATGCCTTTTCGGCGTCTAATACAATCAAACTAAGTTCACTCCCCATGGTGCTAGCTATATCTAGCAGGGTTACAACCCTGTTGATATGATTAGTTGTCCCCCTCTCGGGGATAAATCCATGTTGCCGCAATGACACCAACGGGGTTATTACTTCAGCAAACCGAGTCGCTAGAATCTTGGCATAGATTTTGCCATCTGAGTTTAAAAGCAATAAAGGCCGATATGAGCCAGGTTGTTCAACCAGTTTATCCTTTTTTTTAAAAAAACAATAATGCAAGCCTCAGCCCATGTTAGGGGGGCAGCTCCTGCTTGGGCCTGTTGAAAGGTGACTAACATATCGGTCTTTAATACTCCAAAGAAAGTTTTATAAACTTTCAATGGAAGTTTGTCGGGCCTTGCCGCTTTGCCCAAAGCTAAGCTACTAATAGCTCTTTCCAGCTCCTCCATAATGATAGGGGCTTGTAGCAGTTCTGCATCTTGCGTGTCCAAGTTTTTACAACAGTTCTATAACAGGGATTTCCCAGCATGTGAATCATAACCCTCCCCAGTATAAAGTACCTCATAAAAATCATGAAAAACCTTTAAAATCTCAACGTCAGTTTCTACTATATTGCCCCTAGTGTCTACCACTGAGCTAATCCTCTGAGCCGCTTCTTTAGATCTTAACCTCTGTGCCAAACAGCGTCCAGTTGCCTCCCCATATTCATAGCTTAATTTCCTATTAATAGAATGTTTCTTAGCTATCTCTTTGCTCCAAAACAGATTTATTTTGGCTTTGCCCCGGGCTACTTCCGTTTGCAGGGCCACGATCTCCTGACCCGCATGTATGCCCTGCATGAGCTTTTCTTCAGCTACCATAAGACAAGCGTATAATTCCTGTAATACCACTCGCATTTGTTTTTGCTTACATAGGCGGAAGCTAAGGATCTCCCCCTTAAAACCCTCTTTTAAAGCATCCCATACACACCCAGTCCCTGCTGTATTGCGGTTTATGCAAAAAAATTGATCAACCCATATCTGCATATGTGCCTCATAACTTTCATCCAATATTAACTTCCAATAAAATGAGAAAGATCGCAATTTGATTCCAGTCCTAGGCATACAAAGGTTCAACACTAAGGGTCCATGGTCTGAGGACACCCGTGGGTACACCTGTATTTTGTCTCCCGAAAGCAGAAGACCCGATAAGAAAAAATAATCAAGTCTTAATCATTTCTTATGCGGATAGGAGTAAAACGTATACCCTCTCAGAGTAGCCCAGGCATCCACCAGTCCATGATCAACCAATAAAGACTGCAGGGCCTTAAATACCCTCAGTTTCGTCCCTTTGTAAAGTTTACTATCATCTTGTAGTGCATCAGGCTCAAGATGTATATTTAGGTCACCGCATAGAATTAATGGTGTGGGCCATAGTGCCAATTCCACATTTAACCCTTCAATTATGAGGGCCTCATCAAAATTTGAACCATATATAAAGCATATCGTATAAATCTGGCCTCCAATATTACATTCCACTATAGCCCACCTCCCTTGTTTATCTGCCAATGCCCTTCCTGTCCCTTGTATATGATTCTTCGCCAAAATTGCTACCTCCCGTATAGTGGTGGATTGTTCAGTACAGATTAATACTGTCAGGCCTAATTCCGCCAATAGTTACCTTTTGGCCCATGGGATATGGGTTTCCTGTATACATATCAGGTCAATCTGCAGCGCCCGCAACTCATTCGCGACACGTTGCGTTTTATTATAATCATTCAAACCGCTTGCATTCAGGGAGCAGAACTGAATACCACCAATTATACCACTATCCCCTATCTATCTTCCCTGTATCTTTATGCTCATATACTGTGTGCCTAAAACAATTGAATTTCATGTTTCTCTTAATCAAACCATCATGGATTATTTTTACTACTACCCCCCAACCCCCACCCACCACCAACCCCCGTCGATGACCCCCCCTCCCCACCCACACACGGTTCCAGCCGGAGCTGTGTCCCACCCCAACCCATCCTCAAACTAGAGGCTTGGAGACACAAGGTCTCCGAGATGGATCCAGCTTCTCATTCCCCGGACCCCCTGCCCCATCCCGTGTTTTGACCACAAAAGTATTCACCACCCGCCACCATATATCCTAACCCCAATGCAAAACCAGCTAAAGAACCGAAATGTTGATACACAATAATACAATCAATGCCTAAGTAGCAAGGAGGGGCATCAAATAATGTCACATAATGTCAGCTAATATCAGAGAATATCCTTAGCCCTTCCTTTTCCCCCCTGCCTTTAAAAGGATTGTAAATACTCTTTAGCGACTGATTCCAGTGTAAAGAACCGCACATGTTCATTGTGTATAGTTTTGAGTTTAGCTGGGTTCAGCAAAAAGGCTTGTGCCCCTTTTTCGCAAAGTGGTGTAGTGAGTTGGCGTGATTGCCATCTTTTCTCAACAGTGAGAGGGCCGTAATCAGGGCGCACAAAGTACTCAATCCCCTTCCCGGTTTACTTTCTGTCTGGGCGTGCCAGGTCATAGTGTCCCATGCTGCAATCCCAGCATTTTTATCATCATTCTCCCCGTTTTCTACTGAGCCTTGGGGGGTGCCGCTTGTAGCCCCATCCTCGTTAACCACTGAGTTCAAAGAACAATCCCCCCCTGCACCTCTATATTATAGTCCGGTTCGAGAGTAGCTGATGTGGCAGGAATGTTTTTCTTTGTTTTCATAGTCAGAAATAATGCGGGGACAGACTTCTTACTGCCCTCCATGCGCGCAGCATCCTTCTTCCCCACAATTGGTATCAGTTTTTTGCCCTCCGCGCTCTCAGGCATGTCAGTGTAGTTGCGCGCTCTTCCGCGCCCAGTCTTTGGGGGCATTACAGCGCCGTTGAGCTCAACGTTCGATTCCGTGTTGAGCCGTCTTTTCGACAGCACCATCCGCTCAGTAGTTCGGACGGCGCAGGCACACCCGGAAGTCCGCTTCTTCAACGCCAGGAGCCGGAGAACAACCAAGCGGGGAGCATTGCAGGTGATCCACAACATACCCGCTCCGCCAGCGCTTCACTTCGGGGCCAATGTAGAGCATCCAAATCCGGTCATGACTGCCCCCAGATCATAGTAAGTGGGGCAGGGGAAGAACCTCCGGGAACTCAAGCCCGCACAACCGTAGTCACGGCCGCCATCTTGCCTCCAGTTTGCGTCTATTAAATGGCTCACACTGCAAAAAATCATTATTTCAAACCCATGTTAATTGTTGGAAAAACAGTTTCAATCAAACTTTATTGTTTAACTTTAAAAAAAAATATCAAAATGTTGCTGAATACACCCACCCACCATCATCTATATTTCTTTATTTGGCAAACAAAATCACCTTAAAAGAGTACAAATTCATATAATAAAAATAAATTCATAAAAAGACAATAAAAGACCAAAAATACAGTTACTTATAAAAAAACAAGAAAATCATAAAACAATTCATCAGGTCTTGATTGCTTTGATGCCCAAACAGCCCGTAAAAATGATAAGACAGTAAAAATGACCTGGACCGTGGGTAGCATCTGTAAATACAACAAGGCAGGTCTTACTTGTTTAAAATGCGGCAATTTAAACAAAGAGATTAAAAATGCTTCCTTAGCCACCCCTTCCCTTCTCTCCAGCCAAGCCCACCCAAGTGTGGAAGCCAAAAAATGATGCAATTGATTAAACGTGGGGAGTGGAGTTGGCCTACAGGCTAAGGCGGTCGACCTCGAATCTGGGGAACTGAATTTGAATCTCGGCAATGATGCTGAACATCCTGTGATTGTTTGGCAAATCACTTAATCTCCCCGTGCCAAACAAAAATGAATGTGTCCTCATGTAATGCAACTGGTGCTATGTAAAGCGCTCTGATACCCGATACCTTCGGGTCACGTTCGCGCTATATAAAACTCCGTAAAAAAAACAAAGAATCTGCACAATAAAAACCTATCATGCTGTGAGCGAGCCAGGCCCAGGTATGGCTCCAACCCCTATATTGTCTTTAAAAGCATATGGCCCCTAATTAATGGCTTCTGGAGTTCTAGACTTTCTCTCTCCTAGAGGGAACGATCCAGAAACAATCTTCTGACACTCCCTGACTTAGGAGGAGCGGATAGATCAGTTGGGTTCAAATGAATGTCAGGCCTACCTAAAGAAATGAAAGATGCCTTAACATGGGCTAACCATGGAATACTCATTCCCGGTCGAGGGACAAACAATCCTCAAGAATCATCCGGCTGATCTTCAGCTCCTCCCTACTGCAAAACTTTTTCCAGCACAAAGGCGGGCTTAGGGCAATAAGGTCCATGACGTAATCAAGCCCAAATTCCGCATGCACAGAAAAAGCTGGGGTAGACTGGGGAACCTGGACCAACTTATGCAAGAAGTTGGTTTCCATGTACTGGATCCGGTCCACCTTGGTGTACCCCAAAACCTCACTACCATATCACAGCTGTGCAAAGCACTTAAATTGATACATTTTTAAAAGATTCCTCGGTGCCCTGGAACCAAGCCTCGGTGCAAAACTAAAGACAGCCCCCATGGTTTTGATAGACTCTGATCTTTTAGCCTCTACCAGAGGTTTCCTTTTGGCATCAAATAAAAACCCCACATAGCGGAAGGCATTGAATTTGGACAGGGTAAAATCTGCTACCTTGACCGTCTTAGTACTAGTGGATTAAGGGCCAACTACTATTACGTATGATTTCGAAAAATTGACAGAGAGGTCCAGGAGTCCCACAAAAGAAACATACTTGGCTAATAATAAGTCTACCCCATCTGCGGTCAAGGCCATCAGGACTGCATCAGGACTGCATCATCTGCATATAGCAAGACGGGGATAAATCTATGTCAAGGCTATTACTTTAAAAGGCCCTTTCCACTCGCTCTTAACCTTGGAGAAGGAGGAGGGGAGTAATATCAGGACCCATCACCCACTGCCAAGGTCCTCCATTTCTTTCCCTTATCGTATGTCTGTTTTTGTAGTGCCTTTTTTCTCTCTAGGTTGGCATGAGCTTGGTCCCTAAGCTTGCCGATTTTGGCCCGTAGATATTGGGTATATTCCAGTAAGCCACTGGTGTCATCGTTATCCTTCTCCCAAGCTTCCCTTATTATTTCGAACAGGGTCCTTGGCTGGCGACCATAGAGCAGTTCGAAGGAAGAACACCCGAGACTGATCTGGACCTGTCCACGGATGACAAAGAGGGTGAGGGGAAGTAACCAGTCCCAGTCCTTACCTTCACCTGTTAACAGTTTCTTTAAGGTTAGCTTCAAGGTTCCGTTGTATCTCTATACCAGGCCGTCGGTTTGAGGATGATAGACGGAGGTTCTTATATGCCTCACGTCTAGCGTTCTTCAAACCTGCGCCATAAGCCTAGAGACAAACGGCGTACCTTGATCGGTCAATATCTGACGGGGAAATCCAACCCTGGAGAAATATTTGAGTAATTTGTCAGCAATATTGGTGGTGGTAGGGGCTCTGAGGGGGAAGGCTTCAGGGAATCTGGTGCAGTAGTCAACCAGGACCAGAACATATTGGAATCCCTTTCTTGACCGGGGTAGGGGCCCAATAATATCCATACCTACTCGCTCAAATGGTTTACCCACTATAGGCAATGGCTGTAAGGGAACCTGTGGAGGCAAGTAAGGGTTTTGTTTTTGACAAATCGTGCTTTCCCTACAATACTTCTTGGTTTGAGCATATATCCCTGGCCAATAAAAGAAGCGCAAGAGCCCCTGAGTGACCGGCTAAAAGATGGAAATGGGTGAAAAACATTATCTGGTCACGGAACTCCTGAGGTACTAGTAGCTGGGGCTTCTCGCCTGGTCCAGTCACTCTGTACAGCAAATCGTTTGAGATATGGAAAAAGGGATAGGTCTGGTTTGCTGGTTTTTGTGGCTTTCGGGCTTCAGACCACGCGTCGGTAAGGGAGGCATCGTTATGTTGGGCCCAACGAAAATTCTTGTCCGTCAACCAAGGTTCCTGTGTAAGTAGTGCGCCTACGACCTTACCCCGGGGACCCCCTATTTTCTTCTCCTTTACAACATGCATGAACAAAGAAAGAAATTCAGGGTTGTCGGTACCTAAGATCACTTCTTCAGGGAGGGAGTCTAAAACCCCTACAGTTACCGCGAAAGGAGTTCCTTCCATGGTTTTGAGCAGGACATGTGCTATGGGGTAAGTCCATATGTCCCCAAGTACACATCGACTGAGGACCTTCCTACCTGGGATCAACTGGTTTGAATCTATTAAGGAGCCCTTTATCACCGATTGTCGGCAGCCAGAGTCCAGGAGGGCTTTTACTGACACCCCATTAACCCACAGACTTACATAGAAGCACGTTCCCATCTCGACTGTATGCATAAGACTGCGGGGGAGATAGCTTATGTCCATGGGTTCTTCTGTCTTCTTGTGTGGACAGACGCGGGCGATGTGCCCCCACTCGCCACAGTCAAAGCACTTGGGTCCTTTAGTGCCAGGGAGGTCAGGTCTGGCTATGCGAATCTTTTCGGGCTCTTTGATGGGTCTGAGCGCCTTCCTGGGGACGAGTGTTGTTCTGGAGGACCTCTCTGGTTCCCAGGGAGACGTTCGGGGTTGGGCACGGGAGAAGGCAGTTGCTAAATCCACTGCATGGTCTGCGGTTAAGTTAGCATGCTGTCTTAACCACCTCCGCGTAGTATAGGGCAGGGCATCTAAGAACTGTTCCAAGACGATGGCACTCATCAGCTCTTTTTGGACCGATCGCTGGGCTTCAACCATTTCTCCACTGCGAGCTTCAGCTTATAGTAGAGAGTTTTAGGGGTATCACCAGGCGATCCCTTTTCTTTGCGGAAACAGAGTCTATACTCCTCTGTATCCATACCCAAGTGATCAAGGATTAGGGCTTTGATTTCCTAGTATGGGGTCACACCACCAGCATTCGCGACTTTATTTGCCGCTTGTGCCTCGCCTGTCAGAAGGGGTGCTAAAAAGAAGGGCCATTTTCCAATGGGCCAGCCGGAGGCCCTAGCTGCCCTCTCAAAGTTTAACAGGCAAGCGTCAGGATCTTTGCCGGGGGTGTACTTTTGCAGGGATACAGAATGGAGGGCAGTGGTACCCCTATTTAGTCTATGGCCGGTAGAAGTCGGAGCGGGTTCTTCCACTACCTTTAGAAGCGTCTCCATCTGGGCTTTCATAAGGTCCCTAAAAGTGTCCCTATCCGCCTGTGTGGAGGTTAACTGCCGCTCGACTGCCCATTCGAGCTTCTTTTGTCCTTCTATGATATGCTGTATCCGGTTCTCCATGATGAGCAATTACTTGGAGGCTACGCTGCCCGCATTCTCCACCATGTGTCAAAGGGCAGTAAGCGTACCACACGTAATATGCTTTGAAGGATGTTTTATTTAGTTCCCAGAGGGCAGTCAAAAGGAAATTAATGCAAACTAAAGGAATGGTTCCCACGTCTTCCGTCAGGGGATAGGATTCTCCACCACGGCGCTGTTCCTTGTGGTCTCTTACGTCAGGGTGGAACCAAGGCAGCCGGATCAGCAAGGGATGACATAAAGGAAAAGAAGAAAACAGCATGTTCTAGTGCTAAGGAACACGGAGTGACCAAGGGAGAAGGGTGTGGGGGGTAAAGCACCCGGGCTTTCAGTCAGGGCGGTGTAGGGAGGGTAACCGTCACCAGGGTCGCGCAGATCTCAAGGGCTAATCGGCACACAACCCGCTACTCGGTTATTGCACCGGCGCCCCTGCTCTAACGGACCCACCGCCCGTCTCCCGGTTCCCCCGCAAGCGCTGATGCACCTTTTCAAGCCACGTCCCTCCTGGAACGTGGCTGGGCGAGTCACGGGGACTTGGCCTCCAGGCTTCTCAGCACCAGGATCCGTGGGCGTCTTCAGGGATTCCGGCTCGTCCGACAGCTTCTGACTTCCGGGGTCGACTGGAACGGCGTCTTCCTCCTTCTGGGTTTCTACCGCATTGGGATTGGCTGGCAGGCCTTTATCCGGGGATGACGTTACTCAGCTCCACCACCAGAGGGTGGAATCAGGAACATCCTCGTCGTTGTTAAAGGGCCAGGCGTACGGGACAGCGGGGCATTAGGACCCCGCCAGGGAGAAGTCCGTGTCCGGTGGCTGTAAGGAGGAGAAAGGGGCGACTACATCAGGTAGGCTCAGAGTGGGGCCCTCATAGTCCGGGCTCTGACAATCTGCTATTCTTAATCTTGGGGCAGGCAGCCAACACCAAAAGAAGAGCAGGTTCTAGCTCATTCGCATACACGTAAACAAAATGGGTGCCAGTACAGATCCCTGGCGGACCCCACAACCTGTTGCGAATGGTCATGTGCATGCTCCTCTTTCCGCTCTAAATCTATATTGGACTGCCCATTCAGACAGGCTATTTAATACCACCCTCCCTGGAACCTTGACTGAGGCATCCAAAAGTGAGATTGGGCGATAGCATTGAGGGTTCTCTCTGTCCCCCTTCTTGAATATGGGGACGATCACGGCGATAGACCAGGAGGGTGGCAGCCCTTCCTCTATGGTTGCATTTAAGACCTGCGTTAATAACGGAGCCCAAACCTCAATCTTAGCTTGAAACAAATCCGGTGGTATGTTAACAAGGCCCGGGGCCTTGTTCCTGGTAAAGGCGTGAATTTCCCTTTGAATTTCATCTAGAGTGAAAACCACTGGGTCACTGGTTTTGAACAGTGCCCTGAGAGTTTTACCCTTGCCCCCTCCTCGTGGTTATAGATGCCTTCAAAGTGAGCTACCCACTGTTGCTCCTGAATATGGTGACATAAAAGCATGCCAGAATTCTCAGAGAAACAGGGCCTATTTACGACACTCCAAAAAAAGGCAACTGTCCCCTTTGTTACAGGCATGACATAGCTCTTCCTAGGCTGCCTCCTGTCACTTGTGTCTATACTCCTTTTGGGCCTCCTTGTAGGTACGCCTACAATTTCTAATCAATTGACTGTCTCTCTCTGAGACTGCTTCAATGCTGTCTTCAAGTTGTGAAGAGATCGTGAGCATTCCCTGTAGAACCATTTGGAGGTTAGTAATTCCCCTATACTAGAAGCATTACAGACAAGCTCATGAGGACTGCCCCTGGCTGTGGTAATGGGACTACGGCAATGCCCAAAGTTAAAGGTAATGGATTGTGGTCACTGAAAGGACTAAACAAAAAATCTAAATTAGAAATAAGGGGGTATAATGGAGAGGAAACCATGAAAAAAATCAATAAGCGTACCTTTGCTTCTTCCTTTATAAGTTGAACAAATAACAAGATTCAGTGAGTTTACCGATTTCTCTATAGTGAGGATCAAGTTATGAGTATCTAAAAGCTTGTCTAGCTCTCGCCCCTCCTGTGTGTGGACAAAATGTAGTCCTTCATTTAACTAACAACTACCATTAGAGACAACCCCCTCTGGAGAAAGGTTACACAGGTGACAATTGAAATCGCCAGCCAAAACGATTTGCGGTTGGCCATCTCTCTTTCCTAAAATGTATCTCAAGGCGCCATACAGATAAGGAAATCCAGGGAGCTCGGAACATCCACCCTTGTTATTAAAAGAATTGATTAAGACCAGGCAATGTAAGTTGTACACTCTGTAGCATGTGAGCTTGCCACTTGAGGTCTGAGGTCAACCCACTCAACTCAACTTTAACAAACATAAATTAGACCCCCCCCCTTTGCCCTGCCGGCTGTGGAACACACCAAATTATATGAAAGGGTTGGACATAGGAAACCCACCTAGGGTCACTGAACTTAGAAGCAAGCCCAGCTACATTCCAAGACAGCACCTTGAGACCGATAAGTTATTGAGAGGTAACTATCTGGGGGGGATCCGGGGTTATTTGAGACTGGAAAGGGTCGATTTGAGCCCCAATTCCATTGGGCTGAGGAGTTTCAGTTTGATCCAGCCAGTCACAGATCTCCAAACCACTCAGGGGGAGAAATCTATTGGCAGTTGGTAATAGAAGTGGAGGCTTAGTTGTAGAAAGATTGTTAGCTGGACAGTGCCTTATACCAAAAGGGTAAGAATGAGAAATAATGGGAAGACTAGCCATTCTATAGAAAAAACCTATATGGCAAGGCAACTATCCCTGATGGGCCTCTTGTAGTACAGGGGGTGATAGCAAGTAATTCCCCCGCTAACCAAGGATTATTGAAAATTAACCAACACACTGTCACCTGGCCATGGTTTCCTATCCTTGCCTATCCAACCTGTTCTTTGCACCATGATAATAGCACCCACAAGGCCCGTCCTAGGAATGAGATATGAGCTGATCCAGTGCATCGCCCTATTTTTAAGTTCATGATACGATTCACCTTTAGCACTAGAACAGGGGGAACGTTTCCTAAAACCATGACATACGGTGTTGCTGCTGGGGGGAGATTTAAAACTCCTTGCGGGTTTATGGGAGGCTCAATGCGCAGGCACACCTCTGATTTATTTTAAGGTCATGAGAGGGAGTCAGTTCAGTAAGAGCTCAGAGTTACTTCCACAGGCCCATGCCATAAGCCTGTTTGAGGGGACGCCGGAACTACATCCCAGCTTCGATGGCTACTGCAGCAACAGCCCTCCCAAGAGTATATTCCCCTGCACCCTGTGAGACTTATTCAGTAACACCCCCCTGTACAAGCCCAGTCCTCCCTTTATTCACCAAAGAAAATAGTTCTGAGACCCTATGATCAATATGAGAAAGTCAGAGCAAAATTGGGTCCTGTTTATTGTTCAATAATGTCTCAAGATCCCTAATCGAGACATTCCTGTAAGGAGAGTCTATATCCTCTCTGAAAAAAGTAGATAGAGCCTCTGGCAGAAACTCTACAGAGGGCTCGGTGGATGCTCAGAGGGAAACAGTGTTTACAACGCTGTTGGTACAATGCGGTGCCATCACAAAAAGGTTTTTGTGGCAGCTTTTGTGTGAGTATAGTTTAGGCTCCTAAACATTCAGGTGCATTTGTCAAGGAAGTGATGCCTGTGAAGTTTCTTATCCGAAAGACCATGCTTTATCATTTCTTTGAGGGATTCATTAGGGGCTAACAAGAGCTTGACAAAGTAAAGTAGCTCAAGAATCGAGCTTTCATCACTTCTGCTTGTTTCTTCAGTCCAAATTCTAATCTTTTTTGGGACAATGGTGTGGCAGTGAGGAGAAGAAACAATTTTCGGTAGCATCTTGTTTGCGCTTTATCCAGACATTCGTCAACTTGATCTTTAAAAAGCAGGCACCCGTTGGTTAAAGTTGGCATGAACCTAAGCTTCAATTACTTTGCAGTTGCCTGCGAGGTCAGGGCTGTGCATTTTCTGTGACAGTTTCTTGAAAGCTCCAATTCATAGACAGGTAGGTATATTTCAAGGACACAAGATGAGTTACATGTGAGCCTCGCTGCTTAAAGTAGATGGCTAGATAGTTTAAACTTGGAAATGGTTCTTTTTCTCAATGATGGTTGGGTTGGCATTGTCCTCTGCAGCTTGAGTCCAGTATTGGGTTTGTTTTCAGTCATAAGACTTTATTCAGGCTATTTGCTTGATATTAACAGACAGTTCAGCGGTTCAGTGATGCGGTCCAGTGAAGCACTAGTCTATAAGCATCAGACTCTGGGTCCTAAAACTGGTATCTTTTGCATTAGGCTCACAAATTGCATTTCTGTGAAGAGAAGGAGTACACTCTAGGACCAGTCAAGTTTCCAGCACCTGGTAGACACCTCTTGGGGGCTAGGACTCAATCACACTGGCTGCACTAATAACGTCCAGGAAAACTCCAGTGGTTACTGGTTTGCTTAGCACTTTGCAGGTGTAGGATTCTTTTTTTTTTATGCCCCTGAAGTTTAATAGGAGGCAAGCCATATAGCCCTTGGAGTCCACACACTGGTCCTTGGCTTACGGGGGAACAGGTTCAACACGTTGGGTCTCTCACCACTAAGTTAATAGTAGAGGCAGCCCTTTCTCCTTCTGAAATTCTGTATTGGTTCACCAGGTGCAGTCTTGCTTGGTGCTGCCTTTCTTTCTGAGGTCCACAGGTTCAGCAGGTGCAGTCCTTCTACTGTCTTTTCTGAATCCAGCACTTCTGATGCTTGAAATCAGGGTGCCACATTTTTGCCAATGTCGACTTTGTGTTTAGGAAGGACTCCCTAGCCAACTGGGCTACCATTCCCACTGGCAACCCTACCCCCCTTATATAATTTCCTGTGGGGTTGCTACAGTCCCACAGTGCATCTCTCTGCCCAGTTCCAAAATGTTGAGACCCTTCTTCCCTGGGACTGAGCTATGGGCTTAACCCTGAAGTGTGTTCAGTAGAAATAAAGACCCCTCCTGGAAAACTGGTTCTGCTAACTGTTTTCCCCATCTGGAGGAGATGCTAGCCTATACCTACACAAAGGAGAGGGCAAGCTGAAGAGTGACTTGCATTTGCCTCTCAGAGGCCATAGCCCCTTTGAAGCTGGGCCATGTCTGGCCACAGCCCTCTGGAGATCCTCTCAGGAGGAGGTCAGACCTCCTCCCTCCAGCAGACCTTTCGTCGTTCACGTCTCCTAGCAGGAGTGGAGCAGAATGTCTCAGATGACTGCTGTGGTTAATTAGAAATGACTACTAGAAATCTGGGGAAAGAAAGTGATGACTTTCTAATGTCACCTTTGCATTAAACGTTACTTTAAATCCAAATTCAGAAATACGTTGGGTTTAATGTAACAAATAAATACCTTGGAGTACTATATTTTGAGGTCTCAAATGGAAGATATCACTTCGTGTGGGGAATAGTGTAACCCCATGTTAGCCAATAGGACTACCAGCCTTGCTACATTGAAAATGACAAATGTGAGTTTTTACTGTCAGGACATGTAAAACATAAAAGAAACATGTCCTAGGGCCATGCTTTCACATTGTCAATGCAAGGGAGGCACAATAAGTGCTGCAGCTCACTAGTGACATGTATATTACTAGCCCTGGGTACACTTTAAGATGTCAGAGCATATGCACTAGGGACTGTTCAGCAGGGCCGAGATGCATATAGAGTCTAAAAACCAGCAGCATCAGTACAGAAATTTTGAAGTTTACAATAGAAAAAGAGGCACTTTCTTACAGGGTAATATGATTCACACCCCATTTTCTGAAAGAATTGATCAAGACATTAGGCATCATTCACTCATCAGTTATCAGCCTCAAACTGAGGGTCAACATATGAGAATGAACCAAACCCTTGAACAATACCTTCGATGCTTTCACTTTAATTGGCAGAAAAATCCGAGCTCATGGATAACATTGGCCGAATATTCATATAATAGTATCAGACAGTTCTTTGGGGTTTTCACCATTTCTTGTACCTATGTTAACCATTCACAATTATTTCTTTTCACTTTCTCTATTCCTTCAGTCACACACTTACTGCAAAACATTCATCGATACTTGCACAAAGCCAAGGAACATCTATATGAAGTTTGCTGGTAGACATAGAAGACAATTTCCACCTTATAAATAAGGTGACAAAGTCTGGCTGCTTACTAAGGACCTTATTCACAAAGGTAAATTTGCACTTTGAGTAAGTTTGCATTTTAAGTGAAATTCAGAAAACTATGTGCAGAGCTTACCTTGTTATTCAGGCCCTTAGGAACGTACCTATAATCAATGCTCACTCTCAATTTTTGGGTCTTTTCAAGGTACCCCGATTGGTAGTAAAGGCTTATTTGCGATTACTCTTGCCTAAACCTTGGTGAATCCACTCTAGTGCACATCTCTTGAATCAAGTCTGCAGAAGCAGTAGAGATAACATCCCCACCTCTACCTTTTGTAATTGATGATCCCCTAAATATGAGGAGCAGGACATCTTTGACTCCTCAATACATAGAGGGCAAACACAGTGTCTAATTAGTTAGGAAGGATATGATGTGGGGAACCCGAATTGCCTGTCCAGGATTCGCATTTGATTGCCCAGTTTCACAAGAGATTCCGCAACAAATCCAAGGGCAGTGTTTGACCTAGGGTCCTTGGCGTGGGTTTCCCCAGTATTTTTACCTTTGCCTCCTGTGTTTTTTACTGTGTGTTGGACTTCGGTTTTGCTGATCTAGATGCTTTGGGCACTTTGCCACTGCTGTTCAGTGCCAAAGTGCAAGTGCTCCCTCTGCAAATTGTTTACTGTTTGGTCCCTAGTACAATGCACTGTGTGTGCCCAGAGCCTGCAAACCAAATGCTGCTAGTGGTCTTGCAGCACTGATTGTGCCACCCACACAAGCAGCCTTGCAAAAAGGGTCTCAGGCTTGCCATTGCAGTGTCTGTGTGCAACCTAGGACTGCCATATCGACCTGGCAGGTGCACCCACTTGCCAGGCTCCAACCTTCCTTTTTCTTACATGTGAGTCACCCCTAAGGTAGGCCCAAGGTACCTCTGTGGGCAGGGTGCTGTGTATGTGAAAGGTAGGACCTGCCTGCTGTGTGTGTCATGTCCTGATAGTGAAATACTGCCAATTGCATTTTTTACTATGGAAAGGCTATCTGTCCCATAGGATATACTAGTGAGTTTACTTATAACATCTTATAGGTATAACTGCCCATGGGAATAAGATGTGAAAATGGAGTATAGTATGCCTGAACTCAGAATCTAAAGATGCATCTAAAAATGCATCCTTGAGTAAGGATGATTTTTACATTCTGGGTTTGAAAATACCCCTTTCAGAAAGTAGGTCTTTTCTTACTTAGCCATCCTGTGGGCCTCTGCTAGGTTTGTGTATTGCCTGTCCGACTTTAGAGTGACAGGGGCTTGGGATTTGCATTCTGTTCGGTCAGCCACTTGGGGGGCGGAGGGGGGGGTGTTGAGGTGTGCCCTGCCTTTCCATGGTGAGTCAGGGCTGGGATGAATAGACCTGGGCTACATTCATAGTAGAAGGAGGAGATTTCTTTCACACCTGAATGGGCCTAGTCTGCCTTGGACAATGCTGTCTCCACCTCCTGCCGGGCAGCTGCACCAGAGAGAGCAGACGTTTTGGCTGGGCAAAGAGCTTCTCTGCCTCCAGAGAACAAAGGAATATGTGCTATAAGAAGCGGGGCCCAGACCCCAGACTTTTAGATCACTTTTGGACTTCAAGAGGAACCTCTGCCAAGGAGAAGAGCGGGAAGAAGATGGAGGCGGAGTAATGCCTCTTTCTGTATGCGGTTGGCCTGCAGTAGTTGTTTCTGCCAAGGAGGGGAACTGTGTGTGTATCCTGCTTGACAAAGTATCTCTAAGGGTTTGAAGTAGAGCTTACCCCCTGTTCAAGAAGTCTCAGAAACAGCAAAGACTTCACAATCCTTCTAGGCACCATCTCTGGAACCACTGGTTTCAACAGCCACAGAAGAAAAGAGCAGCCGACTCAGTCACCGAGTCCGTCGCTGGTTCCGTGTCCTGAAGGCACAGCTGCACTTCCCACCACATCTTTGGTCTCACCGACGCAGCTGGGCGACCATCACCGAGCCGTTGCTTGCACCGCTCCTGTGGACACCGCACTATGCATCGCCTAGCTGCGCTCTGCCCGGAAGTCACTGACACCATTGCTGCCCAAACCAAACATTGACCGGCTCCGTCGCCTGCACAATGACCTGCCAGCACCGCATCAAGCACCGCCTCACTCTGCATCGTAGCCTTGGTCTCACCGATGCCAGTGGACGACCGTCACCGAGCTGCTGCCTGCACTGCTTCACTTCACATCGCAACCGCAACTGTTGCCCGGGCCAACTCGTCGTACAGTATCTCAATTGATTGATGAGGATGGGTCGATACTCCGTCTTTCTCGAAACGAGATACGTCCTATGAGATACTGTACGGCATCCAGACCCCTCCTGGACACTTTTGGAATTTATGGATGACTTTTCCCCCGTGGGACTGAAATAGAACCACGATATATAAATATTTACTCTAGAGACAGAGACTTGAAAAAGTCGCAAGATACTACCCATGATGCGACAAAACACGTGTCGGCTGTCTTTGTCTTAACAGATCTTTCAGCCTGGAGACATACAGGAATAAAGAACAGGAAACATCACCTACATTACTGAATTTTTACTTATTGTTGTACCTTGATTTATAACTTCTGAAATTACTGTCAGGACGAGTGCCGGGGATCTGCATACAAATTTTGAAAACATTTCTGTTGACCTAGATCACAAAGATTTACTCTGGAGGAGGTCAGTGGTTCTCCCCACCCTGCGAGCACCGTCACCCAGATATAGATATCTATATTACTCAGTAGTGGATTTCTTCTCAGTGGCGCCCATATTCCTACAAACATACCACTGGTACTAGCTCAGGAAACACTGTACTTTGTTATTATTTTTCCATTGTTCAAGGCTGTAACTCGATTTGCTAATGAACCGTTATTCAATTTGCACATTTTGATCTCTACATGTAGATCTGCTCCTACGTTAGGTGATGCTGAGACTCGGCACAGTGACCTTGAGTACTGATAGTGCACCCCCCTGGCAGGTGCTAGCTCATCTTTCTGTATCTCCATTGTTCATGCCCGGCTCAAGCCAGTAACTTTTCGCTAGAGGCGTGGCCGAAGTCTCCAGAAGGTTTTATTATGTATTAGCATACCCTGGGACATCAGTCCTCTCGAAGGCCTGTCTGAGCTCCTCTGCAGAGTAAATACTGAATAAAGTAAGTTTATATTCTCTACTGTCTGACTGACTCTTCATTTTGGCGAAGGCATAGCAGGTGGTTTCATATAAACCCCGTGGCCCTAGAGGGTCCCATCCTTCAGTTGGCACCCGAACAGGGATCCCACGAAGTGTGGCCCCCTTCCCCATAATCGGGTCACAGGGGCCAGGGTGGTGTTTGGTCGGTCGGGCAGATCGGGCCCAACATCCATAAGACCGAGCTTGGTTCTCGCAGCTGCCCCGCCCTTCCGATCAGGCGGATCCATGGCTAGTGGTCACCGGCTGGGGTCCTGAGAAGGTGAAACCTAGTAGCTGACCGTTTGGTCTGAAGAGTCGGCAGTGGAGAATAATTTGACTCAACCTGAGTGCACCAGGTGAGTGACTCCGTTCTTGGGAAAATGTTGCCATTCTTGGTTGGCACGAGCCTTTGGGCTTTGTCCTGATGCAGTCTTCGGACTGTCTTGTCTGCCGTTTCAGAACTACCTAGTTTGAACAACACGAGTCATCGGGCTGTGTCTTGGTACGGTTTAACACCGTCTTGATTTGTATCTGGTGGGTTTGAGGACCCTTGTAAAGGACAGAGAGTGTTTGCGAGCAGTCTGACTGGCCAACCGGTAATTCGGCTTGCATATTGAAAAGGTCTGGGGCTGTTCGGGGACAATCTGCCAGGCCAACTGGTAATTGACGTATGTTCAGAAAGGTCTGTGGTAAAAGCATGTCCCCTTGAACTTGGTACAGTTTCTTGGGTTACTGTCTTGAATGTGATCCAGCCTTCGGGCTGACTTGTGATGTGCTCATGTGTCTGGGTGTTACATGGTCTGTAGACAAATGCTGATGACAATGTGGGAAGAATGTGTGTTTGAGTGAGGAGCAACTGTGCTTTTCAGACAGTTGGTTTGGCTCTTGAGCGATTTTGTTACCTTATTTTTTGTATCACCGGTGTGGGTGTTGTTTGTCTGTTAGGGACAGTGCATGTGTTTTATATAACCCTGGGCGTAGTTCACGTAGTTGCGCTATGCGTAGCTACACGAAGTGCACTTTGCAATACGCACGCTACGCGTAGCTACGCAAACTGCGTAGTGCGGTAGGGAAATGCTGTTCGCAATGATTGCACAGTGCTGGATGCTTGTCCGCACTGTGCAATCATTGCGAACTGTATCATGCACAGTTCAAGCAGTCGTTTTCTGCTGCTCGAGTACATTTGTATTCGAGCGGCAGCTTTCGCAACACGGACTGGTAGTTTCTCACCGCGAGCGGTCGCGAGCATACGCGACCATTCGCAATGAGAGACCTGACCTCCCCGCATTGAGAATCTCGCCGGGAGGTTTATTTTCCACGCTCGCGGTCGGCAACCTGATATTGTCGATTGCGAACGAGGAAAAAGTCTCGCCAGGATGTTGATTCTGCTCGCTCGAGGTCGTCAACTTGACGTTGAGGACCGCGAGCGAGCAAAAAATGCCCGCTACACTACGCTACGCGTTTTTGCACTGTGCTACGTGCAATTCGCGTCCTGCATAATTGCGCAAACTACGCACACTCCACGAGTGTGGCGTAGTTTCCGCCCAGGCCTAGTTTTATATTAAGATGCCTTGCTTAAGTAAGCTAGGATGTTTTGGATGTTGATGTTGTTCTACTGATGTCCGTTTGGAAGAGATCCAGCCCACACCTCCGGAGGGTACTCCACATTTTGACCTATATGTGAAGCATGGTATTGGCCCTTTTATGTTTCGCACATTGTGGAATAAATATACGAGAGACAATGCTGAGTTGCAATGGCCACTTACTGGCACGTTTGATGAACAGAAAATACATTTCCTGCAGGACAAATTGTTTTTCAAACAATCAATCAAATGCTTTATTCGACAACTTAATGTCATAAAAGTAAACAATTCAATCAATCATACATTACAATTGAAAATAGAATGTACAAGATATCAACTAACAACTCATAGCAAGTCACTAGAAAGGCTTAAAATAGAAGATTCAAAAGATAAAAATCACACAAACTGTATTAGGGTGCAAAACAACAAATGTCTTTTCCTGAATTTCATCTTATGGGGCTAAAACTTTCATGGTCATCTATTACAAGATTTATATAAAGTGCAAAGTGTGATTAAAAACCTCATGAATTAAAATGACACGTTAGTGCTCCGGAAAAAATTTCAAAACCAAAACCAAAAGGGCAAACATATTGGGATACAAAATTTCAAATTTCTCTCCCCATGATACATCCCAAAGTAAAACATTTTTTTGTAAAGTGCAAAGTGCGTACGAGATAAAGTGCAAACATTTCATTCAAGACAATCGTGAGGGGTACCATGGGTTACTCTACATACAATAAGAACGTTATTAAAAGAGCTATATGCATATAAGGCAGACTCATAAATTTAGGGTGATCTGCTAGTATCTTGACACATTATTGTCCTCCTCGAAGCGGTCCTTCGAGTAAGTTTACATTGATATTAAAAACACAAATCTATAGTTTACATTATGTCATTTAAGAATCTAGACAATAATCAGATAACAAATGTCTGTTTTTCTTGAACCTCATAGCAGCAACCAGAAAACATGCAATATTAAAAATATCCCATGGTGTACTCAATGACTGGAGATAGAGTTATGCTGGTCAAACCTGCAAAAAGCCCTTTCCTCTCAGGATTGGAATTATATACTTATTACGAATATTAGTATAAAAAGGACAAAACATCATAAAATGAAGGGTATTCTGGGGAGAAAAATTGTCACACTTACAGGGAATCGCATACTCAGGATTACACCACTCCTGGAAATCACCTCATAAAAAAGGAGCTAAGTTAAAGCGAAACCTGGTTAAAAGCCAACGGTGGAAGGGTTTATTTACTGTTACCAAATAGGGTTCAATACAGATATTCGTTTTAGTTAAAAAATGAGCCCTAACGGAGTGATTCTGCAGCTCTAGTTCCTCCCGTTCTGCAGACAACAGATTCTTAAAATTAGATTTCACCCACAGAACATCCTCCTTCCGTATCTTTTCAGGAGCTTCAAATAGCTCGTGCCGCCCCAATTTGGTTAACCTACTTTTAACATAAGACAGCCACTTGATCTTATTAGAGTTGTCTAGCTGAACACAGTCTCGTAAGATCTTATGGTTCAAAATCAGTTCTGGATGTATCCACGTTTTGAGCCAGCAGAGCAACGGAGCTAAGCTCAAAATGTCTGAGATATAACCAATCCCAAGTTCCTGGTGTATAGAAAAGACTGGCGTAGATTGTGGGACTGATAGGAGGCTACGTAAAAATTTATTTTTGGCTATTTGAATGCCTGGCTGTTCTTTAAAGCCCCATATAGAGGAACCATAGGTCGCAATCGCTACGCACTTTGCGCTATATATTTTCAATATACTCTTGATTGTTCTAGCCCCCAACCACTTAGCAAACCCCATTAATCCTAGGGCGGATCGAGTGATAGAATTATTTTTAATTTTCTGTTGCGGTATCCAAGAGAACTTCTCATCAAAAACAACCCCTAGGTAGGTGAAGGAGGAGACCGGGGTCACTTCCTGGCCATTACAATAAAAAGAATAAGGTTTTCTTGTTTTACGACCAATTGACAGAATATGGGACTTGCTATTATTTACAGCTAGATCCAGCGACTGCATGTGGGCCCCAAAGGCATCTAAAAGCCGCTGGAGACCCACCGCCGTGCGTGCTATAAGGACAGCATCATCCGCGTATAGGAGAACCGGGATTGAGCAATCTCCTACACGCGGGATATCCAAAGTCGCTGTCAAAAGGGATCTATCTAGGTCATTAATGTACAAGGTGAAAAGTGCAGGTGCCAGAATACACCCTTGTCGGACCCCACGGGCTGATCTGAATGAGCTTGAGCATTTGCCGTCCTGTGTAATCCTGACCGAGGCAGCAAGATCTTGATGAAGATCAGCCAGGAAATACACTAAGGACGGGTCAACCCCTTTGTCCAGCAGGATGGTCCACAGCTTTGACCTGTTAACCAGGTCAAACGCTGAGGATAGATCCATAAATGCCATCCTTAAACAGCCTTCCTTTGCCACAGTGTATTTACTAATTAGTAAGGACAAATTAAGGCACTGGTCAGTAGTACTTCTACATTTTCTGAACCCATATTGTAGAACAGAAATAATATTCTTCTCGGTAGCCCAATCTGAAATTTTCATTAAAATAATTTTTCCTAAAATCTTCACAGAAGAGTCAATCAAGGATATTGGTCTGAAGCACCGCGGGTCCCCTCTCTGGCCCTTCTTGAAAATCGGGATGATAGTCGATCAAGACCACGATGCAGGGAACCCTGAGGTGCCAGAGACATTAAAAACATTAGCCAAGATCTTTGCCCAGAATTTAGGTTCACTTTTAAAGAGATCTGCCGGAACAGAGTCAGGGCCGGGGCCTTGTCACTGATAGTCTCCTTTATAGCTTTCTCCACTTCCTCTTCAAGGAACACAAGTGGGACTCGGGTTTGTGTAGGTAATAGGCTAAGAGGCAAGTCCAGGCTCTCAGGAGGGGCATATATTGCCTTAAAATGGGACAGCCATTGATCCTCAGTGATATGACAATCCTGAATCTCATTATCCAAGCCTGAAAAAAAAGGTGTATTAAGAATTCCCCAGAATTTTGAACTGTCCCTAAGTACGTCTACTGATAACAGCGCATGCCATGCCTAAGCCTTCATCTCTGCTTTCCGATTATTAATTGCCATCTTGTATTGTTTCCGCAAGTCAGCAATCAAGACCCTGTCACGTGGTAACATTTTCAGGGCTTGATTTAAAAGTCGATGGGCACGTGGGCATTTATTATCAAACCACTTCAAACCATGTGCCACTCTCGGTTTGAACTTGACTGTTAGATCACTAGCTATTTGATTGCAAATACCCTTAAGGCTCTAAAGATAGAGTCTTTTGTACTCAAGGGGTTGACACATATTAAAATCTTCCCCTCGCAGGTTCTTTGAAAAAGATGTCCGGCATCACTTTGGGCCATCTAAGCCTTCTCCCTTGATCACAGGTGGTTACAGTACAAGGGGCGGTTTGCCTACTAGCACAAGTTAATAGGCCGCAGCTTTTATCTAGTTCCAAAATGACAGGGTTATGGTCACTAAAGGGTGATTCCCTGTCATTATAAAAGACTACTTTGCCTAATAGCATGGGAGACAAAAAAAATAATCAATAATGGTGTCTTTAATTTTAGATTTGAAAGTAGGGCACCGATCAAGAATGTTGACAAATCCAGGTTCAAAGAGGTCAACTTCAGACAAGAGAGACTCTAAGCCCTCCCCCTCCTCTGAATGTTCAAAATGGGGGGTTGAAGCAAAATTATAACCAAAACCATCATCAATACAGCAATTTAAGCTACAAGGATGTATGTTAAAATCACCCATAAGCACGACGTAAAACAAAGTAGTTTGCATAGCCCTATAGTTTTCTAAAAAAGATTTCAAATTGTTCAAATGTTGGTTCCTATAATCAATTTCCCCAGAATTATAAAAATTCACAAGAAGTATCTTGGGATAGGTAGTAAAACATATTTCCACTGCCATGCAATTAATCGAGTCTATGTCAATCCTGTTCATGGATCCCTATAGGTTCAGAGATAGGAGTAGCATAAGACCACCCTTTGCTCTTCCTGCTGGAGTTGCTTGGGCTGGTAAAAAATAGGAGCTAAAACCGTCCAACCAAAAATTATCCCCCCTGTCCCAGGTTTCCTGAAGTGCAATTATATCAAAAGATTTTATAAATTCTAGCCACTGGGGGTTATCTCTTTTACTTCTTATGCCCGCAATATTCCAGCGAATGAATCTACATTTAGATAAGTTCACATCGCCAATAACTACTTCGAGGTGATTAATACGGGGCATGACAGATAGACTATTTTCATTCCCAATACCAGTACCCTCCAGGTCGTTAAGGCTAGGTAGAGGAGAGCTAGCCTCTGTCACGGGGAGTCAATCATTTGAGTCCAGCAGGCTTAAGGGGTGAAATCTGTTAGACAATGGTAAACCCACCTCCTCTGGACCTGACCGCACACCAGTAGTATAGGGAGACAGGTCACCAGCTCCGCCCGAACTTGCAGGACTAGAGACACTGCTTACAGGTCTAGGCCGACACAGCGGCAAATGGGGATTAATGTTGGCCTGTGACCTACTGTAGGAATGCCCTGTACTTGTTGGCGGATAAAAATAGCCCAACGGGACGGCCGTTATACCGTCCACTTTTAGTTCAGTAGCATCCCAAAACAACCTATCCGCTGCATCTGGTTTATTAAAATTGACTATTATACAGTCACCTGCAAATTTTTTGGGATGATTGTCCACCCAGGACAGCCACCGAGCCATCATAATATGGTCTGAGATTTAAGAGGAACCAGAACAATAGTGGTTACACCAACTTTTTGTTTTACGCAACAAGCCATTTGTTGATTCTTTTTCTGGGTGCTCAAGAGGGGGAACCCCCACAAGAACAGCAACCAGAGAAGAAGCTTCAGGGGGGAGATCAATCCTGTTATAGTTATTAAGAATGGGATTGTTATACTGCTCAGAATTCCCCCTTGTAGCTATAGACGGCCTTCTAAGTTGCGTAAAATCAGTGCATGGGGCAACATTAGGTTCTTTTTGACTTACAGTAAGAGGGGCATCCATCCTATCCCCTGGGTTCAAGGAACCGCCCCTCCCCAAGGATGGCAACAGGGCACTGGATTGGTTGTTCCCTCTATTAGCTAACCCAGTTACTACTGGCAACACGTCAATGTTATTAGTCATGGGACACAATTTTTCTGTTTGCTAAGAGGAGTATGGCAGAAAGAAGCAAAGCAGCGACGCATGACAGCGGAAAAAGAGGTTCGAAGAAAGCAGACACAAACTATTACACAGAAGGCAGTAGCCTACGAAAGGGAAAAGACTGAGAAAGGCATAGAGTGTGCAGACAGGAAGTTTCGGCTGCAGACTGACAAAAGTTATGTTGTTAGGGAGGAAGGAGATGAGATTGTTGAGGAGCTCTTGGAATCTCACCCCACCTCCTTATGCCCCATAGCGGATATATCCTACAGTTCCAATATCCTCATCCTTGACCTCTGGACCTGTTCCCTCTGATGCTTCTGGTGCTACTGCCTCAGCCCCAGCCCCAGCCCCATTTGTTTCTGTGGTCTCAGCCCTAGTTCCCCTTGTCTCCCTCGTATCTCCGCCGGCCACAGAGGCGGACACTAGCACTTCCCCTGTCTTGTCTCTTCCCTCTCCTACCCCATCCCTTGGCTCCCCCTCATCCACTAGACTCCCTCTTATACCTACAACTTTGTCCCCCTACATGCTGGTGCCTGTTTCTGCTTCCACCATTTCCCCTATGAGTGTGACACCACAAAAAACGCTAAATACTGAGACACCTGCACGTGGAATTCCTAGAGCCAATTGGACAGCAGCGTGAGACCGCATAGAGAAAGTGCTGGTGAGCTCTGCTGTGGGTACTGAGGAGAAACAGATAGTGATGAATCAGGCAGCTCAATGGGCTCGGCACCCGATCTATAGAGTGGAGGATGTGTGGAATGTGATGAAAGATTATGAGCCCTTTATACAGCAGCATGCCCTTAAACACATGTCGGCCACACTTATAGAATTGTGGCAACAGTGTTTCCATGGTACCGCACTGCACATTATCTATGACATACAAGACAGAGTGTATGTTACAGACAGGGCCCCGAATGAGGTTTTCAGTAATGTGTCTATGTTGGTGGGTTATCGCGGCAGGTTACTCCAGATGGTTCCAATGCTAGGGACGCAGCACCCCATGAGGGGTATTTATTATCTTGAAATACCAGAATTGCGCGACTCTACGGGTACAGTAATCAGACCACGAGTCGATGCTCGGTTTCAGGAGCAATAGATCTATACTCCTTGGGAAAGGAGTGTGGTCTTTTTCCTGAAGAGCCAATTACCGGACCCAAGGAAAAACCCCACTGCATATTATAAAGAATTGACAGAGGCGGCCTCCTCCCCAGTGATGACATTAGCCAATATAGAGTTATTTTCGGGCTTGTTAGTACCGGTAGATATATGGAGACAGGGCCACACGCAGGACCATGCCCTGGACTTGGGTGGCACATGGGACGAGATTAGAGTATGGGATAAGAAACGCAAGCCCAGTGAGAAGCCGAAGGCAGAGTTATTGGCCTTACTGGGGCGTATTATCGCCTATATGCACTCCCTTATCCCACCGAAGAAAGTAGATTGGGATAAGTTGAGTGTGTTGGGTTGCCTTATCAGATTTGAAGGGGTGTTTCTATATTTTAGTTGCCAAGATTTGTCGCAGTAGGGTGGTGTCCGTTTGTTTGTGAACAGATTTGTCACTAATTTGCTCCCTGAGGTTGCCACTAGTTTACAGGCTTCGGAAAGTACTTGGACGATCTCCTCCCCATCAGTGATATTGAGTATGGCACAGTATTATGAGCTAAGAGAGAATGAGGAGAAGGAAAAGGTGGAGAAGAAAACGAAGGATTTGAAGATGAGGGATTTGATGCAGTAAGTTGCGAGAGGAAGTGGCAGAGGACGAGGTACCGGTTCGGGTCCATGGCCACCCCGATCTAACAGGGGTAGTGCTTCAGGTGCCCCCTTGGGACCCAACCAATGTGTGTACTGTAAAAAGGAGGGACATTGGTGGAACGAGTGTCCGGAACTGTTGCATAAAGATGGGGCTCCGAGAGATCAGGGCTTTGGAGGAAGAGGACGAGGGGGAGGAGGTCGAGGGGGGATGCAGTCAGAGGGCGCGTCTTACGACAGGAGGAGTGGGAATTATTTTGACGACCCTCGGGGAAGACAGTACTACCACCACGACTATGACATGGACGAAGTGACGGGGTTGTCTCACAGCTGGGACAGCCAGGGGCAGGGCAAGGGACCAATTCCGGTGCCTGTAGATCAGCGTGGACCGTACGTTACTGCAGATTTACAAGGTACGTCCAAGAAATTTCTAGTCGATACAAGGGCTATGAATAGCTCTGTTTCCCGTTCACTGGTCCCGGGGACAGCTCTGTCTGGCCAAAACAATGTTTTGGTGGGTTTCTCAGGCGTACCGGTTGTTAGCCCCATTTCCAAGCCTCTTGCTTTGACTATTGGCCCGTTTACAGTTGACTCACCATTTCTACTAAAGTCCAATTGTGGGGAGAACTTACTAGGCCTGGATCTGTTAAAAAGATTGCATGCGACAATATATTGTTCCGCAGATGGTGTTTACATGACTGGTGGCCCGGGAGTTGCCTATGCCAAACAATGCTTCGCAAAGGATGATCCCCTCCCTTCCGAGTTCTGGGATGTGCCACACACGTTATGGGCTACAGGTGATACAGATGTGGGGTTGCTTCAGATCCCGCTAGTTTCTATTCGGGTAAAGGATAATGCCAGCTTACTTTGAATACCCCAATACAAGATATCCCAGGCAAGAGAAAAGGCCTTATTGCAAATAATACAGGAGTTGATTAAGTCAGGTGTGGTGAAAGAGACAGCAGTGAATGTGTGCAATAGCTCTATTCTTCCTATTCTTGAGAAGGCACCCTTAGACTGTTCTGACACCCAATCTGATGTGTACCGTTTTGTTATTGATCTCAGGGAGGTTAATACGATAGTGGTTCCTCAGTATCCTGTAATACCTGACATCACCACAATCCTAACAATGATTCCCCCGACAGCTACATTTTTTTCAGTGATAGATTTGAAGAATTCTTTCTTTAGCATACCAATCCATCCAGTTAGTCACTATCTGTCTGGATTTGCAATAGATGGTCGGAGCTTTAGATTCGGTTGTGCTCCACAAGGCTATACAGAAAGCCCCAGTATTTATAGACAGGCTTTGAAAGCACAATTGGACTCCTTGGTGCTTCCATCTGGTAATTTGCTGGTGCAAAGACTGTAAAGACGCCACAGTTAAATTACTACAACATTTGGCACACCATGGACACAAGGTGTTCCTTTTGAAGTTTCAATATTGTCGAGACTTAGGTCACCTACTGTTGAAGGAGGGTCTCAGACTGACACCTGAACGCATATCTGCTATCACTAACACGCCTGTTCCTAAGACCCAATGCAAAGTACGCGTGTTCCTAGGGATAACTTCATATTGTCGCCATTGTAACACAAACTTTTCCTTACTAACAAAACCCCTTCTTTACCTCAACACCAAAGATGTGCATGAGCCTTTGCCTCGGACACCTGCATGCCAGCAAGCTTTTGCGCAAGTAAAGACTGCGCTTTGCTCTGCTCCTGTGCTTGGTACTCCTTACTACCAGAAGCCTTTTGTGCTCTATGTACATGAGGCGGACGGTTGCGCGCTCTCTGTACTAACACAGGGTTTCGGTGGTAAGCAGAGACCCAGCGCTTACTTTTCTGCCATTTTGGACAATGTTGCCAGAGCGCTCCTGAGCTGCCTGAGAGCTGCCGCGGCAGCGGCAGTACCTATCAGGCAATCGGCAGGGCTCGTTCTTGATACTGGTCTCACAGTCATGGAACCTCATGCTGTAGACACGCTTTTGAACAAGAAAAAGATGCAGCACCTCACCAGTGTGCGTCTCACTGGATATGAGCTAACAATATTTGCTCCGCACATTACCATTAAAAGATGCTCCACCTTGAACCCAGCCACGTTACTGCCCTTCTCTTCCGAAGAAAAGGACAATGATGTCCATGATTGTTTATTTCGGACCAAGGAGGAAACGAAGAGACGGGTAGACTTGACTGATATTCCCTTGTCTTACCCCCCAGGGGAACTATACGTCGATGGCTCTTGTTTCAAATTGCCGGATGGCACTACCACTGCAGCCTATGCGATCACCACGTTACATACTGTAGTTGAGACATCTCGCATTCCATTCCAGTCGGCCCAAGCAGCAGAGTGAGTCGCCCTTCTGAGGGCTTGTGAGCTGAATGAGGGACTGGCTGTTAATGTCTACACTGACAGCCAGTATGCTTACGGGGAGGCCCATAATTTTGGACACCGATGGGCAGAGAGAGGGTTCCTGACCTCACACAGGCAGAGGATACAGCATGGTCCACTAATACTTAGATTGTTATCAGCACTTACACCTCCTGATAAGTTGGCGATAATAAAATGCAGCGCCCATAGAGCTTTTACAGATAATGTTGGGATGGGTAATGCCTTCGCAGACCAAACAGATAAGGAGACAGCTAGATCAAAGATGAATAAGAAGTTTTTTGGCAGGTCTGGCTAGATGGGTTCCAGATAACGGAATGTTTGAGAATACAGTGGAAAGTGTGAAGGAAATACAGAGAGAGGCAACAGTGGATGAACTAGAAATGTGGGAGGAGAAGACAAGACGAGTTAATAACTTGAAATATGTACTAGTGGTAGTCTGTGCATTCAGTAAATGGAGGGATGCTCACCCCACTAAAGAGAATACGGCCATGGCAACGGGGAACGCACTCTTAAAAGAGTACTTCCCACGCTATCATTTGCCACGCGTGATGTGGAGTGACAATGGGAGCCATTTTAATGCCAAAGTCATTGATCTGGTGTGTAAGGGCTTACAAATTACGCAAAAATTTCATGCAGCGAACAACCCCCAATCAGCAAGCCTTGTTCAGAAGTACAATGGTACTCTCAAACTGAAGTTAGCAAAAATTCATGAAAGTACAGGGTTGTAATGGCCAGATTCGTTTCCCTTATCATTATTGTCCATGAGAGTGACAGCTCATTCTAGGACAGGGCTGTCACCCTATGACGTCGTCTTCGGGCGCCCTGCTAATGTCTGAGGTGTTCCAACATCCAAACATTTGTCTGAGATAGAAAACCCTCTTTTGATAGACTATTTGTGTCAATTGTCTAAAGATTTTCGTTTTGTCCACCAACAAATACACCCCACTCTACAACCAGTACCAGAGGGGCCTGGACATCGGATACAGCCTGGGGATTATGTAATGACCTGCCATTTTCAGCGCAAGACCTATCTGGAACTGAGGTGGAAAGGCCCCACGTTGGTGTTCCTGGCCACCCGTAAAGCTGTCAAGATAGCAGGCTGGAAGCACTGGGTGTACACCTCCCACGTAAAACAGGTGCCCCTCCAGCTCCCCTACGACGCCTGGGTGCGAGACGGGATTGCCGACCAGGAAGGTGAGCTGGTTTCCCACTTTGTTCCTTTCTCTGACGTCCGCCTGAGAGGGGCGCAGACAGACAATGAGAGTGACAAGGCCTTATTCAAGGCGACCCCCCCTGACATAAGGGCCACCCTGGGTGCACCAGCTTCTGGAGCACAACAACCTGAGTCCCGATCCCCTGCTGAATCTGAGTTTCTGCCTCTGTTTGTAAGCGACGAGGAGCCTGGGCATATCAGGTACAATCTGCGGCCCCGACGGAAGGACAGTGCACCAGCAGGGCAATCCAGGAATTAGGGAAGGACTTGAGCTTAGGGTGTAGGCGCTGTGTCTCTGGTGCCTGCTTTAGATTAGAGTGAAGAACACTGGTGCACTGCCCTAGACACTGGACAGGATCGCTGAGGGTATTTGCCCTGGAGGGAGGTTGCCCTATCCTGAAAGAAGAAGGATTTGTTTCTCATTAAGGGCTGCGATTGTTTTCCAGCAAGGGTTGCGATCGTGCAGCTCATCTGTGGGAGTGCTTGATGAATGATAGGAGCCTGCCTGTGAGGCTCATAATGGACAAAGGAAAGAAGAATACCCCTCTGGTCAGTTGTATTGTGGTTCCTAGTCCCAGAAACATTTCCTGAAAATGTATGCCTTTCGTTGTCCTATTCCAGATGAGGAGCAGCCTTTGATAAGTACTGCACCGGCACCTCTTGAGCATATTATTGGTACCTTAGCACCTCACAAAGAAGAATATCGGAAATCCTATAAGGATATTGTTTTTATTCAGACGCTGCATCAGACACATGCTGTTTATAACACAACGAAATGTTGGGTGTGTGGGTTGTTACCTTCTGTTACACATCAAAGTGAGAACCTGCTGCCTATGCCTCTGTCCTATGTCAATAGCTCTGAGGGTTGGTTAACCTTGCTTAGTTTAGTCCGCTCAGTTACCCAGTCTGACTCTTTGCAATGCAGGAGCCCCAGATCCCGTTCTCTAACAATGAATGTGTATTCTCAGCATAGGTCCCCACCTGGTGTTTCCCCTAGAGATGGGCGATGTGATTGAGTATTTCTGATTTCTTGCCTCAGTGCTGCGAATAGAGGTATGAAGGCAACCAGAACAGGGGAAGACCGAGATGGTTCTTGCAGTTCAATAAATCTGAATATTACCAATCCTTCCAAGCCCGCAATGTCACTGAAGATAAGCCCATACTCCTGGCAGTGGTAGATGTACCAGCTCCTTTTTGTTTTCAAGGATCGGGGGACAGAGAGGTGGGGAACAGTAGATGCAACACCACTTCCATAATGAGAATGCTCAAAAGTCTGCCATTGATCCCACCACCCAATATTTATTTTGTTTGCGGTGCCTGAGGCTGTTAATGTCTACACTGACAGCCAGTATGCTTACGGGGAGGCCCATAATTTTGGACACCGATGGGCAGAGAGAGGGTTCCTGACCTCACACAGGCAGAGGATACAGCATGGTCCACTAATAATTAGATTGTTATCAGCACTTACAATTCCTGATAAGTTGGCGATAATGAAATGCAGCGCCCATAGAGCTTTTACAGATAATGTTGGGATGGGTAATGCCTTCACAGACCAAACAGATAAGGAGACAGCTAGATCAAAGATGAATAAGAAGTTTTTTGGCAGGTCTGGCTAGATGGGTTCCAGATAACGGGATGTTTGAGAATACAGTGGAAAGTGTGAAGGAAATACAGAGAGAGGCAACAGTGGATGAACTAGAAATGTGGGAGGAGAAGACAAGACAAGTTAATAACTTGAAATATGTACTAGTGGTACTAGTGCATTCAGTAAATGGATGGATGCTCACCCCACTAAAGAGAATACGGCCATGGCAACGGGGAACGCACTCTTAAAAGAGTACTTCCCACGCTATCATTTGCCACGCGTGATATGGAGTGACAATGGGAACCATTTTAATGCCAAAGTCATTGATCTGGTGTGTAAGGGCTTACAAATTACGCAAAATATTTCATGCAGCGGACAACCCCCAATCAGCAGGCCTTGTTCAGAAGTACAATGGTACTCTCAAACTGAAGTTAGCAAAAATTCATGAAAGTACAGGGTTGTAATGGCCAGATTCGTTTCCCTTATCATTATTGTCCATGAGAGTGACAGCTCATTCTAGGATAGGGCTGTCACCCTATGACGTCGTCTTCGGGCGCCCTGCTAATGTCTGAGGTGTTCCAACATCCAAACATTTGTCTGAGATAGAAAACCCTCTTTTGATAGACTATTTGTGTCAATTGTCTAAAGATTTTCGTTTTGTCCACCAACAAATACACACCACTCTACAACCAGTACCAGAGGGGCCTGGACATCGGATACAGCCTGGGGATTATGTAATGACCTGCCATTTTCAGCGCAAGACCTATCTGGAACTGAGGTGGAAAGGCCCCACGTTGGTGTTCCTGGCCACCCGTAAAGCTGTCAAGATAGCAGGCTGGAAGCACTGGGTGTACACCTCCCACGTAAAACAGGTGCCCCTCCAGCTCCCCTACGACGCCTGGGTGCGAGACGGGATTGCCGACCAGGAAGGTGAGCTGGTTTCCCACTTTGTTCCTTTCTCTGACGTCCGCCTGAGAGGGGCGCAGACAGACAATGAGAGTGACAAGGCCTTATTCAAGGCGACCCCCCCTGACATAAGGGCCACCCTGGGTGCACCAGCTTCTGGAGCACAACAACCTGAGTCCCGATCCCCTGCTGAATCTGAGTTTCTGCCTCTGTTTGTAAGCGACGAGGAGCCTGGGCATATCAGGTACAATCTGCGGCCCCGACGGAAGGACAGTGCACCAGCAGGGCAATCCAGGAATTAGGGAAGGACTTGAGCTTAGGGTGTAGGCGCTGTGTCTCTGGTGCCTGCTTTAGATTAGAGTGAAGAACACTGGTGCACTGCCCTAGACACTGGACAGGATCGCTGAGGGTATTTGCCCTGGAGGGAGGTTGCCCTATCCTGAAAGAAGAAGGATTTGTTTCTCATTAAGGGCTGCGATTGTTTTCCAGCAAGGGTTGCGATCGTGCAGCTCATCTGTGGGAGTGCTTGATGAATGATAGGAGCCTGCCTGTGAGGCTCATAATGGACAAAGGAAAGAAGAATACCCCTCTGGTCAGTTGTATTGTGGTTCCTAGTCCCAGAAACATTTCCTGAAAATGTATGCCTTTCGTTGTCCTATTCCAGATGAGGAGCAGCCTTTGATAAGTACTGCACCGGCACCTCTTGAGCATATTATTGGTACCTTAGCACCTCACAAAGAAGAATATCGGAAATCCTATAAGGATATTGTTTTTATTCAGACGCTGCATCAGACACATGCTGTTTATAACACAACGAAATGTTGGGTGTGTGGGTTGTTACCTTCTGTTACACATCAAAGTGAGAACCTGCTGCCTATGCCTCTGTCCTATGTCAATAGCTCTGAGGGTTGGTTCACCTTACTTAGTTTAGTCCGCTCAGTTACCCAGTCTGACTCTTTGCAATGCAGGAGCCCCAGATCCCGTTCGCTAACAATGAATGTGTATTCTCAGCATAGGTCCCCACCTGGTGTTTCCCCTAGAGATGGGCGATGTGATTGAGTATTTCTGATTTCTTGCCTCAGTGCTGCGAATAGAGGTATGAAGGCAACCAGAACAGGGGAAGACCGAGATGGTTCTTGCAGTTCAATAAATCTGAATATTACCAATCCTTCCAAGCCCGCAATGTCACTGAAGATAAGCCCATACTCCTGGCAGTGGTAGATGTACCGGCTCCTTTTTGTTTTCAAGGATCGGGGGACAGAGAGGTGGGGAACAGTAGATGCAACACCACTTCCATAATGAGAATGCTCAAAAGTCTGCCATTGATCCCACCACCCAATATTTATTTTGTTTGCGATGCCTGAGGCTATGTGTGGCTCCCTGAGGGATGGTCTGGGCGATGCTACCTTTCTTAACTCCTTCCCCCAGTTTACATAGCTCCTTCCAACTACCACAAAACCCATCATTTGCAGCGTAGGGATGTCCCGGTTCTCCGTCCTAAGAGAGTTGTTGATCCAGATGATATTGACCAGACAGATACTTCCTTGCAGCAGTTTACTGACATAATGAAGGGCTTTATACCGTTCTGGGGTCCCATGTTCAATAGCAGTAATATCCCACGTCTTGCCAGAGTAGTCGAGGGAGTCATTAGTACTACTGCAGGTATACTGACCAATATTACAGTCTTGCTCAAGGCTACAACACTCGTCTCGCTTGAAAACCGGATGGTTTTAGATGTTATCTTAGCTGACAGATGTGGAGCCTGCCGCATCATCGGCAGCAGCTGCTGTGTCTATTATCCAGACAGTGCTCCCACTGTCTACTCCGCAATACAGAAATTATACAGACTAGCCTCAGAAATTCATGAAGATAATGGATCATGGTCCCTCACAGGATGGCTCTGAGGTCTATTGACATCATGTTTTTTATTTTTATTTTTATTTGTAAGGCGCAGCAGCTACCCAAAAAGGCTTTCCTGGCACCAGCCTTAAGGGGAACAAAACAAGTTGAAGATTTATTGGTTAAAAAGCCAAGTTTTTAAGGATTTACGAAATTGGGCATACACAGTTTCATTACGATTCGATATGGGAAGAGAGTTCCATAAGAAGGGACCGACACAGGCAAAAGATCAACTGCCCATCCATGACAATGTAATTCTGGGCACAGAGAATTTCACTTAAGTGGATGAGCGGAGGGGACGAGAAGGCACATAAGGATAAACCAAGGCCTGCAGGTACTGGGGGGCCACTCCAGTTTAGATTTTGAACATATAGCTCTGGGCTTTGAACTTAATTCGGTTCTCTAACCTGAGCCAATAAACATCACTCAGGTAGCCAGAGACAGAGGCAGCTCTAGAACATGGCATATGAATCTGGCGGCGGAGGTCTGGACCACCTGCAACTTACGTGTCACCTCCTTGTTAGTCCCCAGATAGAGAATGTTGCCGTAGTCCAGTCTAGAGGAGACAAGAGCCTGGAGTACGGTTGTCTGGGTATGATCTGGCAGCATCCAAATAATCTTTTTAAGCCATTTCAGGATGGTAAAGCATGTAGCAGCCACCTTTACTGATTGATGTTGCATAGGTAATGAGTCATCGATGATAAAGCCTAAGTTACAAACTTGGCGGGAGGACTGAGGCAGGGCACCCATTTTAGTAGGCCAATGCTGGGGACCCCAAAGATCTTTATTCTTCCCCAGAACCAAGACCTCGGTCTTCTATCCATTGAGCTTGAGACAATTTGCCTGCATCTACGACATAATTTTATCCAAGCCCAACTGGTGGGGGGAAGTCTCAGACGCCCTCTCCACTGAAAGAGAAAAGATAGTCTGCGTAGGTGTCATGATTGCCGAACGCAAACACCGGAAAACCGCGATCAACTTCAACATGGCGGCTCGCTATCGCGCATGCGCAACGAAGTCAGGCGAGTAGAAAAGCCTGACTTCCGGTAAGCTCGAGGCTTCGCGTTCCAGTGTTGCTCCTCAGGCTGTTGTTGTAACTTCCTGTTTCCGAACCGGACTTGGATATTCTTTAGACTCATGGAGTCTTGTTTCTTCGCCCTTCGTGTTCCTTTCCTGTCCTAGGCATATGAGCTGAGTCACTTATATCTCAGCCATAGCGTCAGAGCTCTGACTCCCCGAGACATTCCCTACATTTCTCTGGACATATTTCGCTACAAGCTTGAGTGCTCTCCCTTACACTTGTTTCCCAGTAATCGGAGGATATCACGGGTAGCGGTGTGCTCCGCCCACCTTACCGGATTTTGTCCCGTGGGCCGGCCGGGTTTAACCACTCCCGCCTCCTATTTCTGGACTCTCTACGGATCAGCAACTCCCTCTACTCTCCTCTATTTCAGTTCCGTTTCCGTTACTCTCCCGGAGACAAACTGTCTGAACCGCATTGGGTGGTGTCTGGATCTCGTGTTGACCTCCGCTTCTGCAAACGGAGGTATTCCTGATTTTTCGCTGGAGTCCTTCACCTCGAACAGAAGGTACTGTGCAGGGGGTATCAGAGGGTACAGTATACCATTATTTCAGCACTATCTCACTACTTTCTCTGTTTTCCGGCCTCTAGTTCTTATGTAGAAGATGGAAAATGCTGCAAGGCATCTGTGATTACCTTAATTCAGTCGTCCCAGTGCCTTTCCTGTTATAATCTTCAAGAATCCCCATTTCGGTCATCACTGTTTCCTGAGCTAGGTATCCACAACTCTTAGAGTGTCCATAGTCTATGTTGTTGGGTCGGGGATTATCTACGTATACTATCTTTATACTCACTCACTCTTTATGCTCTTCTAGATACAAGGTTCCCCAGCCACACAGATGAAGTGAAGACTGCCGTTCTCTGGATTTTACCCCTCTTTCCTTGTTTTGTTTCCCCTCTTTCCCCAATCACCTGTGTTCTCTAGGGTTGGATAGAGACTCTAGGTGGTGGTGGAAAGTTGGGAGTTTAGCAACAGCATCCTCGGAACTCGGTGGCGCTCCTGCAGAACCTTTATCCGGTAAGATCCTTACAGTAGGTGAACAAGGACAGCCCAGCTTCCTCTGCAACATCAGCCAAAGGTCTGACCTATTGGTTAAATATTAAAGGGCTAAGAATGGAGCCCTGAGGTACCCCATAAGGTGAAGAATGGGTATCGGAACTGGCTGTTGGAGAAAAGACATGGAAGGTCCAATTAGCGAGAAAATAAATAAGCCAATTGAGAGCCGACCCACTAACGCCCAATGATCTTAGGGCTTTCACTAACACGGTGTGAGACACCGTGTCGAATCAGCATTAGCCTTCTTCAGGAGGGGGAGCACCATAGCATGTTTCTGCACTGGTGGGACTATTGCTTCCTGTAAGGAGGCATTCAAGAGTTCCTTGATTACCATCACTGATGGTGGCTCAAGCTGCTGGAGCACAGAGATAGGGAGAGGGTCCCTGGTAGAGCCTGATTTAACACTGTCTAAAAGACGTTTAAAGGAGCCAATGTCTAGTAGAGACCATGGTTTCAATTTAGTCATGGATTCAAAGGTTCCCCTATCTTGGTCAGCGTAGGTATGATCTGTCAGAAACAGTGTAGGTGCTGGCTGGGGGGGGATTGATGCAAAAAGAACTGTTGATGGACAGAATGCAGAACAATGTCATACATTCACCACAGTACAGAGATCTGGGCCTAAATCCATCGATTTTTTGCTCACCATGCCATTCCAATTTGGACCCAGCCATATGCTAATCAGTCTTGACCCTGTGCCCAATGGGAACAGTCCAGCCCAAACTGCCTGGCCAGGTCCTCCCTGGACTGGAAACAAGCAACCTAGGACCGGTTTCAGGGTTTCACCCCACTTCAGCCAGGATAGCTTGATCCCAGTGGCATGGAGAGCACGGGACTCACGTCTGAGCATACCCGTCCCACACGGGGTGACAAATGCAAAAAGAACTGTTGATGGACAGAATGCAGAACAATGTCATACATTCACCCCAGTACAGAGATCTGGGCCTAAATCCATTGTTTTTTTGCTCACCATGCCAATCCAGTTTGGACCCAGCTATATGGAAATCAGTCTTGACCCTGTGCCCAATGGGAAAAGTCCAGCCCAAACTGCCAGGCCAGGTCCTCCCTAGACTGGAAACAAGCATCCTAGGACCGGTTTCGGGGTTTCACCCCTCTTCAGCCAGGATAGCTTGATTCCAGTGGCATGGAGAGCACAGGACTCACGTCTGAGCATACCCGTCCCACTCGGGTGACAAAGACCCTGCCGGATAGCAATAAAGCTTTTGGCCACATATGCTAAAAGGAGGATCTGTTAGGTTTGAAATTCCCCTTCCCGTTGTACACTCACATTAGGTTAGCAATATGTGGCTAAATAAACACCATTTGTATTCATGTTATGCAACCCACTGAGTTATCCTCACAACATGTAGGTTTTAGTTGGCTTGCGTGACTCTATTTTGTATTTCTCAATCATTAGAAGACTGCTTGGGCTGTGTTCGTACTAGACCTAATTTCTCTTTGCGCTTGCCTCTGCAAAACACTTTACTTCATTATTATTTTTACCTTGTTCAAGGCTGTAACTCGATTTGCTAATGAACCGTTATTCTATTTGCACACTCCGATCTCTACATGTTGTTCTGCTCCCACGTTAGGAGACGCTGAGACTCGGCACAGTGACCTTGAGTACTGATAGTGCACCTCTCTTGCAGGTGCTAGCTCATCTTTCTGTACCTCCATTGTTCATACCCGGCTCAAGCCAGTAACTTTCTGCTAGAGGGGCGGCCAAAGTCTCCAGAAGGGTTTATTATGTATTAGCATACCCTGGGACGTCAGTCCTTTCGACAGACATCTTAGGGTGAAGGTCTGACTGTGTTCCTCTGCAGAGTAAATACTGAATAAAGTAAGTTTATATTCTCTACTGTCTACCAATTTGGGAAAGGCATAGCAGGTGGTTTTATATAACCCACGTTGCCCTAGAGGGTCCCGTCTTTCACACCCCCTTCAGAGAGACCCCGTAACTTTCTCGTCCCACTTAAAGCCCTGGAAACAACACCATGTCACAGTGGGGATGAATGAGTAAGTGAAAGGATGGCTGGATGAGTGAAAGGGTAGATGGCTGTATGGAAGAGTGAATGGATGGATGAGTGGAAGAGTGGATGAATGAGTGTACGGATGGATAAGGTGAAAGGATGAATGGAGGGATGGATGTGTGAAAGGGTGTATGGAGGGATGGATGAGTGAAATGATGGATGGATGGAAGGATAGATGATAGATAGGTTTGCAAATGGGTGAATATTGCTATGGATGGGCACACAGATGGAAGGACAGAATGAATGGTGAAAGATTGAATAATGGATGAAAGCATGATTACACCTTGTAACCCCCATTATCTTAAGTACATTTCCTATAGATTGACTGTCACATTTATGTAAGTCATTGTCTCTTTATAGTATGTGTGTGATGTAATGCCCTCCAACACCCTGTCCTACCTACTTGGAATTAGTAGTACTATAAAAGAAATTAAATACACATGAGAGAGGGTCCATGTGAAGAGGAGGGTCACCATTGGAGGGTGGTAGCAAGGCCGGACTGGCAGGACCAGGCATCAGGCGTTTACCTGGGAGTCTGGAAAGATGGGTGGAGTGGTTTTGTTACCACAAAAAGACCTGCACATTTGCTTAAAGCTGCGCGCATACTGAAAAAACATGAAGTGCACAATTGCGTCAACCTAATATAAACTTCTTTTCACTTGTACTTAAGTGGTTGTCTATTTACTTATAGAATACTGCATGACCTCTTCTGATGTGGTTGTAAAACTTACCCTTTGGCTTGAATTTTGACTTCCTGTCCTGAAATTTTGTACTGAATTTTGACCCTTTGTCCTGAATTTTTACACTCACCGTCCTGAATTTGCACCCATGCCAGTTGGTCACCCTGGGGTAAGAACTTCGCCGTTCCTGCACGGGCAAGTTTTCTTTGGGAATACAAAGCCATAATGGAAATCTTTATTCATGTTTCCTCATCTTGCCGCCCATTTAAACTTTTTAAATTCAAGAGCAAATGCCATTGACGGTTGCTCATGTCAAAGGTCACTCTGCAGATACACGAAGGGCAGGTGAACAAACATGGCAGCTTTTCCCTTCTGCGTGGCGAAAGGCTCAAAAAGGTGTCGGGCTTCTTGTTCAGCTCATTCAGGAAGGTCTTTCTGGATCATGAGTTTAACTCACAAATCTCCTTTGCAATTTACAGCACAGCAAGTGTCCTGAAATACACAAACCAGAAATATGGATGCCAGATTACTTTCCTCTTACAATTCAGTCTGATGCCATTTCTATACAAGGTTTTCTGAAGAGCATATCTGTACTGGTGTTATAGCTGCAAATTACTAGGTTGCAACAGTCACGGTATAGGTCGCCTATTTCAGTAAAAACGATTTAAAAGAAGAAAACGTGCAGGATTTACAAACAGCTTGCAAGCATGCACATTTCAGTTTTTCAAACACTCCGTGTACCTCCTAACCAAAGAGCGAGAATTCACTAAAGCTATCTGAACATTAAAAATGGCGCATCTATCAACCTGTACATATGAGGAGAGGAGGACAGTTAAAATAGTGTGCATATAGATGTCCTCGCATCCATCATATTATACATTACGTAGCAGATTTGCAAGCCCCTTGTGTGACTTTTGTGCTGCAGTTGCGTCACTTTTTTGACGCAATAGCGGCGCAAACAATGCGGTCTATTTACAACGTGACGCATCTAGGGAGATGCGTCACGTTGTAAAGCCCAGCGTCACATTATCCCTGCGTCAGGTATAATGTATGCAGGGTGGGCGTTCCCACACAGGAAGGCCTCGTAAAAGTGACTCAGTGAAATCTACAAGATTTCACTACGCCATTTTTAGGACGCCACTACGTCAAAACCTTACGCCTGCTTCAAGTACGCAGTGTAGTGGGAATAGGCCTCAACATGCATTGCTGGAGTTGCGTCGTGCTTGCGACACGACTCCAGCAAATCCGTGACTTTTCCGCCAACAGATGTGTCAGAATTTCTGACGCGTCTGTCAAACCTTGCACCATAGTGCGCCGTATTGTAAATATGGCCCATCTGTGGTGGCGCAAAGGTTTCTAAGGGTGGCGCAGTGAAAGTGACGCATCTGTACAGATGCGTCACTTTCTTGTAAATCTGCCCCTACTACTACTATGATACACCTTTTAAAAAATAAAATCTAGGGAGCTTATTTACAATACCCTTGCGCCGCCAGTGCGTCACTTTTAACATGGGAAAAAGTGATGCACTGGCTGCGCAAGGGGCTTGTAAATAAGCCCCCTAAAGTGGGTACATTTCTCATCGTGACCGAAACTAGCGTCCCGGGAAGATAATAATTAGTGCTATTGCGCTGTTGTTAAGTTATGTTTTTTTTACTGCGGAGGTGAGGTTGTGGTGCAGTGGCTAGAGCTGCCGACTCAGGAGCTGACGATCCGGGTTCGAGATTCGGCCTCTGCGCAACATCCTGTGGTTCTGCACAAATTACTCAATTTTCCCATGCTTATGGACAGCTCCTCAATGCCCTCAAACGTGATAAACTGCGCAACATAAATGTGCAAACAAACAGTGTTGGCTTGTCAATTTGAAAACTTCATGCATGTATAATTAAAATACGTTGATTTTAATATTTGTATATTTTTAATGCTTTTGTTTTTTTTAACTTCTATTTTATTTATGCATGTGTTTTAGATTGGTTGTATTTAATAGTGCAATACATTAGCTGCTTTCTGATCCAACGTATCCCATCGGCTACATTGCCTCCTCACCAAAATAATGCCTTCCTGTTTGACCAAGGCACTGAATGCATGCCTATTTTCATTACATTCAAATGTTAACAAAGTTGTCCTCGTTTTCAGGATTAAAATGAGTTACAATAGATCGGTAAACCAATAGCTTGTCTGCTTACTAATAACAGTAGAACTTCAGACTTTCTACCAGATTCCATCCAAGGAATTAGTAGTGTACTGCGAATAGTTAAAAATTGACTCACACATTTATTTGGCCCTGAGTTTGGTAGAAAATCCATTCAAGGAGTTATTTGATCATGGGTTACATTGATCATTAATGCACTCTTACAGGATGGAGTGATTTAAGCGCATTGAAAGAGGCCATTTTAAGCTATTGTTGAAAAAAGCCCACGTTAGATGTTGAGGATCCACTCTGATATTTGGAGATTCATAACAACTATCGTCAGATAACCAGGATCTCCATCCAGTGGTTAATTTCAGCTGGTGGTTTCCAGTGCTCGGCATTGGCACTTTTCTGTCAACACTGGCACATATGACATTCCTCCACACAGTGGCGCAGTTCGTCTAATTATATAATAAGAAAACAACACAATTTCATATACACCAAAAATGACTAATACCTCACACCCAAGCCATTCTCGTATCGTTGGGTTGTCTAGAATCGTCTAAATTGTCACATTTGTAGGAGTGTGATGGTTAGTAGTTGTGTTGGAGCTGTCATTGGCAGCGCTGGCAGAGGCAATGGGTGGTGCAAGCTGCAGTGTCCTCTTTGAGCACCCTGGCACTTTAATTAAGCACGGTTCCAATCCAGATCAATCTAATGGAACATTCCATAGAGCTGCAATCCCATATGCAGGTTAATTGCTTATTAAATTGTAACCAATCTGGGTATAGTGCAACACATGGTCTTTATTGACATAGCTGACAAGCTTGGAACCTACTACCAACCAATCTTTGTCACACTGTTTGTAAAGTGGGGCCTGTTCTCTATCTGCCAGTAAACTCTTTCTGACCCTCTTTGGCCTTCTATGTGTGACGTTCAGTGTCTCTTTGTATCAATGGATTTTTTGCAGACATTTTGTGACTGAAAGGAATGAGAAAGGGAGCACCTTAGACGGAAAGAGCTGTGAATGGATATAAACTGTTTGAGGCCAGCCGGAGTAATTACAACACTGCATTCTGGCACGTGGTTAATTCCCCTTTCCTTAGTGAAGCTGACAAACCAAAAATTGAGGTTGTGATGACTGAAGAGGACTGGGTAACACATTTTTCCGCCTTATATTCGTCTAATGCAAATAGTGCTATTCACCATCCAGCTCTAATTCCTGTGGCAGCTCCCCAGATGCTTACTCCCGCACCCGACTGGTCCGCCTTGAAATTTACTCTGGAAGAAGTCTCCCTTGCTATTAGCTCAAGTAAGGGAAACAAAGCACCTGGGCCAGACGGGGTTCCAATCAACTTATTTAAAGCAAATATTTATCTTTGGGGTCCCCTCTTCACCCACATTTTTAGATCCTACCAGACCACGGGGTTTCCCTTGACTTGGGCAGAGTCCCAGATTGAACCTACATTTACTCGCCCATTTAAAATTAAAAAAAGGGGTTCACCAGGGGGCGTACTTGCCCCTTTTCTATTCAATTTATACATTAATAACTTGGGTAACACTCTGTCTAGTTCATGCATGGATCTGCCACAAGCAAAACATCAGCCAATACTCCTTTTGATTTACACGGATGATGCGGTTCTCATGGCGCGCACTCCTTTGGCCCTGCAGCGCCTCCTTGGTAGTTTCGCCCCATTTATGGATAATCTGGGGCTTTGAATTAACATAAGCAAGACATATGTTATGAAAGTGGGCTGCAATGTAGCCAAGTGTAGCAACATCTACATAGGAAAAGAGATTCTACCTCAAACCCTAACTTTTTCTTATTTGGGTATCTTATTTGATTGCTAAGGGACATGGAAAAGTGCAGTTGAATCCAGAAGAATGCAATTTGTAAGATCTATCTCGAAAAAGCGGCTCCTGGTGAGAGTGCTGTGGGGGGGGTGGGTCAGGGCGGGGGAGGGGCAGGGTAGCGGGTAGTAAACTACGGTATACGGCCGAACAGAGTTTAGTAACTAAATAAATAAATAAAATGAATTATACTAATTAGTAATAATTAGTTTTATTTATTTATTTAGTTACTTAACTCTGTTCGGCTGTATGCCGTAGTTTAATACCCCCTACCCTGCCCCTCCCCCGCCCTGCCCCACTGCCCCGCAGCACTCCCACCAGAAGCCGCTACTGCTATCTCGGCCCTTCGCAATTTCGCCAGGAGATTGGGGAATATCCAACCAAAAGAAATGTTACCCATTTATTATGCAAAATGCACATCTATTGCAAAGTATTGTTCGGATATCTGGGGATACGCAAATGTTGAATCTCTACAGGCGGTGGAAAATGCCTTTTTTTTTAACTTTTAGCACTTCGATCCAGTTGCTCAAACCATGTATGTGACTCAGAAGTGAGGACTAACTATATAATAGATCCGGTTAGGATTCAACCACTTCTACTCTGGTACAAAATATGGACCTCGGAATACATGGGCTTGAATCGTTCCATAGTCAAGGACTGTTGTGACTCTGAACTGGCCTTAAAGATTCCTTGGTTAAACTTTATCAAGAACTTTATGTCAGATATCGGCCGGCCGGAATTTTATGATCGTCCTAAATCTCTGTCAAATATTTCAAGAAAGCACTAAAAACAGAGTGTCTAAACTATCTAGAGGACTTGCGATTATGTGTGGAATTGGCCAAATCATCTGTGAAATACAATCAAATGGTCCTGACCACCTTTTCAATGCAAACATACCTTTTTGATGTTCTTAACGCCCAACATAGATTTGTTTTAACACGTTTTAGGCTAAACATTTTCCACCGCCTGATATGCTTTCCAAACCTCAGTAACTGGTCAAATGATTTACAGCGTTGTCCTTGTGACAATGTATCTAATCAATAAACCATGCACATTGTACTTTTTTGTAAATTTTTTATATGGATCTGAGAAGTAGTTTTATTATACCTTTACTGAAATCACAACATTTTAAACAATGTAGGCTGGCATTTTTATATTTGCAACTTCTTCCAAATCTTAATACGTGCGTGATACTTGCAAGGTTCCTTAGGGCGACTCAAGTAAGAAGAAACTCTTTACCAGTAGTATGTTGATACATAACTTGTCAGTTATAATGTGATTTGTTTTTCTGCTCCCCTGAATTTGACTATTTTAACCGTTTGTACCCTTCATTATGAATTGTAATCTTCATGTATTCTTTTATGGTACACCTTGTGTGAATCGAATAAAGATAATTTGATTGATTGAGTGTAAAAGTTTGGAATAAATAAGGATTACGGATTGTACATGATGATATTAAATGGATATAATCCCATAGGTGCAAAAAATGGTCAAACCCCCAAGGAACAGTCTAGAATGGTTATATGAAAGTTCTGTCAATGCTTTACATGAAGTCTAATCTTCCTGCCTATTCATAAGAAAGTATCTAAGGTACTGATTAAGGGTTTGGTTCAGTCTCTCATTTTAACATTCGGTTTGAAAGTGAGAGCTGGAGATTATGTCTTGTTAATAATTGTGGTCATCTCAGCAGACTTTTATAGTAGACCATGAGATTTATTGGATATTCCAGGGGAATGCATTGATACCAATATATGCTCAATTTCCTACCTCTGACAGAGAGGTCAGACAAACAGTTGGAATGTTTTGATTCATCTGCCTCTTTTGTCGTCCTGAGAGTACCAAGTGATAAGTATTAGCTCTATGTCTATTCACCTCCTAACTGAAATAGCTCTTCAACATTCAGACTCGGAAATGTATGCTGTGTCATGCACTCACCTGATCCCAACTGCAGAGACGACACTGGAGACCTTTCCCTCTCAGAGCCACAGAAGATCAAACGATCAAACTCCTTAGGTCATGCACAGCCCACAGCCCCTGGGGGAAAAGGGACTGGGATAAACTAAGAAAAGAGATTCTTGAGGTATTGGATCTGCTCAGCGGCTGTGCAGCCCTGCATTACAGGATTTGTCACTTCTGAGACCTTCTGCGTTTGTGAGGTAGATGTGCACTGGACCAGAACCTCTGGATTTGCAATGACACAATGCACTGAAAATAACAAGAGGAGGCACGTATCAATACACTAATAGGTCTCTAAATACAATGACCACACATTAACCTCAGTGACATACACTTACTGGTTTCATCAGCAGCACGGCATGAAAGCAGAATAATCAAAATCACAAATGAGAGTGTGTCACTCTAAAGGATAAACTCAATACACAGGTTGGAGTTACATGCACTCCCAAGTATAAACTCAGTTCACAGGTTGGAGTTACTGGCACTCCCAAGTATAAACTCAGTACACAGGTTGGAGTTACATGCATTCCCAAGGATAAACTCAGTTCACAGGTCGAAATTACTTGCACTCCAAAGGATAAACTCAGTACACAGACTTTGGTACAAGGGTCATGCGTATAACAAAGATTCTGTAGTGCTTTCTATTGGCACTACTGTTCACTGAGCGAAAGTCTTTAATCCTTGCGCAATCACAGTTCTAGTGCCAAAATTACAGAAAGGGTCTAGAGTAAAACATACAAGAAGCACTAGAGTAAATCAGTGAGGGCATGGAGGAAACTTTTATAGTCTTTGAAGACACAGGTACTTCATCCTGTGTACTGCTATAGGAGGATTGGTGCATACTAACCTGATTTCAAGTACTTAGCCTAGTTATTCCACTTGACTGAAGTTCGAAGAAGATCTTGAGGCTTTGACCCAGGGAGTCACAAGAGGTCCTGAGCTGCTGTACAAGAGGGTGATAGAAGGAAGACGTCAAGGGGGTTGGAGCCATAGAAACCCCTGGTTCATTTGGACTTGAAGGAGACTGGAATGCTTCTCAGTTCCGACTGGATTCTTCAGGTGACTGGGGAGGGTGAAGCTTGTTCCGCAGGGAGCAAGGCCAAGGCCCGACGCAGGGCTGAACAGTGTTTATATACCATCTTGAAGCCTCAACGAATGTAGCTAGACACAAGGTCATCTGGAAGTTTCTCGAACCCTGGAAGAAAATGCATGTTACTGCACTCGCTTTGACCTTACAAAATGGATAGGTGCAAATTGAATATCCGAACCAAGCAACAGGAAACAAATGTATTGTTTTCGCTCAAATGTGCATAATGGAAAACAACACCAAGGCCCCAGTAACAGCGGGAGCAAGGCTTGCCATTGGCTCACAATGTTCTGGGGGAAGCGTGCAGGGATTCAATGGAAAAGCACACCAAGTCCCTAGTAACAGCAGGTGAGAGATAACCTATTGGTTAACAGGTTCTGGGGGACACTTGCAGGGAAACAAGCAGAATGAAATTACGGGTGTTGGTGTGATGCTTGCAGGGAATCCAGCACAATAGAATTACGGGTTTTGGGGGACACTTGCAAATACTCAAGCACAATAGAATCACAGGTTTAGGGAGACATCACTTGTGGTATCATGGTGTGCCATTAGTCCCCACAGGGATATTGCGAGATCCCTGCACGCTATACCTCTACTCAGGGGTCACAGGAAGGGGTCATGACAGAGAGAGGATGCAGAAGAGAATCATGAAATACTGAATTCTCAATAATACACAGACAATATACAAATTCGGGTATGACTAAAAAAGTTGTCCACAACTAGGTATGCTCTATCATTGTCTACTGCTGAACAGTCTGTGGAAAAAACACAACTCCCAGCAATTAAATGGCAGAGAAACCTCGACCTTAATACTTGGGGCAAAACTCAGGCCGTATTTCGATATGCCCACTTTATTCATCTGTGTGGGTAATTAATCCAACAAAAGACAATTGTATTAATTCTGGTTTGGTGCTGGATAATAACCAGCACATGGTTTGCTGGGTCCAAATCACAGCAAAAATAAATAATTTTACATATGGTGTCTTTCTTACTCAACCTAAGGTTTGAGGGACTCTGATCATTATTCAGCGCCAGACAGAACCATAGAAATACCATATTTTCAGGGGTTATCAAAGAAATGCTGCCACTCCTATACAGAGTGCAGATTATGGGAGTCCGCCCGGTATCAAGTCTATCAAGAAGAGATCATCGATCATTATTGCAAAGAGACATCCTATGGCATCTTGTAAGCATAAGTCTGACGTTCAAATGCCTTCATGTTTGCCCAAAAGCACAGATAGTTACTTTGCATAATATTGGAATGAATCTGTCTTTTCTGCATAGTCACCCTGGAAGCCTTGCCATTTTGTGGACCTTACTTTCACTGAAATTATCACTTTGTGCCCGGTGATACTGCTAACCACTGTCACAGTGCATGCACTTTAGTGTAAAACAGTAATGTTAAATGTGGTTTCCTCCTGTAGGTCTGTTTAACTTAAAATGAAGCAGAAATGGTGCAGAAATCATGTAGAAAATGCACCAACATGGAAGTTAAATGTCACATGTGGGTTGCAATGTGTTTACACTACCCACATATATGACAAAAAATGCTGCCGCCAAGAGCACCTAAGGCTGCTCTGCACCTTAAAAGCACTTTGGTGGCACATTGAAAGTGCGATTGCCATGTTGGAAAACATATGTTAATATATTAGTATGTAACTCCTAATGTGTGCAATATAATGCTACAGGGCAGGGTGCTTAATACATTGAAAAAAGTGTTACACTACATATTTGAAACAAGTACATTCGCAGAGAGTGAAGGCCTAAAAGCGTTTGTTAATGTATAGATGAGGCTAAATTTTTCAGGATCAGGGCTATTTGAAATTAAACCACTTAAATTGTATCTTCACTGAAGAAAACACAATCAAAATGATTCCAACCAATTCCTCTTAGTTTTAAACATCTAATTCAATGGTGAAATCGGGTTTTAAGTGGGAAAAACAGTATATTTATGTACTTTATGGTTAAAGAGACAAAACTGGTGCAGAACTAGTTTTGCACACTAATCTCACCCATAAAAGGTTAATCAGTCAGTCAGTCAAAGTTGGCTTTATTTCGATATAAAACATATCTTTAAAAGCAATACAATACAATACATCTTTTTTAAAAACACAATTCATAAGAAAACAGTTATACAGATTCAAGATACGAATGGCATAAATAAATTACATAAAAATTCCAACTTTAAAACCATAATTAAACAACATACAAAAGCCTTTTTGATCTGATCGACCATGCCCAGTTTAGGAACTTCGCCATACCACAGACGAGTAAAGGGCGTGTGTCGAATTTTAAAATACGGAGGGCCTCACTACATTGTCTTGTGCCTAGCTCTTTACATAGGGTTTCAGCCACCTGAGGCGAGGAGCTTTATATGCGGGGCATTCAAATAAAAGGTGAGGAACCGACTCAATCCTGGTCTCACAAAAAGGGCAAAAGGGAGTAGTCTGTGCTGGTACCCTCCATCCAGCGGTCAACTCACACACGGGCAGAACACCTATCCTAAATTTAAAATATAAAGCCCTATCTGTAGATTTAGAGATGGTATCGAGATAAGGCTCAAGTAGTGCCACCTCATTTACTAGTAGGAATTCAGCAGTACATCTACATACATTGGGATTAGAGTTTCTGGAGTCCATTACCCATTTCCAGTACAGTTTTTTCAGGACAGACTTGGATGGTGCGGTCCTGGACTGCCAGGCCTCTCCAAGACCCAATTCGCCCAGCAACTGCTTAACATCCCTCAACCATCCTATTTTGTGCCAGCCAGGCATTGATAAAACCTCATTTAGCCCCTCCGCATAACTAACAAGCTCCAGAACTCTCCATATGCGGCCCCAGAGGAGTAACGGGCGCAACCTTGCCTGGTCTTTAATATGGCAGCAGCCCATGTCAAGGAATAAGGGAAGGGTGGGGGTACTATGAGGGAGGCCCATTAAATCCTTCCAAAACTTGTTTTCTGAACTGGTCAACTGATCCACATTCTGCGCCCCCCATAGCTCTGCTCCGTAGAGATCAGGAATGATTTCACAATTTTTTCGAGCTGGGTAATTAATAGGGTCTCGGTAGGGGGTCCTTTGGCAGGTTCAGGAGGGTCGGACGTCAAATCTACACATGTCTTCTCTACAATAGCACCAGTAGCTGCTCCCCCTTTTAGTCCCTGGGGATGACCGACACCCACCCCTGCACCCTTATTGGACCAACCCACCCTACTTCCAACTCTCCTAGGTTTCTTAAAAGGTTTTAGGTAACTGCCCTTACGTGGACTAGCCAGTCGTTTCCTTTTACTAGAAGCTAGACCATTTACTACCAGTGGTAAGGGCACAGAAGGGGCGGTGAAATCTTCCTGACGAGGTGAAATAGCAACGGGGGCAAAAGTGCAGGGGTCTCAATCAGCCGCGGCTCTGACAGGGCGCTCTCACCTCCCAGCAAAACCGCAGCAGACAAACTCTCTAGCCGGTCTAGGCTAGCCCTAATCGCAACAACCCGTGGATGGTCAAGGTCTAGTGCAACATTAACTAAGGGATCAGATGCATGAATAGGAGAAACATTAGGTAGAGGGTCAGTTGGGCGTACTGGGGAGGGGACTAATGCCAGAAGGCCCAACGATGAGCATTTACCGGTCAGGGGTTCCCGAGAAAGACGCCGTTCTGTCATGGCGATTTCTTTCTCGATAACCGTACCAACCCGGGTAATAAATTGGTCCATGGTCCCAGAAACACAACCAGCACCAGCCCCACCTACTCCCCTCAAGCCCCTACCAGATCGCGTAGACATTGGCATAGAAACCTCAACAAAGATAGTTAAGCCACTAACTGCGCCTCGAGAAGGAGTCCTTCAGCTAACAGTCCGATAGAACACAATACTTGCTACCCGTGCACCTCCTGAAGCAAATATCAGAGGGGTGGCCCGGCCCAGCCTTGTCCAGCCCCGGATGGCTACAGATGGCCCGCCCTTTGCCCGGGCTTAGCCCGGCGCCGCCCGCGTGCGTCCCGCGACGCGGAGGGAGCCTCCTTCTCTTAAGCGCCTCCGTGCGCGAAGATTCGTATCAGCTGGGGAGCGCTAAGCCCACTGGGAGCTGTAGTCTCCCCCTGCAATGGCCGTGCGATGTCAGATAGCGGCAGCAGGGGAGACACACAGCGTCAGGGACCCAGGAGCGAGATGGCAGGTAAGTCCGAACTGCTCGTATTCCCTTCAAGGCACAGACAGCATCTGAGTTGGAACCCGCTCCACCGAGGGAGCCTCCTTCTCTTAAGCGCCTCCGTGCACGAAGATTCGTATCAGCTAGGGAGCGCTAAGCCCACTGGGAGCTGTAGTCTCCCCCCGCGATGGCCGCACGATGTCAGATAGCGGCAGCAGGGGAGACACACAGCATCAGGGACCCAGGAGCGAGATGGCAGGTAAGTCCGAACTGCTCATATTCCCTTCAAGGCACAGACAGCATCTGAGTTGGAACCCGCTCCACCGAGGGAGCCTCCTTCTCTTAAGCGCCTCCGTGCGCAAAGATTCGTATCAGCTGGGGAGCGCTAAGCCCACTGGGAGCTGTAGTCTCCCCCTGCGATGGCCGCGCGATTTCAGATAGCGGCAGCAGGGGAGACACACAGCGTCAGGGACCCAGGAGCGAGATGGCAGGTAAGTCCGAACTGCTCGTATTCCCTTCAAGGCACAGACAGCATCTGAGTTGGAAAAGGTTAATACACATGCCTGGCTGACGATATTATTCCTGCTTTCCAGAGGATAAGGGCTTGAACTATAGAACAGGAATGCAGATGTATTGCCAACACCTTGCAATTTAGCCACTTTTCAGGGATATGCCATTTAGGAGGGGACTTAAACAGTTTTAAAAAATAGACTTCCTTGACTCTGATTCCTTTGAGGTTGAAGAGGCCAACTAATAAGCTAATTGGCTTTATTTCATTCCCAGGGCCTTCCAATGACTTATAGTATCAAACCACTGAGAAAGGCGAATGGATTTCCACCCTGACAGATAGACTGTCACTTAATCTAAATTGAGAGTGGTTTCAGAAGAGACTGAAACCATTCTAAGGAAAGAAGTGGTCAGAAATTTTAAATTTAGAGCTTCTGGAACTGTGTACAGTAAAGAGACGAGGAAGTGCTGCATAAGAAGATGTGCATAGAATTATGAATTAGACAGGATTGGGAAGGAAAGTTCTCCAATCACTGTCTTATGCACAGGATGAGACTGGAATCTCACCACGACCTCCTGAGAACGTTCCTGGAGCTTAGAGCACTACACTTGAAGAGGATGTAGCTGTTAGAAGAAAGAAGACTAAAGGACACCTGAAGTCTGCTGGTACACAGGAACTGGAACTGCTCACCAAGGCAGCCAACCTCCTTTGTGCCTGCTGCAGGGACACAAAAAGCAGAAGATCTTTGTACTCACCAAGTCCCACCAGACTACTGGTGACTGAACCCTGCAGGAACCCAGTCTGGAGAGAGACCTATTACCTGGAACAGTACCATACAGGCTTGAGAGTTGCAGGGTTTACCAGGAAGGACATTCTAAACAATTGAGAAAAGTGGCACTTAGTCATTTGTTTCACCTCCAGTGAACCCAGATAAAGTGCTGAGACTTGCCCAGGAAATTTACACCCAAGAAAGGCAAGAACACCAGATATATGCCACTTCAAGCTTTTTAGCTGTAATGAAAATGGATTCAGATAGATCTCACGGTGAACTTTTCCTGATGTGTGGATCCCTGTCTGGCTACAGCTCCAGCCTTGCTTGTTTGGAGGATTTTGAGACCTGAAAATTGTGACTAAGGGACTGGTTTAAATTTTAGCAGCCAGGTTTCTCTGTCACAAAAGGGACAGAGTACCCTGTCTGCCAAACTCCTGGTTTTCTCATCATATTGTAAGATGGGTAGACAGTCAGCATTCTATCGGTGATGGCTCTGTTGCCTCAGTTGATGGAAAGCATTCTGTGACAGCTTGGCGGAGGGGTGAGTGTCAAAGTAAGGTTTAGATAAGATGGTCGGTTTTCATTTTTTCTGTCTGTTGCCACCAGGAAAAACCTGCTGGTGGCAAACAGAAGAATGAGCATAATTACCCCCACACCCAGGGGAAATACCACTGTGGGTACGGGGGTAATTAGTTATCTGTTTTGTTTCAAAACCAAATAGTTTGGTGGATGGCCATCAAAGTGATATCAGTTTCTCTGAAGGTACAGAGATCACTGATATTTTGGTGGTGATTTCTAAATATAGTGGTCCTCTATCCATGAGGGTGTCAGATGTAAGGTGATTCTCCACCCTCATGGACAGCGTAAATACCTCCATACTATAAATCAGTGACTATGTCTGAGGGTATATTTAAGCCCAGAAGAAGTGTGCATTGAAGAAGACTTGGAAAATTCCAGAGGACACATTTAGCACTAAATAATAGCTGAAATACACGTTAGTTTTCTAAGAAATCAGGTTATAAGGTGTGCAGTATGGGAGGCCTGTGAAAGTAATAGGTCCGCAGCTCTCATCTTACTGGGAACCCAACACCCCAATGGAGCACCTTACTCAATCAGGGTAGCAAAGCAGAGCAGTCCAAGGCCTACTCAGGGTAGGTGGTGTAGGCTAGAAATACCAATTCTCTGGCACACAATACTAATACTCAATAAATTATTGTACAGTCAGTGTACATTCTTTAAGAAAGGAAAAGGACATTTATGATACACATATTATTAAATACTATGCATTCATTTACAAATATATACATCAAGCAGATGGAAATACTTTTGGTGATACTCGGAAATCACATTTGGCCCCCAATGGGTAATGACCTCCAAAAATCACAGTTAATCCTCCCCCTATACCAAATAGAGCATCACAATATACAATTATATAACTTTAAATAAAGCCTATCTATCGGATTTTTCAGGAGATCACCATATTAAAATATAAGGCACAGCTATTAGCTTTTTCAAGTGGTCATTACAACCATAACAGAAGGTCAGCTTACTGACTTTATCAAAAAGGCCACCACATTTAAAATGCCTAATTACCACATGTTAAACATCACCATTACAACATTGAAATCAATAACCATGTTTACGTGCAATCATTATTACCAATTAAGCATTCTAATGTTTATACAAAACACCCTCAGTAATATACCGTCATTAAAACCTTTTAAATCACAAAAACCATATGTCTGAGTCTTCCTTGTACCACTTTAGGCCACATAGAATGCAGTCATAGAACCAACCACTAGAGGTCCCTGCACTCGAAGCTGTTGAGCAAACGCTTCAACTTTGGAGTGCTTTAAAAATAAGGAGAAAATTCTGCTGGGGTCAAGTATTCCAGGATTCAAAAGCCTTATGGGTAGTTTTTTTAGAATTCACCTGGGGCACTGCAGACAACACTCCACTATGTCGTGGGTGATTGACCTGCCAGATTGGGGTACCACAAGCAGAAAAAAAACTTGTAAACATCCCCTTATAGGGCATTATGGGGATCTCTCTCACTTGGAGCAGTGAATATTGCTAGTGGCTCTCCATCTGTGTCCTTTAGAGTTGTGTGTCTTCCTTCTCCTTTTCTTTTTTTTGTAAATCCTAGGTGCCCACTGGGCACCCAGGTGCAAGTAAGTGAATGGGGGCAGTACATGGAGCCCACTGCCGGCTTCCCCGCTGGCTTCTCGCTTGCACGCTCACCTCTGCAGCATGATGTGCTTGTCTCTCACTGCTAATTTAGGAGCAGCCAATTGTGGCTGGGCCTCCTAGTCCTTTGTTGTTGGTCCTGGGGCTGGAGTTACAGGACTCTGTTTTTGTCTTGAGCCAGAGGATGGCATTCTGGGTCCTATCCATGAATAAGCTGGCCTGAAGGATGGGGTCCCAAGGCCCAAAGACAAACTAGGTAGGGTGTCCTATGCGTGACCCCTGCCTGGACAATTTAACACGAAGTGCTGCTGTATGGTCTCCTGGGGGATTGGCCATCCCCATGGGAATTGGCACTCCATTTGGACAAACGGAGGTCAATGGTCAAATCCTTTAAACAGCCATATCTTGCCCTCCAGGTAGATTTTCATAATTATTGACTATTTTTGCTCCAGGTGGTGAACCCTAGCCACCTGAGGCATTTTTTCTGGATTCAAGGCATCAAAAAAGGGACACTTTGCAGGGAGCTGGTTTCACTGGCTCTCTGCCAGCTAACTTCTGTGCTTGACTCTAGATGTTCCCCTCCTCTTGCTGGGGCACTGACGTCCAGGTCTTTCCCCAGCTGGTCCTCAGGGGACATTAAGGGGCCACCATCACTGATCCAAGAAAGAGCCACTAGTTTTGAGGACAGCTGCAGACAGCGTCTTCAGTTCATCAGCGGACATGTTGTTCCAGCTCTCCAGGATGAAGCCCCATTTACACTCCAGGTGCAGGGTCTTACTCATGTTCTCTGAGGATGCCATTTTTATGTCCAGGGCAAGCGTTGGAGTGGGGATTGGGGCACTCATTTGTTTAACCTTAAAACCAGATCTGGTCAGTTTTTCCCTTCCCACTGGCTTTGGCGCTAGGCAGGCTAATGAAACAACGGCAATGGCAGGCCTGGTGTCGGGTTCCTTGCATGTGCTGAAGGCAGTTTACTTTAAAGTGTAATCAGGGCTCCTCCCCAGCCATCTTGTCAGGAAGACACCCAGACCCCTTTTGTCCATTGCCTGGCACCAATATGCATTTCCTCAGTGGGAAAGCCATCACCAGCCCAGGCAGATGCAAACTTCCAGAATGGCCACAGAACTGTTAGGCAAGAAAATCCTAATTGTCTAAAAGTGATGTTTCTAAAAATATTAATTTAAAATCTAACGTTAACATTCATATGGGTTTTAAATTATAACTATAATGAGTGGAAGAACAGTTTTTCCAGCTGCTACCAATCTGAATTTAGCATTTCATAAATGTAACAATGTAACCTAATGATTCCTTATAGCAGCAGCAAACCTTGCTACAGTGAACATAGTTTTTGGGGATATTTCACTGCAAGGACGTTTAACATTAATTTCTACAAGTTCTACTTTTAAATATCATGCGCTCTGACTTAATGGGCATTACGGCCGACATATGGGTGCCTTAAGTATATTTAAAAGGACAATTTAGGCCTGAAAAAGGGTATTTTGGCAGTTCCAATTTGCAGTTTCAAACTGACACAGGCTGGCAACCTTTGTGCAGCTACTAGGCTGTGCACAAATGTAGTCTCTCATATGCCGCCTGCACCCATGCACACATGCCTGTGACGTACAGTCCCTAATGTCTGACTCCATCTTATGTGATCCCTGAATCCATCTTAGTTAATGGAGTCCGCTAGTTTCCTTAACTTAGATAATAGGAGCTGCCATATTCCCTGATTTATGCAGAATCATTGCCATCTCTTACTTTTAATGCAGAAGTCACCAGACCTTATGTTTCTAACAACTGTATTTTGACAAGTTCTTCAAATAATGACTTAGATACCACATCTAATACCACATTTGTCTGGGTTAAATGTCTCCTCCTCATCATGTCAAGGTTAAATAAGAACACATACAGACCTATAGCCAACATAGTTGGGTCTGAATTGATGTCCTTTTGTCTTATATGTTCATAGGTAAACATCTGGGATGCATACCATGATGCACATAAACTATGTCAGACATTTCTAAACTTAAGTCAGAGATTTAGTATATAAGGACTGTCACTTGAACACTTGTCAGGAAAGTCACTTCACTCAGATTATCATCTGAGATTCTGCCAGAGATAGTCTCACCTGCTGCCAGCACACTTCACACTTGCAGATGATACATCTCCCCTGAAGACTGAATCTGATTAAGCCAAGTACCGGAAGAAGACCAACTGACTGCTACTGTAGTGGGTATTAAGGCTATCATGGAAAAAGCACCTGCGATCCTCGATGAAATAGCTTTCTGGATTACTTGCAAGACCTACCAGTCAAAAGCAGTGTATCTGTACACTACCCCCCAAAACAAAACAAAGAATACTGACTATATGTCTTCCTCTTGGGATAGTGAGTCCTATAGAGAAGTGTAACTCCTGGGGGAGCATCTTTGCATGCATTTATTTCAGTACGCATGTACTTAGACAAGTACAAAATGAACACAGAGCTGCCCCAGCTCTGGATATAGGAAGGGAATTAATAGGAAACTTCTCTACAGTTTCCTCTATCATTCTAAGCAACCTAAAGGGAGAGACTTCAGTCCAGGCTATACGTCAGAGACTGGAAGCAGTGCCAGTTCAGGACCATGAATGGGAACTACACAAAATAATCGCAGAGGTTTATCCTCTGTATGTAGAAGACCCCTTAGGTATTCATCCTGTTAGCCACACTTAAAACCTAAAAATGACACTGAGCGTTCTGTTAAGGAGAAATATGCAATGGAAGGAATGAAAAAACTAAAAGACAAAGATAAAAGATAGACTAGATCACCCTAGATCACGATTATGACATCATACTAGCAGAAAAAGACTGGCCCTCAGTCTACACTAGGGAAGCACCCTGTGGAGAACAAATCAGAAGGGTAGCCTTCCCTGCCATAGTACCTAATGATCTCAGGGATATTTATACCAGTAAATGGGCAGTGAGGCAAGCTCCAGCCTTATATAGAAACCAAGCTGGGTGGGACGAACACTCTAGTCCACATGTTATTCTCCAACATAGTGAACCACAAGCACAATACCCTTTAAAACCAGAAGCAAAATGTGGTATCAAAGCATTATTAGATCAATTAGAGAACAAAGGCGTCCTTTCACCCATGGACACACCCCTTTTTCCTACATACGGTTCCTATACAATAGTCTTAGACTCTAGAACTCGGAATTCACACACCCAAACATATACAGTACAAAATGTGCACAAAGAATCAGAATAATTTATTGTGCAGTTAATTAAAACCATGACAATATAACATTTGTTAACAGTGCGTAATATCAAAACAGTTTAAAAAAATGTTATAAAACAAGTTGCTTTTTCCACAACATTTTAAAACATTTCCTTGTGCAAATAGTCAGTGTGACAGTAAAAATAGACTAATACCTGAGATTTATTCCAAAGTGCTGTCATGCTATTGTCTTATTGTTGAAACATACCTTTTTGCAATTTACTTATGGATGGTGTAAGTTGTGTGCAAAAATTAAAATTTTAAGAGAGCCGTATATAACGTTTGTATAAAACAACAGAGGAGTGAGCAGGCAAGTTCTTAGTTCATTCAAAAAGGCTTTCTTGTAAGTGGGTTTGTAATGAATCTTCCACGCCGCACAGCACAGTCTAAACTGATTCCTGTGTAAGTGCTAGCTGTGGCTTGGTCCCGTTATAGATGGATGTTGAGTCCTTTCAAAGCGGCTGAGACAAATCCGTGTCCCCTTCAGAATTTTGAAGAGCATTAATGATTCTGTGGTCAACTACCAAGTTTTTTAGCCGTTTTTGTTCTGCAAGCATTAAAAATTTTACTAAGCGGCAGTTTAGCTGAGTGTTTTCTGGATTGAAACAGGCTAGTACCGCTTGTCTCCTAGTTCGAATACCATTTATATTGAATAGGTTTTTTAGAAGTTTCCGCCGGTTTGAGCCATGTCTTTGCATGGGCAAATTAAGTGTAGTATGTCACCTTGTTTAGTTTTGCACAAGCTGCAATAGTCTTGTGCTGTCAGCCGTTGCCATGGCGGAAGATGCTGGGCACAAGGTAGAATTCCTAATCTTAATCTCAGAAAACGTATTTTTACTGCTTTAGAATACCCCTGATTAAAATATGTTTGAGGGGACAGTGACTTATATGTATTCAGGCGTGGGCTCTGTTAGAAAAGGTTGCCTTATCTTCGATCAGTGACGTTTGTTTGATGGCTTTCCAGACCAGTTTTTTGAATACGTGATATCCGATTTGGGCGTCCCAGAGTTCCTGTAGTTTAGTGTGTTCCAGAGCTGACTGAAGGTAAGCTCTGGCTTGAGACGTGTCTCTGTGCTGAAGATCTTGCCACAGCAAACTGTTAAGCATGTGGGATGGAGAACTTTTGATCTTATACCAGCAGATGATATATGCACCCTGTCTTGCGAGGTCTTGTCGTAGGAGCCCGAACTCCAACCTAACCTGGGCTGGAGAGGTGTAGTTCGGAAGACAAAACATTTGTTTGTATGCTTTGACCTGTAGGTTGTCTAGTTCCTTGGCGTCTCTGCCCCGCATTGCTTCGCTGCCGTATGCAATTGTGGGAAAAAGTTTCACCTGAGCAACCTTTAATAAGGGGGTCAAAAGCGGCCCCGTAAGTTTGTATGCAAGATTTTTTAGTGTTATAGCCATTAGCGTGCCCTTTCTTCTCTCCTCCTTCATCTGAGATTTAAACAGGCCTCTTTTGTCTGTTATTATTCCTAGGTATCTGTATTCGTCAGCCACGTCGATTTTTCTATCACCGAGAAACCAATTTCTCTGGCGTGTTATTTTGTTGTTGTGGATTGTCATCGTCCGTGTTTTTTGCAGATTTATCCTTAGATTATTCTCTGCGGCATAGTTCTGCATTGCCGTCAGGAGGTTCTGCAGTCCAACGTGCGTGTGGCTAAGCAGGACTACGTCATCTGCATACATTAGGTTGGACAGTACAGTCCCACCTAACCTCGGGGAATGAGAATTACAAGCATTGAGTACTTTTGGCAGATCGGCCAGATATAAATTAAACAAGGTTGGTGCGAGCACACAACCCTGTTTCAAGCCTTTTGTGGTGTAGATTTTTTTGGAGATGTGGGTGCCATCACCTAATTTCACCTGCACCCAGGTGTTTGTGTGTAAGATCTTCAGCAAATTTACAATAGGCGCTGGTGCACCCCATTGATCCAATTTCCTCCATAGTCTGCCTCTATCCACATTATCGAAGGCAGCACTGAAGTCAATGAAGCACAGATGTAATGGTTGTTTAGAAATGTTGGCTGCATCGATTATTAAGGATAGTGTAAGAATGTTGGTAGTGGTACTTGTTGATTTACGAAACCCAGTCTGATTCCACGGTATAACTAAACTAACCTCTGCCCAGGATATTAAATCTTCAAGTATTGTGCCTGAAAAATATTTTGCCTCATTGTCTATCAGTGCTATTAGGCGGTAGTTGTTAGGATCAGCCTTGTCCCCTTTTTTGTGGATTGGTGCTATAATTGACCCTTTCCAAAGTTCTGGTATTGTTTCCAACCGCCTGATGTCTGAGAATAAAATGCGCACAAGGTTTAATGACTAACCTGGTGCGGAAAAATACAAAACGACCCTGGATATTGCAAAAGGATTTGTCAGTCAAATATTGCGCCTGAAGGTGAATATCTAACCGCTTTTAGTTTCAACAGAGTGCAATGTTCATTCCAATAATTGCCTATGGACTATAAGAATAGTCCTGACTTGTTTTCGTTGCGAATCATGAAGATCTTACAACCAGATCCTGAGGATTTGTCGTACATTGAAGATATCTACTTAACTGATGATGACTTGAATCTACACCTTATCAGAGTGGACAGAGTAGCGACTATGTAAGCATCACATGGTTACATGATTCATTTTTAAAAAAAGGACTATCGCTTATCTGATTACAACCTTCCTTGAAGATGAATTATCCAACGATGGCAAGGGTTTAGTTCCAGACTTCCGACAGAAGTACTCTACCTTGCATCCTCCTGACACAATGAAAAAGTTGCAATCCTGTTGTGGTTTTTAAAAAATTGCATAAACTTATTTGCCTCACTATACAGTGAGAGTGTGGCCTTTGTATGACCTGATTTCTCCCACATTTGCATCTAAACAAAGGCTGAAAGCACATACTGATATCTGTTGTGCTCTACAATCGTGCATGCTTGAGACAAATTATGTACAAACCAGGGACAATAAAAGCAAACTAGTTATCAGAGTCATACCAAGTCACTCTGGGTATACCTACGTGACCTACAATGAAGGACATACCTTCCCTATCACCTACAAGTCGCACTTGTATTCACTTGCTGAAGTAAGGTTTGCTTCCATTAAAGAAATCCTGACGGTTGTGCAAATAGCTATTCTAAAGGAGCGCCCTTTGGAGAAGAGAAAACATATAATTATTATTTGTCCCATACCAACACTAGAGGTGGCCACAAAGGCAAGCATTCCAAATGCTTGTGCCCTACACCCAAAATGGGTAGAGTGGGCCTCTTCTTTAATTGCAGTAAATGTAAAGTTTCAGTGTTATCCCTCTCTTCCTACGCACGCTTTTCTCCAATATGAAGAAGATACCGTTCTGACTCCAGACACTTTTCTTGTTGAGTCTTATAATATCAGGGTTTACACAGATGGCTCTGCCCAACCTGTGAAAGGAACAAAATGCAAGTACTCTGCAGTCTGCACAGCAGTGCATGGTGTAGTAAAGGATGGTGAGTTTATCCCACAACGTACCCTCACCAAATCCCTAGGTGACATTACTGACAAACATGCAGAATTACATGCCCTGCTACTTGATTTACAAAAGACTGACTCGTCAGTTCCCACACTCATAGTGTCCGACTCAGCTATCTGTGTGAAGCTTACAATGTCAATTTGCAACTTTGGTGGTTGAATGGATTCAAAGATTCAAAGGGAAAGCCTAAAACAAATAAAGAGCTTTGGGGAAAGGTAGCTGTTTTACAAGAGAAGCTCCGTTGCTCCATGAGAGGCACACTTTGCTTCATCAGTGTCATGATATTCATACTAAAGGGAGATGTGCAGCTGACCTAGCTGCAAAAGCTACAAATCTGACTGTCCAAGTAGCAGTCCTAACCAGATCTCAGACTTGATCTTTGATCCTGTGCTTCATCTGATTCATAAATACACCATTGTGCCAGTTACTAAAGAGGGAATATACCATAGTGGCTCACTTAGGCTGATGTTTTAGCCCTGCGTCTGGCAAACAGAAATGAATTGTATGCTCTGAGTATTCCACAAAGACCAGACAGTTGTAATATAGGGCAAGCACTCTTCCTACATGGTGGAAAATAATTTATTTGGGACAGGAGGACCTATATTACTGAAACATTCCTATGATATCAAAGATGCCTTGTGGGACACCTTTTATATTATAGGCATATTCCAGCCTATTGTTTATGCTCAATGTAGCTGTCTCAGCTGCTCATGTCCGCACTTTAGCAATCCTCCAACCACAATCCTGGACAGGGCAGAGTTGCCCCATTCCCCCTTGCTATCGGTGATAGTGATTGAACATCCAACAGCTAGAATGAAAGAACAGGATTTGTTAGAAGGCATTTGGATACTGCCACCTGTGTGTACCTGACCACATTGGGCTGTAGGGCGCATTTGTAAAAGTCAGAAATCATGGTCATTAAGCCATTCATTACCCTTTGAGTAGAGGACTGTCCTTTCACATTCCATACTAACGGGCTTTAATACTTTAGCTTCATGATACCTATTGGCTTAAAGAAGTATACAAAGGAACAGATTTACAATAAAATCTCAACATGCAGTACAGCAACTAAAGTTGCTGTGCTGTGTTGCGTGAAAGGGAGATAGAAAAGCAGTGTTATAGCATCTAAAATATGATGCTGTTTTCCTCTCTCCATGTACTGGCACACTTTAGGTTGTCACACACCAATGCACACACCCTTATGCCATAGGGCAAGGGTGAATGCGTTCTGTAAGGTATGGTTTTTGTACTGGAAGTTGACCCGCACAGTGTAAAAACTATCTTTTAACACATGTCCTACTTTGTATGTGTTATCTACAATGCAACACACCTGCAAAGTAGGAAAAATAAGGGCAAACATTTCTCCTCCTTGCAACTTCCTCGAGGAGAAGTAAGATTTTGGTGCAAATCCCGGTTGGCGAATGTTTGTAGATAAGGATTTGCATTGAAACTCAAGAATGGCTGCACCACCCAAGGAATGCTAGCTTGATGCAAAGTAATGCAACACAGCACATGGAGCAACTTAACATTATTTTGGAAAACTATCGTATGCAAATCCTAATTTGCATTTGATAGTAAATCGGAACATAATACTTTACTTCAAGTTTGCATTACAAATGTACTGCAAACTCCATGCAAAATGTTAGTAAATTTGAGCACAAATTATTAAGTAACTGTTATAGTCAGCATTGAAATTGAGAAAATCTGGTCCTACCAATTCTGTTTGGTAGAAGTAGCATGAATACAACAACAAAGTATGAAGGTGAAAGAGAGTTTAAATCAGAATGCCATTATGCACTGTAATCAGGTTCTTAGGTGGGTTTGGGCCGACATAGATCAAGGTAAGCCGAGTTGGTTTGGAAATTATCTTGTACTTCCAAGTGCCAATGTTCTTTTGCAGGTGAAAACAGTCTTTGCTAGAGGATATACTGTGATGTTGCCTTAAATTGTTGTGGAAGTGCTGAATCAACCTGAACAGGATATACCGGAATATGACCAATGATGACATAGTCAAAGAGTTGCCCCTTCAGGTATGGGTGAAAAGTGCTTTTAGAAATAGAGGGAATATATGCACTCCTTAATGTCTGTGGCAACAGCTTTAGAGAACTCAAATAAGTTCCAGAAGAAACCCATCTAAAATAAGGTTGAGAAGCTTTTTTCTCATGACAAATATAAAGTTAGGGAGAATATGTGGATACCTGAGTTGTTAGAAGGAAAATATAAAGGTTTCAAAAGAGCTATTTATATAGAAAAAACTAAACTACACATTATTTTACCTCACAATCACTTAGTAAAACATGCATTGACAAATACCTAACTGGTTGAACATACTTCTTTTTGATGTCAATGCTTACTGGGACTTAACGCCCATAGGTATGAGTTTGAACACAAAGGGCCTGATTAACATAGGAAAACTTACATTTATGTGAAAGTTTATACTTTTTTAGCTATTCACAAACTCTGATTTGATAGTAAATTTACAACTGTGGACAGTTGGTGGGGAGAACTACGCACACAAGATAGGCCTGGCCTATCTTTTTATGTGTGGAGTTCTCTGCCCAGACTGCATAATCTCTACAGTAATAAGATCATTTTATACTATTATATTATCTTTCACTGGTTTTGCATTACACCTCCCAGTATTTTTGAAGTTTGATTAATAGCTACTCCTAATTTCTGGCATGCATGTGCACTACTTGTGTACCTCTTGGGGCGTTGTCCTGTTTTGGTTGAACTTGAGACACATCAGAGAAATGAAATAAGCATGGTCTTCAAAATTTAGATTCACTAACCACAAGAACTGCACTTTTTGGGGACTGCATTATGCTTTTTGAAATTATCAAAAGACAACGCCTCTGTGTTGGCTTAGGCATCCCCAAACCAAATTAATTAAAATCTTGGAAACTATATTTAGTCTCTTTCTGCCACACAGCCAAATAAGACAGAACAGCTGCTGCAATTTTAATGCCAAGTTTTTCTTAAGTAGTTGAAAAATTGTATGTAATTTGTTATGATACAGAATGCATTCGATCATTGTGTTCTCTTGATGTATTATTTGCATTTTAATGCAAAACTATTGTACAATTTTACTTTAGTTTTGAGTCATGGCCGTCAATTCACCAAAATGCCAACACTGTGGGAATTGACAACAGATGATCTTAATCACCAATGACATCACAGATTCGACCTCTCGACCCTCCATTAGTCCCTCAACTCACCCTCCTGCTTGCTGTTGAGGGGATAGGATAAAGTTTATGGAAATTACAAGATGCAGATGTATATATACAGACATTCTATTGTTGTTTTGGTTTTCATTAAACCCCAAGACGAAGGGCAGCAAGGGCAAAGCCAAATGCACATAAATTGTATGCAACATCTATGTACCCAGTTACTGAATGGATGTTGTTGGACTTAGTCCTTTTTGCAGGGTTATCCCCCAAATGTTTAACCTTTTCCTCCTATTTTTCTGACTTGTTTTCGTTGGCTTTAGGCCTCTGGGCATTATACCACTGCTAACCAATGCTAAAGTGCATATTCTATCTTTCTAAATTGTATCTGTAATTAGTTATCCATAATTGACCGATTTGGTTTGGTGGTAAGTTCCTAGTGAAGTGCACAATGGGTCACCAGGGCTTGTAAAATAAATGCTACTAGTGGGCCTGCAGCACTAATTGTGCCACACACAAGAGTAGCCCTGCAAACATGTTGACCTGCCACTGCAGTGTCTGTGAGTGGAGCTTTTCTATTTTACAGAGTTTTATATAGCGCGAACTTGACCCGAAGGTATCGGGTATCAGAGGGCTTTACATAGCACCAGTTGCGTTACATGAGGACACATTCATTTTTGTTAGGTAAGGGGAGGTTAAGTGATTTGCCCAGAATCACAGGATGTTCAGCGTCATTGTCGAGACTCAAACCCAGCTCTCCAGATTGGATGTCCACTGCCCTAGCGCTAGGCCAACTCCTCTCCCCAGCTTTAAACTGCAATGTCGACTTGGCAAGTATGCACACTTGCAAGGACCAAACCTTCCCTTTTACTACATGTAAGGCATCCATAAGGTAGGCCCAAGGTAGCCCCAAGGGCAGGGTGCAGTGTATTTTAAAGGTAGGACATGTGCTGGTGTGTTTTACATGTCCTGGAAGTGAAATACTTCTAATTTCACTGTTCACTAATGCAAGGACTATGTCTCCCATATCTCTCTCATGGCTTATCATGAGTGCCTTGTAACTTCATACAAGTGTAACTTCCAATTGGGTTGAGATAGAGATTTGGAGATTCTGGTCCCTGAACTCATAATTCAGAAATACATCTTTTAGTGAAGTTGGTTTTTACATTGAAGGTTTGAAAATGCCACTTTTAGAAAGTGAACATTTTCTTGTTTTACCATTATATGCCTCTGTCTGACTGTGGAATCCACTTCTGGTTTACACTGACAGTTGGACTGTTTGTGCATTCACTCTAGAATGTCACAGAAAGGGAGCTGAGGTGTCCCTTCAATATCCTGATGGGCCATCACCAGGCTGATAAGCCTTCCTGAGCTAGAGTGGTAGGAGAAGTTGTCACTGACACCTTAATAGGGCTGTGCCTGTCTTCACGCAAAGCTATCTCTGCCCCCTCGTAGTGTGTCTGGAGAAAGGTCAGGGAATGGCAGGGTCTTGTGAACTACAAAGACTTTCCTTTTAGATTTCCCTACTTCAAAGGCAGAAACTGGTATAGGTACTGGAGCTGTGACACCATGACTTCAGAACACTTCTGAACTAAGAGGAGAGTCTGCCAAGAAGAAGAGCTGGAGAAGCTGTAGGAGGGGAACTGCCACTCTGCTGCTTGCTGTGTTGAGCTGGGCAGCTGCTTGCTACTTCTGTCTTAGAGAGTGAAAAGACTGGACTTTGTTTTCCTCATCCTGCTTGCCAAGGTTCACAAAAGGGCTTGTGTGTGCTTGCCTCCTGTTAAGAAGTCTTAGGGCCAGCAAAGACTTCATCTGCAGGCCCTGAAATCCACTGCTGGGAGTTCTGACCTGTCAAGTGGTGCCACTTTCAGTTCTAAGCCCTTGGAGGTGGCTTCTGCTGCAAGAAGAGAAGAAAATCCACTCATCGAACTTCAGCACCTGTTTTTACTGCCACAGTCTTGCCGTGCAGTTGAAAAACCAATGCATTGCAGCAGTGCAGCTGAAGAATCGATGCAGCACCTGCCGTGCATTCAAAAGATCGCCACAGCCCGATTCCGGAGCACTATGTCTCCGACTTCCAGGGCACCTGCTACGACCCCAAGGCAGGTCCTGCTGTGCGGCTGAAGTTTCAACGCTTCAACTGCATCGTGACTGTCAAATTGATTCAGCTCCTGTTTCATCGCTGCATCGACCCAGTTCGACCGGATCTTCCACACATCGCACCTGTGCGCCAAGTCTTTAGCAACATTGCCCAGCTGTGAGGAACCTAGGCCGCATGTCTGAAACTCGACGCATAACCTCCCCTAGCAGAAGAGAATTGACTAATCACCTCCCCTGACAGCGAGGAACTGACGCATTACCTCCTCTGCACCGCAGCAAGGAATCGATTCACCACCTCCTTTGGCAGTAAGGAATCAACGCATCGCTTTGTTTTCAGCACTTCATCTACCTAGCACCTGTTTTCGTCTTTGATTTTGACGCATTCCAGGTACTTTGACATAAAAGTGACGCATCAATAGTTTCCTATGTACTGAACTGTTTTAAATATCTTTGCTTGTATATTTTGGATATTCGTTGTTTTGTTATTGTTTTATTCAAATAAAGATTGGTTAATTTTCTGAATTGTGGTGGTGTCCATTTGTTGTGTTTTCATTGTGTTACTGTGTGTTTTTGTACTAATGCTTTAAACATTGCCCCTTGGATAAGCCTGGCTGCTCGTTCCAAGCTACCAAGGTGGTGAGCAGGGGTTTTCTTGGGTGTGCAACTCCCTTCGCCCTGACTATAATAAGGGTCCCTACTTGGACAAGGTGCAAGCCACTGACAACTAGAGACCACCATCTCTAACAAATGTTTTAGTCTAGACTTTGGGCTAGCTTGAGGGTGGGTAATGTTTTGCTGAAAATGTATCTTCCATTGAGTTGTTGGCTCGCATTGACAGACTTGGATGATAATGTGTTACTAGTTAGGTAATTGGTAGGGTTTATGGTTTCTGGACAGTCTTTTACGAAGCCATGAGCTGTTCAATAAACGTTCATAACACTACAAATGTTAATCAGAAACAGATACGCTGTAAAACCCTAAAATCACTGTGGGAACATGGACACGAAAACTACAGGCACAGAACGCAATAAAATAGAGATTTACTTTGTAGCAGAGACCAACTTACCATAAGTTTGTAGAAGCACGTTATTTCTCTGAGCTGTTTCGTTAACATTTCTCTTTGTGTACTGCTCTTTGTGAGTTATGAGAAATGTTCCCTTTTAAAATGTTCAACATCTATTTATAGTACACCATTCAAGGAATGGTTTTGCAATTTACTAAACAGGGAGCGTCTCCGTCGCTGACCATTCACAAAGTATTAAGCTGCACCGTGGGTTTGGACATGGGAAAATAAACCCTTCACAATGAAAAATAAAAGTAATTATGACTTTTTAATTAGGATGTAACAAAGGTAAGTACGATGTTATCTGAAGCCTCTGATATAAAACCGGAGGCCACTAGATGTAATCTAAAATGAATTGTTGAGATTAGCGCAAATCCCCTCGACGTTATCTCAATGTAGGACTATTTTTGATAATCTTGTTCTGAGGCGAAGATCAATGAAACCTTAAAAGAGGATTTAGCAGCGATGATAGGATTTTCTCTTTTTGATAGCGTGATTAAAAGAAAGCTATATTAATGGAACTGCATTAAAAAGTTTCTTGCCTGAACTTTGACACTGAATTTAATACTTTTGTCCAGAATTTTTTTCTCCATCTCATTATTCACAATGGAATGCTGTTACAGGCTGTTGCTTAATCCATTACTGTATGTGGTTTTAAATAACCAGCTGTGGCTAAAATAGGCTACTATTTATCACGAACGTCGGAGGGAAAATATATTACTGGGATTAGTGAATGTCTTCAAAATTAAATGTGAAGTGTGCCACGTGCTCTGTGCTAGATTCTGTATCACACAAGTGCGCTTTTTAAGTTTAAGGGACCATAATGAAAATTCTTCTGATGCATAAACTCACATGATGACACCCAAGAAAATGAGGGCCTCACTTATGAAAAGTGATGCATCGCTGCATGAAAACAGGGATGCGTCACTTTTCATTGTGCCCTCCTTGCGACATGCTGGATGCGTCATAGTTATAATATGACGCATCATGTCGCAAGGAGTTACAGATACGTCAGTATTTCTGACGTATCTGTAGGCGCAAAATTGACGCATTGCTGGACTGTGTCACAAAAGTGACTCAACTTCAGCCATGAGTCATTTAACATGGGCAAGTCCCATTTCAAATGTGCCTGCGTCAGTCTTACGCCTGCTGTGAGGCAGGCGTAAGATATTGACGCATTTGCGTCCTAGAAGTGGCGCAGTGAAATCTCATAGATTTCACTGCGTCACTTCTACGAGGCTTACTTGCGTCAGAAAGCCCACCCTGCATACATTATACCTCGTGCAGGTATAATGTTGCGCCGGGGTTTATAAAGTGACGCATCTACCTAGATGCGTCATTTTGTAAATATGACACCACATGGCTCATTTTTTACGCTGTGGGTGCGTCACAAAAAGTGACGCACCGGCGGCGCAAAACTGATGCAAGGGTTTATAAATAAGCCCCTGACTATTTTTTTTGTGTCTTGAGATTATTATTTACTTTTTAGTTTATACTGTTGGTGGTATTTAGCGGTTTCAATGCACTTTCGTATGGCACCGAAGTAAGGATTACAAAGCACCAGCAGAACGGACTGTTGAACAATACGTAGCCCACTTCCTAAAGTACTGGTGGCCATATTTACGAAGGAGTTATGCAACTCAGCGCAACAATGAAAATTGCTATGGTGTGTTGCGTGAAAGACAGAAAAACAGCACTATATCTACTAACATGTGGAGATGTTCTCCCTCTCCCTCAAAACCTGCCAAAATCTTGATTTTATATTTTCCCTAGTAAATGGAATCTAATAAATATACTGCCCGGTGTTGTAGCAAAGTGAGTTAATTTTAAAGGTGTATTCAAGGGAACTCGTGTAAGGATCAATAAGAGGGTGGAAGTTTCAGGGGACATCAGAATCGACAGAGGTGTAAGGCAGGGGTGTGTTTTGGGCCCCTGATTTTTATTTTATATATTAACAATTTGCATACATCTCTGATCATACTTACTAATGCTGTCTCCAAAATGAACGGCAAATTAGTCCCCACTTTATGGTATGCTGATGACGCTGTTTTAATGGGACGTACACCGAATGCTCTACGAATTTTAGTACAGGGTTTGGTGGATTTTATGGTTAGCTTAGATCTGTGTACCAATTTAAAAAAATAATTTATTATGTCTTGTGGGCCAAAAAAGTATCTTTTAAACTCTATTATCGTAGATGATTAAAAACGTTTTTGCACCAGCACTTTTCCCTATCTTGGGCTTGTTTTCTCCTCTAATGGTTCTTGGGTAGACCATGTGACATATAGCAGTAACAAGTTATCCAAAGTTATTAATTTAATTATTAGTCTACCGCAGCCTAAAAAGACAGGGATAATATTAGCATTCTTGAAAATGTACAAAACACAGTGCATTCCAACGGTGACATATGGCTCGGAAATATGGGGACACACAAAGCGCAATAGTATCCAACTTGAAGAAAACAGATTTTGTCGGAAAGTACTGGGAGCCCCGATTTCCACCTCACAGTATATTTGCCATGCTGAACTAAAATTACACTATGTTGAAGACTACATAAAGGCACGAGCCGCTCTTTTTTGGCTTGCGATCTGGAAGAATCCTGCAGCGTCACTGACCAGAGAGTTATTGAAGACTGCCTTAAGTGTGATAAGGGAAAAGAAATACCATTACTTGCTGCAGTAAGGGATAGTTTGAGTAGTATTAACCGTGCACTAATTTTTACAAACCCGGATGAATCTGTGGATACGAATAAAAAAGTGATTCGAGGGGCTTTATATGATCACTACAAAACATTAAGATTCGAAAGGGAGGTCCAGAAAAAGTCCGTAGAAAGTTATTTGCCCATTGCGGATGAATCAAATACCCAATCTAGTGACCTCTTAAAGCCAATTGGTCATTGGGAGAGAGGATTATTGCTTCATTTAAGGGCCGGCACAGTAAAAATGTTACCGTGTGTTCCTTTGGGGTATAGTGCTAATCTGGATCAATTACCTTGCCCATTTGATGATGGGAGTGGGCAGACAACACTCCACTTTTTATTTTTTTGCAAATTTTATAGCCTATACACTAACCAGTTCTTGACTCCATTTTCTAAGAGTACTCGACCTATACACCTAGATGAAGCTTACTTAACAATCCTCAAGTTAGAAAATGATGAGCTGACTAGTCGTGTAGGCACCTTTTTAAAATTGTCGGTGCGTGCACGAAATTCAATATGCACCTCATGACGTTCAGTTTTATTGAATCATTAGTAGATGTTGTGGTTAGGCTCAAAATGAATTTGATGGGATCAGTTTTTATATAGTTAATTGACTTATAATATCTAATTGATTTATGGGGCCTTCTGCAAATATTTGTTTTTATCCTTAATTGATTGTCATGTATGATTCCGTTTTTATTTTGTCTATGTTAATGGATTGTTATATTCCCCTTTTATTATGATATAATCTGTGCTTTTATGGATATTTATAGATTTGAAATGAAATTAAATGAAATGCTTGTTCAAATTCTTCTCAAAACCTGTCAAAATCTTGACTTTATCTTTTCCCCAGTAAATGGAATCTAATAAATATACTGCCTGGTGTTGTAGCAAAGTGAGTTCATTTTAAAGGCGTATTCAAGGGAATTACTCTAGTCAATGATAGAACCTCTCTCCTTATAAATAAAAATTAAGGGCCACATGTACAAAAGGTTTTAGTGGTTGTAAATGGAGAATCAGGTTGTTTGCGGCCGCTAAATAGCCTTTTGACATGTGCTAACCCTATTTTGCAAGTGGTTATTAGGAAGGGGTGTGCTAAGCATGTTCCTTCCTAATATCAATTTGCAGGGGGATGTATGAATGTTTTGTGACTGGAATGTGGTCACAGAACATTTGCAAGTTCAAGTTGGTGGTAACCCATTCACAAATGGGAATGGGTCCCCAAGAGACCCCTTCCCCTTGCGAATGTGGGCACAAACATTCTTTAAGAACAGCATTCACAGACATGATGGTCTGCTGGCCCTAGCAAGCCACCAGGCCACCATCCCTGTGATTTTGGCCATTTCCTTAACGGTCGCAAATTGCGACCAGCCTCATAAATATTGATGAGGCATGTCTATTTGCGGCCCACTTGGAATCACAAACAATGTCAAACAGACTCTTGTACATCGCATTTTTTCAACTTCATAATTGAGAGTCATAAAAAGTTGCAAAATGTAGCGATTGTACATGTGGCCCTAAATATTTTCTTTACATGACATGACATAGATGTAGCATTCTGAGCACACTCAATCCATCTGGTGTTTGGACACAATATTGAACAAAAAAATAGTCATACAAAAATATTGCATCAAGAATTTTGGATGTCAAAAATATCGTGAACAGGAATATCAAAGGTAAGACTATCGTTTTAAGTGTTGTTTTTAATATTGTTGTAACAAATATTGCATTGTTTGTACATTTTATCTTATATGCACTTTATTGTAGTGTATTTAATTTTATGTCTTTTAAATCACAATTCTTTTGAGACCAAACTTGACTTTTCAAACTCTTCCCAATCAAAAGTCAGCACTTAATGCAAGTATTAAGACAACCCAATGTTATCCTTTGGAAGAGGTAGGCCTCACAGTAGTGAAAAATGAATTTGTGAGTTGTTTATTACCAGGACATGTTAAACTTAAAAGTAAAGGCCTAACTTTTTAAATACACTGCACCCTGCCCTATGGGTGGTTTAGGGTCCACCTAAGAGGTAATATATATGTTAAAAAGGGAGGATTGGGCCTGACAAAATGTTTCTTTTGCAGTTTAAAATTACACATAGGCTGCAATGACAGGCCTCGGACATGTTTAAAGGGCTACTTAGGTGGGTGGTACAATAAGTGCTGCAGGCCCACTAGTAGCATTTAATTTACAGGCCCTGGATACATTTCTGTTTCTTCTTAATAAGGTAGTTATAAGTAAATTAAATGTGCCAGTCAGGTGTAGGCCATTGTTACCATGTTTTAAGAAGTGAGCACAATCACTTTATGACTGGTTAGCAGCTGTAAAGTGCACAGAGTCCTAAAGTGAACAAAAACGAACTGGAGGGGAGTAGGCAAAAGGTATGGGGGAAGGTCACCCGTTTCTAACAGGTTTTCTTCTAGATTTTTTTTATAAGTGAGGTAGCACTAATGTCCTTAAACAGATTAAATACAATAATTAGCTTATACCACTTGATTTTTTGCTGACTTGAAAATAGTCACCACGAAAATTGCAATGGAATATGGATTTTTCTGCTCCCAAAACAGCTGTGCACTGGCAGTTCTTGAATGGATGCACAAACCGAGTGTTGAACTTCCAACAAGAATGACCAAGAAATATGCAAGGTGCTGGCTGTACATGTAAGATGATCACAGGATGAACGTTGAAATGGTTTTGTTATGTACATATATAAAATATGTTGGGGAAAGTACTTTATTTTCCAGTTTTGTCTGATGTTAATTTGGAAAGAACTGAACTCAATTAGGGATTTTGAAAACATGTGCTCAAAAGCACATTATGGAAAGATTTGAAAAAATAAAGAATTGAAAACACTTTATGAGAAAATGGAGGTAGGTTTGCTATTTCCATGGTTTTCTTTATTATTTCCCTGTTTGTGAAACTGGTCACAGTCATCTTGAGAAAAGCAATATGCAGGAGCTGATATGCATTGAAAACAGCACACAACAAAGTCTCGCAGCTACTTGAGAGCATTATCACAGAATGGTGAAAGAGGCACTCCAAGTGAGACATGTGAGACAGATATAAACACATGTTTATATCCGTAAATATTTTGTGTTACAAAAAAAACATAGCTAACATATGACTGATCTAATCCATAGTCTTTTGGCATATCAGATCTCATGGACACATTCTACAACTATACAAATAGTAAAGTAATTTATAGAGCAACTACATCTTCAGGGATTATAATGGGTGCTAATCTCTTGGTACATTACTAATGGCTGATGATGGTTGTGTGGTGAAATACCTTTGAAGTTGGACATGGGTTCTGTGGGTTAATAAGCATGTTTATACTCTAAACTTTATGTTTTGCCTATAGAGAGAAGCAAGCCCTTTGGATGAAATTATAAAGGATTTTCTGCTGCACAAGAACAATGCTACTTGATAAATTGCTGAATCATGAAATATTGTCAAATGCACACAGTACCTCTCTTCAGAACTCACTATTTATTAACAAAAATATTTGAAAAATGCATTATTTGATGGCCATTTTAAAACAATGATTTTTGGGTTCTTATATCACATCTTGACAATATTAAACATGTGGGTAAAAAAATCAAATGTATCCTTATATTAACTTTGCTGTTTTCTATGTTAGAAAACCTCTGCGGACGAAAGATTGAAGAAAAATCATGGAGCCAGTGCTAGTCCATCTTCCGCTTTCTTTCAAGCAGGGAACTGGGCTATAAATATTTGTTAAACTAGTCATTATTTTGTAGGAATGCATCATGTTCATGTACCATGCATCTCACTCCAGATAGTTGCATCAAAACAGGGCTAGCCCAATAACCCAGGGAACTTGAGCATGCATTTACAAAATCAGTAATAGTTCCTTTGTCTGAAATACATACAAGGAGCCTGATTCACCAAAGTAAACTTATACTCTTGTGTACGTTTACAATTGTTTGATATTCACAAAAGTATCTGATGAGTAGTATCTTCAAGGCTGCCCATTAAAATATAGGGCAGTCCTTTATTTTTATGTGTGAATATATTTTAATGAGCAAAGACTACGCAATCATGAAGATGCTTCTCGTAAAACACCTTTGTGAATAGCAAAGAATCGTAAATGTACACACAAGTGTAAGTTTGCTGTAGGAAGATAGGATCCTTCTGCATGGTTACCTCTACTTTTTGCTTAATGTAATACTCTTTTTGACTAGTTATCCTGCTAATAAGGACCCCCGTCTCTTTGCTTTCTCCCTTATATTGTTCTGGTCAGTACTTAGGTACATCCCAGATTGGATAATGGGGTATCCTTATCAGTCCCTAGTACATGGTAGTAAGGTACCCAGGGCATCGGTATCCCTGAGGTCCCCCATGGGCTGAAGCATGCGCTATGCCACCCATGGGAGACCATTCAAAATGCAACTGCAGGTCTGCCATTGCAGCCTGTGTAAGATGGTGCTAGCACCACTTATGAAAGCTAAAGGTTTCCTATATCTAAGGTCACCGCACTTACAAATTATAAGTCACCCCTCTAGCAGGCCTTATCAATCCTGAAGGGAGGATGCTTGGTTCTAAGTGTGAGGGTGTCCCTGCATGAGCAGGACACCCCTACAGCCTAGAGAGTCCATTCTCCTGGGTTTTTAAGTGAAACAGCCATATACCATACAGAGGGGCACCGCTGAATTACGCGATGACCACCTCTAAATCAGCTGCAACGAATCCTATCATGTTTGGTATCAAACATGTTGGAATCATACCCCCACACCATAAATTATGTGGGAGGTATGATTCCATGCACTGGAACGGGCTTCCGTTAGTCTCTCAGTGCTCCCGGTACTGGTCTGCAAGACCCGGACAGCACAACATGGCTGCTGCCGACCAGAGTAATGATTCTGCCCTCCTGCTGCTGAGCCAAGCTCGATCAGGGAAGGCAAAACAATAGGTATCCTGTCACAGGGTGGTGTGACAACCTCCCAGATAGGATTTAGTGTATTGGGGCCGGGTGGGTGCACTTGCCAGCACCACACAGTCTGCATAAGTTGCACATTTGGTGCCTCCATGCATAGTCCAGTTCAAACCAGCCCTGGGAGCCATTAGCTCCCTCTCTGGCATGAAACTGGACAAAGGACATGGGAGTATCCTCCCCACTGTCCAAACCCTCCCCTGGGAGGGTCCCCTGTATCGTCCCAACCCTTTCCTTAGGGATACTTAAGGATTTATCTGGGTGTACGTCCCTAGATTCGTCATGGGACACAATTCAATTCAGACACCACTTTAACTTCTACCATCTGGGCACTCTGGACTTCGCTGGACTTCGTTTGGTCTCAATTTTGTCCCCCTTTCAGTCTGCTGCATCACCTCTGCCTGTGCACCATACAGGAACCTGCCAAGTCCTGTGGGCACCCAAGACACCTGAAGGAATCTCCCTTGAAGTGAATGAGTCACTTCCCTGCATCTGCAGGCACCCCAACTAAGCTGACCGGTCTGGTAATCCTGAGCTTCTACAGACTCTGAAAGGTTCAACAACACAGTTGGTCATCCTCCACAGCCCTTGAGTCCTGCCCTGCCCTCTCACCAAGTTTGAGGCCAGTATCCCTTGTGGGAGCCCCAGGAACTAAACCCATGTGCACCACGTCCACTTACCATTGCAAAGGCTTGTTGGCTCCCTTTAAGCAAGATCTTTAAGTTCCAAGTAGCCCCATACTCAAGCATCTCCAGTGACCAGCATCTTTGTCCACACCACATTGCTTGCACTTTGGTCTCCATCTTTTGGTGAGCTTCTCGAGGTCCTCTTGTGAATCCAGTGCCTCCCGCATGTAGGTCCTGTTGAGGGCCACCTTTGTTTCTTTTGGGCTCTCATGATGGTTCATGCCTGCCCTGACTTGCCTGCTTGTGGTGAGTCCCCTGGACCTTGCTGGTCCCGACATTTCACCTTCTTCGGCATCGACATTGTTTGCAGTGGCCAAGGCTAGTTGGTGCCCCCGCCAGACACCAACCCCTCAGCTCTCGACAGCCGACATGGGACAGCTTGTGCATGACTCCTGGTATTCCTCAGTGTCGCATGGTCCTCACAGCTGCAGAGTCAATGTTACCGTCAACTCTCCTGCAACACGGGGGCATGGCCAAGCCGGTGGCTAAGGTGGCTGTCTGGCATTGAAGCTCCTCAGGGTGACCCACCTGATTGACGTTTTCCCCCGTTAACTGCTGCACCATTGCCCCGCAGTATGCAGCGCTGACACACTGAACGCGTCCTGCACCGAATAATGCAATCCCGACGAGATACGGAGCCCTGATGACAGATTAACGACACTGAGAACAGCCACGAGGCGGGGCTACAACAGAGAGACCGAGCCATTTCACCTGCGGCCCGGCCGGCGGACACGGAGATCCGAGAGACCAGCACGATCGAGACCTGGACTGTAGAGGTGGTGAGTTGCCAGCGGCTGCGGTGCCACGGGGCTTCCTTCCCCCCCTGCCTCCCTGATCCCGCTGCATTTAAAAAGTAGCGGCCGCGTCTGGTAGCACTGGGTCTGGCAGATTGCGCCTCCTTGCCCTCCATCACGCGGGCAGGGACAGGGCCCGCCTGGCAGTATATGTTGCACCCACCCAGGCATGCAGGGGCTTAAGATACGGTGAAGAAGGTTCGGTGGAGGCCCACGGCCTGCGCGCCCCCTCGCAGCACATCATCGAGCCGGTTTGGCCCCTGCATTTGCCCAGCAGAAAACACCAGTCGATATATACACTGCCTCGCGGTCTGCAGCGACCCCACACAACTGTAGCAGGGGCAGCTGGCTGCATCCTTATCCTGAGGGCCCTCCGATGCACACAGTATGAGCAGGTTGGGTGCCTGCAGATACTGGATGGCGATCTGAGTGGATAGGCGTCCCACTGCTGCAGAGACAGGTCTGAGAGTGGACTGTAAACTAAGCCTGGGCAAAGCACTACGCTACGCTCGGGTAGTTTGCGAAGTTTGCGCTACTTCGCACTACGCGAATTGCACGTAGCACAGTGCAAACATGCATAGCGTAGCGTTGCGTAGTGCAGCGGTAATTTTTTGCTTGCTCGCGGTCCTCAACGTCAAGTTGGCGACCACGAGCAAGCAAAATTACATCCCGGCGAGACTTTTTCCTTGTTCGCGATCAGCAACATCAAGTTGGCGATCGCGAGCATGGAAAATAAACCTCCCGGCGAGATTCTCAACGCGGGGAGGTCAGGTTTCTCATTGCGAATGGTCGTGCATGCTCGCGACAGCTCGAGGTGAGAAACTACCAGTCCGCATTGAAAAAGCTGCCGCTCGAGTAAAAATCTACTCAAGCGGCAGAAAACTACAGCTCGCACTGAGCAAGATGCCGTTTTCAATGATTGCACAGTGCTGGATGCTTGTCCACACTGTACAATCATTGAAAACGGCATCTTGCACAGTGCGAACAGGGTACTACACAGTTTGCGTAGTGCTACGCGTAGCTCACGTAGTGCGAAATTGCACTTTGCGTAGCTTCGCGTAGCGCTACTTCGCGAACTACGCCCAGGGTTACTGTAAACACTACACCGACTTTTACCGGTGTGCTTCCTCTGAGGCAACTGCGCATAACTGAACTGGCTCCTGGCACATGTGATAATCCTCAACTGTGGGGCGATGGGGGTCGGGCAGGTGTAGGCCTGCACAGTCATCCTTGCCCGCCACAACACAGGTGTCTTTCCAGCTTGCGCCCCACGCACAAACTTTTGCCGTTCTGGCGACGCAATTACAGATTCCTCCTCTCTAGGCAAAGTCCTACGCTTAGCCAAGCTTCCCTCCTGCTTCTTGCTGCCTCGTTTGAATAATACTGCCCATATCCCTGCTGCTGCCCGTTGCCACTGGGGCCGCTTAACCACGGCATGGGCCACAAAGATCCCAAGCAAAAGACCCTCCCTTTTGAAAAGCTGGCAGACAGGACGCCCTTAGAAAGCTCCAACATGCACACGCCTTGGACCACGCAACTGACTCCTCAACGGTCGCCACCTCCATGTTACAGGAGTTGAGGGTGGGCCTTAGGGCGCTAGACTGCCGCTTTGATGTGCTCGACAAAAATCTTGCCAGCCTAGGGGGCCAATCTTAAGGTGCATGACAGGAGACTAGATGTAGCAGAGGCTCGCATTTCAGACATTGAAGACGGAACTGCTCAATCCATTAAAAGACTGGAACGTGTCAAGCGTATACTTAAAGAGGTGGCCGTCTCAATAAAGACCTTGAGGCTCGCAGTCAGCGCAACAACATCCGTATCCTGGTGGTCCCAGAGATGGCCTCCACCTGCCGCATGGACCTGGTTGTGGAAACTCTACTAACTGAACTGTTTGGTAAGGAGTCCTTCACTTCAGGCTTTGTGGTGGAGAGAGCGCACAGATCCTTGGGCCCTCGGCCTAATCCTGGTCTCCCGCCCAGGCCCATCATTGTACGCCTCATGAACTTTTGTGACCGTGACTCGGCGCTTAGACTGGCCAGGGAGCGTGGGGACATTGCTTGGCAGGGCTCCAAGCTATCCTTTTATCCGGACTTTACTATGATGTGCAGGACACCCGTCGCAAGTACAATGGGGTAAAAGCCACACTCAGGAACCTTGGTCTAAGATATGGTATGCTCTACCCTGCCAGGCTTAGAGTTGATGTGGGTGGCAGGGCTAGCATTTTTGACAACCCTACTGACGTGCAGGAGTTCTGACAGACATACAAGCAAAATATTATTCAGGCCTCGGCGGGTGGGAGTCGCCCTTCCCCCCCACATAGTGGTTCAGATGCTAGCGCAGGCCTATTCTCAGGCTTCGGCACTGGTTAACACTCAATCATGGCTTCTGACTCATTGATGAAACACAGTTTGGGAAAATTATATCCATTTTGTATTGATGTTATACTTGGCTGGTTGATTGCTCTTGCGTTGCCACACCCCCATGGTCTATCCGTTGGGTTTGTTCTTACGTGTACTGGGGTACTGTTCTAGGGAATTGTCAGTTAAGTATAATGTCAATTGGGACTTCATGTTCTGCTATGCATTTGGGATATGCCTCGCACTGGTTGAGGTGAGGTTGGGAGGGAGGTGTGGGGGGGCTGATCAGACTTATCGATCCGTGTTGGCTTATATGCAACTATGTTCACTGTCAAAACACTTTGCTCTGCGTCGCTTCTTTGTTATGACTGAATTGACATGTTCCTCTGAGTTCCATTGTAAAGACGATTGGTACCATGTCTCTTGTTTTCACTCCTGGGTTTGCCTTGCCTTTATTGTAGTAAGGTTAGGTGGGGGAGGGTTGTTTCTACATTACATTTGTTGATTATCTTTCAAGCTGCTTACTGTCACGATCTAGTTTTTTTCCACAATGGTGCTCGATTCTATCATGCACTTCACGACATCTAAATGGCCCAGACGGGTGTGATTGACGGCCTCTCCAGTTTGTCCTTGATATTCTGGAACGTCCGGGGTCTCAATAATAATCGTAAAAGGCAACAGGTTGTTCATTATCTACTCCGACACATTGTAGACATTGCCTTCCTTCAAGAAACCCAATTGCCTTCATCAGACCCTGCCTGCTTTGCTTCTAGTTGGGGCATGCATAGGTATTTCGCAAATTTTGCGACTACGCGAGAGGAACGGCTGTTCTTATACACAAGAGGGTCCCATTTAGCTGCCAGTCGGTCGTCAATGACGGAGAGGGTAGATACACAATGGTAGTTGGATCGTTGATGGGTCACAAGGTTACATTACTATGTGTTTATGCCCAGAACTCTGATTCCCCAGATTTTCTTCATTCTTTGCACACACAACTCTCCAAACTGGAGCCAAATGTATTGCTGGTGGGCGGGGACTTTGATATTCTACTTAATACTGACCTAGACAGCACGGCCAATTCCCCTAACAATAAACCTTGAGTGCGCCGCGCCTTCCTTGAAATGTGTCACCAATTTTATCTGATTGATATTTGGCGCAGGCGTAACTCTTCCAGTACTGACTTCACACATTATTCGGGTCACCACAATACTTGGACCAGAATTGGTTATTGGTCCTCCTGGTATCACACACTGAAGACGCTCCCCAGGACTCCCCAGTCCCGCTCTTTCTCCGAGTTCCACGGCCAGACGGGTTTGAGAGGCAATGGTGCTTCCTTGGACTTGCCCTCCTCGACAACCTTTTCTGCCATGAGATCCGCGAGGCCATCGAAGACTACTTTACTATTAACACTGGCTCGGTTGATACTTGGGCGGTACTGTGGGAGGGGTTTAAGGCGTACAAACGAGGTGTATGCGTTTCCAAACACACGAGAGTGCTTAAGGCTCTCCGTACCACATTGACGAGATTGGAAAGTGAACTCACAGATCCCGACGAGGCTCGACACACCCCTACATCTACTCTGGCAGACCGGAGACTGTCCCTCCTCTCTGATTACAGAGACGCGGCCGATCGTGCGATCCTATTTCTGGGCAAGTACCAAGCCGCCCAACGTTATGGTGAGGGTGACCGCCCGGGTAGAACACTGGCTCAGACGCTTCGGCCCCCCTATCACAAAGCTTACATCACCGAGATTTGGTCTTCCGAGAATACAATACTTACCTTTACGGCGGACATTCGTGATGAATTTCGGTCATATTACACTTCTCTCTACACCTCGAAACTGGGCTGGGACCCTACTGCTCAGGAAGCTTATCTCTCTGAGATTGCTCTGGTGTATCTAGAAAAAGATATGCAGGACTTCCTGGCGGAGCCGATCACTAAGACAGAGGTTCTTGGAGCTATCAAGGTTCTTCGTGGTTCCTCTGCCCCAGGGCTGAATGGCTTTACTGGGGAATTTTACAAGGCCTTCCAGGACCTCTTAGCGCCACAATTCATTGAAGTGTACGCTGAGGCCTTAGAGAAACAGATCCTTCCCCCCACACTGCGCGAAGCTGTTATCATTCTTCTTCCCAAAGCCGGCAAGGATCCCTCCCTCTGCGGATCATACAGACCTCTGTCCCCACTTAACCTAGATTATAAAATACTCGCAGAAATAATTGCCAATCACCCGTCTCAATTGATGGATTTCATTATATCCCTCACCGCTCGACCTCTCTGAATCTTAGAAAGTTGTTTGCTGTCCTTCACAAGATTAACCCTGAGGTTCCAGCCGCTGCAATACTCCTCGATACGAAAAAGGCCTTTGACACGCAGGAATGGCCTTTCTTCATGTCTATCATGCGTCGCATGGGTATGCCGGTTGGCTGTATGGCCACCACGGCTCTGCTTTACAGCCAACCCACAGCAAGACTTCACCTGAATGGCACGCTCTCCCACCCATTCTCTCTCTCTTGTGGCATGCATCAGGAATGCCCTTTATTCCCCCTTTTATTGATTCTGGCCATGGACCCTTTAATTCGATATTTCCAGGAAAGGCACCTACAACGAGGACTGCAATTTAACACTGGCCTCTTATTGGTCTCATTGTATGCTGATGATACCATTCTATATGTCAGAGAAACCCCAACTAAAGATAGACCCGCTGATTTGAGAGATCATTCATGTTGGCCAACACTCTGGTCTAGGCATTAACTGGCATAAATCTATGAACTTTTGCTTGACTCCCAGCACAACACCCTGGGCCTGTGAATTCCCGCTTCAATGGTGCTCAGACTCAGTCAAATATCTGGGCATCCACGTCCACTTAGACACGGACCAGATTAACTGCCTTAACTATGGGCAGGCAGTTGGGGCACTGGAGACCCAGGTGGAGAAATGGCTACGACTCCCGATGTCCATTGCAGGCAGGGTGGCCATCATTAAAATGGTGGTCCTCCCTAAATTTTTATATGTCTTTAATAATATCTCACAACTCGCAAAAATTTATCAAACAGCGATACCCTTGATAACCCAGATGGCTGCCAAAACAGGGCTTACACAGGCAGTGGAAATACACAAACAGCTAGTGATGGAACTGGGGGATGTCTTCTATCCAATAGCCAGAGCAAAGAGGTATGTGCCTAAAGCTTTTCCTTGGTTTAACAGTAGCTGCAGAAAATTAAAAAAGAACCTTCTTACAGCAATCAAATTAAAAAACAAACCCAATATCCGAGATGCTAGACAAGCATTTAAGAAGGAACTGTCCAGGAGCAGGTCGGAATGGGAAGAAGAGAGGTGGGAAACGTTGAGGGATGCCTTAGTGACAAAAGACGCTAAACTTTTCTGGGCATTAGGGAATTCCACTATAGGAGGTAGTGGGGAATCTTTTCTGCCAAATATTGCTCCCTCAGTGTGGGAAATGCACTTTGCTACACTGTATTCTTCCCCCTCGGTTATTTTGGAGCAACCGAATAGGGCTCTGACAATGCAATTAGATGATCAACTTTGTGTCCCATTGGATCTAGACTCCACACATGAGCATTGTCCGCAGGAGTTTCCAGATTATGGAAACCAGCTCGGCCACCTAGGAACCGGGATGCGGATGACTTCTGATAGTGTTGAGAGTATCTCAATTAAAGAAGTAGAATCCGCAATTGCTAGACAGCCCCCTAATAAAGCTCCAGGACTCGATAAAGTGCCAGGTGATCTTTTTCGTTCCCAACCTAAAATCTGGGGACCCTACTTAGCTGTATTATTTAATGCAGTTCTGTTAGGTGCAAAGCTACCAGACACCTGGGCAGGGGCTGAAATTGTTTCTATTTATAAAAAAGGCTGCTCTTTAGTTCCCTCAAATTACAGGCCTATAAGTCTCCTGGATAACACACAGAAACTTATGGGCCGGATTATACTAGATAGAATACTTGGGTGGGCGGAGGAGAATAAGATATTAAGTACCTACCAGGCAGGGTTTAGAGCTGGGATTTCGACTTTGGACCAGCTTTTTAGATTCAAGGTCCTGTTCTGGAAGACCGTAATTTTGGGAGGCGGTAGCCTTTACCTGGTCTTCGTAGACTTACGGGCTGCTTTTAATCTCGTGCCTATAGAGAGTCTATGGAGGGTTCTTGAAGACCTAAACCTCCCGCCCTATTTACTAGATGTTCTGAAGCATTTTCATAAAGAGAACTACGCCCAGGTACGCTGTGGGAAAAATGGAGAACTTTCAGACCGCTTCCCCGTTACTAGAGGAGTACGTCAGGGCTGCGCCCTGGCTCCCACTCTCTTCAGCCTCTACATTAACGGTCTGGTGGGTGAGTTAGATAATGTTAAGAATAGCGATGTCCCTCGGCTGTCATCTGGACGGGTGCCTGCTTTGATGTTCGCAGATGACACTCTTTTGTTGTCTCGAACCTCCACAGGCATCCAGAGGGTATTGGACGGTTTTGTAACATTCTGCGCATCGCGGGGGCTTGAGATCAATTTAGAAAAGACAAAGTTTATGATCTTTGGCCCCCCGAAGCGCACCCGTCCCTGCCCAGTTCTAAATGGCATCGCACTAGAAAGGGTTGGCACTTTTGTTTACCTGGGTGTTACCCTGACTGAAGATTTTGGCTGGGGCCCACAGGTAGTTAAATCTGCCCTGAGGCTCCCACAGATAACGGGGGGTATAAACAAATTCCAAAGGAAAACGCTATTCAAACCAGTCTCCCCCGGTCTCGAAATATATAAAGCTCAAGCTAGACCAGCTGCAATGTACGGCGCAGAGCTCTGGGGCCATACCCGTGTATTGGCCCTTTCCAAGGTCGAACACACATTTATTAGAAATTTGATAGGGCTCCCCCAGAACACCCCGTTGATACCTCTGAGACTAGATCTAGACCTAGAGCCTATTTCTGAACTCCTGACGAGCAGACCCCTCCTGTATTGGAGAAGGTTGTGGACAGCACCAGAGCTCGGTGATTATAGAGCCGAGTTCTCAGCATTTTGGGATCAGCTGAAGAGTAGAAATATACCTTGGCTATCCCATATTAAGGCCGTATTATATCAGATTGGTCTTCCCCAATTATGGGAGACTCCTGAGGAAAGTTGTATGGCGGTAAAGAGAACGGAGTTGCTAGCTCTATTTAGACAGTATAATCTGGACCAGCTATACCGCTTATCATCTATGGGTAGGCTGACCATGGAATTCCTGCAAATAAAATTGACTCCTAGCAGGGAGGAGTTCCTAGATCTGATTCAGCCCCCCAGAGCAAAGAAATTATATACCCAACTAAGGTATGGTTGTCTTCCGATTGGGGAATTGACAAGTGGACAGGAAGAGGTGCGGGGGTTTGCCCTGTCTGTAATAAAACCAAAGAAGACCTTGCTCATGTTTTATTTTTTTGTACCGCCTACAATGAAATACGCAGAGCCTGGCTTGTGCCATTGTGTAGAAATTTGGGACTAAAGCATTGTGCCCAAGCCTGCAGGATTTTACGCTATGACACTTCCCCCCCAATTGTGTTCTCTGTTTCTCGCTTCTTATATGGTATGTGGAGAAGAAGGTCTGCCTTGATAAATTAACTAACTAAATACTTTTAATATTAATGAAATTTAACTGTTTATTACTGCTTCTTTGATAACTCCTGTTTAATAACTTTTTATCTCAAGTGCTGAATTATTTATGTATTTTATGAGTATGTACATATTTTATCTGTGCTTTTATGGTCATTGACCGAAATAAAGCTATCAAAGTGAAGTTTAATAATATCCCCATTCCCCTCCCGAACAGTTTCTTTTTAAAACTACGGTCGCATCTCATTCGGCTGGTCTGGGGTGGTAATCAGGCGCGCATTCGTTGTCAGGTTCTCACCTTACCATATGGCAGAGGTGGGTTTGGGGTCCCAGATTTCCACTTACGTTATCTCATAGCTCAATGCAGTTACACCTTTGCATGGTAACACCCGGACGCCAGGATTCCGTTTCTATGCCCGGAGGCGGATTTGGTTCTGCCTGAGCGGCTGGCTACTATCTTGCCTAGTGGCCTGCCTAGGGACCCAACCAACATACAAACTGTTTCGACCACTAGCTGAGCATGGAATGAGCTTCAGCGATACGCAGGTGCCCGAGTGCTCTGCGATTCAGCTCTTCCCCTCCCGAATGCCCGCTGGCTGCCTATTACTGGCGAACAGCTTGTGCAACGTACAATGACCAAGTTCTCCATCTCTACATTGGGTGACCTGTATCCCGGTGGCCACATTTTTTGGGCAACAGAAGATGCTTGATTTCACGAAGCCACGTTCATGGACAGCTTTGTACTTAAGCGGCTGCACTCTGCATTACGGGCGATGATCCCTGGGTTCCCTCTGGAGCCTGACTGATTTGCTCCTCTTTCCCTCCTCATTGAAAGTGAGAGCGGAGTGCACCTCATATCCAAACTTACTCCACAACGATCCCAATTATAGATGACAAGGTCTGTGGGGAGTGGGAGGCGGATCTAGGTCACCCTATTACAGATGACCAATGGGCTAAATGCTGCAAAGTCACGAAAGACGTCTCATTAAATAGCCGGCATAAATTGCTACATTTTAAATTTTTGCGCACGATATGCGTCACTCTGGCTAGGGTTCATAGATGGGATCCTAGTAGACCGCACACATGCTGGAAATGTGATGCCCCACACGAAGATTTTGCTCATCTCACCTGGACCTGCCCCGCTATACAAGCATTTTGGGGAGAAATCCACAAAGCACTAGGTGACATGACTCAGCTCTCCCTCGTCCCCACTCCAGAAGTGGCACTCCTGGGTTACACAGTAAATTTCCCAAAATATATTTGGAGTTTTGCATCACTAAGCCTACTGTTAGCCAAGAGGGAAGTCACACTTCATTGGGGTCGTAGGATTTCCCCCACTTTGCAGTCTAGCCTACTGCAACACCAATAGCGAAGTCTATTCCAGCACAATGCCTGGTTCCTCTCATCCCAAAGACATCTGGGACCCCTAGAGGACATACGTGGATGCCCTCAACAATTCCTCTGCCACACCACTGGGTTCAGGCATAGTCCCCGCAGGTATAGAGTAGATGGTCAAGGCCGCACACCAATACGACCTCATAGACAGCACTGCACCTAATGGGGGGTGGTTCCCCGACCCTCCTAGAGACTACACACATTGGGACTGTGATGGGGTAGGATCATGGACTTACTGTTAGATGGAGACTGGATGAACGCTGGACACGAGGGGTGCCTTGTGAATTGTATTAAGCATCAAATTGTTATTTACATGTCTGCTATTGTTTCTCTATTGGATGTCGAGTTGGGACAGACTATTTGTTGTAATCCAGCACTATGATTCCTTTTTTGTTGGCAACATTACGCCGTGAACACCTACGATTGTATTGATTTACTGTGCTTTGATAATCAATAAAAAAACTCTCCTGCAACACCCGACATCGGTGGGCATTCGTCTTCCATGTTTCTGGGTCACTGCTGAGTGACATAAACTCTGTCCCCCATGCTTGCAGGTACTTCTCATCCTGAATCTACCTTCGGATTCCACCAGAAACTTTCTGCTTCTCCTGCAGCATCACTTTCCTGAAGTCCTCCAGTGGATTTGAAGGCAGTTTCCAACACCACTTCACACCTATACACCCAGCTTCCCTCGTGTAGGTAACGTGGGTTCTAGGGTATCCACGGATGGGGTGGCTCTCCAACCTTCTGTCTCCCACAGGATTTCCTCAGGGTCCACTGTGTATTCTGTGCTATTTACTTGATGTCTATGCAAAGTATTGTGTGCATTGTGCATATCTCCGGGTAGGAGATATCTGTATGTGTTAGTGAGCATTATATAATAAATACATATTTTTATAAATACCTTGGGGCAGATTTATGAGGCCCTTGCGCCTCATTTATGCCGCTGTTGCGTCACTTTTGTGACGCAGCGGCAGCGCAAATCCTGCACCATGCTGCGGGGTATTTACAACGTGACGCATCTGGGAGATGCGTCACGTTGTAAAGCCCTGCGCCAGCAGTAGGCGTACCTGTGCAGGGGGGGGTGTTCCGTTGCAGGAACGCCTCCTAAAAGTGGCTGAGTGAAATCTACAAGATTTCACTCAGTCACTTTTGAGCCCATGCTGCGTCAAAACCCTGCGCCTGCTTGAAGCAGGCGTAAGGATTGACGCAGCATTGTGAAGATAGGTCCCCCCAAGCATTGCTGGAGCTGCGTCGTGCTTGCGACGCAACTCCAGCAATGCGCCACTTTTACGGCACAGATGCGTCACGCATCTGTGCCGTTTTTGCTCCATGGTGCGCCGCATTGTAAATGCGGCGCATCCATGGTGGCGGAGCTGTGGCGCACAATAATTGGCGCATCCCTGCTGATATGCAGGGATGCGCCAGTTATCATAAATCTGCCCCCTTGTGTGGTTCTTTTTTTTTTGATTAATCTATACCTATAAGATTGCATTCTGGTAAAACAAGCTGCTTTACAATCCTTCCAGAGTAAACCCGAAGGCTGCTCCCCACAGCTACCACTTAGAGAGCTTCCTAAGGTTGTCTAACACATCTTAAATCACCATAAGGGTTGCCAGGACTGGTGCAGTGAGCCCACTTACATTAGTATACATCATATACTAGGCTAGACTCTCACATTTACCTTTGTGAATCAGGTGCAAAGTGCATATGTTTAAATAAAAACATAAGCGCTAGTTTCTAGAAAGAATTGATCAGTATGACAGATTTGTATCAACTGTAATCAGATACCAAGTGCCAGGTCAAATAAATATGCATAATGGATGCGAGATGCTGATTTGAAATGCTTCAAGAAGCAAGTAAACTCCCACCCCATTGGATGGCCAACTCACCAAGGATCAATCAAAGCAAAATCCTGCCCCATATTGGTGTGGACCAATGCTGACCTTGGCTTGTTCTAGTGTTTCTTTTGACCAAAACAATTACAACTTACCTCCTGGATGAGCTTAAAATCTCTCCCAATTAGTACTAGTTCGAAAGTGGGGCAAAAGTATGGTAGACCTCTTCTATAAGAGTTGTCTAATCTCTGATAGGCCCATAGAAGCTGAACAGATGCATGGTTTGATTGTGGACTTTAAAGCGTACCAAAATCCATCTAGCATTAAGGTCTTTCACCACTTGAAACACTTTTCCGACAATTTTTATACTTAATAGAATAGCGACTCCCCTAACTACCGCATTTACTGATGCTAAAAATTACTACAATACAAATTTGGGCATGTTTGGCAACTTTCAGGCGCATCTCTTGTAGCAAGATTATCTGGACATACAATGATTTAAGCCATGATAGACTAGATCTGAATTTGCTCTGGTTATTAATACCATTAGCGTTGCATGAAGCTTCTCTGATCATTTCTATTTCAAGTTTTGAGATCGTTATACTAGCCTTTCCCCTTTCACTGCCTTCCTGCCTATGCCCACCATTATGGCAGTGTCAGCCCAACTAAGATGCTCCATGGCTCTGTGATTCATATTCAGCAAACTTTGAGTTGTATTTCTAAGACAATTGTGATCCTGCTTATCTTTGTTTTGTACCTCCACCCTTCCCTCCCATAACCCCCCTTGAACATCCCTTGTACATGGAGCCCTCCCAAGCCGGGGCTCATGGAAGAGTTCCCCTCCCTTCCTCCCTCCGGTCAACCCCTAACCCCTCGACCCCCTCCAGAGTTAAGGCGCTTTGACATGTTAGGGAAGCAAGTTTACACAATTCCAACAATTTCCTGTTTCAAAAACTCATTCAGCAGATCTAGCTAGCCCCACCCCACCCCCTGCTTTTGTATAGAATTTAAAAAGTCTTGCACTTGGTCAGCAAACAGACATGTGCAGACTGAACCTTCTCGCGCCCCATACGTATTCCTGTAAATCTTAGATTAGAATGTTGCAACCTGTTTTCTGCATCGTCAACCTTCATCTGAAGTTCTATCAGTTCAGCCTGTAATTTATCCACCTGTGCTTCTTGGCATGGCTTGGCATCATCTATATCGGAGACTCGTTGCTCTATACCTGAGATATGTGTGGTAAATGCTGCATGTCGGCTTGAATTAGACTGAGTTGTTGCTCTGTTTTTTTGTGTGTCTCATATTGGGAAATTTTCATTTGGTTTCAATTCATCTGATAACGAAGAGAATTTGTTGAAGCAGCTTGAGATTGGCCAACTCCAAAGGTTTGTCCTTCTGCTTGAATCCACTGGGTCTCAGGTGCGTGTGCTAATGTTCTGGTGAATAACTGTATATTTTGCCTGTATGCCTTCTAGTATCATGGGTGACAGAGGGACAATCATCACCAAACTTGAGATGGCTGCATTCCCCTGGGCTTCTGAGGTTGAACTGTCATTGGATAGCAAGTGCCCTTGTTCACTATATCGGCCCCTGCCACTAGTACTGGAAAAAAAGCGGTATGCTTGCACTTGTTTGATTCCTGGGAGGCTGTTAAATAATTGGCTTAGCCCACCCATCGTTCCTGTGCCCGAGGCATCCTAAGGGCTCCCCATTGGAGTTATGCTAGGCTCTGGCCTTTGTCAGGTCCAAACATAATGTGTCTGGGGATACCACATACACTGCTTTCAAGTTCCATGGATGTCTGGAGTTCCTTATTATGCAAAAGTTCATCTCCCAGATGTTTAAAGGTTATTCTATACTTTTCTGGCCAGGACCCCTGCCCGTATACTCCATTAGGGGAAATGCTCTTGGATTCTGTATCAAACAATATTCATATTAACCCAATTGGCCCACACTGATTGGTACAATTTACTATTACAGTAATAAACTCTGCAATTGCTGTATTCCTCCAGATTTTAAAATCCACACATCAATTATTATTCCTAATACCAAAAAGAAATAACAGTATAGGTATTCTTAGTCAAACATTGAAATAGACATTTCAAGGCAACTGTTATTGCCACCACCAATGGCTAAGGGTGTATTTTATCGGATGTGTACATTGAAGGCAATTGCATGCGCAGATTGTGGGCAGGCATGCAAAGAATTTTAACACCATATATTTGTAGCTATTGATAATGTCAAGAAATGTGTTTTATGAGTCAAGGAAAGCTGAGTATAAAGAGCAAGTGACAACACCATATAGCATAGTAAAAATGAACCTATTACGGAGCCATATTAGATAGAAATCGCAAGATCAGGGTGATTTTGTACTAGAACCCAAATGCAGGTGTAGAGCAGATGGGGCATTAAGCCATTTACCTTATTTTCTTAATGGAGTCAAGCTAATAGCACAGCCGTGCTAGCATGAGAAGCCACTGGCCCACCTATGTATTAGAGAAGTAGATTTCAATCTAATGGCACTTAGTTGTATGCTGAAATACAATCAAGCCTCTTTTCTGGATTGTTTAAATTGTGCAGCCACAAGATACGCCTCTTCTAGATGTTTCTATTTGCAGAAAATGCTCGTTGAGTCGGAATCTCAGCTACCAGCCTCTTTAAAAATTCTGAAGCTGCCCAAATGTGGCTTTAGATGAAGCAGAACTCCCTTTTTATACATTTAGGTATCATCTTTTCTGTTCCTGTAGGTGAATGATTTCAAATGTGGTGGGTCTTTTTGTTTCTTTGCAAATGTTTCTTCTTGTATATTTATGAATCATGAAGTGTTCCTGATTATCAATAAAAACAAACAAACAAAAAAGAGTATGCGTAATGGACAACAAACAATATAGAAGACAATAATATAGTACATATGATAGAATTGTGTAATATCCTCAAATTACGCAATCATAAATTGAGATTCACTTAATAGTGGAAACTAAAGTTATGAATGTTACCAATTCATTAGTTAAAAATCAGTAAACTGAAATTGCAAATGATTACAAGTCGTAATTTGATAATTCGAGTTTTTAGTACTTATTTATTAAAAAATCAGAAATTGAGATTCCTCATCATTCACAATTTACGAAGCAGTAACCTGAATATTAATACATCTGGCCCCAATTTACCAATAAATATTGTATTAATATCGGATGCATTACCCTCTCATCATCAGCTATTGCACTGAAAACAAGGACATGGCTTATATATCCCAAACATATTAGGCCTGATTCAGAAAGGTAAAAGTACACTTTAGTGTAAGTTTACGATTATTTGCTATTCACAAAGTTATTTTACGAGTAGTATCTTTATGACTTAAGAGTATCCGCGCATAAAAAGATAGGACATTCATCATTATCTCCTCTTTGCACTAACAAGCAAATAACAGTCTTAATAGCATGTTTAGGGAGAGGAGTTGGCCTAATGGCTAGGGTGGTCGACCTTAAATCTGGGGAACCGGGTTCGAGTCTCGTCAAAAACTCGCAACATTCTGTGATTCTGGGCAAATCACGTAATCTCCCCGTGCCCCACAAAAATGAATGTGTCCACATGTAAGGCAACTGGTGCTTGTGTAAAGCGCTCTGATACCCAGTACCCTCGGGTCATGTTCGCGCTATATAAAACTCTGAAACAAAACGTGTGTTGCTTATTTTGTAAACAACTTTATATAGGTATACATGTTAGGCCTTCTTTCTCGTTCACCAGTTTTCTCATTGGCGCGTTATATAAAACTACAGAAAGTCAGCTAATTTATAAATATACAAAGCCATGCCTATTGGCTTTGTCACTTCTTCTTTAACCATACTGTGAATCAATCCCCTACGTGCTGAAATCTAACCCTACCTCTGAATGCATATTCGTTCTGTTATTAGGTGCCCTTCAAGAGAAGAGAATGTCAGCCAGAGCAGTTACAGCTTGTCGCCTGCCAATTCCATGCAGTGACAGACAGCCTCCTTGATTGGATGTAAACATACAATAATTTAATATGCATGTCCTCACTTGATCAATCGTTCTCAATGCACCGCTGAGAATCAAGGACAGGACAATACCTTAGACGTAGTAAAACTGCAGGTATCTACAAATCAATTGTCTGCTTTACAAGATGAACCGAAATTAGTTTATCATCATTAAATTGTGTTATTTTCCCTGGAAACAAAATCATTACATGAACAGCTGAAACGATTAATGAGACAGTTCTGACAGCACAGATGCCTCACTCATGTAACAGACATTCAGTGGAAAAACTTAAAAAAAAAGTATGCGAATTGTAATTAATTGTACGGAGATAAATGCCGCAGCACTGAACAACTTAAGTGAATGCTATCCAGCAAGAAATATTTACTTTGTCAACATTAGGAATTTATAAAAGGAGTTACCATGCATATGTTGCCAAGGTAAAGGGTCTCAATGAGGCATCTGTTAAATGTTTGAATTACTTCAATGTTTTCTAACACATCCTATGCATGCTAGCTTATATACAGTTTCACTAAGCACAGGCATACACAACATATTCCCCACCTGCTAGCTCAAGTGCTAGTGCATGTGAGGAAAATTCATTTAGCTCATGTGCTAATTCTTCAAACAAATTAGCATAAAAGTTAAATACCTTGAACTTATGCATTGTGTTACAAGTATACACATTTCTGTGGGTATGCGTTTTATTCTTCGGAGTGGACTTAGAATGAGTAAGGTGCAGAACTCTCCTTTTTTCTGTTTCACAAAATGCTGCAGTTCAAGCTTCACATCTCATTCTTCCACTGATGTCTTGACTTGGTGTTGACTGGCGCTGGGTAATGTCCACAACTGAAAGGCAGAGCAATGTCTAGTGCTGCAAGGGAGCAAAAATGTAATGCAACACAAGGCAGTGTCAGCAGCAGTGTCATTAGTTGAGGATGACCTTTGCCATGTCATCTGTGACTTAGTGCACTCGGGGAGTTAAGGTGGTGTACCACTCCTAACTGGAATATTTGTATTATTTTTAGTTATTGATTGTAATCAGCATTTCAATTCAACTAACGTTTTTTAGATCACACTTCAATATGTGTTGTGAAAAAGAACCATACGTTCCCTTTAACACTTTGTTGTGTGAATGTCTTTGTTTTGTTAGGAGATCCTTTGGTCTGTGCACAAACTACTCAAAGTACCATCTGACCAGAAGACAATATCTCATGAAAAGTGCTCCCTGTTCCCTGACCACGAGCTTGCTTGGCACTGAGTGTTGCCTTAGGACATGACCCGTAACGGCTGTCGTAGCTTTCAGCCAGTACCATAATTGCATAGTGGTCTTGAGTATCGACTTGATACATGTTTATAAAAAAAAACCTTCACAGGAGCAAGCAGCAGGACTAATGATATGCACATTATCTGCCTCTTGGGTTTTCTCATCATTGGTATGCTGCTAAGTGCTACTGAAAAGGATGGGGGTACAAAGGACTGTCAAAGTCTATACAAAAGTCTACTGATTGCTGTTTGTCGTCGATCTGGAGTCTGACCTGTGCTGCCCCTGCCCTGAAGTGGCTCCACCTATTCAGGATACCTCTTCCTGTCCTTTATGTATGGATAGTCAGTTACTCTACTGTGTTGATGGTTCTCTGTTGATCATCGATGTGCTGAGACCATGACCTCAAAAACCTAGAAATATGTGTATGATGGTATGTGCCAATTGGTTTACTTTCATGCCACCAAGAACATACAGGGCATATTTTGAATTGTGTTAATGAAAAGGCAACATGTTTAATTGCCTGACGAGTCTGGCAGATTCTTTAGGGTAAGAAGATCAATCATACCAAAATGGTGTGGCTGGCAGTGCTGAAGCGTACCTGGTCCTAGGGCCAACAGAAAAAACATAGGAGGGGTGAAGGAAAAAGGTTTGGGGAAAGCCACCCTAAGACCGACATGCCTAACAAGACGGAGTCCAAGTCTGGTAATGTTTTACTATGAAGACACAACTCATAGGGGTCTCAAATAAAAGATACACTCAGTATTGTCAATAATTGGTAATAAGTGACCTAAATATCTGTTTAGGATTCCTGATGGTTATGCATGGTGTCATTTCTATATCTTTTGTTGTTACCACTGTTATAGGTGTCAAGACTGGAAGGTAGAGCAATTCACCTAAGCCATCAAATATAACATAACACCAGGTGTTGGAACCACTCATATGAAATGCAGGTACAAGACCCCCGAGACACCTTCCAACACTGCCACACAGTTAGGGGATATTAGCAGGTGACGCAAAAGGGAAGAGGAATTGGTAGAGAGAGAGAGAACACTGTCACAACTTTTTGCTCGGCCCAGGCGGGCTCACGGAGAGTTGGGAGTGCATAGAGGAGAGCGTCCCTCCTGCACATTATGGTCTATAACAGAGTTCTCCAAAGTCGGTCCTGGAGGGACGGATCCATGGCAAATTATTAAGATAACTACATATATCTAAATGTGGATATGCTAAAATTCTGACAGGACTGACTTTGGAGAACAATGGTCTATAGCAATGAGAGAGACAGCCTGTAATACACATGTGCATTACAATCCAACTAGGGCATAGTTCTGTTAAACATAGGTGTGCATTTTAAATAAAATCACCTGAAGGCTTCTTGTTGATTTCACCATAGCCTTTCAATCATATGAGAGTGATGGCTCTCTTCCTTACACAAATGAAAGTTTGTGTAGAACTGATTCTCTCACAGTTCTCACTTGTCTCTTTGTGCTCTACAGTCTTGACACAGATCTCTTAAAGAAGTGCTGCTTAAAAATGCTGAATGAACTGTGGAAAATGACTGAAAGCCTAGCACCAAGTAGTCACACAAATAGTAATCAAAACAAAGTGACAAAATAAATAGAAACATTGCATGATGTGCTGCGTTCTGTATTACTGAAAATGCACTTGGGTACTCTCTGTAGTTGCTGATGTGGCCACGCGGTATTAAGATTAGTAAATTGCTTGATTCTTCTTTTGTCTTTCAGGTTTGAAGTCTTGAGGTCAAGCAAGGTGTTGCTACCAGGAGCGGATGTTAAGGTAGCCGGGAGGGTGCCAAGATGAAGGTTTGCAGTTGAGCGCAGCAAAGGGGGGTGCCTGGGGTATGGTAGCTGTACCAATGGAAAGTCAAGTTAGCCACCCGGTCACGTAATTCAATGTGATCATGTACAGCCACATGTTTTATGGAGGCTGTTGGCAGCTGATGTGATTTCTGTAAAAGAGGGACTCTGCCAAAGAGCAGAGGGCTTCGCTAGGCTTGCAACAATGTTTATTGAAAGCAAGTCTCTGTCAAATGTTTGGGCCTCACTAGGCTCACAACTATGTTTACTAAACCATGCAACAATGCTCTGGCATATGTGCAACAATGTTCAGGCAATATGTAACAATGTTTTGACAAAATCAGTAATACAGGAATATTTTTGGTAACATTGTGCTATAAAGTTGTATGCATCATGACTAAAAGTAACAGCATAACACGTAACCAAAGTGGGATGGGGACCCTAACAGATACATGATTAAGCAAGCACCTCTTGAGAAGGTGACAGATGATGAAGAAGGAAGCCTGTTCCCTGACACCAGGTCATTGGAACAGACACTTTGTATCTATAGAGTAAGAAAGACCTAGACTCACAATGCCTCTAAACTTGTACACAAATGTTATCACAAAAATGGGGAATGTGGGCAGGGGAATCTAAATTTGCTCAACATGCCTGCTTTTCTATTATATTTGTAAACTATCTTCCATAGTAATATCAGATGGGTAAGTAAAAGCCCAACAGGTGTATGTAAACATTATAACCAGTAATAACTATATTAGGAGTGGCATAGTGCCTAACACTAGGCGATTGTCATGGATGTTTCCTATCTCCTATAAAAAACAGGCCACAGATCCTACCCCACCCCATTTTACACACCTTCATTGGCGGAGCTTGGGGGTAGATTGCTATGAGGTTCAGAGGATCTGAAACAACTCAATTCTAAGATCTCACTCAGAGCCATCAAGGAGGTGCATAATAAAAGTATGAAAATGGTGGGGGATGTTTTGAAAAATCCATTGAAGATTTCATATGACCTCAAATGAGACAATTAGTTTGAGAAGTAAAGCTACCATATTGGGTTGCTTTTAGCAATACTCTATTTGGATTTCACATCTTGTGAAAATCTACGCCTTAGCACCACTATCTTGGAAGTCGTTTTAGCCTTATTAACCTTAGCTATGCGTTGGAGATGCCAAATAGCTAGGTGATTGAAGTAACCTGGATGGGACATTCATATAGCCAGAAAACTGTGTGAATGATCCCTGTGGAATATGTAGAGGAGGATTATTAGGCCTTGAATAAGGAGTGTTCTTCACATTTCCTGGCATAAAGGATAGGTCAGACATGGCCGCTAACAGATTAGTTAATAAAGCCAAGAATATGCATAGTGAAAGATGTCCCAGTCAAAGGGCTATAAAGCTTCACACATAGTTTGCTATATGTCAGTGTGCAATGTATCTGCTGAAAAAGTGTTCACTGTACCAAGACAAGCACTATTGTGAATTAAATTACCTGAGTATTAGAGTATATTATAACACAGTTTTGTACCAAGAAATAATCAAAATCAATGCAGGGAGCGCTACGAAATATCACAAAGAAACAATTAGTAATCCTAGTAGCTTGTGTCAAAATAATGTAAATCAGACCATAAAGATTAATGATTCTTCATTCAGTCCATTAATACAGAGGAGCCGTAGTCTTGAAGTCCAAAATGTGGTTCTACAAACACATGTTTTCAGCCCAGCCAACACATTTCATTCTTTCCAAGAGGACTTCATCAGGGCTGTAAATAAACATACTGATACTGACTTGAAACCATATAAAAAACAAGAACTTATTATGTCTCCCCAACCCAGCATTTATCAAATATCTTTATACAGTATAAGAAATAGGCTCAAGCACCATTACACCAAACTCAACCTCTTAATACAAACAATTGGTCTACCAAATACACCTTACATAACCGCCATATTAAAATATCACATGATAACAGATTCACTATATATTCCATTGATACATCAATAACATATAATAGGAGAGGAACTGACATTCCACGTGCATAATCCCCAATCAGCGAAAGAAAGTGTAAATAGAAATTTAACATATTATCTTTACATAACATTATTATTTATTAGAACATTGGAACGTTGGCAGCTCCATTGAAGACAATGGAGCGCTCCGGGCTAATACTGGCCGGTATAAGCCCGGAGCTCCAACATTCCAATGATTGTCTTTGTTCACAGCTCTGGCTGTGAACAAAGACTTCAGGGAGCCGGAGGGGATTTGAATCCCCTCGCGCTCCCTGAAGGGCTTCGTTTTGTTAGAACATTCTGCCCTCTAGTGGCAGAATGTTCTAATAGCCTTATAGCCCTTCGTAGCAGGGCTATACCGCTGTTAATGTCCCGCTGCTGATGTTAAAGTCCCTCGCCTTTGGCTCGGGCCTTTAACGCTGCAGCGGGCCATTAACAGCCGGTATAGCCCGCTACGGCGGGCTATAAGGCTATATTATAGTTTCCTAAAGATACTCACTTAAAGATTGTCAGCAAACAATCTCAATCTTCCCTATACAAATATATTATCCAATGTGTGCTAAGGACTGCGTGACAACTATTTGTAATACTGGTTCTGAAATAAACAGATAAATTCTCTGAAGTATCGTCTTCAATTACATCCCTATTCCGACACATTCCCATTTAATCCTCAACAAATAAACACCCATTCTCTAATCCCATCTAATACAATAAATAACACCAATGATTTACATAATTCCCCATCCATTACACACAATAATCCTTTCTTCATATTCACTCTCATATGAACTTTCTTCATAAAGACGGAAGTACTGCTCTTTACCAACAGCAGCAACACATGGAATGACGTCTGGTGGTCATCAGATCTAGGAACCACCACTGATCCCTTCGACCACACCAGAAACCTTGAAATCATCATTGACAACAAGTTCACCATGAAATCACAGAATAATGCCATCTCCTCCACCTGCTTCCTCACTCTGTGCATGCTACGTAAGATATTCAAATGGATACCCCTACACACAAGATGGACCGTGACAGAAGCCCTCATCATCAGCGTGCTGAACTAATACTGTATGTAGAAATCACAAAACATCTCTTACAGGGACTTCAGACCATACAGAACGATGCAGTCAGACTCATTCTCAGCCTTCCCCAATGAACACACATCACACCCCATCTCACGCAACTCTACTGGCTCCCCATACAGAAGAGATGCCAATTCAAGCTGCTGACCCACGTATGCAAGTCTGCACACAACCAAGGACCTGTCTACACTTGAACTTCCACCAAACATCAAGGAGACTATTAACCTCCTCCCTTTCACTTGCCAACACTCCCCGCATCTACTGAAGCAGAAGAGGAGGATACGTCTTCTCCCACATCACAGCAAAGATCTGGAACAGCCTCCCCATGCAACTCTGGACCATCACCTCACTTCCTGAATTCCAAATGGCCCTCAAGACCTGGCTGTTCATATAAACATCCAGGACCTGCACGCACCTGGATACCATATCTGGTATAAATTCTGATTGATTGATTTATTGATTGATTAAATGATACCACACAACAGCAACATAATCATAATATAAAAAATACCTTCATATACTATTCATTAGCCATGACATTTCTCAGTGTCTTCCAATACAGTTAACAAATCATATTTCCAGCTCTCTCAACTTCTAAATAAAACATTAACCAACCAATCTTCACTTTCATTAACACAAATCACAGCTATTGCACAAACAGATAAACACAGACCGCACCGCCACATCCCAAAAACGACCCAAATTTATAGTCCGATACCAAAACGCACCATACCTGCAATAGTATCAAAAAGCATCCAGCAAAAGTATTGCGAAATTTAAAAGGAGCTTCTATCACTAATGTACCAATCACAGAGCCTTTAAACATAGCCTTCAACAAAATAAGTACCAATCACCATCATTTATTCTAAAACAGCTTGGACTACTCCACTGGATAATTTTCTGCCAATCATATGTAGCAGACACCTCCAGACAGCCTGACGTTGAGCTCTATTCAAAACCTATGCCGCATCATCCGAGGCGGCTATCTTCATTTGTCAATTCCACACCAATCATTTGCTGCAATGTCTAGAATCTGACCAATCTTGCATGCCTAATGCCTTCAGAACACCTAACATCATTCTCTACTCATCATTCATCAATCATTATTTGGACCTGCTTCCTTGAGTTATCCAAATGACACCAATCACTTGTGAGCTCGTTCCAAAACCTCCTGTCATCAATGTCCATCTAAAACCTCTACGTGAGGTGGCGACTCCTTTTCACTCTATCGTATCGCAATCAATCCCATTACTTTAGTCAATGCTATCTTGAAATATCCAATTATATACAAAGAATCCACCAATATAGAAACATGCATACCAATCATCGCTATTTCTAAATATCAAGCAAACACTCATCCTCATTTATTTATGTTCACAACCAAAATACCCATACTCATTCATACTTATAGTCACCATAAACATTTCCAAAATGCACCTATTTAAAAGACCAAATGTCACAAAATGACCAAAATTCATACTATAATAACTCAAAGCACCCATTGAATAAGCTAAATAACCATATCCAAACAAAAATCATATCCATTCACTTGCATTCAGTCACATATAACCAATAATAACCCAAGATAATTCTATGTTAATATTACTTCATAATAATTACAACTATCAAATTCCAATCACTTCAATCAACTATCAAACTCAAACAAAAATGAATCAATTACATTCTCTAGTGTTTTAATATCCACATTAAAGCCTCATTATCAATCTGAAAAAAATTCATACTGAAATCCAATCTTATCAACTATAAGCAGCTCAATACTTATATTTGTTCTTAGAAGCATTAAAGTGCAAAAAAACCAATCTATTCATACCACTATTCACATTCCCACAGAATATGTCAAGACATTAAAACCTAAAGGCATTGTTCAACAAATAATGTAATTCTCTCCCAATATTGAACGCTTTCTCCAAAGTTCTCATACTGCTAATCTACCTCGCCTCCATTTGACAAAGTCTCAAGTCTATATCACCAGCACATGGATTATATTCAATCATCTCTAATCCATGAAACTTGAAATTAATTCTATCAGCGTGGGTTAACTGAATATGCTGGGCTAATGGAGAGCGCACACCCTGATTCTTGATAGCCCTACAGTGCTCTAGTATCCTAAGCTTCAGGGTCCTCTATTACTGTCAAGGTACACCTTAAAACATTTACAAATAACAGTATATATCAGATAACACTACTGCAATTAATAAATTGTTGACTGTAATATGCCGTAGCCGTATTATATTTCCAATTATTGACCTTATTTAGGCCCTATTGGCGGATATTGTAATCTGTACAAATATAAAATCCATTAGGGGGACTAGGTAGCCAATTAGCCTATTATTTCTTAACTGGTGCCAAGTAGTTCCTAGCAACTTTATCTCTAACAGTATATCCTCTCTTATAGGTGACTAATTGTTTATCAGAGATCATGGTGACCAATTCTGGCACCCCTGAAAGACGAGATCAATGCTTACATAATACCTTATCAATGGCATTGTATTCTTCATTATATGTAGTTACCAATGCAAATTTGTAATCACATTGCTTTGTTTTGGTTTCTGTATGAAGAATAGAATTCCTATCCACAGTCTGAAACCTCTTTTCCGCTCAGTCCAAGAGATACCACTGTAACCCTGTACACTCAACCCATTTTCAAATCTAAAATACTATCCTCAAATTCTATTCCTTAAAAAACGTCATCCTTAATCTGACCATTTCTCCATAAAGGATTTCCTAATGACAGAATTGGATGCAAAATATCTGGTCTTAAAATATCATATTCGTAGTAGTAGATTTCCTACACAGTTTACTATGGATCTTGCCACTTTTCCAATGTAGTTCAACATCAAGTAAACTGATCCTACTGTTACCACAACACACAGCGAGCAGCACATTATATACATTGTCAATTAGGTTGCCCAAATATTCATCTAATTGACCTTTTGTACTAGTCCAGAAAATAAAGACATCATCCATAAACCTCCCCAAAAAATAAAAGAACCCCATCTACTTGCTTACAGAAAAAGGCGAGGCATGCACCCTGTCAAACCAACCGATAAAGAGGTTGCCATAAGAGGGTGCAAACCTAGACCCTGTTGCTTTTCCTTGAATCTGGTGATACAAATTCACCATTCAACAGAAATAAAAATGCTCATAAAAATGTAATCAGCCATTCCAACTATCATCCAAGAATGTGCAAAGAGACTGGCATGTGTACTGGACTAAAAAATAACGTAAAACACTGAGTCCAAATTCCTTGTGAATACATGTATTAAGTCCAACAACGTCAAGGGAAACAACATCATGTAAGAGTTTCAAGCAACAAAATTGAGCGTATTCAAGATATCTATGTTGTCTCTTATACAGGATGTAAATTGACCACCAAAGGTTTTTTTTAAAAATCAACATAGTCTGACAGGTGTTCAGTAAGACTCCCCAAACCAGATATATTAGTCCACTCTGGTGGAAAATCACTGGGCTTGAGTACCTTGGGTTGAATATATATAAAAGAAAATCATGGGTTTATCAACTCATATATACCTATATTCTACTTCATTAATCAGTCCTGTCGGTTTCCAAAATTAGTCTTTTTACATTAGTTTACGGAGTTACCACTAACTTTCATATAACATTTGCCATCACTCAGTTTTCTCATGATTTCATTATCATAGTCAGATCTTCGCATAATCACAATATTCCCACCTTTATCAATCTCCCATATTAAAACGGATTTATCAGTACCCAAGCTTATCAATGCATTTAGGGCCAGATGGATCAAAGGTTTGCAAATGCAAAAATTGCTTTTCCGATGCAGCAAACCTAATTTTGCAATTCGGCAACCTGTTACCGAATCGCAAAATGGGCTTGCCATTTGGTATTAGAAAGGGGCTTGTTTACGGCGTCCCTTCCTAATACCGAATTGCATCGGCATGTATGAATTTTTTGTGACCACAATTGCGGTCGCAAAACATTCTCATTTTACCACCTACTTCATGTAGGTGGTAACCCATTTGCAAATGGGGAGGGGTCCCCAAGGGAACCAATGGACCCCTTTCCCTTTGTGAATGTCTTTAAAACCATTTTTAAGAGCAGGCAGTGGTCCCACGGACCACTGCCTGTTCTTAAAAAATGAAAAGAAAACTTTTCATTTTTCTTTTTGTGAAGCATCTTGATTTCCTTTAAGGAAAATGGTCTGCTTTACAAAAAAAGATTGCTTTATTTAAACGCAATCATGGACATGGGGGTCTGCTGATCTCAGCAAGCCACCATCCCCATGATTGTTGTGATTCCTAAGGGGTTGCAAATTGCGACCTATCTCATTAATATTCATGAGGTAGGTAATTTGCAACCCCCTAGGAATCACAAAAGGTGTACTATACACCTTCATACATTGCATTTTGTGATTCCCTAATAGTGAATCCTTCTGATTCGCAATTAGGGAATAGCAAAATGCTACATTCAAACATCTGGCCCTTAGTCCTTCATGTGACAATTTGTCATTCCTATTCACAGACCTAGTCTCCCTCTTCTTAGAAGCAAATGTCCTCCAGCTTTTCTTCTGTTTTGTTTACAAACAAATCTATAAGGGAGAACTGACTCCCTTGAGGAACACATTTTGAAGGTGGGCAAAGCTCACTATCACAATTTTTACCATGATGCCTAACTTGTCCATGGCTACCTGGCACCCATCCCATGTCCCTGTCACTCTAGACACATGCCAACAGATGTTTGCCTTTATCAATACAAAAATAGTTCTAGGCACAGAGTGTGCCCATCACCCATCACCCAAGACTTGGACCTAGACCTCCAGCCTCTACAGCTGATTAATTTCCTTCCTCTTCCCCCTGAACATTCATGATTGGTTTTAGCATCTTACATGTAAAAGGAATTTCAAAAATGTGAATAATGGATAGTAACTCAAGAAGGTTGGTTTGCCAATGAACAATAGGTTTATATAAATTGATTTGCAAACTCCATGGATAGAACATAATAGTTTCCTTTGGGTAATTGTAGTTTTCACCCCTTTAGGTTCTGTGTTAATCAATTTAAGTATTTTAATATGTCCACCTTGCCACTGCCTTGCTCTCTATTTTACTTGAAATCTGGTTGTGTCCTTATAATGTGCACCACTTCTTAAATGATCATCAGGTTATCCAATTCATGAAACTGAAATCATAATTTGGAGTCTTTTCAGCGAGCAATGGGTAACTCTACCAGTTTGTGAGGTGCAAGGTCCTTCATGGAGATGTGGGCATTCATCAAGCTCCACATAGCTCTATCTTTTGATTTTTACTGGAAGCGTTATGATTTTGAAGGGCCAGTTCAGAAACAATACTATTTGCTGGAACGAAAACTTTCAAGTCTTTTGAGACTGAGGGCAGTGAATTGGCAGAGCCTGTTTACAAAGTGTGGCAGGAAATATGCATACATTAATCAGTTTAATATTCAATTGAAGACTCAGGTTCACGAACACAATAGCCAAGATTTCAGTACATTTTCATCAGTATACACTTTTCCTATTCTCAGGAAATAGTAAATGGATTTATATTAATCCAAGCATTAGTTGAACCATGCCCAACATCATGCATCATGATACAAATCTATCTAGGAATTGTTGCTTTTCTTGGAGAACAATCATATGCTTATGAGTTTAAAGCAACCCACCCCACCAATCTGCATACTAATGTCCATGACCACTCTCTCTTGCATGTATGCTTTTTTTAGATGGTTCATACATATTGTTCAAATGGAGCTAAAGTTATAACCCATACATTGTAATTGCCTTGGTATTTGACATGATGGAGAAAACAGAGCTCAACTGATTTTAAAGCAGGGATTTGAATCCCGATTGGAAATATTATTTACTACATATATATTTTGGTTTGAATGTTACACAGTCTTTCTTTTTCTTTATTAAGATATATGAAAATTGAATGATGCTTTTCAGTAAATATTGACTCAACAAAGCTGAAGTTGCTGAAATGAGTAACCTAGTATAATGCTAAATGAATGATGATTCATTTATCCCTGCTGGAGTGCCAACATTTCTTTCCAGCAAAGGGAGAAGGATTTGTTTCTGGGATATATACATACATAGACAGTCTTGTCATCAATTATGTCATTTCATATGTTGCAGTGATGTTATCAATGGCATTACTGAGCATGTCAAGAGTGATGTAATATGTGGGATAATTAGCTGAGCATGCCAAGGGCACAAGTTATACTTACCTTATGGAACACATGTTAGTTACTTGAGGCTGGAAATGACCCTTTCTGCAGCGTCAGCCTCAAACCTTTTGCCTTCCTGTTCTACTTTTTGCTGAATTTGTTTTTATTGTCTTTAGAAATCTGAGCACTTTATCACTGTCAACCACTGCTAAAGTGCATGTGCTCTCTACCCTAAACATGTTTTGATTGACTTATCAAGAACTGGCATATTTGTTTTGCCTATAGCTACCTGGTAGGGTGCACTACATGTGCCCAGGAACTGTAAATTACATGATACTAGTGGGCCTGCAGCACTGATTGTGCCACTCACATAAGTAGCCCTTTATACATGTCTTATGCCTTCCACTGCAGAGCCTGTGTGTGCAGTTTACACTGCCATGTTAACTTGACATTTAAAACCCATTGCCAAGCCTTAAACTCTTCTTTTATTACATCAAGTTCAAGTTCGATGTTCCACCTTGTTGGTAGATATCAGGAGGGCATCAGTTAGGGAAAATATTAATAAACGAGCTACGATACACCGATCTCATGTTAAGTTCACGGAAGGCAGAACCATTAAATGACACCCGGTCATTCTATTTCTCTTTTTTACCTCCTGAAACACTGGTCTGCCCAGCCCTGTAGCCGGGAGTGACTGCACCTACGAGGGATCGGACCTTGCCGCTTAAAGAACTACACTTCCCAGGGGGCCCTTGTGGACGCGCGAGGAACCGCGCACCTTCAGCGCGCCATCCGGCGCATAAATCACCAAAGGGCATCCCGCAACGCGGGACGCCCGGTCATTCTATTTGTCTTTTTTACCTCCTGTAACACTGTTCTGCCCAGCCCTGTAGCCGGGAGTGACTGCACCTACGAGGGATCGGACCTTGCCGCTAAAAGAACTACACTTCACAGGGGGCCCTTGTGGACGCGCGAGGGACCGCGCACCTGTAGCGCACCATGCGGTGCATAAATCACCGAAGGGCAACCCGCGGCGCAGGATGCCCGGTCATTCTATTTGTCTTTTTTACCTCCTGAAACACTGTTCTGCCCAGCCCTGTAGCCGGGAGTGACTGCACCTACGAGGGATCGGACCTTGCCGCTAAAAGAACTACACTTCACAGGGGGCCCTTGTGGACGCGTGAGGAACCGCGCTCCTTCAGCGCGCCATCCGGCAAATAAATCACCGAAGGGCATCCCGCGGCGCGGGACGCCCGGTCATTCTATTTGTCTTTCTTACCTCCTGAAACACTGTTCTGCCCAGCCCTGTAGCCGGGAGTGACTGCACCTACGAGGGATCGGGCCTTGCCGCTAAAAGAACTACACTTCATAGGGGGCCCTTGTGAACGCGCGAGGAACCGCGCTCCTTCAGTGCGCCATCCGGTGCATATATCACCGAAGGGCATCCCACGGCGCGGGACGCCTGGTCATTCTATTTGTCTTTTTTCCCTCCTGAAACAATGTTCTGCCCAGCCCTGTAGCCTGGAGTGACTGCACCTACGAGGGATCGGACCTTGCCTCTAAAAGAACTACACTTCCCAGGGGGCCCTTGTGGACGCGCGAGGAATCGCGCACCTTCAGCGCACCATCCGGCGCACAAATCATCGAAGGGCATCCAGCGGTGCGGGACGCGCGCGGACTTGCCCGGGCCAAGGGCGGGCCCGTCCTTGGCCGTCAGTGGCCGAAAGAGACTGGGCTATGTCCCTTGTTTGAACGGACTATTGAAGCTGCATTCGACATTGTGGTAACGTCATTTATTGCATGTGTATTGCAAACTTGGCATCATTGTGGAGGCTGATTAACCCTGTAGCGATATACTGTGTATGATACACTGCGTGTGGGGCTAGCACTGTTGGGGTTGTCTTGTTGCTTTCGTCACGGGCAACCGAAAACTCCAGAATGTACTTGTGACTGAAAAACATCCTAAGGCAAAAGAGCCCAGTATGTCATTAATGAAATATCTGACGGGGGCTGTAGGCGCTCTAGAAAAACAAATATGTAACATAGAAGAGGCTTTGCATAAAGATTTACCAGTCCCCCTTAAACATACATCGCCTGGGGGGGAAATAAATCCTCATGCGCCAACTTTGGAATTACAGAATGGATGCGTCCAGACTGGTAGTGATGAGATCTCGTTAACTGATACAGATATAACATCATTGCCGCCGCCAAAAAGAGCTTGTATCTCAAAGAAAAAAGTTATGTCGAACAGTACTTTGCCCTTAATTCATAAGGCGGCATCACCTACCGCTACTAATCCTTTAATAACTAAATTTAGGCTGACCCAGGGACTGGATACCCCTCTTTTAATCAAAGCAAGAGATCGAAACATCTGTCCTACTAATAAAAGTAAAAGTAAACGCCAATCAGGCAATAATGTCTCAGGAATTATGAGTATACTAACTGATTTAACTATATTGATTAAGGAATCTATTGATACTCTAGCACAGAGACTGGACAAAATTGAGATAGGTTTGGTATCCATCACAGGGCGCCTAAACGAAAGGATTATTATACCATCAGAGAATAGTGAGGGAAAAGGTGGAGAAAAAAAGCATAAGGAAAGCTTTACCAGTCAGTCCTATTGATTGTAGTAATCAAAGCAAAGTGATGGGGGATACCAATAGACCCCCTAGTATTAGAACTATCGGGAAGTCAGTTCCTAGTGGTCATTTGCATAGGGTAGCAAAAGCGAGTGGGGGAGGGAGTGTCGCTGGCAGAAAAGTAAGGAGGGACGATTTGATTCAATCTGACATTAGCTCCTTTCAAGACACTTGCATGCGATCTAATCAAGAGCCTCATATAATCGCTCATAGTTTAAATCTCTCACCAGCCGCGGTCCCTTACACTGTGATTTTGGCAAACGTCCCACTGTTACCCGAGGGTGAGCAAGAATCCTGGATCTCCCTGAGGAATAAAGTTATTCAATGTTTGGGTACTAAAATAGGACTGACACAGGAGATGTTCTCCGCATTTAAAATGGTGAGACGAGTTCCGTGGGTGGGTGACAGCAGAAAAATGTTTAAGGGGGATTGCGTCGTTCTTTCTTTGGGATCCCCTTCCTTAGTTCACGAAATTCTAACCAGAACTGCTACAAATAATCTCATGGCCGAGGGCATTTACGTTCTCCCTTTAGGCTACTTTTATCGCCCAAGAATGTTTGAAAATCATCCCACCACACTTCGATCATCCTTATCCAATAGGAACCTTTTGTATAATCTAGAGGTTTCTAATAGGTTTGGTCCTTTAGATTTCTTGGAGGAGGTGGATTGACTTACGGTTCTTATTAACAATTATTACCCACGACTGGACTGGGCACCTAATGTTCAAACTAGGCGAAGTTCCCCAGCAATTTCCGTGGAACTGCCTAAAGGTATAAACGATATTTTGTGCGGGGGTGGTATAGAAATTTCCCTTACCTCTAAATCCTATGATTCTATAAGCTCTAATAGCATAATGGGTCAGCAAAACTTAATTGTTCCGCCCTTAGCAGGCCGTTTAAAAAATGGTTTAAATGATTCTATTAAGGACAGTGATACTGCTGAAGTAATACCTTCTATAGATCTAGCAAACAGTCTCGTTATTGACCCGCAGTTGGAGAGAAACCAAAGACAGGGAAATGGTGGACAGGAATCTGTCCCTCTAACTGATTCTGTTAAAGGAAATGTTAGAGTGGTTTTCTGGAATATATCCGGTTTACAATCTAAGGTGGATAATCAATTATGGCTAGATTTTATCAACAATTTTGACATTCTTTGTGTACAGGAGACTTGGTTATTGGACGCACTGCATATTGATGGTTTTAAAACATATCATATTCCTGCTCTGCGTTCAGTACATGGTAGGCATAAAGGGGGGATTTGTATTTATATTTCAAATATGATGAAGGTCCAGAAGATAAAAACATTAAAGTCGACCCCTTATTATCAAATTGTCAATATTTACCTCTCCACGCAAATTGAGGTAGTGATTAATAATTTTTATAACAATATTGACAAGGGTAACTTTGTAGGTATACTAAAAAGCCTCCTGGATTTTTTAAATAATTTGGTTGCTCCTAGAGGAAAGGATGTGATTATGATTTGGGGTGGGGACTTTAATACTAGCATTTGCCGACAACCTGAATGTGGGTTTTGGCATATTGATACAAGTTATAATGCCCATGTAGCCCACTTTGTCCACTCAGATAGAGGAGAAAGTTTTAATGAAATGATGGCAACCTTTGATTTAGGCTTTGCTAACACATTGTGCTCACCCCCAGTTGAGTTTAGTCCCACGTTCATAGGTCGTGGATTTAATTCCCTGATAGATTTGATTGTTATTCCAAATCGCTATGTTAACTGGTTTGATCAATTGTGTACTCATCCAAATGGACTGAGTGACCATTTGCCGTTAAGTATAAACATCCTACTTCCAATTAAGAGTACATCTTCGGTTACGGAAAGTTTGGCTTAGACTCAAGACGTTGTACTGGCCCGCCAAAATGGTTTCTCCCTGAGTTGGGGCAGGAAGGACCCAGAAGCATTGAATATAAAGATTATAACAAAGGCTCTAACTCCCATTACTGAGTGCCTGCAAGAAGGGACACATCATAGGGACATCCTGTATGCATTTTCTGAAGTTACCGCGGTGATACAGAATTTGCTGAATCGCCCAATAAGGGCCGCACCCAACAAAGATCCGGGGTGGTTTGATAACAAGTGTTCTAAGACATATTCCTTGTTAAAGGCTGCCCTTCATAAATCAGAGAGAGATCAGGAGGAAATTAGAGCCTGTAGGAAGGCCTATAACTTGGCTAGGAGTAATCGTAAGAAAGAAATTGAAAATCTAACCTGGAATAACTTATATGAGGCTTCCTTACGTAGAGATTGTTTTTATTTTTGGCAGGCAGTTAAGGCACCATTTTTTGCTAAAAAAGAGGAAGCACGAGTTAAGATAGTGATCGATGATCATTCATGGGTAAATTTCTTTTCTAAAGTGTACGGAAATAAGAGTAATGAGGAAATCACTTTATCTCGGGAACCTTTTTTACCTGGTAATTTTATCGATTTCATGCCTATTGATATTCAATTTTCACATGATGAAGTGTTGATGGCAATAAATGAGAGCAAAAGAGGCAAGGCTCCAGGCCCCGACGGGATCCCGATTGATTTATATAAAAGTACAACAGAGCTTTGGTCTCCATTGTTAACCCAAGTTTTAGAAGCCTGTTGTGCTATGGGGTTTATTAAATGCTGGTCGGAGTCTGTGATAATACCAGTTTTCAAAAAGGGGGACCGGGAAAACCCAGCGTGTTATCGTCCTATCTCTCTCTTAGATTCTTTCATGAAAATCGCAGGAAGGGCTATCTTAAATAGACTTCAGCAGTGGGGCGAGGACAATAATATCTTGAGCCGGGTCCAATATGGGTTCAGGGAGGGGATGGGTACTATTGAACAGGTTTTAAATTTTTCCCTGATACAGGGGAAATATACCCAAGCCAAGGCAGGGAATTTATTTGCGGTATTTGTCGATCTTACTGCCGCTTTTGATTGTGTAGATCATAGTAGGTTATGGAGGATTTTAGAGCATCTAAAAGTCGACCCCTCCCTTAGTGCAATTCCTGAGACAACTATACCAGGAGGCTTCAGCCAAAGTGAGGTATGGATTAAAAGGAGAGTGCACTAAAACATTCCGTGTGGAGAAGGGTGTAAGGCAAGGCTGCGTATTGGCCCCGTTCCTCTTCTCATTATATACCAACGCATTGGAGGAGGAATTGGTGGCCAGGGTGAATGATTCACCGAAAATAAAGAACCAGCAGATTGTCTCCCTTCTCTACGCGGATGATGCAGTGCTAATGGCAAGAACCCAGCTCAGCCTACAGAGGGCCCTGTTAACTTTTATTGACTTTATGGATAACAGGGGCCTAAAAATAAATGTTACATAGACTTTGTGATGTCTTGTGGGAAGGGGAAGAATAAGTGTAGAAGCTTAGCCACGGGGGACGGCAGAATTAAATCAACTAAAACGTTGTCTTATCTTGGAATTTTACTGGAGGATTTGGGTTCTTGGGGACCAGCGGTTAAGAGAAGGACGCTTTTGTTTAAAAGGTCAACCGCGGCATTGATGCTTTTTTCAAGAAAAATGGGGAAAAGGCCTCCGGGAATATTATTGAAAATTTACCAAGCAAAATGCATTAGCATTGCTACATATGGGGCGGGGATTTGGGTTTTTTATGACGCTTCATCTATCCAAGTGGTTGAAAACGCTTTTTTAAGGTTCATTTTAGCCGTTCCTCTGAGTTCTTCCATTTTTAATTGTCATAATGAACTGGGAATTTCCCGTCTCTCCGATCTGATTAAAATGCAACCAATTTTACTTTGGCACAGAGTTTGGACCTCTCCTAGTTTAGGCCTGAATCGTGAGATCATAAGAGATTCCATGGGATTAGATCAGGCCAAAAAAATCCCTTGGTTAAACTATATAAGTAATTTATCGCATGACTTATGTAGACCTGATTTTTCCTCTAACCCAGACACTATGAGCACTTTATCGAGAAAGGAGCTTAAATGCTTATGCTTAAATCATTTTGAGTCCCTTAGATTAACGGTAGGGATAAGTAAAAATTCTGTGATCCAGCATCAATTGAGTCTGTCTAGTAATTCTATTCAGCTCTATTTATTATGCTGTCTACAGGAATTTGATAGATATATATTGACAAGGCTCAGATTTGATTGTTTCCACCGCTTGTTTTCTTTTCCTGCTGCTAATGACTGGTCCAGGAAACTCGGCCTTTGTCCTTGTGACAATGTTGCTTCACAAACTACAATGCACCTTGTTCTCTTCTGTAAATTTTATGCTAAAGAAAGAGCTAGATGGATTAAGCCTATTTTAAAGCAGGGAGGTTGGCAGCAATGTCGCCCGGCATTTCTTTTTTTTAAATTATTGGATAATGTGTACTGTATTGGAGCTATGACGGGGCTTTTGAAGAGTATATTGAGGAAAAGAAGAAGTTTAACCTGTTAACCCTTATGCTGCAAAATTATGTATAATTGGACTAGCTGTATTTATTAAGATATTTTTAATGTAACTTTTAAATGATTTGTTCTTATTGTATTCTGTGCTTTTATGATTTTATCCTTTCTAAAGTCGAATAAAGCATTTATTGATTGATATTGATACATATAAGTCACACTAAGGCAGGCCCTGTATAATCCACATGGCAGGGTGCAGTGTATTTAAAAGGTAGGACTTCTACTTTTAAGTTTTACATGTCCTCGTAATGAAAAACTCCCAAATTTGTTTTTCATTAACTTGAGGCCTAAATATCCCATAGGTTAACATTGGGGATTCCTTATTACACTTAAGCTGTAATTCCCAATTGGTAGGAGGTAGAGATGTCATGTTTAGTACCAATGGAATTATAATGATAAATCCTTTTCAATGGTTAAGTCAAATTTATAATTAAACATTTTTAAATGCCATTTTTAGAAAGATGTCATGTTTCTGCTCTTAGCCTTGTGTGCCTATAGCCAGTCTCCAATACACGTCTGGGGTGGGTGACAGCTGGGCTTTGTGAATTCCTTGTAGAAAGCAACACACAAAGGGAGCTTAGGTGTGACTTGATGGACCATCCACATTCTGATCGGCCAACCCGGGCAGGATGGGATCGAGAAACTGGACACAGCCTCACACTTACACCTGAATAGACTGTGTTCTGTCGCCACACAAGGACTGCTTAAAAATGCCACTTTTAGAAAGGTGCAATTCTTTCCACTAGAAGAGTTGGAAGGTATTTTTCATATTGAGGCACCCATTTTGTTTTCTATTCACTTGTGGTGAATAAGCAGGTGATGGTAGTGTGACTTAGATGCATGCTCAGCACCACTACAATCTGGTTTGACATGACAGGCATGATAATGCACCACATAAGCCAAATAGATTACACTGGACTGACACTTCATTAACAAGACAATGTTGTGGATAAGAGGGACACCATGAAAGCCCAGAGTTGAGTTATTGTACTTCCCTGAACCAGGGTTCTCCACACAGTACTCCCATACACACAGGTGGCATGGCATTAATGGCTAACTATTCTTGTACAGGCTTAAGATGGTTATGTTATGTGCATGCTTGATTCCTTGTATCCTCCATTTTGGAAACGTGGTTCTGGGTACTACACTGGCACTGTATATTTTCACACACAATGAGTTCCCACCGCGTAAATATATATGTACTCCCTTTTATAAGAATACCAATAATTATATAGGGTTATTTTATTTGTGTTCAACTTAGAGGATTCACACTCTTTATATGGTCCTGAGGAGGGCGGCAGTCACCTTGCCAAATTGCATTGAATATACTCAACAAGGAATCCACGACAAATGAAAAGAATTGTCACTGCAAAGAGCATCAGCCTAATCACTTCACATGGGCATTATATTTATTTATTTTGTGTTTTTATAGAGGCCAAATGTGACCTGTTAGGGTATCAGAGCGCTTTACAGGGATAACATGTTATTTACAAGATTAGGAACAGGCGATCATGAGAACACTTTGCAGAGGTAACAAGCTGTTTACAAAAGTAGGAATAGGCGATGATGAGTATACTTGAGAAGATAAAGCAAACGTTAGGAGGGGTAGAGGAAGACTGCACAACACCAGCTTCTGCCCAATAAAGTGACAGTAAAGTGTGAAATGATGCAAAATGATAAGCAATGACCATGGTATGAGAATCGCGTAGGCTGCAACAATGAAATAAATACCGGCTTATACGGGTAGAGTTCTAGTAGAGAGCAATAGCAGATCGCTAGGCCGCTGAGCTGTATAAGCACTGAGGGGCAGATTTACAAGCCCCTTGCACCACTTTTGCGTCATTTTTGCCATGTTAAAAATTACACCAAAGTGGCGCAAGGGGCTTGTAAATCTGCCCCTGAGAGTGTTTATGGGAGGAATTTACCCATTAGTAAAGTCTCAGCTTTCTTTTTGAATCTTGACAAAGAAGGTATTCTTCTGATGTTAGGTGGCAGCGAGTTCCAGATTCTAGGTGCGGCCCCAGAGAAAGTTCTGCTGTACATTTTCTTCTTCCAGAAAAGGGGTGGTTTCAGCACAAAATCCCTGGCAGACCAGGAGTGCCTGCCTCCTCCAGATACCAAGATTTTCTGAGCAAGATACACAGGAGAATTAGAGTGTAACGCTTTGCGTGTGATACAGGCCAATTTGAGTTGGATTCTGGCTTCGTAAGGAAGCCAGTCCAGTGCCTTCAAGTGCGGTGAGATGTGGTTTAATTGTTATAAACCTGTTAAGAGTCTAGCGGCTGCGTTGAGACAAGCTTTTAGGGGAGCTGGTGAGATCCTGGGTAGGCCAGAGGGGGTTGAGCATCCGTATTTGATCCTAGAGATAATTAATGACTGTACTGCCATTTTAGAGTCCGATGTATCTAGGAATGGTTTTAGTTTTCTCAGGTAGCTCAGGTGAAACCTGGCATTTTTGGCCAGTGAGTTGATGTGGGCTCGCATGTTCAGGTTCTTGCCCAGTGTGATTCCTAATGATTTGGCTGAGTCCACAATGGTCGGGGTGCAGTTCAGCGCAGTGATCGAATTGGTCCATTCAAGTATGTCAGTGGAGGTTTTAGGAGGGGAAATTAGTAAGAATTCAGTTTTTTGCGCATCAAGTTTGAGGTAGTTGCTATCAAGCCATTGTACAGTCTGCTTTAGAGCCCAGTTCTTTGTTTTGATCTCCTCTAGGGATGACATTTTGTTGTAGATCTGTGTGTCATCTGCATACATGTGGAAAGGCATGTTGGCAATACGCAGTTTTTCATCTAACGGATCCAGACAGAGGTTAGAAAGAGTAGGAGAGTGAGTTGAACCTTGGGGGACTCCGATTGTAATTGGAGAAGTAGAGGATAGATTTCGATTGGCTAAGAATCTATGGGAGCAGTTCCATAGGAAGGATTTAAACTGCGTCAAAAACAGAGCTCAACTGATTTTAAAGCAGGGATTTGAATCCCGATTGGAAATATTATTTACTACATATATATTTTGGTTTGAATGTTACACAGTCTTTCTTTTTCTTTATTAAGATATATGAAAATTGAATGATGCTTTTCAGTAAATATTGACTCAACAAAGCTGAAGTTGCTGAAATGAGTAACCTAGTATAATGCTAAATGAATGATGATTCATTTATCCCTGCTGGAGTGCCAACATTTCTTTCCAGCAAAGGGAGAAGGATTTGTTTCTGGGATATATACATAGACAGTCTTGTCATCAATATGTCATTTCATATGTTGCAGTGATGTTATCAATGGCATTACTGAGCATGTCAAGAGTGATGTAATATGTGGGATAATTAGCTGAGCATGCCAAGGGCACAAGTTATACTTACCTTATGGAACACATGTTAGTTACTTGAGGCTGGAAATGACCCTTTCTGCAGCGTTAGCAGCCTCAAACCTTTTGCCTTCCTCTTCTACTTTTTGCTGAATTTGTTTTTATTGTCTTTAGAAATCTGAGCACTTTATCACTGTCAACCACTGCTAAAGTGCATGTGCTCTCTACCCCAAACATGTTTTGATTGACTTATCAAGAACTGGCATATTTGTTTTGCCTATAGCTACCTGGTAGGGTGCACTACATGTGCCCAGGAACTGTAAATTACATGATACTAGTGAGCCTGCAGCACTGATTGTGCCACTCACATAAGTAGCCCTTTATACATGTCTTATGCCTTCCACTGCAGAGCCTGTGTGTGCAGTTTACACTGCCATGTTAACTTGACATTTAAAACCCATTGCCAAGCCTTAAACTCTTCTTTTATTACATCAAGTTCAAGTTCGATGTTCCACCTTGTTGGTAGATATCAGGAGGGCATCAGTTAGGGAAAATATTAATAAATGAGCTACGATACACCGATCTCATGTTAAGTTCACGGAAGGCAGAACCATTAAATGACACCCGGTCATTCTATTTGTCTTTTTTACCTCCTGAAACACTGGTCTGCCCAGCCCTGTAGCCGGGAGTGACTGCACCTACGAGGGATCGGACCTTGCCGCTTAAAGAACTACACTTCCCAGGGGGCCCTTGTGGACGCGCGAGGAGCCGCGCACCTTCAGAGCGCCATCCGGCGCATAAATCACCAAAGGGCATCCCGCAACGCGGGACGCCCGGTCATTCTATTTGTCTTTTTTACCTCCTGTAACACTGTTCTGCCCAGCCCTGTAGCCGGGAGTGACTGCACCTACGAGGGATCGGACCTTGCCGCTAAAAGAACTACACTTCACAAGGGCCCTTGTGGACGCGCGAGGGACCGCGCACCTGTAGCGTGCCATGCGGTGCATAAATCACCGAAGGGCAACCCGCGGCGCAGGACGCCCGGTTATTCTATTTGTCTTTTTTACCTCCTGAAACACTGTTCTGCCCAGCCCTGTAGCCGGGAGTGACTGCACCTACGAGGGATCGGACCTTGCCGATAAAAGAACTACACTTCACAGGGGGCCCTTGTGGACACGTGAGGAACCGCGCTCCTTCAGCGCGCCATCCGGCAAATAAATCACCGAAGGGCATCCCACGGCGCGGGACGCCCGGTCATTCTATTTGTCTTTCTTACCTCCTGAAACACTGTTCTGCTCAGCCCTGTAGCTGGGAGTGACTGCACCTACGAGGGATCGGGCCTTGCTGCTAAAAGAACTACAGTTCACAGGGGGCCCTTGTGAACGCGCGAGGAACCGCGCTCCTTCAGTGCGCCATCCGGTGCATATATCACCGAAGGGCATCCCGAGGCGCGGGACAGCTGGTCATTCTATTTGTCTTTTTTCCCTCCTGAAACAATGTTCTGCCCAGCCCTGTAGCCGGGATTGACTGCACCTACGAGGGATCGGACCTTGCGTCTAAAAGAACTACACTTCCCAGGGGGCCCTTGTGGACGCGCGAGGAATCGCGCACCTTCAGCGCACCATCCGGCGCATAAATCATCGAAGGGCATCCAGCGGCGCGGGACGCGCGCGGACTTGCCCGGGCCAAGGGCGGGCCCGTCCTTGGCCGTCAGTGGCCGAAAGTGACTGGGCTATGTCCCTTGTTTGAACGGACTATTGAAGCTGCATTCGACATTGTAGTAACGTCATTTATTGCATGTGTATTGCAAACTTGGCATCATTGTGGAGGCTGATTAACCCTGTAGCGATATACTGTGTATGATACACTGCGTGTGGGGCTAGCACTGTTGGGGTTGTCTTGTTGCTTTCGTCACGGGCAACCGAAAACTCCAGAATGTACTTGTGACTGAAAAACATCCTAAGGCAAAAGAGCCCAGTATGTCATTAATGAAATATCTGACGGGGGCTGTAGGCGCTCTAGAAAAACAAATATGTAACATAGAAGAGGCTTTGCATAAAGATTTACCAGTCTCCCTTAAACATACATCGCCTGGGGGGAAATAAATCCTCATGCGCCAACTTTGGAATTACAGAATGGATGCGTCCAGACTGGTAGTGATGAGATCTCGTTAACTGATACAGATATAACATCATTGCCGCCGCCAAAAAGGGCTTGTATCTCAAAGAAAAAAGTTATGTCGAACAGTACTTTGCCCTTAATTCATAAGGCGGCATCACCTACCGCTACTAATACTTTAATAACTAAATTTAGGCTGACCCAGGGACTGGATACCCCTGCTATAATCAAAGCAAGAGATCGAAACATCTGTCCTACTAATAAAAGTAAAAGTAAACGCCAATCAGGCAATAATGTCTCAGGAATTATGAGTATACTAACTGATTTAACTATATTGATTAAGGAATCTATTGATACTCTAGCACAGAGACTGGACAAAATTGAGATAGGTTTGGTATCCATCACAGGGCGCCTAAACGAAAGGATTATTATACCATCAGAGAATAGTGAGGGAAAAGGTGGAGAAAAAAAGCATAAGGAAAGCTTTACCAGTCAGTCCTATTGATTGTAGTAATCAAAGCAAAGTGATGGGGGATACCAATAGACCCCCTAGTATTAGAACTATCGGGAAGCCAGTTCCTAGTGGTCATTTGCATAGGGTAGCAAAAGCGAGTGGGGGAGGGAGTGTCGCTGGCAGAAAAGTAAGGAGGGACGATTTGATTCAATCTGACATTAGCTCCTTTCAAGACACTTGCATGCGATCTAATCAAGAGCCTCATATAATCGCTCATAGTTTAAATCTCTCACCAGCCGCGGTCCCTTACACTGTGATTTTGGCAAACGTCCCACTGTTACCTGAGGGTGAGCAAGAATCCTGGATCTCCCTGAGGAATAAAGTTGTCCATTGTTTGGGTGCTAAAATAGGACTGACAGAGGAGATGTTCTCCGCATTTAAAATGGTGAGACGAGTTCCGTGGGTGGGTGACAGCAGAAAAATGTTTAAGGGGGATTGCGTCGTTCTTTCTTTGGGATCCCCTTCCTTAGTTCACGAAATTCTAACCAGAACCGCTACAACTAATCTCATGGCCGAGGGCATTTACGTTCTCCCTTTAGGCTACTTTTATCTCCAAAGAATGTTTGAAAATCATCCCACCACACTTCGATCATCCTTATCCAATAGGAACCTTTTGTATAATCTAGAGGTTTCTAATAGGTTTGGTCCTTTAGATTTCTTGGAGGAGGTGGATTGACTTACGGTTCTTATTAACAAGTATTACCCACGACTGGACTGGGCACCTAATGTTCAAACTAGGCGAAGTTCCCCAGCAATTTCCGTGGAACTGCCTAAAGGTATAAACGATATTTTGTGCGGGGGTGGTATAGAAATTTCCCTGACCTCTAAATCCTATGATTCTATAAGCTCTAATAGCATAATGGGTCAGCAAAACTTAATTGTTCCGCCCTTAGCAGGCCGTTTAAAAAATGGTTTAAATGATTCTATTAAGGACAGTGATACTGCTGAAGTAATACCTTCTATAGATCTAGCAAACAGTCTCGTTATTGGCCCGCAGTTGGAGAGAAACCAAAGACAGGGAAATGGTGGACAGGAATCTGTCCCTCTAACTGATTCTGTTAAAGGAAATGTTAGAGTGGTTTTCTGGAATATATCCGGTTTACAATCTAAGGTGGATAATCAATTATGGCTAGATTTTATCAACAATTTTGACATTCTTTGTGTACAGGAGACTTGGTTATTGGACGCACTGCATATTTATGGTTTTAAAACATATCATATTCCTGCTCTGCGTTCAGTACATGGTAGGCATAAAGGGGGGATTTGTATTTATATTTCAAATATGATGAAGGTCCAGAAGATAAAAACATTAAAGTCGACCCCTTATTATCAAATCGTCAATATTTACCTCTCCACGCAAATTGAGGTAGTGATTAATAATTTTTATAACAATATTGACAAGGGTAACTTTGTAGGTATACTAAAAAGCCTCCTGGATTTTTTAAATAATTTGGTTGCTCCTAGAGGAAAGGATGTGATTATGATTTGGGGTGGGGACTTTAATACTAGCATTTGCCGACAACCTGAATGTGGGTTTGGGCATATTGATACAAGTTATAATGCCCATGTAGCCCACTTTGTCCACTCAGATAGAGGAGAAAGTTTTAATGAAATGATGGCAACCTTTGATTTAGGCTTTGCTAACACATTGTGCTCACCCCCAGTTGAGTTTAGTCCCACGTTCATAGGTCATGGATTTAATTCCCTGATAGATTTGATTGTTATTCCAAATCGCTATGTTAACTGGTTTGATCAATTGTGTACTCATCCAAATGGACTGAGTGACCATTTGCCGTTAAGTATAAACATCCTACTTCAAATTAAGAGTACATCTTCGGTTACGGAAAGTTTGGCTTAGACTCAAGACGTTGTACTGGCCCGCCAAAATGGTTTCTCCCTGAGTTGGGGCAGGAAGGACCCAGAAGCATTGAATATAAAGATTATAACAAAGGCTCTAACTCCCATTACTGAGTGCCTGCAAGAAGGGACACATCATAGGGACATCCTGTATGCATTTTCTGAAGTTACCGCGGTGATACAGAATTTGCTGAATCGCCCAATAAGGGCCGCACCCAACAAAGATCCGGGGTGGTTTGATAACAAGTGTTCTAAGACATATTCCTTGTTAAAGGCTGCCCTTCATAAATCAGAGAGAGATCAGGAGGAAATTAGAGCCTGTAGGAAGGCCTATAACTTGGCTAGGAGTAATCGTAAGAAAGAAATTAAAAATCTAACCTGGAATAACTTATATGAGGCTTCCTTACGAAGAGATTGTTTTTATTTTTGGCAGGCAGTTAAGGCACCATTTTTTGCTAAAAAAGAGGAAGCACGAGTTGAGATAGTGATCGATGAGCATTCATGGGTAAATTTCTTTTCTAAAGTGTACGGAAATAAGAGTAATGAGGAAATCACTTTATCTCGGGAACCTTTTTTACCTGGTAATTTTATCGATTTCATGCCTATTGATATTCAATTTTCACATGATGAAGTGTTGATGGCAATAAATGAGAGCAAAAGAGGCAAGGCTCCAGGCCCCGACGGGATCCCGATTGATTTATATAAAAGTACAACAGAGCTTTGGTCTCCATTGTTAACCCAAGTTTTAGAAGCCTGTTGTGCTATGGGGTTTATTAAATGCTGGTCGGAGTCTGTGATAATACCAGTTTTCAAAAAGGGGGACCGGGAAAACCCAGCGTGTTATCGTCCTATCTCTCTCTTAGATTCTTTCATGAAAATCGCAGGAAGGGCTATCTTAAATAGACTTCAGCAGTGGGGCGAGGACAATAATATCTTGAGCCGGGTCCAATATGGGTTCAGGGAGGGGATGGGTACTATTGAACAGGTTTTAAATTTTTCCCTGATACAGGGGAAATATACCCAAGCCAAGGCAGGGAATTTATATGCGGTATTTGTCGATCTTACTGCCGCTTTTGATTGTGTAGATCATAGTAGGTTATGGAGGATTTTAGAGCATCTAAAAGTCGACCCCCCCCTTAGTGCAATTCCTGAGACAACTATACCAGGAGGCTTCAGCTGAAGTGAGGTATGGATTAAAAGGAGAGTGCACTAAAACATTCCGTGTGGAGAAGGGTGTAAGGCAAGGCTGCGTATTGGCCCCGTTCCTCTTCTCATTATATACCAACGCATTGGAGGAGGAATTGGTGGCCAGGGTGAATGATTCACCGAAAATAAAGAACCAGCAGATTGTCTCCCTTCTCTACGCGGATGATGCAGTGCTAATGGCAAGAACCCAGCTCAGCCTACAGAGGGCCCTGTTAACTTATATTGACTTTATGGATAACAGGGGCCTAAAAATAAATGTTACATAGACTTTTGTGATGTCTTGTGGGAAGGGGAAGAATAAGTGTAGAAGCTTAGCCACGGGGGACGGCAGAATTAAATCAACTAAAACGTTGTCTTATCTTGGAATTTTACTGGAGGATTTGGGTTCTTGGGGACCAGCGGTTAAGAGAAGGACGCTTTTGTTTAAAGGGTCAACCGCGGCATTGATGCTTTTTCAAGAAAAATGGGGAAAAGGCCTCCGGGAATATTATTGAAAATTTACCAAGCAAAATGCATTAGCATTGCTACATATGGGGCGGGGATTTGGGGTTTTTATGACGCTTCATCTATCCAAGGGGTTGAAAACGCTTTTTTAAGGTTCATTTTAGCCGTTCCTCTGAGTTCTTCCATTTTTAATTGTCATATTGAACTGGGAATTTCCCGTCTCTCCGATCTGATTAAAATGCAACCAATTTTACTTTGGCACAGAGTTTGGACCTCTCCTAGTTTAGGCCTGAATCGTGAGATCATAAGAGATTCCATGGGATTAGATCAGGCCAAAAAAATCCCTTGGTTAAACTATATAAGTAATTTATCGCATGACTTATGTAGACCTGATTTTTCCTCTAACCCAGACACTATGAGCACTTTATCGAGAAAGGAGCTTAAATGCTTATGCTTAAATCATTTTGAGTCCCTTAGATTAACGGTAGAGATAAGTAAAAATTCTGTGATCCAGCATCAATTGAGTCTGTCTAGTAATTCTATTCAGCTCTATTTATTATGCTGTCTACAGGAATTTGATAGATATATATTGACAAGGCTCAGATTTGATTGTTTCCACCGCTTGGTTTCTTTTCCTGCTGTAAATGACTGGTCCAGGAAACTCGCCCTTTGTTCTTGTGACAACGTTGCTTCACAAACTACAATGCACCTTGTTCTCTTCTGTAAATTTTATGTTAAAGAAAGAGCTAGATGGATTAAGCCTATTTTAAAGCAGGGAGGTTGGCAGCAATGTCGCCCGGCATTTCTTTTTTTTAAATTATTGGATAATGTGTACTGTATTGGAGCTATGACGGGGCTTTTGAAGAGTATATTGAGGAAAAGAAGAAGTTTAACCTGTTAACCCTTATGCTGCAAAATTATGTATAATTGGACTAGCTGTATTTATTAAGATATTTTTAATGTAACTTTTAAATGATTTGTTCTTATTGTATTCTGTGCTTTTATGATTTTATCCTTTCTAAAGTCGAATAAAGCATTTATTGATTGATATTGATACATATAAGTCACACTAAGGCAGGCCCTGTATAATCCACATGGCAGGGTGCAGTGTATTTAAAAGGTAGGACTTCTACTTTTAAGTTTTACATGTCCTGGTAATGAAAAACTCCCAAATTTGTTTTTCTTTAACTTGAGGCCTAAATATCCCATAGGTTAACATTGGGGATTCCTTATTACACTTAAGCTGTAATTCCCAATTGGTAGGAGGTAGAGATGTCATGTTTAGTACCAATGGAATTATAATGATAAATCCTTTTCAATGGTTAAGTCAAATTTATAATTAACCATTTTTAAATGCCATTTTTAGAAAGATGTCATGTTTCTGCTCTTAGCCTTGTGTGCCTATAGCCAGTCTCCAATACACGTCTGGGGTGGGTGACAGCTGGGCTTTGTGAATTCCTTGTAGAAAGCAACACACAAAGGGAGCTTAGGTGTGACTTGATGGACCATCCACATTCTGATCGGCCAACCCGGGCAGGATGGGATTGAGAAACTGGACACAGCCTCACACTTACACCTGAATAGACTGTGTTCTGTCGCCACACAAGGACTGCTTAAAAATGCCGCTTTTCGAAAGGTGCAATTCTTTCCACTAGAAGAGTTGGAAGGTATTTTTCATATTGAGGCACCCATTTTGTTTTCTATTCACTTGTGGTGAATAGGCAGGTGATGGTAGTGTGACTTAGATGCATGCTCAGCACCACCACAATCTGGTTTGACATGACAGGCATGATAATGCACCACATAAGCCAAATAGATTGCACTGGACTGACACTTCATTAACAAGACAATGTTGTGGATAAGAGGGACACCATGATAGCCCAGAGTTGAGGTATTGTACTTCCCTGAACCAGGGTTCTCCACACAGTACTCCCATACACACAGGTGGCATGGCATTAATGGCTAACTATTCTTGTACAGGCTTAAGATGGTTATGTTATGTGCATGCTTGATTCCTTGTATCCTCCATTTTGGAAACGTGGTTCTGGGTACTACACTGGCACTGTATATTTTCACACACAATGAGTTCCCACCGCGTAAATATATATGTACTCCCTTTTATAAGAATACCAATAATTATATAGGGTTATTTTATTTGTGTTCAACTTAGAGGATTCACACTCTTTATATGGTCCTGAGGAGGGCGGCAGTCACCTTGCCAAATTGCATTGAATATACTCAACAAGGAATCCACGACAAATGAAAAGAATTGTCACTGCAAAGAGCATCAGCCTAATCACTTCACATGGGCATTATATTTATTTATTTTGTGTTTTTATAGAGGCCAAATGTGACCTGTTAGGGTATCAGAGCGCTTTACAGGGAGAACATGTTATTTACAAGATTAGGAACAGGCGATCATGAGAACACTTTGCAGAGGTAACAAGCTGTTTACAAAAGTAGGAATAGGCGATGATGAGTATACTTGAGAAGATAAAGCAAACGTTAGGAGGGGCAGAGGAAGACTGCACAAGACCAGCTTCTGCCCAATAAAGTGACAGTAAAGTGTGAAATGATGCAAAATGATAAGCAATGACCATGGTATGAGAATCGCGTAGGCTGCAACAATGAAATAAATACCGGCTTATTCGGGTAGAGTTCTAGTAGAGAGCAATAGCAGATCGCTAGGCCGCTGAGCTGTATAAGCACTGAGGGGCAGATTTACAAGCCCCTTGCACCACTTTTGCATCTTTTTTGCCATGTTAAAAATTACACCAAAGTGGCGCAAGGGGCTTGTAAATCTGCACCTGAGAGTGTTTATGGGAGGAATTTACCCATTAGTAAAGTCTCAGCTTTCTTTTTGAATCTTGACAAAGAAGGTATTCTTCTGATGTTAGGTGGCAGCGAGTTCCAGATTCTAGGTGCGGCCCAAGAGAAAGTTCTGCTGTACATTTTCTTCTTCCAGAAAAGGGGTGGTTTCAGCACAAAATCCCTGGCAGACCAGGAGTGCCTGCCTCCTCCAGATACCAAGATTTTCTGAGCAAGATACACAGGAGAATTAGAGTGTAACGCTTTGTGTGTGATACAGGCCAATTTGAGTTGGATTCTGGCTTCGTAAGGAAGCCAGTCCAGTGCTTTCAAGTGCGGTGAGATGTGGTTTAATTGTTATAAACCTGTTAAGAGTCTAGCGGCTGCGTTGAGACAAGCTTTTAGGGGAGCTGGTGAGATCCTGGGTAGGCCAGAGGGGGTTGAGCATCCATATTTGATCCTAGAGATAATTAATGACTGTACTGCCATTTTAGAGTCCGATGTATCTAGGAATGGTTTTAGTTTTCTGAGGTAGCTCAGGTGAAACCTGGCATTTTTGGCCAGTGAGTTGATGTGGGCTCGCATGTTCAGGTTCTTGCCCAGTGTGATTCCTAATGATTTGGCTGGTCCACAATGGTCAGGGTGCAGTTCAGCGCAGTGATCGAATTGGTCCATTCAAGTATGTCAGTGGAGGTTTTAGGAGGGGAAATTAGTAAGAATTCAGTTTTTTGCGCATCAAGTTTGAGGTGGTTTCTATCAAGCCATTGCACAGTCTGCTTTAGAGCCCAGTTCTTTGTTTTGATCTCCTCTAGGGATGACATTTTGTTGTGTCATCTGCATACATGTGGAAAGGCATGTTGGCAATACGCAGTTTTTCATCTAACGGATCCAGATAGAGGTTAGAAAGAGTAGGAGAGTGAGTTGAACCTTGGGGGACTCCGATTGTAATTGGAGAAGTAGAGGATAGATTTCGATTGGCTAAGAATCTATGGGAGCAGTTCCATAGGAAGGATTTAAACTGCGTCAAACGCCGATGATAGGTCCAGAATAATTAAGAGACACTTTTTGTCTTGGTCTACAGCTTGAAGGGTGTCCTCTATTATATGGAGAATAGTAGTTTCAGTACTGTGATCTGGCCTGAAACCGGATTGCATTCGTCTATCAGGCTGAATTTGATGATGTGTTGGCTAAGTTGTTGTTGCACATATTTCTCAAGTACTTTTGAGAGTAGAGTAATATTGGATATTGGTCTGAAATTGTCCAGTTCGGCAGGATTCAGGGTGGGGTTTTTTAGAATGGGTATGACTTGACTAGCTATTAGAGAGACCGGTAAGGACCCTTGTGTTAGGGAAGCGTTGATTATTGTAGTCCAAATGAGTATGATAAATTGGCTGGTTGCTGACAAGCAGTTGGAGGGGAGTGGGTCATTGAAGTGGTTGCTTGGTTTTATGGACAATAGAATTTTTGAGATGATATGGTCCTCATATAAATTGAGGGTAGTCCAGTGAGCTTGGTTTTTGATTACTGTCTGGCGGGAGTGTGTAGAAATGTTGATTTGTGTCGCTGGAAGAGGAGAATGGACGCTAACAGCATAATTCAGCTTGTTTCCCAAGGAGTTGATGTTGGCTGTAAAGAAGGAGGAGAACTCATCACAGATTATTCGGGATTTTGTTGCTTCTTTAGAGGTTTTTGCCAGTTTGTTTGATTGCTTTTTCACCATTTCAAAGAGCTTACTAGGTCTATTCTTAGCGTTCTTCAGTTCCAATTGGAAGAATTATTTTTTGATTTGAGGATGCTCTTGTTGTACACATTTCTGTTGAGAAGTTTTAGCTGGGGGGCGGAGCGGGTTGTCTCCCATTCCTTTCTGTTAGCCGAAGATTTCTCCTTTCATTGTTTAGGTACCCATTAAACCAGGGATTTTTGTATGTAACCTGAATTTTTTTTAATTTTAACGGGGCTAGAGAGTCAATTATATCAGATATTGTTGAGTTGTAGTGCTCAGTATGTTTGCTAACATTTGTTAGCATGAGAGGAGGGGGTAGATCCTTCTTGCATCATGCTGCCAGCTTCTCAAAATTGATATGAACATTAGGCTATTGGTTCATTTGATTTATAAGTGGACTACCTGAAGGATGGACCCAATTCAAAAAGAAATATTTTGGGAGTTACATTTTTGTAAAAACCATATACGAGGAGAGTGTTTTTTTTAACTGACTTATGAATTTGTATCACCTTAGAAATAATTCTATCCCACCAGGAGAAACCAGTTCCACAACCGGGGTTCAAATGTTATGTCCTTCAACTACTACATTTAGGCTAAACCATCATGATCCGGACCTCAGAGTTTCACAGCTCCCAGTAATTCACCTCCCACCAGTGGCCTGTTCCTATGTGGTAGTCCTTACGAACATCCGCCCACCAGATAACACAGTAGAAACAACTACAACCTTAATTAGCCAAGTCATTCATTGGCTAAACCCAACAATTAGTAGAAATTGGGATTTGTTCAATGATATAATTTTTGCTCAACATGGGGAGGGGGTTGGCCTACTCAAATGTTCCTCACCAGGTGATGCAATTGTCATAAACTTCAAAAACTTGAAGACAATAGGGAATATATTAGACATGGCAAAATCTAGGATGATAAGAACCCCCAGCATAAAATATCTTCCTCTTGGCTTCTTTTATAGACACCTATGTTTGTTAATTAGGTGGGCCACAAAGATTCAGTAGCATCCACTCAAGGATTAGAGAAAACATCCTGACCTGGGGATTTTAGAAGGAAATGGATTCATGGCGCTTGCCTATCTGGACCAATATGATTCATTTTTCCAAAGGACCTGCCACCTAAATGTTAACACATCCACTTAAACCATTCCTTTAGAGACAAGAAATGGTCTCCAGGGGCGCCCCCCCCCCCCCATCAAATACAACTATGGCCCAGATTGATACAGAGGATGAAAATTCAGCCCCTTCCTGTAATTCTTGCAAGGTATCTACCACTCTCATTTTACCAGGAAAAGATACTGGTAGAGAAGGTATAGAAACATCAAACTTTGCTCCTGACCCGTCATTAACCACATATGTCTCCACCAAAGGTTTGAAAGTTGCTACTTGGAACATTGCTGGGGTCCACAGCAAGTTGGACAAACCAGGTTGGCTAAATGTTTATGTCTTCATTTGATTTTATTTGTGAGAAAGAAACTTGGATGACACACCCCTTCCATTTAAATAGTGCACATGCGATATTTCAACCTGCTGTGGCATCACTCACAGGTAGACCAGGTGGGGGGTTAGCTACTTTTGGCAACGTAAAAATTGCTAGCGTACAGGTTATTCCTAAATTGTCGTTGCCATAGTTTCTAGTAGCACATATTTTTCTCCTGGTGAATGGGATATTCTGTTAACACATTTTTATAAAAATATCTTCATTACACAGGCATATAAGGCAATAGAAGATCTTGATGAATTTTGGGATAGATTTTTCTATGCACTTAAATAGGAAAATAAATGTGCTGTGTGGGGGATTTCAATTTGACACTTTATGCCTGGGGTGATATTAAACTATGTGGTACTTGGATAGAGACCATTTTAGACTGAACATACTGGGTGATACTTTAAACTCCCTCATTTCTAAGTTATATATCAAAGTTCTTTCAGAACCCAGGGCAAAAGCCGATGAAAATATCTCTACTTACACGGGGGCACTCATGCGAGCATGATAGATTTTATGATTATCTCAGATGAGGCTATTCTCTCAGCTATAGATCACACAATTAGCCCGAATTGCTTAAGTGATAACAATTCTATGTGTATTACTCTGAACCTAAACATAAATAAGAAACCTTCTGGGAAAGAGCAAAAACAGGTGTTTAACAAAAATAGGGGCCCGAGGATGAAATCGGAAAATATTGACCTGGTAAACTTTGCACAAAAAATAGTCAAGGAGAATATGGAGTCCATGAATGCTTGTCTGTTAGAGGAGCCCCTGCATCAGGTGGCACTATAAGGTTTGAATAATTTATGCACAGTCATTAGCGGAGGCCTGACAGCCAGAAAACCATCAAAAGATGCTCCCCTGCATCGATGGTTCAATAACACATGCTCTGTGGCCCATATAAGCCTAAAAAAGACCTACAATAGCATTTCTAGGTGCTCTCTGGAGGTGAGAAATGCCTGTCACGTATATAAGGAAACACTAGGCGAAAGGAAAACGGATTCAATATCAAGAGCATGGGAGGATTTGTCTGCAGCTGCTAAGCATAAGAACAGCATGACATTTTGGGAAACACATAGCCACCCTTTCTTAGCTGGCCACAATACCCCCTAAGTGGAAGCACTGATCCCTGAAGCTAGTTGAGTTACACACCTTACAGTATATTCTAGTATCATGAGACATCCAGGCCATCAACTATTAAATCCAGAGAATCCCTGACTATGGATTTAACCCTTGTGCGACTATCTAGCCGCATTACTTTGGACAAGGTAAAATGGGTTCTAAAAATGTCAGCACCAGGGAAAGCCTCCAGCCCGTATGGGGTTCCTATAGATGTATTTAAGCCAGACATCAACCTGTGGGCCCCAATTTCTAACAGATATTTTGAGAAGCTCTGTGGAGGGTGAAATTCCTGAACCATGGAGACGCTCAATTTTGGTCCCCATTTTAAAAAAGGGGGTCATTCTTCCCCTTCCTGTTATCGGCCAATCTTCTTCAAAGATGCTATTGGTAAAACCTTGGGACTGGCAATTCCGGTCCACTTAGAATCATGGACAATTGAAAATAAGATCTTAACCCCTGTACAATACGGGCTTTGGACCACTATTTAGGACTACTGAACAAGTACTCAGCCTGCACTTTATTATTAACAAGTATGGTAAGGCAAAAAAAGGGGGAATCTACATAGCTTTTATCAATCTTTCATGGCCATTTGACCTGGTTAATAGGGAAAAGCTTTAAGCAAGAATGCAGAAAGTGGGCTTGGAATTAGACCTCACCGCCCTGATAAAACGTCTACATTTTGATCTAAAAGTTGCAATGCGTTTTGGCCCCCAAGGGGAACTAGCCCAATTAATCAAATCACATAGAGTTGTCAGACAAGGTTGCCTTTTAGTCATGTCCTTACTCCTGATTTAAATAAATGGCACAGCAAAACATCTATTAAAAACTGGGGCATATGTACTAAGGGTTGATTAATTACCCATACTCTTATACACAGATGATGCTCTTCTTCTTGCCTGCATGCCCAGGCTCCAGAAACTGCTTGATTATTTTACGGAGTTTATGGAGGGACAGGATCTCAAAATAAACCAGTCTAAATCCTACACAAGGAAATGTGGACCTTCACATATGAAATCCAGGTTTTTTAGTAAGGGGGGACCACACTTAGTAAGGCCAAAGTTTTTAATCATCTGGGAATTATTTTTAGTTCATATTTGAGCTTGAAGGCACATATTCAAATAAAAACCCAACAAATGGAAAGACATACAGAAGGCATTTTCCGTTTTTCAGATACTAAGGCTAAATCCACTGCCACAGATGAGTACTTTATTTGAAACAAAATGCATCTCAGCTGTTTTTATTGGGGGAGAATATGGGGTATTATAATTCAGACACTCTCCAACTTATTGGAAAGGGTTTGTACATAGACTGCTTGCTGCCGAAAAAATGTAGCAAATTTCATTTGTCATGAAGAAGTGGGCCTATCATTTTTAGAGGATCAAATTAAACTAGCACCACTTTTGCTCTGGTTTAAATGTTGGCTAATTCCTGACGCAAACTTGACAAGACAGTGCATGTCTGATTGTTTGTCCCTGCAAAACATGTCAAAGATACCTTGGTTGGTATATGTTAAAACATGCTTTGCTAATCTAGGCCTCCAGGAAATGTTCACTGTACGATCTCTAATTAACAGTCGTACAAAGGACACAGTGTAGCTGCACTTTCAGGAATTGTCTGTCAACAAAAGATAATGTAAGATATTGAATACGAAGATGATGGAAGCTTATATCCTGAGTGTTAGAGTTGAGAGCCTTGAACCATACTTGTGCTGGATTGAAAATCCTTTTAATTGCTTGCTTCCAATCCTTTTTAGCTTTAATCTTATACATTTGAAAGTGGCCTTCCCTACTCGATGTACCTGGAGCCTCAATTTGCTTCTATGTTATTGTAATCATGTAACTAGACAATACACATTTCACTTTATCCTGATTTGTCTCCTGTAAGCAAGCCCTAGATCGATTTTCTTAAAACCATTACTGTGTCAAGTTAGTTTTAAAAATTGGTTTGCCCACAATGGAATTTTTGCAAAAGCTATCCTTGGTCGAAATATGTATTTGAATATTGAGTTTTATTAAGGATGCCATGAAAATAAGAAACCGTTAGGAACAGCTAAACCTTTAAAACAGATCCTTTTAACTTCACGCTTCAGACTCTATTACTCGGTTCTTTAAGATTTTAATAAGATTTAGTTTTAAGTTATTTTGACATTTTATTGAATTTCTCTTATGTTTGCACGTATTTTATAAATGTATACTTTTATGATATCTTTAAGTGTTGAATACAAATTCTGAACTGAACTGAACCAAATGTTTAAAGGTACTTTGGCAGAAGGAATGGTCCATCACAAGCAAAACAGATATTTTGTCCAACCTATTCCAAGGGCAATATTTTATAATGCGCTTGGAATTTGAAGAATGGAAATCTCGTCACTGATATATTGGAGTATCCCATCTGAAAAACTCAAAATCAGGCATGAAAAATGACTCATTTAGAAATATTTGAACTGCATCAGAATTATAAATTCTGCAAATTGTAAATTCCATTTTGATTTTTAATTTTTGAAATATATATGAATTCATGTATTGAAAAATGTACTGTAATGCTGTACAAATTTTTGACTAATCTAAAAGTCGGTATTTTGTTTTTTTCACAATGGTAAAACAAACTTAACATTAATGCAGATATTTTAGAGTAACATTTTGCAATGTTTATATCTTTACTAAAGTGGATACAAAATGTATATAACCCTATGTATTTAATTCTGCTGTAGACGTAATTTAAAACTAAAAATATATATTTTGAGGGATTTCTTCAACAGCATAAGTATATACATAAGGGTGATACATTAATAAGCAACTTAAGCACTAAATCAATAACATTTATTTTTACATAAAATAAGTTCCCCCAAAAATATAGTCTTTCAGTTTGGATAAATAGTAGTACAACAATACAGTAAATGTTATCACAGATTGATTCTTATTTTTATTGTTCGGAATAAAACAAAGAAATCAGCTTTTTTACCTTGTTCACACAATGTACACATGGATTTTGTTTTTATATGGATTGTTTATAACATAAGTTAAATATTTAAAAAAAAATATCTCAGAGCAATTAAGAAGTGTAAAACAGTTCCTGGAGAGAATTGAGAATTGTTTATGAAAAATGAGCAAAAATAAGATAGGAGCAATAATAGAAAATTTCAAAACTGTGACCAAATGGTTTCTGAAGAGGTTCCTTACATGCAGTAGATAAAGATAAAAATAAACCAAAGTTTAAAAGCCTTAGAGCAGGTGAAATATAAATATTTTGAAAATGTTGTGAGAACTTCATGATGGTTATATTTACACAGATACAATAAAACTATTGTATATATCTTAAAAGCCTATTTAAGAATAGGCGAACGAGGTATTGACCAAGAAGGTGGGGAAGCAGCTGGCCACTGTGTTTGGGTGGTGAAACATCAGACACTGATGGACACAGTGGCATGGAGGGTAAGGGGACTGGAACAGAGGCCTCCATCGCTCTTGGAGTACTCCACAAGTGACCAGTCCTTAATGGTGGTGGACTCTACCGAAACTGTTACAATATCATCCTTGTTCACCACCCAGAAGAACATCTCCACCTTACCTCTTTCTCCTCTCCAGTTGACCAAACCCCAAGCCCTAAAAGGGATAGGATCACAGTTGCCACAGGCACCTCACCCACTGCCCCGTCACCCCGGCTGTGCTGAGTAATGAGGCTATTGACCTATTATGCAACATCTCTGTAGGCCAGACTGCAATAGTGAATGGCATCCAGGGCTCAGCTGCCAAATGCAACAAATGGATGCATTTATGGATGCCATTCAATGTATGGCATGCAGAGATTGCTTGCCAAAATAGCAGACTCCTTACTCACCCCAGTCTCCCATCCACCCCAACCTTCTGCCCCAACTCAGGTTCCTTTCTCAACCCAAATCCAAAGTCCCACCCCAATCCCAAGCACACTCACGTCTTTGCAGGCACCCACTCAAGTAGACACAAGCAGCACAATCACACATACACATAAACACAGAGAAACATAAACAAACACAGAAACAACATACACACACTATTCAAACTGGACCCACAACGACACCTATAACCACCACCACACACACCACAACCAACACTACACTATTATGTCCCATAACCACCACCACACCCACAAGCAGCAAAACCACCTCCACACCAACAAACACCACACCACCCACCACATTACCACACCCACACACAAACCAGCACCAACCTTAAATCAAACACACACACTTACAAGAATATCAAACACAAGCCAAACATATACAACAAACACCAGATTCCATATCACAACAACACATTCATCAAAACCAACACACTCACACAAAAGCAAACCAACACACAAAACAACACCAACCAAAAGCAAATGCACACTTACCAGAATATCAAATACCAAGAAAAAAACATACACCCAAACATACACAACAAACACCGGACCCACATGCAACTGTCAAGCATACAGACACAAGCACATCACCAACTGTAGCTCCCTCTACCTCCAAAAGCAAATCCTCTACCACCCCTCCTACCCTTACTCCTCGTTCCAAATTCACCTCTTATCTGTCATTAACAGGAAACAGTCGGAACAACGCTGGCAGAGCCATGTGTGTTTCCACTTCACAAGAGCAATCACACTTGACTTAACTACACATATACCTTAACCACGCATATGCAGGGTTAAGGCAGTAAGCGGTCTAGCAGCTGGCTGCTGCTGGGCGGAAGCAGAAAGATGCCAGGAAGAGTGCCAGCGGATGTGGTGAGGTAAGGACTGGGGGTAGTTTTCAGGGCTGAGGGGGTTTGGGGTACTTTTCAGGGTTTGGGAATCGGGGTAGTTGTCAGGGCTGGGGGGTCGGTGTACTTTCATGGCTGCGGTGAGGGAGTTTTCAGGGTTGGGGTAGGGGTAGTTTTCAGGGCTGGGGGGTTGGGGTAGTTTTCAGGGCTGGGGGATCAGGGTAGTTTTCAGAGTTGGGGGGTTGGGGTAGGTATCAGGGCTAGAGTGGGGTCGGGTTGTTATTAGTCCTTAGTGGAGTTAGGGAACTTTTTAGGGCTGGTGGAGGGTGTTGGTTTTCAAGAGAGAAGAAGTAGTTTTAGGTGTCAGGGTGTGGGGTTGGAGGGCCGTTTTAAGGCTCAGGATGGGGGCAGGAATTGGGATACTTTTTAGGGCTTGGGGGAGCAGGGTAGTTTTTAGAGCTCAGGGTGGGTCGGGGTAGTTATTAGGGCTTAGGGGAGGGTGGGTTCGTTTTTAGGACTGGGGCAGGGAAATTCCTAGGGCTCAGGGGAGGAGTTGGTTGTCAGGAAGGATGGAGGGGGTTATTTTTAGGACTCAGGGGCAGGGGTCCGAGATAAGACTTACCTGCCATTCTGGGTGCCCTGGGGAAGCCGACAACTCTTTAAAATATTTTTGTTAATACTGCAGAGGGTGGCATGTGGCTCCCCTCCCTGAGCCTTTACAGGTCACGGGAGCCCATGCCCCATGGTCCTATAATTTCTTTGGAGAGAGGGACAAACTTTCCCCCTCCCTCAGCCTTTACAGGCCTTTGGGACAACATTCACAGGATATTGGCATGCACTTCCCCTCCATGAACCTTTACAGGCTCTGGGGCTCCCATGCCCTGGGGCCTTATTGTTTTTTAAGGGAAGGGGTTGCACAAAATCCCCCACCCTGCACCTGTCCCTGAGTCTTGTAATGGGTGCATTGCAAACATTTTCTTTTATGTAGCAGCCAACCAATCAGAGGGCTCACTCCTGCAGGAGTCTGCCTTGCTCCTGCAGAAATTAATTGGCCCAAGGGAAAAAGCACCCTATGCCAATCAGAATGCTCACATTTTTTTTTTGATTCAAGGCACTTTCGCGAGAGACCCCCAAACCCACCCATCAAGAAATATAGCAGTTTTTGCTGTAGCACTCCCTAAAAAAGTCAATGGAAAGTGCATGGGGATTTTGTATCTTGGAACCACCCTTTTTCTTGGCCTCAACTTGACGGATCGCCCCAACACTTTCCATGAAGAAACTAGGAAACCTTTTTAGAAAGATTCATGAAGATTTGTCAAACTGCGCCAAAGTTATTAGCAAAACAAAAAAAGGCATTCCCTAAGGAAACGCTGACCTAATTATAACTACCCAGTGGCTACCACCACTGTCTAATATACATATATAGATAGAGAGATAGAGAGGTAACTGTGAATTATGGGGTGACATTTTTATTATGTAGTGCATGGATGCTTTAGTGAATGCTTAACAAGACATATATAAAAAAAAGAAAGTGCAATATGGGACAATGCAATTTTTTGCAGTTAGGATAGTGCATTTACAATGTTTATTCTCACACACTGGTATATGTATGCAAGCATTGCCTTACAAGGGTGGGCTTGCTGGGTATGCTAATGAATAATGTATTATTTATACCAGCTTGACTCGATCACTTTCTAAGATAATATTTAACTTTCTCCAAAACAGTATGTTTATCAAAGCTGAACCGAACCATCCTAATTTTTCCCCTTATTTCTGAAAAAATAGCTTTACAGTCAGTGATTTTACACTTGACACTCCCTCGCCTATGGGTTCCAAGAACGTACGTCATGCTACATTGTTGCAGTGCAAGCAGAGAAAAGAAACAATCCCAGGCTATCCAAATTGTGTTATGTCAGGTGACTTCCTTTGTTGCTGTGATATGAAAAGGTCACAGAGCCCACCTTAAACAGACCATGGTATTATCGGGCTGCCACTTGCGCTGAGAAGACAAAGCAACTCGCACACACCAGCCATAGAACTCCTTCTTCATTGAAGTGAATTCTCAGGGAGCAGCTTTCCAGAAACAAAGCAAGGGGAGACAAAATAACATTCTATGTCGCCTGAACTACACTGCGGGATGAAGCTTGGTGGCTTTGGAATCACTGAAAGTTGTGAATTATTGATCAAGTGAGAAACAAGGGAGAAGACTGACACTGCTGAGCGCGCCATTCTATACTCTTTTGGCAGCCAAGAGACAAAGTGATAAGGAGAAAGAGAGACAGTGGAAAAGTCAATCATGCCTAGACATCTCCCTCGACAAAACAAGAAGTACACAGACGGATTGTTTTACACTTTTCTATACCGAGATCCTTTGCATTTGACTACAAACTGATCCATCTATGGAAGAAAAAATCCTTAATTTAAAAATGAGAATTAACAATATGTTTTGTAACTTTTGTGTCAAATAAAAACCAATTCTTTGCAATTTAGTTCAACTAGCCTTTCTTCTTTTGTGACAAACACTTATCTCTTTTCAAAAGTGTTTTTAAATCAGCTTCAATAGATCACTAAGAGTAGTCAACTGGATATTTTTGTGTCGATATTTGTTTGAATATGCAAGGAAAAATAGAAAAAACTATATAGAACTGAAATATACAATCTCTCTTTTCATTTTATTGTGCTACACAAATATAGAACATTATGAAATATCCCATGATATCAATACTGTATATAGCAAAGAGTTCTTTTACATTGTGATCTACTCTACTCTACTGAAATAGCATTCATGCTCATGCTGCTGTAGATACTTTTGCTTGGATCTCACTGACACAATGGACTGCACATCCTGACCATGCTCGAATGTACATTTTATTGCAAAGAATCCGTGGAACTTTTCTCTTTTAATATTGTCATTTAAATACTCTGGGGCAGATATATGAGCCCGTTGCACCTCATTTACGCCGCTGTTGCGTCACTTTTGTGACGCAGCGGCGGCGCAAATCCTGCGCCATGCTGCGGTGTATTTACAACGTGACGCATCTGGCAGATGCGTCACGTTGCAAAGTCCTGTGCCACATGTAGGCGTTCTGGAGCAGGGGGGGGGCGTTCCGGCGCAGGAACGCCTCCTAAAAGTGGCTGAGTGAAATCTACAAGATTTCACTCAGTCACTTTTAAGGCCATGCTGCGTCAAAACTCTGCACCTGCTTGAAGCAGGCGTAAAGATTGATGCAGCATGTAAGGGATAGGGCACCCCCGAGCCTTGCTGGAGCTGCGTCGCGCTTGCGACGCAACTCCAGCAATGCGCCGCCTTTCCACCAGGAGATGCGTCACGCATCTGCCCATCCGAGTGCCACGGTGCGCCGCATTGTAAATGCGGCACATCAATGGTGACGCACGGGTGGGCAGATGCGTCGCAACTCTCTGGCGTATCTCTGCTGATTAGCAGAGATGCGCCAGATGTCATAAATCTGCCCCTAAATACTACAGATTATTTATTGCATGTTTACTGGAAGACAGATTGCAATTTAAAGTGGTGCAGCTGTGGTCTGAGCAGGTACGCACGGTGGGGCGGGGTGGAGGCAGAGTGGGGCGGGAGTGGGGAATTCTACCGAAGACGGATTAGGGAAAATTAAATAGATAAATATTTCCTATTTCATTGTCTGTTGACATCAACGCCCCCCCCCCGCCCCACCACATGTACCTGCATGGACCGCTGCTGCAGTGGTGTAGCGCAACATTATTCCCGAATGTAATAAGAGGTCCTTGAGTCTCCCATATATCACAGATATTCATTGGCCTTGGGAAAAATTGGGGCCCCCAGTAGTGCTGGCGGCCATCCTGCACGCAGGGGCTGAAGGAGGCTGAGTTACGCCCCTGTCAGACAGCCTGCAAACAAAGGATTCTCCTTTTCTGTGTCTAAACTGTCTAAACTATGGAATTGCCTCAGACAACCATTCGAGGAATATACAAAAAACACTTGCGGCCAGATGACCGAAGCCAACACATGAAGCCCAAACTACATTAACTACTGCTTCTTCGATTGGTACCATTGTGACTGCTGACTCTTTATGCCTTGTCATACTATTCTTACAAACCCAATTTAGGTATGCACATTGCATGATGAATTTTTTGATTACATGTGTAATGCTGAAAACAAAATTGCAGATACACTAATATGCTTGGTATGTTCATCTAATCGCTCCTTATTTGGGGTACTATACTAAGATCTTAATGAAATGAAAGGCTTTAATATGCTGGCAAGGAGGGCATTGTCCCCTTCGTCACCAATGAGAGCTTCATTATGAGTGTGCCAGGCTTTGATGGGACCTAAATCTTCCTCCAAGGTGGGACCCTGCATCAAATTTCGAAGATTACTGCTTTTCTCTCAAGAATGGAGAATAAATGCATCGGGTCAGTAGTACTGGGTCCTTTTCTACGAAGATTTGATATATTCCAGGGAGAATGCCTCAGGGCATTGGTGAAATGTCAGCTGGAGTTGAGAGGTGATTGGGTGGGGTGGGGCTGTGATAAGTCAGAGCAGGCTTGAGTCTGTCTGGGAAAGCTTGGGTTGGTCCCCCATGCTGGAGCGGTAAGACAGGGTCCAGGGTGTGCTCCTGCCCACATCCCTGCAACATTCATTGTCTCTGGGCCCAGAATTATAAGGTCACGTTTAAAGACCCAATAATAATTTGTTTTTGCTCTATGTGAAGTTGTGCCTCTTTTAATTGTGGCCTTGATCATGTACATGTGTGGGAGTTGGTTTGTTTCCTGTGGCCTGCCTCAATATAAAGCAGAGGTCTTCAAACTGTGGGGCGCGCCCCCCTGGGGTGGCGTGGATGGGTTCCGAGGGGGTCACAAATGCCTCTACAAGTACATGTAAATGAAGATGACCTGGAAGTGTGGTGATGTTTATTTGCTGCCTTTCCAGGCTGTCTTCCTTTACTCCAAAGGCCTTGAAGTGAGATCAGAGTGCGTGTGGCCGAAGGTCAGTGAGTGTGCTGCTGTGGGCCTGGCTGGGCAGTATCTGGGGTCTTATCTCCGGCACGCCCGAGTTTTTCACAGGTCTTTAAAGACCATTTGCATATTTACATACCTTTGTAAACTGGTTACCAAGGCTTAGTTTTTTTCTGGTTCCACTACCCCCTGAGCCCCCCACTCTGCCTATTCCTTACATTTGTATTTTACATTTACTAGTGTGAGAATGCATTTCATGAAAAGGAATATAAAGTAGGGTTGGCAAAAGAAAAAAGGCAGCCATATGTTGTTTAAAGAGCCTGCAAAGACCTTGTTTTGGCACTAAATAGGGTTATAAATAAAAAAGTATGTATTCATTTGTAATGTGACTTTTCTGTCTTTGTTCCCTTTAATTATCAGTCATAATTCACTCAGGCCACCATAGAACACAATTAAAAGTGCTTTCTATTTATATTTGCTGATCAAAGTACGCACAGATAAATGCTGAAAATACGCTTTATTTTTGTACCATGTGCAACATCAAAATAATGAGCTGACAAGCCTAGTCATAAGACTGGAAGTTTGTTGCAGGATCAGCGGATTATTTATTTCCTCCACCCTCGATCCCTGATTAATGCCATAATAGCAATAGTTTAACTTATTTCTGAAACCCTACGCTGCCGTCAATAACATGCTGATTTACTTCAAGTGTCTGGGAATGCACCTTGCATTCAGACAACTCACTCCTCATTCTCAACCTTCACTTTCATGCTCACTCTGCACTCACAGCACATAGTTATGGATTTCACGCATTTGCCACATAATCCATCATATGCTGCATAATTTGCAGATTTGAAAAAGAACACGTGTTTCTAACTCAAACGGTTCGAAAGTTACTAAAAATGCAGCAACACAGTGTAAAGCCCCTTCTAAAGGTTGACTGGTCACCTTTCTGTTGCTTATTGTTATATGTGGGTGTTAATGTGGTACTTATTAGGCCTGGGCAAAATTTCCGTTCCGTTTGCGGAATTTGCGATAATTTGGCATTTCCGCGTTCCGCGGAGAGCGCGGAAATGTCAAAATTTCCGCATTCTGCAGCTTTGCGATAATTTGGTTCTTGCTCGCGCTGTAAAATAATACAATCTCGCGCGCGCGCGATCGCCTTACCTGAATCCCCGCGTTCGCCGACAAGTTTTCCCGATCCGTTCGCGTTCTCCATGAGATGTTGTATTGTTTTAGCCATTTGCGCTGTCTCGCGACAGTTCGCGTCCGCAGTGACGTCATGCGTCGCGCGATCAAGTCTTTCTTCTCGCGATCATGCACCGCGAGACAACTGAAAACAAGATGGCCGCGCCCGCGTGCAACCGCAGACCCGCAACCATGCAGAAAATATCGTGAATGGGCGGGAAAAAAACTTCCGCATCTTCGCGATATTTCCGCTTGTTTGTGGAGATTTTTAACATTTTCGCGATAATTTGCGAAAGTCGCTTTCGCAAATTCCGCCCACCCCTAGTACTTATGAGGGGCAATAAAAGCCAGAAGAGTGTTAACAAGTGTAAACATTGCTAAATAATAACGCTTTTCGCCCTAAGTGGGATGGGTATTCCCAGACGTGGGACCCGTGCTCACTACGCCACTGGAGTCAAGCTATCCTGGCTGATGACGGCTGATAGCCAGAAACCGGTCCTAGGATGCTTGATTCCGGTCCAGGGAAGACATGGCTTGGCAGTTCGGGCTGGACTGTTCCCATGAGGCACAGGGTCAAGACTAGGCCTGGGCAAAAATTTCGTTCCGTTCGCGGAAATTGCGATAATTTGACATTTTTGCGTTCCGCGGAGAGCGCGAAAATGTCAAAAATTCCGGTTTCCGCAGCTTGGCGATAATTTGTTTCTTGCTCGCGCTGTAAAATGATACATTCTCGCGCGCGCGCGATCGCCTTACCTGAATCCCTGCGTTCGCCGACAAGTTTTCTTGATCCGGTCGCGTTCTCCATGAGATGTTGTATTGTTTTTAGCCATTTGCGCTGTCTCGCGACAGTTCGCGCCCGCAGTGACGTCATGCGTCGCGCGATCACGTCTTTCTTCTCGCGATCATGCACCGCGAGAACAACTCAAAACAAGATGGCCGCGCCCGCAAGCAACCACATGGGTAAGTTGGCGACCCGCAACCATGCAGAAAATCTCGCGAACATGCCGGAAAAAAACTTCCGCATCTTCGCGATATTTCTGCTTGTTTGCGATAATTTTAAACATTCTCGCGATAATTTGCGAAGGTTAATTCCGCAAATTCCGCCCACCCCTAGTCAAGACTGATTTGCATATGGCCATGTCTAAACTGGGGTGGTGTAGTGGGCAAAAGAACGATGGATTTAACCCAGATCTCTTGACTGGGGGAGAATGTCTGCATTGTCAGCATTCCGTCCATCAATTGTTTGTTGTAACGAAAATCACAACATATACAGCATTATGCAGCATAATTCGACTTTGCTTGCTGCAGAATTTATTCAACGCTGCTGCATAATTTGGCCTTCTCCTGGCGCAGAATTCCAGTGGCCCTGTTTATAGTGCTATGAGGTCCCAAGCTGTGGGAGAAAGCACTGTGAATATGTAAGTCATTATATTAAAACAGTATTTACATACTCTAAGCTAGGCTGCTGCAAAATGATGCAGTGATTGAGATAAAACAAGGGGCATATCAACAAGGGCTTTATCTCTGCTTTTTTGGCTTTAAAAGCCAAAAAAGGAGAGATAAAACTAGCGCCCTATCAACAACAGGGAGCTAACATGCAAATTTGCATGTTAGCACCCTTTTACTCTACGCTTGCCCTTGCATCTCTAATGAGATGCAAAGGGGGCGTTCCAGAGTAAAATAATAGGAGAAATGTCGCTAAGCGACATTTCTCCTATTATCAAGAATATCGCTAACCCTGTTAGAGACAAAAAAAGCAGCGCTAACCGCGGTTAACGCTGCTTTTTTACGTCTGCTAATTTTCAGACTTAGCCATGATATCCTATGGAAGGAGGATATCATGGCTAAGTTTGTCTGTCCCTATCAACAAGGTAACGTGAGATTATCGCTGGGTTTCCAGCGATAATCTCACGTTAGCCTGTTAGCGTGAGGATTTTTATCGCTATTGAGATAAGCGTTGCCAATAGCACGCTATCTCAGCGATAAAAATTCACGCTAGCCGGCGATAATTATCCTAGCGCTAAGTGCGCTTAGAGATAATTATCACCGGTTGTTGTTGATATGCCCCCAAGTTCTTACAAAACATACTTTCTAGTAATAAGTAATCAAACTGTATCTAATGCAGACATTTTTGTAAGTGTCTCCACTATTCCAGATCTCAGCTGGTAATACCCTTACATTACATCTCAAAGAAGAATACATCTTTGCCACCATGAAACTTTAAGCAGAGCCACTGAAATTATTCCGCAGAAGATGTCCACATTATACGGCAGGTTTGACTAAATTATGCAGCAAGAAAAGGTAAATTATACGGTACAATGCGCCACATTTTGTGGTTAGAATTACTTCATTATTTTGTCATCTTTGCTTAAGGTAACGCTGTCAGGGGAAATATTTCACCTCATTAGTACCAGTTTAACACCCAAATACAGCAGTAAGCAACTACAAGTTTACCAGTCAATCTTTGCAAATGGCATTCCACTGCTCTGGAACACTTTGTCACGTTTAAGTAACTTTTGTTCCGTTTGAGCTAGAATCAGGTTTTTTTGTTGAAATTTGCAGATTATGTAGCAAATGCAGTAAACTGATAATTATGTGGAAAACTCTGCGGCTGCAGAAAGTCATAATTCCGGTGGCCCTGGATTTAAGTGACTCAATCAATTAACAGCTGGTAAGAAGGCTGGTTTCTTTTTTCAACTTTCTGCACTATAACCACACCCTTCGCTTTCAGGCAGAGGCACCTCAAAGTCAGTATTTACAATTCAGGGTCAGTTTTTTGTGAAAGCTGAGTCCATGGGGTGGCAGGTAGAAGGCCAGCTGGGTTGCATTCAGATGCAGTTCCCTAATCCTCTCGATCCCTGGGGCCTCACAGTAATGGTCTAGGAGACAGAGGAAAGGAGCAAGATTCATAGATATTGTCACAGAGAAGGCCCAGAATAGGGAGCACTGTATGGGGACTAATTGTTATGTTTACAAATGGCCAGAGACAGATTGTTCAGAGAGATACCCCAAACAAGGGGACAATATAAGTTTTTTTTAAGGGACATTCTTTAGTTAAGCTGGTACTGCTGCCAAGTGTGTAAGTGGCCACTCCTGGTTATCAATAAGGTAGCATATACAGAAGGACTGGGGCCTAGGGATTTGAGGGGCCCACTGCTTCACAGTTATGAATGTCTTCCTTTAAAAAAGGGGGGCATAGGAGCCTATTTTCCTTTCAAGCATTAGGACCGAGGTGGTGATCCGTCATGGTGGGGAAGCGATAAATGATGCAGAGGAGATAGACTGCTACGCAGGACTGCAGTTATCATTATTGCAACAGGTGTAGTTGCATTGGGGTCAAAGAGTGTGAGGGGATCGCAACACCCCAATTATGGGGAGCAGTTTGTTTGGGATAATATCTGTTTTTGTTTGATGCATTTGCTGTATTATAAGTTTCAGTTTTAGTGTGGTTCATAAGCTATAGAAAAAGTATTCCTGAAATCAACTTATAAGCGCCGCTCCCTGCATGCAGCGATGTCCCTCCCACTCCCCCAATCCTTGCCATAAAGTTTTGGAGGGGGGCCCGACCTCCAAACATTTTGTTTAGGGGGGCTCAGAGTAAAAAAGTGTGAAGACCTCTGCCTTAAAGGGTGCTTTACAATGATTTCACGGCAAAGTGGCAGACATAGAAAATGAAAAAAAAAGCTTTTGCAGACTCCTTTAATACTTAACAAGAGAATGCACTCTCAACGAAGATAATTGCAGTAGATGCAAAATTATTGTGTGAGGTGTACAAGGGTTCGTACTCCCCTAATGTTAAGTCATGAGTTGTACAATTAAAGGAAACGGAGGGCGATTGAAGAATAATTTAAATATTTAATAGAGATACAGAAGAAGATATTTGGAAACTGGAGATGAGCTGGCAAGATATGATGTAGCATGGAGTATATCTGGCCAACCAGGACAAACTAAAACAATGAAAAAAGATGAGTTTGGGTAGTCTTTCTTATAGCTTACCTAGTGCCATCATTCCCACTATGAACTTACAGCAGCAGTATAAAATACATGTTGGAAAATGTAAGCACTATTCAGCTCAGAGGAGATTTTATTTATAAACAAAAAAGGAGGTAAATATTTTAAACGTGGAAAATGGGTACATTATCCAAAGTGGTGTGGAAAAACACATGGCTGAACATGTGGGAAGTTAGCAATCTCAGACTGTTCCTGGTTAATTAAGTTTATAGTTTTTTTTAATTATACAATAAAGATTTTTACAATCCTAACTTAAAACAATGAAATATAGTAAAGTTAATTTAGCCTTTTGCAAGTAAAAACGTTTACAATTGCACATAAAAAATACACTATTGTATATTCTACTGTGGTTCATTTATGTTACAGAATAATGTGTAGAATGTCCACAGTAGTCAGAAGATTCTCTTTCAAGAACCCCTAAGGGTTAATATTTGAGAGCTTTCATAATGAATATCCTGCTTTTTAGTTGGTCTCACCCTCTTACAGCTGCTTGCTTAACTCATAGACCAAGTCAATGTCACACTGCAAACAAAGCATCAAGGGTGGGAATTTGACATCATTGAAAAGTGGAAGGCAGCTTTCTTCGCAAATGTTATTTCAAAAGCGCCAAGACGACATTAATCTTTGGGCCACAAAAGCTGAGATGCAGCAGGGATTCAAACCATAAGTAATACTTGTGGGACATTGTACAACCATGTCAGACAGATGTTGGCATGGGATTAAAAATACGTTTATATATAGTCTGCTAGAGTGCTAAAGGAAGGTAGAGTCGATTTTATGTTTAAAGATTTTCCAGAAATTCTGATTAAACTCTAATACATGTCATTGCCGTTCATGAAGACCCGTGAAGATAAACATGGGAAGTCTCACACTAATTCCTAGTCCTGCTGTTGATACTTACACCTTACAAAAGAAGGAATATGCTCTGACGGGAATGCCATTTTAAAAAAAAATCTTTCAAAAGCAAAAAGTACTCTTGAAGAAAAAATAGTGTTGTCGCTAAAACGTCAAATGTAAGAAAATAGGGGCATATCATCAAGGGCTTTATCTCCGCTTTTCTGGCTTTAAAAGCCAGAAAAGAGGAGATAAAACCAACGCCCTATCAGCAAGAGGGTGCTAACATACGTATTTGCATGTTAGCACCCTTTTACACTACGCCTACCTTTGTATCTCTAATGAGATGCAAAGTGGGCGTTCCTGACATACACTACATGTCAGGAGAGCAATAACGCTTCTTTGCGCTATCAGCAAAGATGCCCTTGCATTTTAGCAGACGTTAGTTTTTGGAGAAAACTGCTGTTTTCTCCAAAAACTAACGTCTGCTAAAATCCTGACTAAGCCACCCCTAACATTGGGGGTGGATTATGCTGATAAGACCACAGGGTCGTATCAGCAAGGTTATCGCCCTTTCCCAGGGAATATCGCTGGGAAACCAGCGATGTTCCGTGAAAAACGACGATAACATCGCTATCTCTGGAATTTTTATCACCCTGGAGCAGCACGTTGATGATAGCGCGCTACCAGGGCGATAAAAAGCAGAGATAGCCAGCGATAAGAAAATTATCGCTAAACACGGCCAGCGATAATTATCGCAGGCCGTTGCTGATATGGCCCATAGTCCCTTCGACATTTTTCTATTCATGGTTGTGGGGCACAGGGTTATCGTAGATTTAAAGGAACGTGAATTTCAATGATTAAAATAAATTGACACTTCACTCTAATTTCTAAAATGAAGTTGTCACAGGAATGTACAGTCAGTCTATGACTTCTCTCAGGATTTTTATCAATTCTATGCATGACATAAATGAATGCAACAATGGCCCTCTGCTCATCTGCAAATATTATGCATTGCAGTCAGAGAACATTGGGCAAGATTCAAAAAGGTATAGCGTTGGATTAGTGTTAATTTTTTACGCACACCCAAGCTAATCCTGTTTGGGGGATTAACAAACCAACGCAAATTGGTATTTGCGTTGGTTTGTAAGGAAAAGTAATGCAAAGCAGCACAAAACACAGCTTTGCATTACTTTGGGTCAAGGGGCGTTACATGGGTGGTCTGTGGGAGTTCCCATGCAACCACCTATGCTTTTTGATGCAAAACCCTATTTACTAGCATTAGCAGATAGGATTTTGCGCCAAAAATTAACACTTCTGGCAAGCAGACGTTAAAAGAGAAATGTATTTGTCTCTCCTTGCTTTACCAACTTTGAATGCATGCTGCATCGTGTAGCACACGTACAAAGTAGGAACAGCTTTAAAGTGTGTCTGAACATAGTATTTTGTACTTTAACCCTTCCAGTACAAAATGTATGGTAGACTCAGGCACGCACCCTAGCACTATGGCGCTAAGGCGTTTGCCTGGCGCACAGCAGCTAAAATCAGCACCGGCGCTAGGAAGAGAAGAGGAGAGAGCTATATCCCTGTAGATATTCCTCTCTTCTGATCGCTCACTGTCATGCAACGCAGCACAACATTTTTGGCTACTGCTCTGCGTTTCATGATTCTTTTGAGAATATGAGCCCTAGTGTCACTGCTTCATCTCTCACTGGTTGCATCAGCCAACAATATAACATTGTGACATATCCAGAAGTAGGCATTTTACTACAATAAAGCAATTTACTATATATTTTAAAAAATATCAATCTGATGCACAAAATATTAGAAAGATCAAAATGTACTTCGTCATGATTTGTGTATCTTTGAGCTTCATGATATATTGGGTGCAATCTCCCTGTTGACACTGCATTGCACATGTAAATGGGTGTGCTGAGAGCAAACTAGGAGAGTGTGCCCCATTACTCTACATCTGCTGCTCCTCCTGCAGCCAAGAACGTGCACCTGCCCTCAGGGCAGCTACTTAGTCAACAATGAATCAGTTGTTTGAAGCTGTCACTCAACCTTTCACTGTGTAGCTAGTAACGTGGCTTGCTATCTAAAGGGAAACAGGCATCTTCCACTGTTGAGTGAAGTGAATGAATTCACCCATCTGCAGTGGAATGTCTGGGTGTTCGATAGGGCCTCTTAATCCCACTTCTAAGGGGAATCTTCAGAGGTGCACTTCCTGTACACCACATCAATGTCATACAGTCAATGCACCTCCTGAGATTTATCTAGCCTCTGGTCCTGCACTTTAATATGGCATTGGGTCAGAGGCAAGTACCCTTATTTGCATTAGGTCAAGCATCCTTACAAATGAGGAAACATCCCCTTAAGATCACACCAGTACACATTTAGGGGCACATTTATAAGTCCCTTGCACTGCCAGAGCGGCACTTTTTGTGACGTTTGGTGGCGCAGATTACAAAATCATATCTATGACATCACACAAAGCCACTTTGCATGGTTTTGAATAGCCTCATAGATATGGAGTAAATCAAGGAACGCAAATTGCTGCATTACCTTTCTCTGGCGTTCCATGAGCCTTGCGGTGTGTGTTCCCACAAAACATCCATGAATTTTTATACTTCCCCAGATTTATAAAACCATGTAAACCTGGAGATGCACCAAAACCTTATGCCTCCTGAGAGGAGGCATAACAAGGAGAAATAATCCTCGTTATTCCTATTTCCATGTGTGCTAATTTCTGCAGCGCACATAGTTAGAGAAACACACGCCCCAGGATTGTTTGTGTGCAGGAAAGCGCCCCTTGACCTGCAAAAATACCTCTGATGACAACCCAGGCGCCAGTGCACCATGGAGCAACGATGCCTGCATTACAGAAAGACACATTCATTTTTGTTGGGCACAGGAGATTAAGTGATTGCCCAGAATCACAGGACGTTTAGTGTCCCTGCTGAGACTCGAACCCGGTTCCCCAGGTTCGAGGTTGATCGCTCTAGCCGCAAGCCACATCCTCTCCACTTGGCTGCTGAAATGGCACCACCACAGGGGGAAAGGACAAGAATGCACCGTCTTGGATAACTGCGTGCATTCTTCCCCTTTTTTTTACGATGGTGAAGGGCAGCACAGCAAGGTGACTTGCTGCACTGCCCTACACCAATTCCCCATAAATGAGGGCCTTATAACTAAGGGTGGGCGTAGTTCGCGAAGTAGCACTTCGCGAAGCTACGCAAAGTGAAGTTCGCACTACGCGAGCTACGCGTAGCACTTCGTGAACTGCGTAGTAACATGTTCGCACTGTGCAAGATGTTGTTTTCAATGATTGCATAGTGCGGACAAGCAACCGGCACTGTGCAATCATTGAAAATGGCATCTTGCACAGTGCGAGCTGTAGTTTTCTGCTGCTCGAGTAGATCTTTACTCGAGCGGCAGCTTTCTCAACGCGAACTGGTAGTTTCTCATCGCGAGCGGTCGCGAGCATACGCGACCCCTCGCAATGAGAAACCTCGCGTTGGGAATCTCACCGGGAGGTTTATTTTCCATGCTCGCGATCGCCAACTTGATGTTGCTGATCGCGAACAAGGAAAAAGTCTCGCCGGGATGTCATTTTGCTTGCTCGCGGTCGCCAACTTGACGTTGAGGACCGCGAGCAAGCAAAAAATGACCGCAGCACTACGCAAAACTACGCTACGCATGTTCGCACTGTGCTACGTGCAGTTCGCGTAGTGCGAAGTAGCGCGAACTTCGCAAACTACGCAAGCGTAGCGTAGTGCTTCGCCCAGGCCTACTTATAACTAGTGTGATTTCTATTACAAAAGTGGCTTTTCAAGCATCTTCGGTCCCTTCGGTAATACCTACTTGCTCCAGGGTAACAGAACAACTGAGCCCTTACCGTTGTATCCCTGGGGTACTTAGTGGTACACTTCAGACACTGTTGATTGATATCAACATCTCCAAGAACGTACACCTTTGGTGCAGTGCTATCAATGATTTGCAGACCAACAGATGGCAAACTGTGTTTCACACCCTAAACTACATTTGAAATATTGACCAATAAAACATGAGCCTGTAAATGGTAGCACCTATATAAGCAGCACATAGAAAGTAGAAGGTAAATTACGTTTGCTTTAGAAGTGACTTCATTACACCACTTCTATGAAGTACCAGGCCTTGTTGTTTTATTCAAAGAGCTTACTCAGTTTCTCTGTGCAACAATAAAAAACTTAGTGTGGCCAATCATTGATTTACTCCCTTATGATAATGCTGTCTTTTGTGAAACATTAGTGTGGGAGATGTTTGCATGAGCTGCTAGAGATAGAGAAGTGCATGCTGTCCTATCAACATGAATTCCTTTTTATAAACTCAAAGCTGAAGAAGGATGAACTTCTCTTAGCAACCTCATTGCACCCACTGACTATGGTTGAATAGGGGAAGTATTTTATTTTATTGAATTTCTCTCAACTGTAATAGTATGGAGATGAATAAGTTGACAATGGTTTCTTATTCTTTCATTTTTCTTCCATTTTCCCTAAAGAAATTATTGTGATTTTAGGTGACTACTGTGTTTCTGTGGTTCCCCTAAACCACTCATTCAGCAGGACTGCCTAACCCTAATCTGCTTTCTGATCAATCCCCTTTCTCACCAGCATTTCAGTTTTATCCCTTCATTTCCCTGTTAATTCCATGGATATGTTCATCCATTGTACTGCTTCCTCTCCATAATGCTGCTCCCTTCCTTTACCTTCTTCTGCTAGGTCTGCTTCCTTGCCCCTTTTCTCTCCTCTGTAGTACTTTACACTGAGCTAGACACATTTATCCAGTGCTCCCTTCTCTTTCTCATCTCAAGACCACACACAACATCTAGATAAGGTGTTCTCTTCTTCAGAGGCTCGTTGTCTTTGACTTTTTCTTTCACATGATTGACTTTGTAAATAACTTGAATTTGGAGGTATTTCCCCAGCACTAGCAGTCACAGTGACAACAGGCCATTTCAAACTTGAGAGAATTAGTGTTGTCACTAACCAGGACACTGAATACTTCGCCTGCAAAGTAGAGTTGAACTTGCATGCCTCATTGACTCTATTTGGATAGATATGGAAACCCAATCTCAAAGGAGGTATATATATATATATATATTCACTGAAAAAAACATAGGTTTCAGGCACGTTATAGTTAGAAATGAGCATTTAAAAAACCTTAGAAATTCACTGAAAAAACCATAGGTTTTAGGGAAAGTTATAGTTAGATGGACATTTCACTCGTACAAAACCATAGAAATTCCCCCGTTATAATTAGTTCAGCTAACTATAACACGCGCCCCCGCAATGCACTGCTGATGACGTCACATATTATATCACTAATGACATGGTCCGTGACATCACTGATGACATCACTGAAGACATCACTGATGACATCATCCAGTGACTGTGTGTTTCTGTAAAGTCTAAATATGTTTAATATATATAAGGAAAGGCGTATTGAAGAATGAGTGGGTGTATAAGTGTCTGAATGGATGATTTAGTAGGTGCGTGACTGACTCTATAAGAGAGTGATTAAACGTATCTTACTGAATGCATGGGTTAGTGAGTAAACTGTGTGAATGTCTGTATCCGTCTGTCAGTTGGTGTGTAAACGGCTGCATGGGTTTTTGAATAGCTACATGAGTGTCTATATGGGGTATTGATTGCTTGTCTGAGTATCTGTATGGGTGCTTGAGTGTTTGTGTGTGTGGGGTGTGTGTGACTCTGTACATAGATGTGTGAGTGGGTGATTAACTGGGTGCATGGTTTCAAGAGTGCATCTGTGATGGACTGTATGGGTGGGTGAGTGTGTGTATGGGTGTGTTAGTGAGTGAATGTATATCTCATTTGTATATGTATGAGTAACTACATATGTGAAAGGCAGTATATATGTGTGTTGAAGTATATAAATGGCTATAACTGAGAGTGTGTGATTGTGACAGTGGCTGTATGGATGAGTCTGTGCTTGTATCAGTGATTGTATAAGAGCGTAAGTATGTGCTAGTATTTGTATGAGTAAGTGAGCTGATGTGTGTATAACTGTATAGGTGAGTAAATGGGAGTGTGATTAATTTTTTACATCACTGACTGGGTGTGTGAGTACCTCTATGGATGAGTGGCAGTGTGTGAGTGTCTATATAGGTGTATGAGTGCATATGATAGTCCTGTACTGAGTGACCGTAATTATGAGTGACTGTACGGGTGAGTGTGTGTAGACCTAAGAATCAGTGAGTGGGTATCTAGTTATTGGTCTTGGAGCGTCTATGGTTTTGAGAATGGCAGTCTGTAATTTAGATGGGTGTATCACAAGTTATATTAGGGTGTGAGAAAATGCATCAAATTATCACATGGATGATGTCATCAGCGATGTCATTTGAGATGTCATTAGTGATGTCATCAGTGATGTCACTGACCATCTCATAAGTGATGTGATATGTGACGTCATCAGCAGTGCATTGCGGGAGCGCGAGATATAGTTAGCTGAACTAACTATAACGGGGGAATGTCTATGGTTTTAGCCGAGTGAAATGTCCATCTAACTATAACTTTCCCTAAAACCTATGGTTTTTTCAGTGAATTTTTAATGATTTTTAAATGCTAATTTCTAACTATAACGTGCCTGAAACCTATGGTTTTTTTCAGTGAATTTCAAAGGTTTTTTAAATGCTAATTTCTAACTATAACGTATCTGAAACCTATGGTTTTTAAGTGAATTTCAAAGGTTTTTTAAATGCTAGCTTCTAACTATGCCTACAGAGATAGGACATGTGAAGAAAGAAGAAAAAATGCGCAGAAAGAAGCAAAAGAAATGCAGAAAGAGGCAACAGAAGTCCACAAAGATAAAGAAAATAGCAGGAAGAAGCAAGACGTGCAGAATGAACCAACAGAGAAAAAGAAAGAGGCCTTGTTGCAAAATCATCTTGTGCCCACAACTTTTTCAGACGGGTACTGGTGGTAACTCACTCTGACTAACCAGGCCTAGAGTCAGTGCTATGCTAAAAGACGCTTAGAATACAGTGAAAACACTTACATACACTAGGGAACACTATGCGTTGCGGTACCCCTGTGATTAGCATGACCTCCTCTGTAAGGCCCTAGTACATAATAGGGAAGGGGGATTAAAACTACCTCTTAAACCCACCACAGGGCGCGTTTGCACAGTGGTGAAGGGAGGGGTAGGGCTTGAGGTGACGTGTGCAAACACGCCCGTTGGCATGTTTTAAGTTGGGGAATTAATTCCCCTTCCATCCTGAGGGCCCCTGGGGGCCAACTAGCCCACCAGGTTCCTCAACTAAGCGCCACAGAGCTGCGCTGCAGAGAGGTGTAAAAAGGGTCATGGCCTGGACCACCTCTCTGCAACGCAGTGCAGTGGCGCTTACTGGAAACACCTGGTGGGCTAGTTGGCCCCAGGGCCCTCAGGATGGAAGGGGAATTAATTCTCCAATTAAAACACGCCAACGGGTGTGATTGCACACGTCACCTCAGGCCCCGCCCCCTCCCTTCACCACTGTGTAAACACGCCCCATGGCATGTTTTAAGTTGGGGGATTAAGTCCCCTGAATCCTGAGGGTCCCGGGGGTCCAGCTAGCCCACCAGGTACCTCAAGTAAGCGCCACAGAGCTGCGTTGCAGAGAGTTGTAAAAAGGGTCATGGCCTGGACCACCTCTCTGCAACGCAGCGCAGTGGGGCTAACCAGAAGCACCTGGTGGGCTAGTTGGCCCACAGGGGCCCTCAGGATGGAAGGGGAATTAATTCTCCAACTTAAAACACGCCAACAGGCGTGTTTGCACACATCACCTTAGGCCTCGCCCCCTCCCTTCACCACTGTGTAAACACGCCCACGGCACATTTTAAGTTGGGGGTCTAAGTCCCCTCGAATCCTGAGGGTCCCTGGGGTCCAGCTTGCCCACCATATACCTCCAGTATGCGCCACAGAGCTGCGTTGCAGAGAGGTACAAAAAGGTGCTTTACCTGGACCACGTCTCTGCAAAGCAGGTCTGTGGCGCTTCCTGGAGGTACCTGGTGGGCAGGTTGGCCCCCAGGGGCCCTCAGGATTGAAGGGGAATTAATTCCCCAACTGAAAACGCGCCTCAGGGTGTGTTTGCACACGTCATTTCAGGCCCCGCCACCTCCCTTCACCACTGTGTAAACACGCCCCATGGCACGTTTTAAGTTGGGGGATTAAGTTCCCTCGAATCCTGAGGGTCCCTGGGGTCCAACTAGCCCACCAGGTACCTCCAGTTAGCACCACAGGTCTGCGTTGCTGAGAGGTGGTCTGAGGCCACGCCCCTTTTGACACCCCTCTGCAACGCAGCTCTGTGACGCTTACTGGAGGTACATGGTGGGCTAGTTGGACCCCAGGGACCCTCAGGATTGAAGAGGATTTAATTCCCCAACTTAAAATGCGCTACAGGGCGTGTTTGCACACATGTGACCTAAGGCCCCGCACCCTCCCTTCACCACTGTGCAAATGTGCCCTGTGGTGCGTTTTAAGTTGGGGGATAAAGTCCCCTTGAATCCTGAGGGTCCCTGGGTTTCCTGTAGTTTTTTGTGTTTAATGTAACCATGCAATAAACTGAGGAATACCTGTGATCACGAGTGCCGGGTCTTCAATCATAGAATATTGGGGAATTGTTTGCTCCATATTTCCATATTTCCATAAGGAGGCAAGCAGCTGAAGATGGAAATGTACACCAACCCAATGTGTTTTTTTATTGAGATAAGCAGTTTATTTTAAGAGACACGCTCACTTGAGCAAATGAACTACCAGTACCAAGAGGCCATTGGAGCCACGCCCACTGAGGCTAACAAAGGTTAGTGTTAAAACAGCCAAAAAAGAAACTGTCAAACTGTGATGATTGCACCATTGAGGAAGGGAAATCTTATGGTGAAACGCGTCTGGCGTTTGAAAGCTGGATGTCCAAGTCCTCTTCATCTTGTTTGCAGCCATGAATAAATTGTTGGAAAAATACGTACCTGCGATGGCTCTCCTTTCAGGGTAACCATACGTTTGGATTTGTAGCAGCGACACCTTTCTGCAGAGGTGCCCCACCGCATAACAGCGGACAGAAAAAAACATAGGTTTAAGGGGTGTTAAAGTTAGCTGGACATTTCACTCGTACAAAACCATTGAAATTCCACCGTTATAGTTAATTCAGCTAACTATAACTCGCGCGACCGCAATGCACTGATGATGACGTCACATATTACATCACTCATGACATGGTCAGTGACATCACTCATGACATCACTGATGACATCTCAAATGACAACACTGATGACATCATCCAGTCAATGTGTCTTTCTGAAAATTAAATATGTTTTATATATGTATATCTGAAGGTCGATGGAAGAATAAGTGGGTAAATAATTGTCTGAATGGATGTTTTGTAAAATTGTTTGTATAACTGACTAAGTGTATCTTAGTGAATACATGGGTTAGCGAGTAATGTTTAAATATGTAAATATCTGTATCAGTCTCTCACTTTGTGTATAAGTGGCTTCATTGGTTGGTGAGTAGCTACATGAGTGTCTATATGGGTTATTAGTTGGTTTTTTGAGTATTAGTATGAGTATCTGAGTGTCTGTATTGTTCGGTGGGGGTATTACTTAGCGCATAGATGCATGAATGAGTGACTCACTGTTTGTATGTGTTGAACACAGCATGTGTGCAGGACTGTATGGGTGGATGAGTGTGTGTATGGGTGTGTTAGTGAGTGAATGACTGTCTCAATTATGTCTTTATGAGTAATGACATATGTTTTAAACTAGTATATGTGAGTATTGGTGTATATAAGTGAGTATATGTGAGAGTGAGAGATTGGAAGAGTTGCTGTACAAATAATTATGTGTTTCTATAAGTGATTGTTTAAGAGAGTAAGTATGTGTACGTTTCTGTAGAAGTAAGTGTAGTGGTGTGTGTATAACTGTATATGCAAGTAAATGGATGTTTGATCCTTTATTAGCATGAGTGACTATTTGTGTGAGTAACTCTATGAATTAGTGGCGGTTTATAACAGGATGTATAGGTGTATGAGTACAAATGAAGAGTGAGTACATGTATGAGTGACTATATAGGACTGTTGGTGAATGAGTGGATGTGCATGTAGATCTTGAAATTACCGAATAGGTTGTTGTGAGTGGTATTGGTATGTCAATTCTTTTTTTAAATGTTAGTTTCTATTTTTGAATGTGTGTATCAAAGGTTATATTAGGGTGAGACGAGGTCAGCCACTCTATCAAAAGGATGATGTCATCAGTGATGTCACCAGTGATGTCATTTGAGATGTTATCAGTGATGTCATGAGTGATGTCACTGACCATGTCATGAGTGATGTAATATGTAATGTCATCATCAGTGCATTGCGGGAGCGCGATTTATAGTTAGCTGAACTAACTATAACGGGGGAATTTCAATGGTTTTGTACGAGTGAAATGTCCAGCTAACTATAACACCCCTGAAACCTATGTTTTTTCTGTGAATTCCTAAGGTTTTTTAAATGCTAATTCCTAACTATAATGTGCCTGAAACCTATGTCTTTTTTAAATGTAAATTTCAAAGGTTTTTTAAATGCTAATTTCTAACTTTAACGTAACTGAAACCTATGTTATTTTCTGTGAATTCCTAAGGTTTTTTAAATGCTAATTCCTAACTATTATGTGCCTGAAACCGATGTCTTTTTTAAATGTAAATTTCAAAGGTTTTTTAAATGCTAATTTCTAACTTTAACGTAACTGAAACCTATGGTTTTTTAAGTGAATTTCAAAGCTTTTATAAATGCTAGTTTCTAACACTGCCTAGAGAGGTAGGACATGTGAAGAAAGAAGAAAAAACACACAGAAAGAAGAAAAAGAAAAGCAGAAAGAAGCAACAGAAGTCCTCAAAGATGAAGAAAAGTGCAGGAAGAAGGAAGATGTGCAGAAAGAACAAACAGAGGAGCAGAAAGAGTCTTTGTTGCAAAATCATCCTGTGCCCACAAAATGTTCTGATGGGTACTGGTGGTAACTGACTCTGAAAACAAGGTCTAGAGCCAGTGCTATGCTAAAAGACACTTAGAATACAGTTAAAACACCTATATACACTAGGGAACACTATGCGTTGGGGTACCCCTGTTATTAGCATGACCTCCTCTGTAAGCCCCTAGTATATAATAGGGCTGGGGTATTAAAACTATCTCTTAAACCGCACCACAGGGCGCATTTGCACACTGGTGAAGGGAGGAGGGCTGAGCTGACGTGTGCATACATGCCCTATGGCCATTTTAATTTGGGGGATAAAGTCCCCTTGAATCCTGTGTGTCCTTGGGTACAACTAGCCCATCAGGAATCTCTAGTTAGCACCACAGAGCTGCGTTGCAGAGAAAATGGGCAGGGCCTGGACCACCTCTCTGCAACGCAGCACAGTGGCGCTTACTGAACGCACCTGGTGGACTAGTTGGCCCCCATGGGCCCTCAGGATTGAAGGGGAATTATTTCCCCAACTTAAAACGCGCCATAGGGCGGGTTTGCACACGTCACCTCAGGCCCCTTCCCCTCCCTTCCCCACTGTGTAAACATGCCCTGTGGCCGTTTTAAGTTCGGAGATTAACTCCCCATGAATCCTAAGGGTCCCTAGGGTTAAACTAGCCCACTAGGTACCTCCAGTAAGCGCCACCGAGCTGCGTTCCAGAGAGGTGTAAAAAGGGGCATGGCCTCTGAACAACTGTCTGCTACGCAGCTCCCTGACGCATACTGGAGATACCTGTTGAGCTAGTTGGACCTCAGGGACCCTCAGTATTAAAATAGAGTTGATCCCCCAAATTAAAACGCGCCATGGGCCGCGTTTGCACAGTGGTGAAGGAAGGAGGCGTGGCCTGAAGTGACATGTCTGCAAATACACTCTGTGGCGCGGTTTAAGTTGGGGAATTAATTCCTCCTCAATCCTGAGGGTCCCTGGGGACCAACTAGCCCACCAATTACCTCCAGTATGCGCCAGAGAGCTGCATTGCAGAGAGGTGTTCAGAGGCCACGCCCCTTTTTACAACACTCTGCAATGCAGCTCCATGGCACTTACTAGAGGTACCTGGTGGGCTAGTTGGCCCCCAGGGACCCTCCGGATTGAAGAGGAATTAATTACTGAACTTAAAACGCGCCACAGGGCGTGTTTGCACACATATCACCTCAGGCCCTGCCCCCTCCCTTCACCACTGTGCAAACGCGCCCTGTGGCACATTTTAAGTTGGGGGATTACCCCCCTTGAATCCTGAGGGTCCCTGGGGTGCAACTACCCCACCAGCTACCTCCATTAAGCGCCACAGAGCTGCGTTGCAGAGAGGTGAAAAAACGGGCATGGCCTCAGAACGCCTCTCTGCAACCCAGCCCCCTGGCGCATACTGGAGGTTCCTGGTGGGCTAGTTGGCCCCCAGGGACCCCCAGTATTCAAGGGGAATTCGTTCCCCATCTACAAACGCGCCAGGGGGTGCCTTTATAGAGTGCTGAAACGAGGGGGCATGGCCTCCGGCGCAATGCTGGTATTTTCTTTTTTTTTTAAAGAAGAGGGGCTGCGTAGCCCCCCTTCTTTTTCTCATTTTTTAGCCCTGGGGACCCCATCCCCCAGTGCCTGCCCCCTAATTTGTTTTTAAAAAATTAAAAATTTGGGAAGGGAGCTGCGTACTTGTTAGGCCTGGCACCTTGGCGTGAGTTTCCCTTCAACTTTTTGTCGCTGTGCCTCATGTGTTTTTATGGTGTTGGCTGCTCAGCGCACTGTGCCAATGCCAACCAGTGCCACAGTGCAAGTGCTCCCTATGTAAAATATATATGTTGGTTGGATTACATGATTGGCTTATTTGGTTTACTGTCAGACCCCAGTAAAGTGCACCAGGAGTGCCAGGGCGTGTAAAAACAAATGCCGCTGGTGGGCTTGCAGCACTGGTTGTGCCACCCACAGAAGCGGCCTGGTAAAATGTGTCTAGGTCTGCCATTGCATACCCTGCGTGCAGTCTGGTACGGACATGCTGACTGGCAAGTGCACCCACTTCCCAGTCCCTAAACCTTCCCTTAACTTCATGTTAGTCACCCCTATGGTATGCCTAAGGGCAGGGTGCATTGTAGCATAAGGTAGGACAAGCCCTGATGTGTGTGGCATGTCCTAATAGTGAATTACAGCCATTTTCGTTTTTCACTATTGTAAGGCTACCCTGTTCTCATAGGCCAGAATGGGCGGTTAAGATTGTTACATCCTATGATCCTAACCGACCCAGGGAACATGGTAGAAAATCGAGTTTAGTATGCCTGAACTCAGAATAAGGTACATCTTTTCGTAAGGTTTGTTTTAATATTCTGCGTTTGCAAATGCCACTTTTAGAAAGTTGGCAGTTGCTTGCCTAACCATTTCAGCCCGCCTCTGCATGATGTGTATCTGCTGTCTGGCTTGTGTGAGTGACAGGGCTGGGGAAACCCAGATGGGCAGGGCTAGGTAGCCTGGTGGTGAATAGAAAGATTGACCTGTAGATGGGTGGGAGGAGTACACCTGGACTCTGAATAGGGCTGTGCTCTGCCACCACAATGCTGGCTCCGCCCCCTGTGGAGCGTCTGATGGCTCTGCCCTGCACCCTGAAAGAAGAAGCCTGCATCGCACCAACAAAGTGCTCCAGAACTGGACTGAACAAGGCAAGGGCCCCCCTGGCCTGGGAGAACAAAAGAAATGGTGTATAAAAGAAGGAGCCCTGCTCCTAAGAGATCAGATCCGCTTTGAACCAAGAAGAATCTCTGCCTGAGGAGGAGGCGCCAGGAAAGCTATACGGAGGAAGTCTGTCCCTATCCTGGGGGACTGGCCTGCAGTGGTGACTTTGCTGCCAAAGGAGAGAAGAGGAACCCTTTACTAAGTCTTTGCTTCATTTATATTGCAAGAACCTTGTGCTTTCAAAAATGATCTCCAAGGGCCTGGAAGCAAGCTTGCCCCCTGAACTGAGCCCCAGGACCATTGGGCTCACCCTGACCTTCACTCGCCTACCGCTGGACTGTGGTGTTCTTTCCCTCGCCGGAGCCATGACTCCCGTGCCCATCAGCCCCTCCGTGAGCCGTTACCGGACTGCTTACCAGCCCCTGCCTTGGGAAGAGCCCCAGTCGATCCGAGCCGCTCTCCCTATGCCGTGCTGGGCTGCCCCCATCACCTTGCTCGCTGGAGGCCCGCTGCGCACCTTCACTCCTCCCGCCGGAATCGGCGCTGTGAGCATCCCAAAAGCCTCGGACGGCCCGGACGTGAAAAACGTGCCCGGCTGCCCCACTCTGCTCACTTGCCAACCTGAACACCCCGCGAGCTTGCATCGGATCCAGGGTCCGCAACGTTCTGTTTTCCCTGCCATCTGACACGTGCCACCCGGTCACCGTCTCAGCGCGAAGTGCGCTAAGATCCACAGTTCACCTTGATGCCCCGCATAAGAAGACTTTCCGTATAAAAGAACTTTCCGTAATCATAGAGATCGTGGCCCCACCGTTTCACCGTTACTGGGTCTTGTACTAAGTTTGCTGAAAATATAAAAGCCTTATTTTTGTGTACAACCTGCCTGGTGTCCGTTTGTGGTGCATGCCAAGTATTTACTGTGTGTATAATTGCAAGTGCTTAACCGTGTACGCCCTGAGGTTTAGCCTTGACTGCTCGCGTCACGCACCTAGAGGGTGACCAGGGGTTATTCTAAGGAGCCATCCTTCGCCCTGACTAGAAGTAAAGGGTCCCTGCTTGTCGCTGGTACTTGCCTGCGCCAACCAGACCCCCTCATTTCTAAAATTGGAGGCAGCGGTGAGAATTTTCGGATTTGCATTTGTAGTTTGCATACAGTGGATCATTGATCACCACATAGTGAGTGCAGACCAGTAACGCAGCCACAATACTATTGATTTTTTGTTTTGCCAAGAATCTCCATTTTTTTTAAGAAACCATGCCTGGTTCACTCCCTGCAGGAAGGGCAGCCTCTATAGTCTCTGGAATGGGCGATGTAGATTGGGGAGAGGGCGCACTTGAGAGCTACACAAATGAAGATCTGAAAGGTTTTTGCTCAAAGTTCTGAATTTCCCAAACTGGATTGAAAAACAAGGCCCGACTTGGAAAGGCGCTGAGGGCCTGGTATGAGTCAATGGCACCAGAGAATCTGGTGGAAGTGGTTCCACCAGAAAGCGTCCACGAATTTACCAGAGGCCTATCGCCAGAAGAGTTTGCCGACAGGGCAGCAACCAGGGCACATGAAGTAGAGATGGCAAAGCTTAATGGGCAGATGGATATGGACAAACAAAGATTAGCCATGGAAGAAAGGAAAATCCAAATGGAACATGAGATGAAGCTGAGAGAGCTGGAGCTGAAAGCGAAGAGTTTGGAGCTTAATCCCTCTGGTGGCAGCACACCGCCAGTGCCGGCGGAATCAAGGGTATATATTCCTAAAGATGTGTTTAAGGAGTTTTTTAAGAATGATGACATAGGGCAGTGGTCCAAAGCCTATGAAGTAGCCATGTCCTCCCACCGGGTCCCTGAGAAGGATTGGGGAGCGGGGTTGTGGGGGCGGTTCTTGAGTGAAGGGCGGGACACACTGCTAGATTTGCCCTCAGATGTGTATAGCTCTTACCCCCATATGAAGGATGCTTTAATGGCTAGGTATGGGTTAACTCCTGAAATGTATAGGCAGAGGTTCAGGGGTTGCACTAAGATCCCCAATAGTACGTATGTGGAGTATGTGACTTTTTTTTGCAGGGCACTGGATGGTTGGGTAAAGGGTAGCAAGGTTGATAATTTTCAAGGGCTTCTTGATTTAATAGCATGGGAGCACTTGCCCAGTAATTGTTTTCCTGAGCTACGCCAGCACCTGATTGATAGTAGGCTGACTAACCCTAGGAAGCTTGCTGAGGAGGCGGACCGCTGGGTCAGTACCAGGGTCCCCAGCAGAAGAGTGGGGGGGACAGGGGTAACCAGAGGGAGTTACCAAAAAGGTCCCAAAGTAATCCCCAAGGCAACCAAGGGAAAGGTTCTCAGCCTCCCCCACCCCTGAGACCGACCAGGGCCCCGACAGGTCCTCCTGTTCAAAAGGGGGCCCTAAAATGTTACAAGTGTGGTAACCTGGGGCATTTTGCCTCTGATGTAAAGTGTCCTTTGTATGGTAAACCAGCACCCACTGGTGCTCCACCCCGGCAGGTGGCTAGTGTAGCCTTGGGGGAGGAGATGGCAGTCCAAGGTGGGTGGGGTCCCGCAGAGATGTCCCTTGTCTCATTAGGAGACTGTGAGATGGTCCCCCAAACCCAGCTGCCTGATAACACTAATAAATATAGGCAGTGGGTGACCATCAATGGCCGTAGGGTGGAAGCTCTGAGAGATACAGGAGCCAGTGTGACAGCTGTCAAGTGTCACCTGGTGTCTCAAGAGCAAGTGGTCCCAGGAGCATTCTATCCAGTTGTTGCCGCTGACAACACAGAGAGTCACTGCAAGGTGGCTCAGGTTCCCTTTGAGTGGGGGGGTCTCTGGTACTCTTCAGGTAGCTATGAGGCCCGCCATGCCTGTAGACTGTCTGTTAGGGAACGACTTGGAGAGCTCACCCTGGGCTAAGATGGAGCGGAGTGCTCACCTCGAGATGTTGGGTATGGCGGATTGGGCGTGTGTCGCCACACGGTCCATGGCAGCAAGTAGAGGTGTTCAAGAGGTCCTGGAGCCTGAGAGGGAGGCCCCGGAACCGGCCTTAGAGAGAAGGAGCAGGGGGCGCGGGAAACCGGCCCCTGAAGTTCCCACAGTCCAGGAGGAAGCAGACCTTGAGGGGGATGCCCTGGAGCCTACAGGGGAACAGATAGCTGAACTGGGGGACCTGCCTGAGCTGACCCATTGGCAGCAGGAAGGAGGCCCCTCCAGGGAGGACTTTTGTAAGGCGCAGAAAGAATGCCCTTCTCTCCTGGGTATGTGGCAGCAGGCTGTAGACCAGGCCATAGGTGATCAGTCTGGGTCACATTTCATTTACTGGGAGAACGACCTCCTATATACAGAGCCTAAGGTTGCTGAGCCTCGGCCAGCCCATGCGCTGGTGGTACCCCAGGACTTCAGAGCCTTCCTACTGGGGCTGTCTCACGATGTGCCATTGGCAGGGCATTTGGGGCAGGACAAGACCTTTGAAAGGCTTGTCACCCACTTTTATTGGCCTCAAATGCACAGGAGTTCAGACACTCACTGCAGGACATGCCAGACTTGCCAGGCAAGTGGAAAGAGTGGAAGGAAGCAGAAGGCTCCACTCCAGCCATTCCCTGTGGTCGGTACCCCATTCCAGCGAGTGAGGATTGACATTGTGGGGCCACTGGACCCCAGGACAGCTATGGGCAACAGGTTCATCCTGGTCCTGGTGGACCATGCCACCCGGTACCCGGAAGCCATCCCTCTGAGGACAGTGACGGCCCCCGTGGTGGGCCGTGCACTGATGGGAATTTTCTCCAGAGTGGGAATCCCTCTAGAGGTAGTGTCTGACCGGGGTACCAAATTCATATCCAAATATTTGAAATCCCTTTGGCAAGAGTGTGGTGTAACCTACAAGATCACCACACCTTACCACCCCCAAGGAAACGGGTTGGTTGAGAGATTCAACCGTACCCTCAAGGGCATGATAATGGGTCTGGAAGAACCCATGAGGCGTAAGTGGGACGTCCTCTTGCCATGCCTTCTCTTTGCGTACCGTGAGGTGCCACAGAAGTCTCTAGGGTTCAGCCCCTTTGAGCTCCTGTATGGCCACCCCGTGAGAGGACGTCTAAGTCTGGTCAAGGAAGGCTGGGAGCAATCTTCCAGGAAACCTCCCCAGAATGTATATAGCTACATGCTGGCCTTCAGGAATCAGACTAGGCGATTCAGGCAACTTGCTGAGGCAAATATGTAAGCCAGCCAGGAGGAGATGAAGCTGTGGTACGACCAGAATGCCACTCTGGTAGAGCTTCAGCCTGGACAAAAGGTATGGGTATTGGCCCCAGTGGAGCCCTATGCGCTCCAGGATAAGTGGACCGGTCCCGTTGGGGTGGTGGAGCGCAAGAGTCCTGTTACCTATTTGGTGGACTTGTGGTCTCCAAGGAACCCCTTAAGGGTCCTTCATGTCAACCGCCTCAAGCCCCACTTGGAGAGGTCCCAAGTGGGCATGCTCTTGACGACAGATGCTGGGATGGAAGAGGAGACCGAGCCTCTTCCTGACCACCTGTCCTCCCGAGAGCAAGATGGGTCAGTGGATGGTGTCATCCTCTCTTCCGCCCTGACCCCTGAGCAACAGAATGATTGACGCCAATTACTGGGGCAATTTTCTGATCTGTTGTCCCTGGTTCCCGGTGGCACTGATTGGTGCGTCCATGATGTGGGCACTGGGGATAGTCCACCCATGAGGCACAAGGCCTACAGGGTGACTGATAGGGTGAGGACATGATTCAAGGAGGAGGTCTCCAAGATGTTTGCACTCGGGGTAATTGAGTCCTCCAGCAGTCCTTGGGCCAGCCCAGTGGTCTTGGTCCCAAAGGCTGCAGTGCCGGGAGCCACACCCGAACTCCGGTTCTGTGTGGACTACAGAGGACACAATTCAGTCACCAGGACTGACGCACACCCCATCCCCAGAGCTGATGAGCTCATAGATCGGCTAGGGGCTGCCAACTACCTCAGCACGTTTGATTTAACGTCTGGGTATTGGCAGATCGCCTTGACCGATGGGGCCAAAGAGAGGTCAGCATTTTCCACCCCAGATGGGCACTACCAGTTCCGAGTTCTGCCCTTTGGGAGGAAGAATGCCCCTGCCACCTTCCAAAGGTTGGTCAACCAGGTGTTGGCTGGACTGGATTCGTTCAGTGCTGCCTACCTGGATGACATCGCAGTGTTCAGCTCCACTTGGGAAGAACACCTGCGCCACCTCTGGGAAGTGTTGATGGCGCTGCGGAGGGCAGGCCTCACAATCAAGGCGAGTAAGTGCCAGATCGGGCAGGGTTCCGTGGTGTACTTGGGGCACCAGGTTGGGAGCGGCCAGGTGGCGCCCCTTCAACCCAAGATAGAAACCATCCTGAATTGGGAGTCGCCCAAAACCCAGACAGAGGTGAGAGCCTTCTTAGGTCTCACCGTGTACTAGAGGAGGTTTGTCAGGGGGTATGGCAACATTGTTGCCCCCTTGACAGCGCTGACTTCTAGGAAGCAGCCCAGGAAAGTGATTTGGACTGACACCTGTCAGAAAGCTTTTGAGGCCCTGAAAGCTGCTATGTGCACGGCGCCCGTGCTCTTGGCTCCCAACTTCTCCAAAGAGTTTATCGTTCAGACAGATGCTTCAGAGCATGGTGTGGGGGCTGTTCTTTCACAGATTAATGAAGAGGGCCTAGATCAACCTGTAGCCTTCCTTAGCAGGAGGTTACTTCCACGGGAACAGAGATGGAGTGCTATTGAGCGTGAGGCATTTGCTGTGGTCTGGGTGCTGAAGAAGCTAAGACCCTAACTGTTTGGGTCTCACTTCCAGGTTCAGACAGACCACAGGCCCCTCAGATGGTTGATGCATATGAGGGGTGAGAATCCAAAGCTGATGAGGTGGTCCATTTCCCTACAAGGTATGGAATTCACGGTGGAACATCGTCCTGGTACAGATCACGCCAATGCTGACGGTCTGTCCAGATTTTTCCGCCTTAGTGATGAGGAACTCCCTGGGTTAGGGTAGTTCTCACCACTTTTCAGCTGGAGGGGACACGTGTTGGACCTGGCACCTTGGCGTGAGTCTCCCTTCCACTTTTTGTCGCTGTGCCTCATGTGTTTTTATGTTGTTGGCCGCTCAGCGCACTGTGCCACTGCCAACCAGTGCCACAGTGCAAGTGCTCCCTATGTAAAATATGTATATGTTGGTTGGATTCCATGATTGGCTTATTTGGTTTACTGTCAGACCCCAGTAAAGTGCACCAGGAGTGCCAGGGCGTGTAAATACAAATGCCGCTGGTGGGCTTGCAGCACTGGTTGTGCCACCCACAGAAGCGGCCTGGTAAAATGTATCTAGGTCTGCCATTGCAGAACCTGCGTGCAGTCTGGTACGGACATGCTGACTGGCAAGTGCACCCACTTGCCAGTCCCAAAACCTTCCCTTAACTTCATGTTAGTCACCCCTATGGTAGGCCCAAGGGCAGGGTGCATTGTAGCATAAGGTAGGACAAGCCCTGATGTGTGTGGCATGTCCTAATAGTGAATTAAAGCCATTTTCGTTTTTCACTATTGTAAGGCTACCCTGTTCTCATAGGCCAGAATGGGCGGTTAAGATTGTTACATCCTATGATCCTAACCGACCCAGGGAAAATCGAGTTTAGTATGCCTGAACTCAGAATAATAAGGTACATCTTTTCGTAAGGTTTATTTTAATATTCTGCGTTTGCCAATGCCACTTTTAGAAAGTTGGCATTTGCTTGCCTAACCATTTCAGCCCGCCTCTGCGTGATGTGTATCTGCTGTCTGGCTTGTGTGAGTGACAGGGCTGGGGAAACCCAGATGGGCAGGGCTAGGTAGCCTGGTGGTGAATAGAAAGATTGACCTGTAGATGGGTGGGAGGAGTACACCTGGACTCTGAATAGGGCTGTGCTCTGCCACCACAATGCTGGCTCCGCCCCCTGTGGACGTCTGATGGCTCTGCCCTGCACCCTGAAAGAAGAAGCCTGCATCGCACCAACAAAGTGCTCCAGAACTGGACTGAACTAGGCAAGGGACCCCTGGCCTGGGAGAACAAAAGAAATGGTGTATAAAAGAAGGAGCCCTGCTCCTAAGAGATCAGATCCGCTTTGAACCAAGAAGAATATCTGCCTGAGGAGGAGGCGCCAGGAAAGCTGTACGGAGGAAGACTGTCCCTATCCTGGGGGACTGGCCTGCAGTGGTGACCTTGCTGCCAAAGGAGAGAAGAGGAACCCTTTACTAAGACTTTGCTTCATTTATGTTGCAAGAACCTTGTGCTTTCAAAAACGATCTCCAAGGGCCTGGAAGCGAGCTTGCCCCCTGAACTGAGCCCCAGGACCATTGGGCTCACCCTGACCTTCACTCGCCTACTGCTGGACTGTGGTGTTCTTTCCCTCGCCGGAGCCGTGACTCCCGTGCCCATCAGCCCCTCCTTGAGCCATTACCGGACTGCTTAGCCGCCCCTGCCTTGGGAAGAGCCTCGCTCGATCCGAGCCGCTCTCCCTACGCCGTGCTGGGCTGCCCCCGTCACCTCGCTCGCTGGAGGCCCGCTGCGTACCTTCACCCCTCCCGCCGGAATCGGCGCTGTGAGCATCCCGAAAGCCTCGGACGGCCCGGACGTGAAAAACGTGCCCGGCTGCCCCGCTCTGCTCACTTGCCAACCTGAACACCCCGCTCCTGCTGTGAGCCTGAAGGACCAGACCCCCTTCGTAAAGCGTGGGAGCCCCGGACGCCACCTTGCCCTTCTGCAGAGCCGCCGAGTGCCCCGCACCCGCCTTTACTAAAAGAAACAAGGTACTGTACTTTACGAACTCGACCACGAGCTTGCATCGGATCCAGGGTCCACAAAGTTCTGTTTTCCCTGCCATCTGACGCGTGCCACCCAGTCACTGTCTCAGCGAGAAGTGCGCTAAGATCCACAGTTCACCTTGTTGCCCCGCATAAGAAGACTTTCCGTATAAAAGAACTTTGCGTAATCATAGAGATCCTGGCCCCACCGTGTCACCGTTACTGGGTCTTGTACTAAGTTTGCTGAAAATATAAAAGCCTTATTTTTGTATACAACCTGCCTGGTGTCCGTTTGTGGTGCATGCCAAGTATTTACTGTGTGTATAATTGCAAGTGCTTAACCGTGTACGCCCTGAGGTTTAGCCTTGACTGCTCGCGCCACGCACCTAGAGGGTGAGCAGGGGTTATTCTAAGGAGCCATCCTTCGCCCTGACTAGAAGTAAAGGGTCCCTGCTTGTCGCTGGTACCAGAGCCCCCTTATTTCTAACAGTACTTAATCAGCCCCGGGGACCCCATCCCCCGTGGCATGGCCTTTTTTATTTTTTTTTGGAGGGGGCTCGGTTGCCCCCCTCCTATGGCCACTTAAGGCCCCGGGAACCCCATCCCCGGGGCCAGCCTTTCTAATTTCTTTATTTATAAATATATATTTATTTTATTTTTGGGGAGGGGGGCCCCATGGTCCCGCCGGCTCCCCGCCTCCTGTGGGAGACAGCATTGCTTTTCCACATGGGGAGCTGCTAACATGCAGCTCCCCATGTGGAAAAGCAATTTGGTTTAAATTTTGAAAGAGAGAGCAGGTTTCCTGCTCTCTCTTTCAAAATTTAAATCAAGTTTGCTATGGCAGGGCGGGAGCTCCGGCCCTTCCATAGCAAATAGGAGTGTCCTGGGGTGGGCACCCCGGGACACTGCAGGAGCCAGCCCTGGGGGGTGGCGGTCTCCAGGGCCATCATTGGCTCCAGGGGGGGCCGCGCAGCCCCCTCCCACCAATTTCCAAAGCCCCAGGGGGTGGTGGTCCCCAGGGCTGGGGGGTCCGTCACGGACCCCCCAATTTACATATTTATAGCCCCAGGGAGGTGGCGGTCCCCAGTGCGTGTGGGGAGGCGTGAGCCCCCCACACAGGGTATTTTTTTTTAATACACAAGCCCCGGGGCTGCAGGAGGGATGTGAGCCCCCTGCAAATATTTTCACACAGCCCCGGCGGGTGGTGGTCCCCGGGGCTTGGGGGCCTTTGAGCCCCCACCCATTCATTTTTTAAGCCCCGGGGGTGGCGGTCCCCGGGGCTGGGGGCCCCCTTTGGGCCCCCAACCCAATACTATCAGGGGCAAATTACCAACGAAGAGCAGGAGCCCACACTTTGTTTTTTTTTATCGGCAGGATCCGCGCACCCAGTGTGGATTTTGACGATTTAAAAAAAAAAAAAATTGGGGGGGGGGGGGGCCCTGGTGGTCCTTGTGGGACCTCCTAAGCAGGCCTAGGGGGTCAGGGTGTTTCTAACCTGCCCCCTTTTTGCGTTCTGCGCGTTTTTTCTTCTGTTTTCTTGTGCCTCGGTTCTACCGAGGCACAAGATGGCTGCCAACACTTCCTGGTTTGGAGTGTTGACAGCCAATTAGCATACAGCTCGTGCTCGGCTGGGTGCGCGGATCCAGCTCGGCCGTAGATATATATGTGATTTTGATTTAGATTTTCTCAGGAACTACTGAATGGATTTATACCATTTAAGCAAAAGGCACGACTCTGAACCAAGGTCTACCTTTCTGCCAAATTTGGTGTAATTCCGTTCAGCAGTTCGGACTGTAGCTGCGACTAACGGTCCCTATGGAAAATTGCATGGGGAATACATGTTTTGGGACCCCCCTTTTTTCTCAGCCCCCACTTGACAAATCACCCCAAGACTTTCAGGATAGGAGCAGACCGGAGTGGGCCACGAGTTTTGAAAATTTCGCGAAGATTCTTCAACCGGCGCCAAAGTTATTCAAATAGAATGTTCGGGATTTCCTATGGATAATAGGTCCTAACTATAACTACCTACTGGCCACTGGCAGTAGGTTATATATATATATATATATATATATATATATATATATATATATATTGTCTTTTTCTTTCTCGAACCGACAAAGATTGACGACGCAGTGTTCTGACCAAAAATTTATTGGAACAGCTTAGGAGGACGCGTTTCGCCTGCCAAGCAGGCTTGTTCACCAATAGTTCAACCATTTTTTAAATCAGACATTTTAAATCACGGTACATGAGTCACTAGTCACATGATAAGACTACAATTTCAGTGTGTTGGAAGACAGACTCGTAGTTCGTAATAATAAACAACTACTATTCTCACCGTTAAATTCGTATAACGGCACGTAAACAACTGTCACACTATCTGCCATTCTAGTGTAGTGCTAATTTCTCAAATGAGCTAATTTAAGCATAGAGCAAATATACATAATTACATTTGTCATTTTTCAATAAAACTTTATCCAAAATTTGGCATCTTACTCTGTAAATCACCAACGATCATTCCTGAAAGGAGCCTAGCGCAGGCATAAGAGTACTTATCTTTGCAGGTTAGGCTTTTTTGTCGTCTATAATCCATTCACAATAAACTTTATACACATAATTCTGGCCTTACGGGATGTATTCCCGTTGACATTTAAAGTTGCATACATATGAATGTGGCTTGTGCTTGAATATAGTATAACCCAAGTGGGTATGAATTCCTCATTAAATTAAGCATGTTGCTAAGCTTGAATTGTGCCCAAGTGGGCATACACTCATTTCTAATGATCCTTGTGAATATGATTCTAATACAAGTGACAAAATTGTTGCGTTTAACAAACAATCAACTTGAACTCCATAATCGCATAAACACATAGTGTGTAAATCCTTCAAACCACCTTCCAATCTGTAGCTCCTCATGCGTTAAAAATGCTCAATAAAGTTACAGACAAAAAAATAAAGACAAACAAAAGAAAATAGTTAAAACTGGAAATTGAGAGAGGTGTAGCAAGCATGACTTGCATCTTTGATTACCAAGTTTCATCTCAAATTAATGCCTCACTTTACAAATGAGTTAGCAGATCCTCTTCCATATTTAAACCCATAGGTGTTTTGGTGTTTAATTCGATAATGTAGCGCGATTCTAGTCTTCTAAGCTTTTTCTCTCGGTTGCCGCCTCTAATGCTGGGAGGCACGCAGTCGATGACAAAATAGCTTAGTTCCTGCGCATTCTTATCATGATATGCGTCGAAATGTCGTGCAACTGGGTACGTTTTGTCCCCATTTCTTATGGCTCTCAAATGTTGCAGGATTCTTACATGTACTGGGTGAATAGTGCTGCCCACGTATCGCAGGCCACAAGGGCACTGTAAAACGTAGACAGCATATTCTGTTTTGCACGACAAAAAACCTTTAATCTTTTTCTCTCTTTTAGAGAGTCCCGATTTATAGGATGAAGTATTTTTCCCATGATTACAGGCCTTACATTTAGTGCACTTTAAAAACCCTTCTTTTCTTTTTAGCCATGTGGATGATTTTGTAGCTTGCTGGTTTGGAGTCATGTTGCTGACTAGCATCTGCTTAAATGATCTAGCTTTCCTGAACGTAATTGCAGGCCTTTTTTGTACTAGCTTGCCCAGGATTGCATCATTTCTAATAAGATGCCAGTGCTTGCTCAGAATGCTCCTCACCTGACCATGCTGCCGGTTAAAGGACGTGATCATCCTTACTTGATTGTTCTGTGTGTTATGCCGCTTAGTCTTACTCTTGCTTTCATGAAATAAAATGTCTTCTCGTGTTCTTTTTTTAGCTTGTTTAATAGAAGCCTGAATATATTCTTGTTTATAGCCCCGGGATTGGAATCGTTGTTCCATTTGTGCTAATTCAGAATCCAAGACTTTCTGTTCGCTACAATTACGGATGGTTCTGAGGCACTCACCGTAGGGAATGCTTCTGATTAAATTCTGCGGGTGAAAACTCGTTGCGTGCAGCAGCGTGTTCCCCGCTGTAGGCTTTCGATACAGTTTTGTATGGACTTTGGAGTTTTGTATATAGACAGTTAGGTCTAAAAAATTGACTGAACTGTTACTAATACTGCTGGTAAATTTTAGGTTCAAAGAGTTATTTTTTCAATAAAACTCTTTATAGATTCCTCCGTCCCTTTCCAAATAATAAATAAATCGTCGATAAATCGACTCCAGTGTAGAATGTTGTTTTCCCATTCTTGACTGTACTTGACCCTGACCACCTGCTCCTCCCACCAGCCCATATGCAAATTCGCATAGCTGGGGGCGAAGCAGGTGCCCATTGCCGTACCACAGATCTGATGATATAGATCATTTTTGAAAAGGAAATAATTGTTTTTCAAACACACCCAAGTCATTTTGATTAGCATTTGGGTGTGGGCCCAGAGAGTTATTGGGCGCACACTTAAGAAATGTTTGATGGCCCTCAGTCCATCTTCATGTCTAATGCTGGTATACAGTGTGGTCACATCGATAGTGACCAATAACATGTCATCTTCCCAGGGTATATCATAAATTCTTTTTAAGAAGTCGCCTGTGTCCTGGATGTAAGAAGGCAAAGATTTGGTTAATGGACAGAGAAAAGAATCAACGTATTGGGCACAATTCAAGCTTAGCAACATGCTTAATTTAATGAGGAATTCATACCCACTTGGGTTATACTATATTCAAGCACAAGCCACATTCATATGTATGCAACTTTAAATGTCAACGGGAATACATCCCGTAAGGCCAGAATTATGTGTATAAAGTTTATTGTGAATGGATTATAGACGACAAAAAAGCCTAACCTGCAAAGATAAGTACTCTTATGCCTGCGCTAGGCTCCTTTCAGGAATGATCGTTGGTGATTTACCGAGTAAGATGCCAAATTTTGGATAAAGTTTTATTGAAAAATGACAAATGTAATTATGTATATTTGCTCTATGCTTAAATTAGCTCATTTGAGAAATTAGCACTACACTAGAATGGCAGATAGTGTGACAGTTGTTTACGTGCCGTTATACGAATTTAACGGTGAGAATAGTAGTTGTTTATTATTACGAACTACGAGTCTGTCTTCCAACACACTGAAATTGTAGTCTTATCATGTGACTAGTGACTCATGTACCGTGATTTAAAATGTCTGATTTCAAAAATGGTTGAACTATTGGTGAACAAGCCTGCTTGGCAGGCGAAACGCGTCCTCCTAAGCTGTTCCAATAAATTTTTGGTCAGAACACTGCGTCGTCAATCTTTGTCGGTTCGAGAAAGAAAAAGACAATATTGCGGACCTTGCCTTGGTGGTCCTTTAAGACGACGCACCCGTTGGTTTGGTGAGCGGCGGCTGTACCGAGGGAAAGAGATGCTGAATCTTTATGCCTGCCGCCCCCTGCACTGTGGATGTAAGGAGAAGCTGTTGAACGGCATCCGGTGAAACGGCGTACGAACTCTTGGGAACCCGCAGCGTCTACAAACGAGTCGGAGGACTAGTGCGGGACGAGACGGCAGTACCAGGTAGGAAAAAGCCGAAAAGCACAGAGCAGGAAACGGGGAAGCCAGGAAAACACGTTGCTCTATATCAGCAATTAGCTCTTTAGAGACTGGCGGTTTCTGACCACAGGCACTATTGCCTAAGTTTGAATTAATAATGTCAGCGGCGGAATTGAAAGAGAGAGAGGAAGCGGCACTTGCTATCTTTGACGACACGAGTGTATCCATCAAACAAGCAGGCAGCCACAGAACTACTGAAGTAGTATCTGACACCTTTACGCGACTAAAACGCTTAGAAAAACTTAAGCATAGCGAACTTTCAAAATGGTGGGAAGCCAAGTCCCTCCAGCGATACTTGGAAGTAAAACGAATCCCACGGGGGCTGCGTATCCTGGTAGCACCAACATATGAGGACCCAAATCCCAATATGCTGTTGGAATGGGCGGAGAACAACCAAGAAGCTTCGCGTAAAATGCTGGCAATTTTGATCAAGTATGCTGACATTGATCGACAAAAAATTCTGGAGGAAATATCTCAGATCCTCGATATGCTGTCTAAAGAAGTAGATCAAGAACCAATTGTTAAATTCACGAAGGAAATGTCTGAGCGCCTTAAGAAGTTAGAAACAACAATTAAGGAAAGAAAAGCGACTAAGTTTATCAGAGACAAAAACGATTATGATCGAGGGCAGATTTATACTTTTGCAAGAAAATTTGACACTCTGAGAAAACAGCGAATGAATCCTATGTCACAAGCTAGAGTGGAGGCGCAATCAGAGCTGAGTAGCATCCAGAGCTCTGAGGTAGACACAGATCTAGATGAAGGATCAAGTCGACAACTAGTACAAACTGCACCTTCTGTTATCGAAGAGTTCAGTTTTTTAGAGCAAGAAAGAAAATTCAACTTCCGCCCCAGACCCAATCCTCAACACGACAACAGACCAAGAGGAAGAGGCAGAGGCAGCAGAGGCGCAAAGCGGCCAAACAACGCCAATTTGCCCAAGAACAAAGGGAACAAGTAGACAGCAGTATTTCATCCACTAATAAAAGCACCATCATTAATCTAACAGATGTTAATCTAACATCTAAAGAAGAAGACATTCTACGACTAGGACTGTCATACTGCCCTCCAGAAGATTTCAATTATGTGACAACTAGGGTTGACACTTTCAAGTTTGTAAGATCTTTAAAATTAAAAAAATTCTTTGCACAGAGCCAGAACAAAAAGCAGATGAGAATACAAGCCAACCCATCTGATCAATTGAGTAATCTCCTAGTATCTGACATGGAGCTCATGTTCGAACTGGAAACTATGGATAACGAATCCGGGACAAGTACAGCGACACCGGATGGTGTAACAAATACAGACCTTGAGTACGATGGTTCTCCCTCGAACAGTCAAGCAATACAACTGGCAAAAGAACAAGATCTTAACATTGAGGGAACTGTATCCACTAATTTTCGGCCAAATTCTAAATTTATCCCCACCACTGCAAAAGATGCAATCAACGTATTTAACGAGCTAGACATAAATGACTTGAAAAACTTATAAAAATGTACCAGTGTGCAGCATAAAAAATTCACCCAGCATGAAAAAGAGTACTCGGCATTAATTTCTAAGTTAAAACGTAAAGATAATTGCATTGTGAGAAATGCAGATAAAGGTGGGAATGTTGTCCTGTGGGACAAAACCAAGTATATGAATGAAGCATATACACAACTTAACAACTGTACTAATTATGTGAAAATAACTCAGGCAGAGATGCAAAGTAATTTTGATATGTACAATGTACAACTTGACGAATGGTACAACAAATGTTTAATCTCTAGAGAAGAGAAACAATTCTTGAAGGTTTCTAACCCAACTACACCGGTATTTTATCTGATACCAAAAGTCCATAAGAATGCAGAAAATCCGCCAGGGCGACCAATTATCTCTGCAATTGGTGGGGCCCTAGAGAACACCTCTAAATACGTTGATTCTTTTCTCTGTCCATTAACCAAATCTTTGCCTTCTTACATCCAGGACACAGGCGACTTCTTAAAAAGAATTTATGATATACCCTGGGAAGATGACATGTTATTGGTCACTATCGATGTGACCACACTGTATACCAGCATTAGACATGAAGATGGACTGAGGGCCATCAAAGATTTCTTAAGTGTGCGCCCAATAACTCTCTGGGCCCACACCCAAATGCTAATCAAAATGACTTGGGTCTGTTTGAAAAACAATTATTTCCTTTTCAAAAATGATCTATATCATCAGATCTGTGGTACGGCAATGGGCACCTGCTTCGCCCCCAGCTATGCGAATTTGCATATGGGCTGGTGGGAGGAGCAGGTGGTCAGGGTCAAGTACAGTCAAGAATGGGAAAACAACATTCTACACTGGAGTCGATTTATCGACGATTTATTTATTATTTGGAAAGGGACGGAGGAATCTATAAAGAGTTTTTTTGAAAAAATCCAAGATAACTCTTTGAACCTAAAATTTACCAGCAGTATTAGTAACAGTTCAGTCAATTTTTTAGACCTAACTGTCTATATACAAAACTCCAAAGTCCATACAAAACTGTATCGTAAGCCTACAGCGGGGAACACGCTGCTGCACGCAACGAGTTTTCACCCGCAGAATTTAATCAGAAGCATTCCCTACGGTGAGTGCCTCAGAACCATCCGTAATTGTAGCGAACAGAAAGTCTTGGATTCTGAATTAGCACAAATGGAACAACGATTCCAATCCCGGGGCTATAAACAAGAATATATTCAGGCTTCTATTAAACAAGCTAAAAAAAGAACACAAGAAGACATTTTATTTCATGAAAGCAAGAGTAAGACTAAGCGGCATAACACACAGAACAATCAAGTAAGGATGATCACGTCCTTTAACCGGCAGCATGGTCAGGTGAGGAGCATTCTGAGCAAGCACTGGCATCTTATTAGAAATGATGCAATCCTGGGCAAGCTAGTACAAAAAAGGCCTGCAATTACGTTCAGGAAAGCTAGATCATTTAAGCAGATGCTAGTCAGCAACATGACTCCAAACCAGCAAGCTACAAAATCATCCACATGGCTAAAAAGAAAAGAAGGGTTTTTAAAGTGCACTAAATGTAAGGCCTGTAATCATGGGAAAAATACTTCATCCTATAAATCGGGACTCTCTAAAAGAGAGAAAAAGATTAAAGGTTTTTTGTCGTGCAAAACAGAATATGCTGTCTACGTTTTACAGTGCCCTTGTGGCCTGCGATACGTGGGCAGCACTATTCACCCAGTACATGTAAGAATCCTGCAACATTTGAGAGCCATAAGAAATGGGGACAAAACGTACCTAGTTGCACGACATTTCGACGCATATCATGATAAGAATGCGCAGGAACTAAGCTATTTTGTCATCGACTGCGTGCCTCCCAGCATTAGAGGCGGTAACCGAGAGAAAAAGCTTAGAAGACTAGAATCGCGCTACATTATCGAATTAAACACCAAAACACCTATGGGTTTAAATATGGAAGAGGATCTGCTAACTCATTTGTAAAGTGAGGCATTAATTTGAGATGAAACTTGGTAATCAAAGATGCAAGTCATGCTTGCTACACCTCTCTCAATTTCCAGTTTTAACTATTTTCTTTTGTTTGTCTTTATTTTTTTGTCTGTAACTTTATTGAGCATTTTTAACGCATGAGGAGCTACAGATTGGAAGGTGGTTTGAAGGATTTACACACTATGTGTTTATGCGATTATGGAGTTCAAGTTGATTGTTTGTTAAACGCAACAATTTTGTCACTTGTATTAGAATCATATTCACAAGGATCATTAGAAATGAGTGTATGCCCACTTGGGCACAATTCAAGCTTAGCAACATGCTTAATTTAATGAGGAATTCATACCCACTTGGATTATACTATATTCAAGCACAAGCCACATTCATATGTATGCAACTTTAAATGTCAACGGGAATACATCCCGTAAGGCCAGAATTATGTGTATAAAGTTTATTGTGAATGGATTATAGACGACAAAAAAGCCTAACCTGCAAAGATAAGTACTCTTATGCCTGCGCTAGGCTCCTTTCAGGAATGATCGTTGGTGATTTACCGAGTAAGATGCCAAATTTTGGATAAAGTTTTATTGAAAAATGACAAATGTAATTATGTATATTTGCTCTATGCTTAAATTAGCTCATTTGAGAAATTAGCACTACACTAGAATGGCAGATAGTGTGACAGTTGTTTACGTGCCGTTATACGAATTTAACGGTGAGAATAGTAGTTGTTTATTATTACGAACTACGAGTCTGTCTTCCAACACACTGAAATTGTAGTCTTATCATGTGACTAGTGACTCATGTACCGTGATTTAAAATGTCTGATTTCAAAAATGGTTGAACTATTGGTGAACAAGCCTGCTTGGCAGGCGAAACGCGTCCTCCTAAGCTGTTCCAATAAATGTTTGGTCAGAACACTGCGTCGTCAATCTTTGTCGGTTCGAGAAAGAAAAAGACAATATTGCGGACCTTGCCTTGGTGGTCCTTTAAGACGACGCACCCGTTGGTTTGGTGAGCGGCGGCTGTACCGAGGGAAAGAGATGCTGAATATATATATATATATATATATATATATATATATATAAATATATATATATATATATATATATATATATATATATATATACATATATATATATATGTATTATCTACTGGCGGTCGCCAGTAGATAGTTATAGTTAGGACCAGGTTCCCATAGGAAATCTGAAAATTCTATTTTGAATAACTTTGGCGCCGGTTGACTTATCCTATTGAAATTTTCATAACTAATGGGGCGCTCCGCTCAGCTCCTACCCTGAAAGTCTCGGGGTGATTCGTCAAGCAGGGGCTGAGAAAAAAGGGGGGTCCCAAAACACGTTTTCCCCATGCATTTTCCCATAGGACCTTTAGTCGAAGGTACAGCCCGAACAGCTGAACAGAATTACTTGAAATTTGGCAAAGAGGTAGTCCTCAGGTCAGGCATGTGCCTTTTGCATATATGGTGTAAATTTGTTCAGTAGTTCCTGAGAAAATCAAAAGTAAAATCATATACATATCTGGGCGGAGCCTAACCACACATCTCATTGTGAGATCTGATTGGCTGTCAGCACTTCATCCAAGAAGTGTTGGCAGCCATCTTGGGACCAATATACATGATAGCACCTCATTAAAAAGCATTGCAGTCAATAGAAGGTTTTAAGACTTTAGTTACATTATAAATCATTTGTTGATGGTACCATACTCATTTTAGGAATTGTGATTAGTGAGGAAAGAAGAAAAATTATGGCACATTTTGAGTGACTTCTCAAATCCTCTTCTATTTCATTAAAAAATTCTGACATGCAGACTGAAACATGCACTTTCAATACCAGCAGCAGACTTCCCTGGTGAGCAGCAGCTTTACTACAGTGATCTAAAGAGCAACTAGAGTGCTACCATTCAGAATTTATGGCAAATGTGTCACATCTGATTGCCTTCTTGATGGAACCAAAGTAAACAAGCATTGAAAATGCAATAGGTCTCGCCCTCGTTTAAGTTAAAGCAATTCTGTTTCTAATTAGGTGGCTTTTTAGCTTTGCTTTTATTAGTGTTTTTCAAAATTTCATGTACATAACATGCATAAATGTATATGTATGCATGCATTTATATTTGTATTTATATAGATATGCAGATTATATATATGTTTATATATGTATGTATATATATATATATACACATACATATATATACATGCATATGCATATATGTGCATATGTGTGCGTGTAGAGAGAGGTAGAGAGAGGTAGAGAGGTAGAGGTGTAGAGGTAGAGAGGTAGAGGTAGAGAGGTAGAGGTAGAGAGGTAGAGGTAGAGAGTAGTAGAGAGAGAGAGGTAGAGAAAGGTAGAGAGGTAGAGAGTAGAGGATGAGTAATAGAGAGTAGAGAGTAGAGAGAGAGTAGTAGAGAGAGTAGCAGAGAGTGAGTAGGAGAGAGTAGTAGAGTGAGTAGTAGAGAGTGAGTAGTAGAGAGTAGTAGAGAGTGAGTATTAGAGAGTGAGTAGTAGAGAGTAGTAGAGAGTGAGTAGTGGAGAGAGAGTAGCAGAGAGAGAGTAGTAGAGAATGAGTAGTAGAGAATGAGTAGTAGAGAGTAGTAGAGAGAGTAGTAGAGAGTGAGTGGTAGAGAGTAGAGAGTGAGTAGTAGAGAGTAGTAGAGAGTGAGTAGTGGAGAGAGAGTAGCAGAGAGAGAGTAGTAGAGAGTGAGTAGTAGAGAGTGAGTAGTAGAGAGTGAGTAGTAGAGAGTGAGTAGTAGTGAGAAGTAGAGAGTAGTAGAGAGTGAGTAGTAGAGAGTAGTACAAAGTGAGTAGTAGAGAGTGATTAGTAGAGAGTAGTGGAGTAGTAGAGAGTGAGTAGTAGAGAGTAGTAGAGAGTGAGTAGTAGAGTGAGTAGTAGGGAGTAGTAGAGAGTGAGTAGTAGAGTGAGTAGTAGAGTGAGTAGTAGAAAGCAAGTAGTAGAGAGTGTGTAGAAGAGAGAGTAGTAGAGAGTAGTAGAGTAGTAGAGAGTGAGTAGTAGAGAGTGAGTAGTAGAGAGTAGTAGAGAGTAGTAGAGAGTGAGTAGTAGAGAGTAGTAGAGAGTGAGTAGTAGAGTGAGTAGTAGGGAGTAGTAGAGAGTGAGTAGTAGAGAGCAAGTAGTAGAGAGTGTGTAGTAGAGAGAGTAGTAGAGAGTGAGTAGTAGAGAGTGAGTAGTAGAGAGAGTAGTAGAGAGTAGTAGAGTAGTAGAGAGTGAGTAGTAGAGAGTGAGTAGGAGAGAGTAGGAGAGAGTGAGTAGCAGAGAGAGTAGTAGAGAGTAGCAGAGTGAGTAGTAGAGAGTGAGTAGTAGAGAGAGAGTAGTAGAGAGTAGTAGAGTGAGTAGTAGAGAGTGAGTAGTAGAGAGAGAGTAGTAGAGAGAGTAGTATAATGAGTAATTGAGAGTGAGTAGTAGAGAGTGAGTAGTAGAGAGTAGTAGAGAGTAGTAGAGTAGTAGAGAATGAGTAGTAGAGAGTGAGTAGTAGAGAGTAGTAGAGTGAGTAGTAGAGAGGGAGTAGTAGAGAGAGAGTAGTAGAGAGAGAGTAGTAGAGAGTAGTAGAGAGTGAGTAGTAGAGTAGTAGAGAGTGAGTTGTAGAGAGTAGTAGAGAGTAGTAGAGAGTGAGTAGTAGATAGTAGTAGCAAGTGAGTAGTAGAGAGTGAGTAGTTTAATTTAAAAGGAACACAATGAGGAGGTTCATTTTGCCATAGAAATTATTATTAGTGAGGAAAGAAGAAAAATTAGGGCACATTTTGAGTGACTTCTCAAATCCTCTTCTATTTCATTAGAAAATTCTGACATGCAGACTGAAACATGCACTTTCAATACCAGCAGCAGACTTCCCTGGTGAGCAGCAGCTTTACTACAGTGATCTAAAGAGCAACTAGAGTGCTACCATTCAGAATTTATGGAAAATGTGTGACACATCTGAATGCCTTCTTGATGGAATCAAAGTAAACAAGCATTGAAAATGCAATAGGTCTCGCCCTCGTTTAAGTTAAAGCAATTCTGTTTGTAATTAGGTGGCTTTTTAGCTTTGCTTGTATTAGAGTTTTTCAAACTTTCATGTACATACCATGCATATGTATGCTTATATGTATATGTATATGTTTGCATGAATTTATATTTATATAGATCTGCAGATTATATTTATATGTTTATATATGCGTATATACACATATATATACACATACATATATATAAATGCATATGCATATATATGCATATATATATGTGCATATGTGTGCATGTACAGAGAGGTAGAGAGGTAGAGGTGTATAGGTAGAGGTGTAGAGGTAGAGAGGTAGAGGTAGAGAGGTAGAGAGTAGTAGAGAGAGAGGTAGAGAGGTAGAGAGTAGAGAGCGAGTAATAGAGAGTCGAGAGTGAGTAGCAGAGAGTAGTAGAGAGTAGTAGAGGAAGTATCAGAGAGTGAGTAGTAGAGTGAGCAGTAGAGAGTGAGTAGTAGAGAGTGAGTATTAGAGAGTGAGTAGTAGAGAGTAGTAGAGAGTGAGTAGTAGAGTGAGTAGTAGAAAGTAGTAGAGAGTAGTAGAGAGTGAGTAGTAGAGAGTAGTAGAGTGAGTAGTAGAGAGTAGTAGAGAGTGAGTAGCAGAGTGAGTAGTAGAGAGTAGTAGAGAGAGAACAGTAGAGAGTGAGTAGTATAGAGTAGTAGAGAGTGAGTAGTAGAGAGTGCTAGAGAGAGTAGTAGAGAGTGAGTAGAAGAGAGTGAGTAGTAGAGAGTGAGTAGTAGAGAGAGAGTAGTAGAGAGTAGTAGAGTAGTAGAGCGTGAGTAGTAGAGAGTGAGTAGTAGAGAGTAGTGGAGTAGTAGACAGTAGTAGAGAGTGAGTATTAGAGTGAGTACTAGAGAGTAGTAGAGAGCGAGTAGCAGAGAGCAAGTAGTAGAGAGTGTGTAGTAGAGAGTAGTTGCGAGTGAGTAGTAGAGAGTAGTAGAGAGTGAGTTGTAGAGTAGTAGAGAGTGAGTGGTAGAGTGGAGTAGAAAGTAGTAGAGTGAGTAGTAGAGAGTCAGTAGTAGAGAGTGAATAGTAGAGAGTAGTAGAGCGTGAGTAGTAGAGAGTAGTAGAGCGTGAGTAGTAGAGAGTGAGTAGTAGAGAGTGAGTAGTAGAGAGAGAATAGTAGAGAGTAGTAGCGAGTGAGTAGTTGAGAGTGAGTAGTAGAGAGAGTAGTAGAGAGTGAGTAGGAGAGAGTAGTAGAGTGAGTAGTAGAGAGTGAGTAGTAGAGAGTAGTAGAGAGTGAGAAGTAGAGAGTAGTAGAGAGTAGTAGAGAGAGAGTAGTAGAGGGAGTAGTAGAGAGTAGTAGAGAGTGAGTAGTAGAGAGTAGTAGAGAGTGAGTATTAGATAGTGAGTAGTAGAGAGTAGTAGAGAGTGAGTAGTGGAGAGAGAGTAGCAGAGAGAGAGTAGTAGAGAATGAGTTGTAGAGAATGAGTAGTAGAGTTAGTAGTAGAGAGTAGTAGAGAGAGTAGAAGAGAGTGAGTAGTAGAGAGTAGTAGAGAGTGAGTAGTAGAGAGTAGTAGAGAGTGAGTAGTGGAGAGAGAGTAGCAGAGAGAGAGTAGTAGAGAGTGAGTAGTAGAGAGTGAGTAGTAGAGAGTGAGTAGTAGTGAGTAGTAGAGAGTAGTAGAGAGTGAGTAGTAGAGAGTAGTACAAAGTGAGTAGTAGAGAGTGATTAGTAGAGAGTAGTGGAGTAGTAGAGAGTGAGTAGTAGAGAGTAGTAGAGAGTGAGTAGTAGAGTGAGTAGTAGGGAGTAGTAGAGAGTGAGTAGTAGAGTGAGTAGTAGAGTGAGTAGTAGAGAGCAAGTAGTAGAGAGTGTGTAGTAGAGAGAGTAGTAGAGAGTGAGTAGTAGAGAGTGAGTAGTAGAGAGTGAGTAGTAGAGAGTGAGTAGTAGTGAGTAGTAGAGAGTAGTAGAGAGTGAGTAGTAGAGAGTGACTAGTAGAGTGAGTAGTAGGGAGTAGTAGAGAGTGAGTAGTAGAGTGAGTAGTAGAGTGAGTAGTAGAGAGCAAGTAGTAGAGAGTGTGTAGTAGAGAGAGTAGTAGAGAGTGAGTAGTAGAGAGTGAGTAGTAGAGAGAGTAGTAGAGAGTAGTAGAGTAGTAGAGAGTGAGTAGTAGAGAGTGAGTAGTAGAGAGTAGTAGAGAATGAGTAGCAGAGAGAGTAGTAGAGAGTAGCAGAGTGAGTAGTAGAGAGTGAGTAGTAGAGAGAGAGTAGTAGTGAGTGAGTGGTAGAGAGTAGTAGAGTGAGTAGTAGAGAGTGAGTAGTAGAGAGAGAGTAGTAGAGAGAGTAGTAGAATGAGTAATTGAGAGTGAGTAGTAGAGAGTGAGTAGTAGAGAGTAGTAGAGAGTAGTAGAGTAGTAGAGAATGAGTAGTAGAGAGTGAGTAGTAGAGAGTAGTAGAGTGAGTAGTAGAGAGGGAGTAGTAGAGAGAGAGTAGTAGAGAGAGAGTAGTAGAGAGTAGTAGAGAGTGAGTAGTAGAGTAGTAGAGAGTAAGTGGTAGAGAGTAGTAGAGAGTAGTAGAGAGTGAGTAGTAGAGAGTGAGTAGTAGATAGTAGTAGCGAGTGAGTAGTAGAGAGTGAGTAGTTTAATTTAAAAGGAACACAATGAGGAGGTTCATTTTGCCATAGAAATTATGATTAGTGAGGAAAGAAGAAAAATTAGGGCACATTTTGAGTGACTTCTCAAATCCTCTTCTATTTCATTAAAAAATTCTGACATGCAGACTGAAACATGCACTTTCAATACCAGCAGCAGACTTCCCTGGTGAGCAGCAGCTTTACTACAGTGATCTAAAGAGCAACTAGAGTGCTACCATTCAGAAATTATGGAAAATGTGTGACACATCTGAATGCCTTCTTGATGGAATCAAAGTAAACAAGCATCGAAAATGCAATAGGTCTCGCCCTCATTTAAGTTAAAGCAATTCTGTTAGTAATTAGGTGGCTTTTTAGCTTTGCTTGTATTAGAGTTTTTCAAACTTTCATGTACATACCATGCATATGTATGCTTATATGTATATGTATATGTTTGCATGAATTTATATTTATATAGATCTGCAGATTATATTTATATGTTTATATATGTATATATATATACACATACATATATATAAATGCATATGCATATATATGCATATATATATGTGCATATGTGTGCATGTACAGAGAGGTAGAGAGGTAGAGGTGTATAGGTAGAGGTGCAGAGGTAGAGAGGCAGAGATAGAGAGGTAGAGAGTAGTAAAGAGAGAGGTAGAGAGGTAGAGAGTAGAGAGCGAGTAATAGAGAGTAGAGAGTGAGTAGCAGAGAGTAGTAGAGAGTAGTAGAGGAAGTATCAGAGAGTGAGTAGTAGAGTGAGCAGTAGAGAGTGAGTAGTAGAGAGTGAGTATTAGAGAGTAAGTAGTAGAGAGTAGTAGAGAGTGAGTAGTAGAGTGAGTAGTAGAAAGTAGTAGAGAGTAGTAGAGAGTGAGTAGTAGAGAGTAGTAGAGTGAGTAGTAGAGAGTAGTAGAGAGTGAGTAGCAGAGTGAGTAGTAGAGAGTAGTAGAGAGAGAACAGTAGAGAGTGAGTAGTATAGAGTAGTAGAGAGTGAGTAGTAGAGAGTGCTAGAGATAGTAGTAGAGAGTGAGTAGTAGAGAGTGAGTAGTAGAGAGTGAGTAGTAGAGATAGAGTAGTAGAGAGTAGTAGAGTGTGAGTAGTAGAGAGTGAGTAGTAGAGAGTAGTGGAGTAGTAGAGAGTAGTAGAGAGTGAGTATTAGAGTGAGTACTAGAGAGTAGTAGAGAGCTAGTAGCAGAGAGCAAGTAGTAGAGAGTGTGTAGTAGAGAGTGAGTAGTAGAGAGTGAGTAGTAGAGAGAGTAGTAGAGAGTGAGAAGTAGAGAGTAGTAGAGAGTGAGTAGTAGAGAGTGAGTAGCACAGAGTGAGTAGTAGAGAGTAGTAGAGTGAGTAGTAGAGAGTGAGTAGTAGAGAGAGAGTAGTAGAGAGTGAGTAGTAGAGTAGTAGAGAGTGAGTGGTAGAGAGTAGGAGAGAGTAGTAGAGTGAGTAGTAGAGAATAGTAGAGAGTGAGTAGTAGAGCAAGTAGTAGAGAGTAGTAGAGTAGTAGAGAGTGAGTAGTAGAGAGTGAGTAGCAGAGAGAGTAGTAGAGAGTAGTAGAGAGTGAGTAGTAGAGAATGAGTAGTAGAGAGTGAGTAGTAGAGAGAGAGTAGTAGTGAGTAGTAGAGTAGTAGAGCGTGAGTAGCAGAGAGTGAGTAGTAGAGAGTAGTAGAGTAGTACAGAGTGAGTAGTAGAGAGTAGTAGAGAGTGAGTATTAGAGTGAGTACTAGAGAGTAGTGGAGAGCGAGTAGCAGACAGCAAGTAGTAGCGAGTGTATAGTAGAGAGTGAGTAGTAGAGAGTGAGTAGTAGAGAGATTAGTAGAGATTGAGAAGTAGAGAGTAGTAGAGAGTGAGTAGTAGAGAGTGAGTAGTACAGAGTGAGTAGTAGAGAGTAGTAGAGTGAGTAGTAGAGAGTGAGTAGTAGAGAGAGAGTAGTAGAGAGTGAGTAGTAGAGTAGTAGAGAGTGAGTGGTAGAGAGTAGGAGAGAGTAGTAGAGTGAGTAGTAGAGAATAGTAGAGAGTGAGTAGTAGAGCAAGTAGTAGAGAGTAGTAGAGTAGTAGAGAGTGAGTAGTAGAGAGTGAGTAGCAGAGAGAGTAGTAGAGAGTAGTAGAGAGTGAGTAGTAGAGAGTGAGTAGTAGAGAATAGTAGAGAGCGAGTAGTAGAGAGTGAGTGGTGGAGAATGAGTAGTAAAGAGCGAGTAGTAGAGAGCGAGTAGTTGAGAGTGAATAGTAGAGAGTGAGTGGTAGAGAGAGAGTAGTAGAGAGTGAGTAGTAGAGAGTAGTAGAGTGAGTAGTAGAGAGTGAGTAGTAGAGAGTAGTAGAGAGTAGTAGAGAGTGAGTAGTAGGGAGAGAGTAGTAGAGTAGTAGAGAGTGAGTGCTAGAGAGCAGCATAGAGTAGTAGAGTGAGTAGTAGAGAGTAGTAGAGAGTGAGTAGTAGAGAGTAAATAGTAGAGAGTAGTAGTAGAGAGTAGTAGAGAGAGAGAGTAGCAGAGAGTGTAGTAGAGAGTGAGTAGTAGAGAGTAGTTGCGAGTGAGTAGTAGAGAGTAGTAGAGAGTGAGTAGCAGAGAGTGAGTAGTAGAGAGTAGTAGAGTAGTACAGAGTGAGTAGTAGAGAGTAGTAGAGAGTGAGTATTAGAGTGAGTACTAGAGAGTAGTGGAGAGCGAGTAGCAGACAGCAAGTAGTAGCGAGTGTATAGTAGAGAGTGAGTAGTAGAGAGTGAGTAGTAGAGAGATTAGTAGAGATTGAGAAGTAGAGAGTAGTAGAGAGTGAGTAGTAGAGAGTGAGTAGTACAGAGTGAGTAGTAGAGAGTAGTAGAGTGAGTAGTAGAGAGTGAGTAGTAGAGAGAGAGTAGTAGAGAGTGAGTAGTAGAGTAGTAGAGAGTGAGTGGTAGAGAGTAGGAGAGAGTAGTAGAGTGAGTAGTAGAGAATAGTAGAGAGTGAGTAGTAGAGCAAGTAGTAGAGAGTAGTAGAGTAGTAGAGAGTGAGTAGTAGAGAGTGAGTAGCAGAGAGAGTAGTAGAGAGTAGTAGAGAGTGAGTAGTAGAGAGTGAGTAGTAGAGAATAGTAGAGAGCGAGTAGTAGAGAGTGAGTGGTGGAGAATGAGTAGTAAAGAGCGAGTAATAGAGAGCGAGTAGTTGAGAGTGAATAGTAGAGAGTGAGTGGTAGAGAGAGAGTAGTAGAGAGTGAGTAGTAGAGAGTAGTAGAGTGAGTAGTAGAGAGTGAGTAGTAGAGAGTAGTAGAGAGTAGTAGAGAGTGAGTAGTAGGGAGAGAGTAGTAGAGTAGTAGAGAGTGAGTGCTAGAGAGCAGCATAGAGTAGTAGAGTGAGTAGTAGAGAGTAGTAGAGAGTGAGTAGTAGAGAGTAAATAGTAGAGAGTAGTAGTAGAGAGTAGTAGAGAGAGAGAGTAGCAGAGAGTGTAGTAGAGAGTGAGTAGTAGAGAGTAGTTGCGAGTGAGTAGTAGAGAGTAGTAGAGAGTGAGTTGTAGAGTAGTAGAGAGTGAGTGGTAGAGTGGAGTAGAAAGTAGTAGAGTGAGTAGTAGAGAGTGAGTAGTAGAGAGTGAATAGTAGAGAGTAGTAGAGAGTGAGTAGTAGAGAGTAGTAGAGCGTGAGTAGTAGAGAGTGAGTAGTAGAGAGTGAGTAGTAGAGAGTGAGTAGTAGAGAGTAGTAGCGAGTGAGTAGTAGAGAGTGAAAAGTAGAGTAGTTGAGAGTGAGTAGTTGAGAGTGAGTATTTGAGAGTGAGTAGTAGAGAGTGAGTAGTAGAGAGTAGTAGAGTAGTAGAGAGTGAGTAGTAGAGAGTGAGTAGTAGAGAGTGAGTAGTAGAGAGAGAGTAGTAGAGAGTAGTAGAGAGTCAGTAGTAGAGTAGTAAGAGAGTAGTCAGTCAGTGTCAGTCAGTGTCAGTCAATGTCAGTCAGTCAGTGTCAGTCAGTCTGTCAGTGTCAGTCAATCAGTGTCAGTCAGTGTGAGTCAATCAGTGTCAGTCAGTCACTGTCAGTCAATCAGTGTCAGTCAGTCAGTGTCAGTCAATCAGTGTCAATCAGTGTCAGTCAGTGTCAGTCAGAAAGTGTCAGTCAGTCAGTGTCAGCTAGAACAGCTCTGCTGACCTGGTTCTCTGGCTCTAAAGCAGCTCTGCTGACCTGGTTCTCTCTCTCTAAAGCAGCTCTGCTGACCTGGTTTCTCTGGCTCTACAGCAGGTCTCTACAGCAGGTCTGCTGACCTGGTTCTCTGGCTCTAGAGCAGCTCTGCTGACCTAGTTCTTATGCTACAGAGCAGCTCTGCTGATCTAGTTCTCTGGCTCTACAACAGCTCTGCAGACCTGGTTCTCTGGCTCTAAACCAGCTCCGTTGACCCAGTTCTATGGCTCTGAAGCAGTTCTGCTGACATGGTTCTCTGGCTCTATAGAAGCTCTGCTGACCTGGTTCTCTCCCTCTAAAGCAGCTCTACTGACCTGGTTTCTCTGGCTCTGCAGCAGCTCTGTTGACCTGGTTCTCTGGCTCTAGAGCAGCTGTGTTGACCTGGTTCTTAGGCTCTAGAGCAGCTCTACTGTCCTGGTTCTCTGGCTCTAAAGCAGCTCTGCTGACCTGGTTCTATGGCTCTAAAGCAGCTCTGCTGATTTGGTTCTCTGGCTCTAGAGTAGCTCTGCTGACCTGGTTCTTTGGCTCTAAAGCAGCTCTGCTAACCTGGTTCTCTGGCTCTAAAGCAGCTCTGCTGGCCTGGTTCTCTGGCTCTAAAGCAGCTCTGCTGACCTGGTTCTCTCCCTCTAAAGCAGGTCTGCTGACCTGGTTTCTCTGGCTCTACAGCAGCTCTGCTGACCTGGTTCTCTGACTCTAGAGCAGCTCTGCTGACCTAGTTCTTAGGCTCTAGAGCAGCTCTACTGACCTGGTTCTCTGGCTCTACAGCAGCTCTGCTGACCTGGTTTTCTGCACTCACGACGCTCGCACCCGACTTCGCGAAAATATATTTATAAATATTATAAGTTTCTTATAAGTACAAATATATTATTTTGATGAATATCTTACATAATCTCTTGCCTTAATATGTATATTAAAGACACATACGTATCATTTTGGAACATAAATATTTTTTGCGGGAGTCGCGCACCCAGCGCGCCCCAGCACGTATATGATGTCACGTGGGACCCGCAAGTGCGCAAACATCTCGTACCGTAATGCGCATGTGTCGCGAATGCACGGGAGCAGGAGTCGCAGACTGGTTGCATACCAATCGCGCATATCACGTGATAGTAAATGTATATGGTGTAACTGAAAAACACGCAGCTGTCGCACACCATACGCGGATCCTTCATGACTTTTCTAAAATGGCGGCTAGAATGCACTCACCCACCGTGATGTGTACACTTTGAGTGCGCGACTGCGAAAGAAATTGGAATTTATTTTTTAAGAAAATAATTTAAATATATTAAAATAAAAAATGAAAACAAGAAAATTAATCAATATTTCAGTTTTAATTAAAAAATGTTTGTTTTGCAATTTTCAGAAAAATATATAACGTTATTTAATGAATAAAATATTTATAAATAAACAGTTAAAAAACTGTAGAAAATCAGTAAAAAAAATAGATATAACTACTATCACACTTAAAAGTTAGCATTTAAAAAGCCTTTGAAATTCACTGAAAAAAACCATAGGTTTCAGGGGTGTTATAGTTAGCTGCCCATTTCACTCGTACAAAACCATAGAAATTCCTCCGTTATAGTTAGTTCTGCTAACTATAACTCACGCGCCCGCAATGCACTGCTGTTGATGTCACATATTGCATCATTCATGACATGGTCAGTGACATCACTGATGACATCACTGATGACATCTCAAATGACATCACTGATGACATCATCCACTTGACAATCCGATACACCACATCATACACTAGTATAACCTTTCATCACTCACTGTAAAATACAGAGTACCATATTTGAAACCATTGACACACCAATACCAGTTATTACATACCCACTCACTGATTCCTAAGTCTACACACACAACTACCCATTCAACAACAGAATCATCCATACATGCAGTCATTAATTAATAGAACACTATCAAATGCACTTATACACATATATAGACATTGACACATCAGCAGTCATCTTAGTCGGTTATGCAGTCATCTTACTCACTCATGAAAAAAATGTATCGCACTTCAATTTACTCACTTACACAGTTATCCAACGACACCTCATTTATTCAAACACATAGTAACTCATCGTTAATAAGTTAAAAAAGCACCATTACAATTATACACTCATTCATATATTTACTCTCACAATCACTGACTCTTACACAAACTTATTTATATACACCAACTCTCACATACAATGCCTTTTATTTTTTTACTTTGTTGAAGATGTACAACTAAAACATATATTCGCTCACCAACACACAAATAAATACACTCAGTCACCCAAACAACTGTTTCCACACGCACTCTTAAACCCATACACCTAGTCAACCAACCATTCACACATCTATGCATAGAGTTACACACACCCCATCCAACCACACACAAACTCAGTGTCCCATACAAATACTCACCCAACTAATCAATAACTAATATACACACTCATGTAGTTAGTGACCAACTGAGGCAGCATGTTATACAACAACAGAGACACTGCTGCACACATTCACATAGTTTAGTTACTAATCCATGTATTAAGTGAGACACTTTTAATTACTCACTTAAAAAGACAGTCAGACAGCTACTAAATCCTCCATCCAGACAGTTATATATCCACTCAATCTTCAATACAGATTGGTATATATATATAATACATATTTAAATTTCAAACTAAACTACATTCAGTGGATGATGTCCTCAGTGATGTCATCAGTGATGTCTTTGAGATGTCATCAGTGATGTCACTGACCATGTCATGAATGATGCAATATGTGACATCATCAGCAGTGCATTGCGGGCGCGTGAGTTATAGTTAGCAGAACTAACTATAACGGAGGAATTTCTATGGTTTTGTACGAGTGAAATGGGCAGCTAACTATAACACCCCTGAAACCTATGGTTTTTTTCAGTGAATATATATATATATATATATATATATATATATAGTTTTTCACTGAAAAAACCATAGGTTTCACACACGTTATAGTTAGGAATTAGCATTTAAAAAACCTTGCAAATTCACTGAAAAAACCATAGGTTTCACACATGTTATAGTTAGCTGGACATTTCACTCGTAAAAAACCATTGAAATTCCCCCGTTATAGTTAGTTCAGCTAACTATAACTCGCGCGACTGCAATCCACTGCTGATGACGTCACATATTACATCACTCATGACATGGTCAGTGACATCACTCATGACATCACTGATGACATCTCAAATGACATCACTGATGACATCACTCATTGGTTCATAGTAGTTTCTGTTCCAGAATCTTCAAAAACCACACCCACTCCCACTCCCCTCACTATTTCTTCTTATTTCCTGAGAGAAGGTTGCTGAAGAGCTACTCCAGTGAAATGGCAGAACACCAGTCATCTTCAGACAGTGTGGAGACCTTTCAAGAACCACCAAGAAAGAGCAAACAGAAAAACTCTTTCATTTGGAATTATTTCACTTTTCCAGAGGGGCAAAAAAAAGTGAATGCGCCAAAGGTCACTTGTACAATTTGCGGAAGTGTCCTGTCTAGAGGAGATCCGACCAAAAAATACTCCTTCAGTATTTATTGCATGCTCAGGCATTTTAAATCAGTGCATCCTATACGGTATGCTCGTGAAACAACAAGAGCCCTAAGGGAGAACCCTCCACCTGGACCTTCTCAGCCGAGCACATCATCTGCGGCCGCAGATTCACCATGCACCAGGCCACTTGACATCCGGCCCCTGTTCCAAAAGGTGCACATTCATTGCAATGTGTGCAATGATGTAATTTGCATAAATTTAATTGAAAACCGAATACAGCAGCACATATGCTCCAGGCCTTAATTTTTATTTTATTTTTGTTCCTGTTGAGCAGTTTTTGATTCCCAGTTTTGTTTTGGTGCTGTAAAAAAATACCCCTCCAAAAAAAAAGTGTTAAAAAACTAAAGAAAAAATATAAAACAAAAAAAGACAAAAAAAACAGTTCTTTTCAGAACTCACTTCACTTCTCAAAGAAGAGCTATATTTCTAATATACTGTTTGTTATTTTGATTGAATGAAGGTGTACTGTATACATGAATGATTGAAATGATTGAAATGACTGAGTGAAGAGGAGGAAAGCACAGACAGAATGAGTGTGAAAAGGAAATTATGATCAGTCATGAAAGGGAAGTGAAAGACTGACTGCAACAAAAGGACTAAGGGTAGAGGATACAGGTAAGAAGAGTAAATGAGTAAGGGAATGGCAGTGAGTAATGGAGAGAGAGGGAGGGGGAGTAAGAAAAGGAGAGTAAGGGACGGAGATAGGAAAAGGATGAAGTACAGTAGGGTAAAGGGATTGAAAGTAAGAGAAGTGGAGTGATGGTGAGATAACAGGTATGAGGATTAAAAAAGGGGGTAAGAGATAGTGAGAGATGGGGAGTGAGGGGATGGAGGGATTTAGGAAACTGGAGTGAGAGAAAGGGAGTCAGGATTTCAATGAGCAAAGCAGAATGAGGGAGAGTGAAGGAAAGAATGTGAAAAGGTGAAGGGGTGTGAGATACAGACAGGAGGAAGTGAAGTAGGAGAATAGGAGTGACTATGAGTAAAGGATAGTGACAGTTAGGGAAGGTGAGGGAAGGAGAATGACGGAGAAGGTTAAAAAATTAACATTGATGGAAAATGAGTGATGGAGAGAGGAGGAGTGGTAGAAACAGAGGGGCAGATTTATAACAAACTAACGCAGCACGGTGCAGCAAGTAATTTTGCTGTGCCGTGCTGCGTTAGTTTCGAAGCACAGAGATGCGACATATTTACAAGAATATATCGCATCTCTATGCTTTTCCTGCGCTGGCGCACAAACTGCAGCCATGCGCCGGCGCAGGCTCCCTTGCGCCATGCTGCAAGGATGCCTGTGTGGTGGGGAGATTGTTCTTGTGCAGGAAGGGACACCTTCATGCACAAAAACAATCACAAGAGGCTTTTTCCTCTTTCAATGCGTGCTGTAGCATGCAGCACGCACTGAAAGAGGAAAAAACGAGGAGAAATGAAAACATTTCTCCTCGTTGCGCCTCGCTACGCCACCTCTAGGGTGGCGTAGCACTCACACGCATCTCCAGAGTTACGATTTCTCGTAAATCTGGAGATGTGTCTAGTTCTATGGGTGTTGCGTGGGAACACCCACAACAACACACATTGAACGCCCCTTCAACGCACAGTGCTGTTTGTGAAGTGGCTGTATTTACGAGGAGAAGAAAAGTCACGCAGGGTGGCTTTTCCTCTCCTTGTAAATATGGAGGAGCCCCCTGCGCCACCAGTACGTCATGAAAAGTGACGTAGTGGTGGCGCAGGGGGCTTGTAAATCTGCCCCAGAGATGTTAAGGAAATTAAGGGTAAGTCAGACAAAGGGAGGGAGACAGAAACAGAGACAGAGAGCAAGGAACTGAGAAGGAGTAAGGCAGTTAGAATGACTGAGACATATGGAGACAGGGAGAAAAACATGGTTGAAAAAATAGTGATGGAGGCAGTAAACCTAGGGGAGTAGTAGAGAAGGAGTGAGGGAGTTACGAAAGAGCAGTAAAGGAAGAAGAGAGAGGGAAGGGCAATGAGAAAAGCAGAGTGAGGAGAAGTGAAGAAAAGGGAGCATGAAAGTGAAGGGGTGAGTAATACAGATATTTTAAACTTACCTGACCAACAAAATAACTTAATTAGAAATAAATGGGTTTTTTTAATTACAAAAAAATGGATTCAATTTCCTAAATTTTCTTTCTCGATCTGAAAAAAAAGAAAAAAAGTAGTAATATTTAACAATACATTTTAGAATACAGTACACATATTTTCATATTTAACAAAGTATTTTTTTGCCCTTTTTTTGCTGTTTTCAGAATATATTGAATTTCACTGAAAATAGTGATATCAATTGCATTCATCACTTAACAATCTGAAAGATTGTTTAAAAAAGCCCTGAATCAATCCTCAGTAAAACATACCTTGATAGAAATGTAACATATATATTAAAAATATCTTCTAAGAACAATAACTATTTGCAATAAATAACGTCTGTAAATCTTGTTGCTTAAGCACATACACCAAAATAATATCGGTCAAAGAAGTCCACAATAGAAATTCTTCAACATTGTCCTTTTTCTTTTTGCTTGCAATCACATCACTCTCCTTTTGTTTTCTCTTCTGTACATCCTCATTACAGATATTCTCAATTCTCCTTTTCCGACAAACAACACGTTTTTCAAACACAGGATACTGACCTAAATGAGGAGCATAGCTTCTTCTTAATCTACTACACTCCTTTACTCAATTTGCATCAGCACTAACTTTTGAGTCATCAAAGTCTATCATGAATAAACCAGATAAATTTTTCACTCGTGACAAAGCAACATATGCCATACCTTCTTTAAACACACTAGAGCCAATGTTTACAAAAGCACTATCTACAGTTAATCCTTGAGATTTGTGAATAGTTACAGCATATGCTAGAGAAAACGGAAACTGCTTCCTACGTACATATGTCTTTCACAAGCAAAAAACGAACTGAACAACGACTAATGTCTTTAACCTCTTCAATCTGATCAAATTTTATTTTTAAAAATTCAATTGCATTATTTTTCTGGTAGTAAACAAAACCCACAACTTTACCCATTACCCATAGCTCCATTCACTAAACCTTTTTCTACATTCAAATTACGTCTTAAAATTACTCGACAGTTCATACATACATAAAGATTATTTTCTAAACCAGCTGTTTCCGATATGTTTTTCTCTAAAGAATCCAATTTAGTTTTCAATTTGCCTGTCAATGTAATAGTTATTCCTTCATGCTGTATTTTATCCACGGCTTCCATTTTCATAATCTCTTCATTTTCCAATTTCAAAAGTTCTTCATTGAATAGAGAGCATTCATGTAGTGTTGGCATTAAGCAGATTACAGTATTTTTTTCTGCAATTTCCTTGTATATTTTCTCTGGAACTATTTGTTCTGTTGGAAACAAATTACATAGCAATCAACTCTGTAAAGCTTTTCTGCCATTTTCTGTGAGTAGTCCAATTCTGATATCTTTGAGAATACTTTCATAATCATCATCATTTGCTTGCCACATATTGGTAATGAGTTCTTTGTACTCAAAGTATGACCAAATATTCACATTACCTATACTTCCTAACGACTTTTTCGTGTCTTCATGTATAACAGTATTAAATACTGGTTGTCCTTTAACTGGAGTGAGCTGCAGTAGATCCCCAAAAACTATAACATGTTTTCCTCCAAATAACACGTCATAGTCTGTCTTTAGAATTTGCTGCATTCTTAAATGCACAAAGGCAAGCATTAAGTTTGATACCATGCTTACCTCATCAATAATGAGAACTTTCATTTTCTTCAACAGTCTTGAAACTTCAAAACATGCTTCTCCTGTTAGGTTGTGGTATTCTATTTTGTTCTCATGCTCTACTGGTAACATTAGGAAACAATGTAAGGTAATTCCTTTTATGTTATATGCTGCTAGGCCACTTGGAGCAGTAACAACACAAGACAAAGTTGAATCAGTTTTTTTCTGTAGGTAGCTTCTAATTACTTTAATTAAGAAACTTTTTCCAGTTCCAGCTTGTCCACTCACATACATTCTGATTGGTTCAAATGCTGTGCATGAGCACTCTTTATTTTCATGTAGTAATCCATGATCAATTTGTTTTGTGGCTTCTTCATAAATTTGTTGTTGTTCATCATTCAGTTGTTGCTCCAAATTTGGTATGTCTATTAAATCTTCCTGAGCTTGATTCATAGCTGTTTCCACTTCAGTCATGGCTATTGCAGCTTCATTTTCTACGATTGGTTGTCCTAGGGGATCTTGACTGAGCGTACCAGAACTTTGACTGCCTTGAGAACTGTCTCTAGCTACTTCAGCTGCAATTGTAGCTTCTTGTTCAATTTCTTCATTTAACATTTGTACATAATTTGAGAAAGTACTGCATTCTATGTTATCTTTGCATGCATTAAAGGAATCTTCATAGCTCTGAAAATCTCCAAGTAATTCATCCTCTGAACGCCATGGTTTAAACAGCTGTAAAAGTGCTAAGTAGTAAAATTCCTTTTTGTCAGTAGTGTTGCAACTCAGCTTCCTGTGATTAATCAAACTTCCTTTTGTTTGTTTCACCAAACATCCTTCCTCACCAATGACTTTATATTTTCTATTGTTGATGTATTCTGTGGCATTCCGTTTATAAATGTAGTTCTGCAGCACTTCATAGAGACACATGTTCTCAACATGATGACTTATGTTTGGGTAATATGTGTCCAACATATTTGTTTTCAAAATGTCTGTAGTTTCTGTTTCGTTCTCCGCTAAATATTCAATTTCTCGAATAGATTTCAGTACCCGATTTCGCATTCCTGCAAGGCCTAAACTTACCCAAATTATTCTTCTGGATTTGGAGTACAGACTTGCAAATGATAACCTATCTGAGCATTCGTATGAGCCAATTTCTCGATGCGATAACATCTTTAAACTGAAACTGTATAGCTTTTTACTGACAGTCTTCTCGTGAGAAATCTCTTCCCACATTTCTTTCAATTCCGTTTTCTCAGATTTAGTGATGTAAGATGTGACATACCGAGCAATAGAATTGTCAGCTACATACTGAATATCCATGTTAGCATTCCACATGGATAAAATGACTGGGTTGTAGTCATTTATATATTTTGACTCTTCTTTTCTTCTTAGGTTGTAGGTATTTTTCGGAGATTTTCTTGTAATGGTATGTCGCACAGCTGACATAAAACTGTTTACTCTTCCTTTTGAAAGAACAGCTCGTGGAAATCCAAATCGACATTTTGTGTAGAATTTATCTTTACTCTTGTACTTTCGTCGACAGCATTTTCCACACCGATGACTTTGGAAACGTAAAAGATGCTCTTTTAATTTTTTTTCTTCTGTGCTTTTAGGTATAGCACATGTTGCATATCCTTCAATGAAAGATAAAACTGCATCATCAGAATCTGTTCCAAATTTTGGGGCATCCTTGATCCACAACAGCATATGAACATGAGGAGCACCTCTTGCTTGGTACTCTTTTCTCCAAAAGAAATCCACAACTTCTCCAAGAGGTGGATTTTTTTTATTGCAGATGAAGGACATCATAGACTCAAATCTATGATTGAAATATCTGCAAGCATTAACCGGATCACATGAGCACAATTCTCTTGCTGTCTTGTATTGGATGTTTTCAATATTTGAATTTGCATCTCGAAGAAAATCCAGTAAATCATCCCAAGCGTATTCAGCACAGCTTAGGGTAAGGAACCATGTAGGAGTTCCTAAATTCCGTAACATACATTTCAATTCTCCATGGCGTCGGTACCAATATTCATTAGTTGCACGCTGACAAGCCATCAGATTAATCAATTGAGATTCCAAATGATCATCTCGCTGTTGCACTTTGTTCATAAAATCCTTTGCAGACACATTATGTAGATGTACTCCAGTTTTTAAAATGTGATTTACTGCATAAGATAGTGCAGACAAGTCACTTTCAAATAAAAGATGGAACAAATAAGGAATACTTTGACGAAATCTTGGATCTTCTGCATATAATCTTGTAGTCCGATACTCAGAAGCAGGAATCTGTACTGGACGTTCATCATATCGTCCACCTTTTCCTGTAGGAAACAGCTGGGGAAAACAACGAGCTTCCAAGCTCTCCTCCCATACACTCACGGGAGTTCCTTTTGCTTTTTTCATCTGAAACAGATCAATAGTGTTTCCCATAACTTCTTTAGAATGAAGAGGATGTATTGTGAAATGTTCATAAATTTCTTCTTCTTTTGACTTATCCACTTTTTCAATTTGCCCAGTTGGTATTCCTGTGTCTGCTAGTAAAACTTCTTCATCTTCATCCATATAAATTGATTCATAGTACTTATTATTTCTTTTCAAATATAAATTTGCTCTTTGTACTTTTCGTACATCTACTAGCTGCTGCCAAATTTTCTTATTCTTTGTAGGTACACCATTAACCAGAATAACTAATGGTTCAGTTTCCAAACTATCTGCATCAATTGTTTCAATATTTTTTTTTCAAATCTAATGGCGAATAGACAACTCTTCCTTTTAAACCTCTTTGTAAATCTGAAGGAGGTAATTTACCTGTTTTGGGCTCCATACGAACTATAGTCTGAAACGGATGGACACATTGAATGAGTATAGACTCATACGTATTTAAATCACTAAGTTCTGCAGGAATATCAACCAATTCTAAATTATTATGTACAGCTCTAGCTGGCATTTTATTTTCTTCTAACTTGTTATAACAGTATTTACAAATACGCTGATCTTCACCCAAATCAAAACAATTTTCCAGAAACAAATATGTAGCAAAATAGTTCCACTCATAATTATTTTCTTTTTCACTTTTTTTATAGAGATCAACATTCCTTGTTTGAGTTTTATAATGGCTTCTCCGGCAACAAATACAAGTAATATTTGGTCTTTCATTAGAGATGATAGTAAATTTTGTCATTTGATCTTCAAATGTTTTACTAACAGTGGGTTCTACATTCTCTTCCATATTTTCTTCAATAACTATTTCATTTCCTGTACTTTCTTGCTCTGGACCAAAGTTACAAAACTCAATATCCTCACAAACCTTCTTCACATCTGATACAGATCCACGGAACAGAGCACTATTTGACTCATGTAACTTTAGTGCTGGACTTTTAGCAAAATACAATCTTCTCACAAACTTTCTCATTTCAGTATGATGAACTGCCAGCATCCTAAAATGGTGAAAAAATCTTTGACAATTTTTCCTAGAAAGACAAGCCAGAGAATGTCCTTGCAAACCAGTATTCTTTCTCACTCTGCATAGATCTAGTCTTCGAAGCACCTTTATCTTCTGTTTAACACTTTTTTTACTATATTCTCTTAGAAAGTCACGTAATTTATCAATAGATTCTTGTCGTACAGTACAAATACTACTACAATTCCAAGTGTACACTGGGGCTTTAGGACGTTTCCCCATAACCTCATCAGCTAACACTTCTTCCTCATTTCTTGGAACCATTTTCTCCTTTTCCATTACACAACCATCCTTAACTTCATAAGCTCGACCACTGGTGTCAACTGCATTCAGCAAACTATTACTTTGAAGATAACTCTCTTCATTAAAAAATGGTTCAGTACTTGAACTATGCTTCCATTCTCCTAAGAACACTTTACAAAAGTAATTTTTTTTCACTACTCTTTTCCTTTTGCTTTTTGACTTCATTACATTGACTATTTTATCTAATGTACGGATCCTGTTCAAAATTAAAATGAATAGTTTGCTTTTTAATTCCAAAGCCTTTGCAACAATTGATTCAATATGTTTCTTTTTCTTATAAAATTTTGCTTTCTTCCTATATTTTTTCACATCCTTTAGCAAATTGAACATCACTCCTCTCTGAAACATTTTTCTACAAATGTTTTGAAATTCTGTTTTTCTTTTTAAGTCGTTCTTTCTTGCTTCTGATTGTACATTAGCATTTACTATTTTCTGTCTATTGTCTTGTTGTTTTCTACTTGAAACACTATTTGCAGTGGATATATTTTTTACATTTTTTCTATGTTTGAAGATATTTTTTAAAAAATCCTTAGTCTGCTTACCAGAAGACTTTTTCTTTTTTCCAACATGAGGTTCTTCAACTAATTTGTGTTGTCCAGTTGTCTTCAAATATAGGTGTTTTTGCTGTTCTTTTCCCTTTCTTGATTTAATGGCATGTTTAATTTATTTCAGTGTTGTTCACCAATACCTAAAAGAAACTAAAAAAAAATACCTTTACGTAATCTAAATATATTACTATATTTTTTTTTAGATTTTCAAATCCTATCATATGAGCTGCCCCTTTCCTACGAGTGCAAGTCTTACAGAACAAGAGCAACACAAATTAAATCTCTGACAACAATTCCTGTGTGCAGACAGACTCATGGTGTGATTCTAGGCAGAAAACGATATTTGATTGGCAATTTCAAAGCACATTTACTACTGTGGTAGAGCAAGTGATAATTACTGTAACAGCCTGACACATTTTCCTTATAGTATAGAGAGGCAGAAAAGTGCACATGTCCTAACAGCTACTTGAGACCATGAGCATGTGGAACCTGGGTGAGTGATTAGACTAGAGCAAAGGAAATGAGCCTTGGTGATGTTGAATGTGTTAGCGTTACACACTGCTATCTGAAATACCACACAGTGCTGAATAGTAAGCATGAGAGTACAGGAGAAGCACCTGGCTGTGTGCTAAGAGTGTGTTTCTGGATACTGTGTATTGTCAGGTGCAAGAGAGATCTGCATGGACACTTGCACAACTGCATGAAGACTGCATAAATGTATGTAAGAGCACATGTGGTAAGGGTTAATTGGGCTTTTGAACATGTAGGAACTACCTCAGCCATTGCAGGAGTGGAAGGAATATCTACCCTGTTGTTTTCAAATGTGTTAGCATTTGCCTCGCATCTGTGAGATAGTGATTTCTGCTGAATGCTAACCATCACAGTTCAAGAAAACAAGCTGCCCCTTTCCTACGAGTGCAAGTCTTACAGAACAAGAGCAACACGAATGAAATCTCTGACAACAATTCCTGTGTGCACACAGACTCATGGTGTGATTCTAGGCAGAAAACGATATTTGATTGGCAATTTCAAAGCACATTTACTACTGTGGTAGAGCAAGTGATAATTACTGTAATAGCCTGACACATTTTCCTTATAGTTTAGAGAGGCAGAAAAGAGCACATGATCCAACAGCTACTTGAGACCAAGAGCATGTGGAACCTGGGTGAGTGATTAGACTAGAGCAAAGGAAATGAGCCTTGGTGATGTTAAATGTGTTAGCGTTACACACTGCTATCTGAAATACCGCACAGTGCTGAATAGTAAGCATGGGAGTGCAGGAGAAGCACCTGGCTGTGTGCTAAGAGTGTGTTTCTGGAGACTGTGTATTGTCATGTGCAAGAGAGATCTACATGGACACTTGCACAACTGCATGAAGACTGCATAGATGTATGTAAGAACACATGTGGTAAGGGTTAATTGGGCTTTTAAACATGTAGGAACTACCTCACCCAATGCAGGAGTGGAAGGAAAATCTACCCTGTTGATTTCAAATGTGTTAGCATTTGCCTCACATCTGTGAGATAATGATTTCTGCTGAATGCTAACCATCACAGTTCAAGAAAACAAGCTGCACCTTTCCTACGAGTGCAAGTCTTACAGAACAAGAGCAATACAAATTAAATCTCTGACAACAATTCCTGTGTGCACACAGACTCATGGTGTGATTCTAGGCACAAAACAGTATTCCTGGGTGATACCAGTACACCTAAACTAATGGTGAAGACATACTCCATAATATCTTACAAGTTCAAGGCAGTTAAATATCTTCCAAAACATAAAATGTAAAACACAACTTTAAAAGAAGAAACACATTTCTATTATTTATATCAAAATACACCACATACATCCACTCTCAAATTCATAACTCACCTTTAAAAGTAGTTAGTTGAGAAAGAAATGTGGCACTCACACAGCAGATTATCAGAGCCAGAATCTCTGAACTGTACACCTCTCACCAGAACCAGTAAATGGCAAACTTCCCCTCTCTTTTTCACACATATACATGTTAACTTCAAATCACATTGCTTCCCACATTTTTTCAAATGGAAACACACATTTCTATTGGTTGCAAATTTCAACCCTTTTCCAAATCATTCCTACCCCCAACATGACTTTTGCCTGCTACCATAGCAACAGGTCATGGAACACTGGTGTGAGCAGAGAGGTCAGAAGTTCAGCACACAATGTTTCTAATCCAAACAGCAAGAGTGCTTGACTTTTCAAACCTAACAGCAAATCCAAAGTAATGCTCTGTGGGAACACATTTTTCTGAACCAATACAAAACATGCTTTTAAAAATGTAAACATACAACCTAGTTTTTAGTGTAGAATGGTGTGAAACAGCCAATGAGTTCTTTTTATTAAAAAAACAGTATGTAAGCCTCCATTTTACAACTATCTTTCTTTTCATATTGCCATTCTACTGAAAGACACCTTCTGAGTGCATCCAGATCTCCTTGAAAGATGTTCACAGTGTGGATTGTAGGTCATAGCAATGTCTTCTGGAGTGAAAAGTATGCAGAAAAAAGAGGTATTGTGAAAGACCTTGCTTTGCCAAATGTAGACATTAAATGGATTGGTCAGAGAGGGTTACAGTGGCACCAATTAATGCCTTTGATGAAATCCTTTCTACACCTCCCACAGCCTAACCTTATAATTGTGCACTGTGGTGGAAATGACTTAGCCACTTTAACTGGGGTAGGTCTGGAAATGCTTGTTAAGGATACCTTTGTGCAATTGATGTCACTTTTTCCACAAACTACCTTTGTATATTCTAATATATGCCAAAGGCAAAAGTGGAACTGGTTCAACCAATATTGTCCGCAGATTGAGAAAGCAAGAAAGCACGTCAATAAGTCTGTTTCTGCTTTCCTCAGAGACTATGGTGTGGGTTCTATATACCACAACAACTTGCGTTACAACATGCAAGGCATTTATAGAGGAGACGGTGTACATTTCACAGATGAAGGGAACAGAGTCTTCCTCTTGAACTTTAGACTGTGCATCGGTACTTACTTGTAGGTACCAAAAAACACTCAATGAACACAACGGCACTTTTTAGAGCCAACCAACATCTAAACACTTAAACTTGATTTTTCATTCTATTTTTTTTCAAATTTTTTTCCGCCGTCTGCGCACCGTGCGCGCACCCCGCGATTTTTGGAAAAAAAATAAAATGTTTTTTTCACTTTTCGGGGTCCTTCAGAGACCCCCTGATAAAGGCTAGGGGGTCAGGAACTCTCTACCCTGCCCCCTTTTCACGTTCTCCACCTTTCTTTTAAATGGAAACACACATTTCTATTGGTTGCAAATTTCAACCCTTTCCAAATGATTCCTACCCCCAACATGACTTCTGCCTGCTAGCATAGCAAAAGATCATGGAACACTGGTGTGAGCAGAGAGGTCAGAAGTTCAGCACACAATGTTTCTAATCCAAACAGCAAGAGTGCTTGACTTTTCAAACCTAACAGCAAATCCAAAGTAATGTTCTGTGGGAACACATTTTTCTGAACCAATACAAAACATGCTTTTAAAAATGTAAAAATACAGCCTAGTTTTTAGTGTAGAATGGTGTGAAACAGCCAATGAGTTCTTTTTATTAAAAAAAATTATGTAAGCCTCCATTTTACAACTACCTTTCTTTTCATATTGTCATTCTACTGAAAGACACCTTCAGAGTGCATCCAGGTCTCCTCCTCACTCCCTGAAGAAGACTGCTGTTCTGCCATTTCCAAGTAAAATTTATAGCTGTTCACCTCCTTGTCCCAGGAAATAAGAAGAAATAGTGAGGGGAGTGGGTGTGGTGTTTAAAGATTCTGGAACAGAAACTACTATGAACCAATGCTTCTGAGTGGCATTTATAGAGGAGATGGTGTACATTTCACAGATGAAGGGAACAGAGTCTTCCTCTTGAACTTTAGACTGTGCATCGGTACTTACATGTAGGTACCAAAAAACACTCAATGAACACAACGGCTCTTTTTAGAGCCAACCAACATCTAAACACTTACACATGATTTTTAAATCTATGTTTTTTATGAATTTTTTGCCACCGTGCGCGCACCGTTCGCGCACCGTGCGCGCACCGTGCATGCATCCCGTGTTTTTTTGAAAAAAAATAAAATGTTTTTTTCACCCTTTCGGGTCCTTCAGGGACTCCCTGACAAAGGCTAGGGGGTCAGGAACTCTCTACCCTGCCCCCTTTTCACGTTCTCCAACTTTCTTTTTACTGTCACACACAAAACACACAAAATGGCGGCCAACACTTCCTGATTTCGACCGATTCGAATGTTGACTGACATGTAACCGCCAATCAGAATTACGCTTGCACACATTATGGTGCGCGCACGGTGCACGCTTATAGATATTTATGTACTTTTAACTGCAATTTTCTCAGGAACTACTGAACAGATTGACACCATATATGCAAAAGGCACATTCCTGACCTGAGGACTACCTCTTTGCCCAATTTCAAGTAATTCTGTTCAGCCGTTCGGGCTGTACCTTCGACTAAAGGTCCTATGGGAAAATGCATGGGGAAAACGCGTTTTGGGACCCCCCTTTTTTCTCAGCCCTCGCTTGACGAATCACCTCGAGACTTTCAGGGTAGGACCTGAGCGGAGCGCCCCATTAGTTTTGAAAATTTCGCGAGGATTCGTCAACCGGCGCCAAAGTTATTTAAAATAGAATTTTCAGATTTCCTATGGAAACTCGGTCCTAACTATAACTATCTACTGGCGACCGCCAGTAGGGATGTTGTAGTTAGGAAATAGAATAAATAAAATCTTAGTAATTTACTGAAAAAAACAAAGGTTACTGGGACGTTCAGGTGTGTATGGTTCAGGGACTGCCTCCTCGGGCCCTGTAGGATGCTGCGTGATGTAGTCCTTCCTGGCGCAAGAATTGCATTCTGTACTGCGGGAGAAGTGCCCGCCCTATGTAGAGGCAACAAGGTTCAGGTGTGTACGGTGCAGGGACCGCCTCCTGAGGTCTCCTGGGGTCTCGTAGGATGCTGGGTGATTATGTCCTTCCTGGCACAATAATCACGTTCTCTGGTGTGGAAGAAGTACTTGTGCTATATAGCACCAACAAAGTTCAGGTGTGGACAGTACAGGGACCACTCCCTGTGTTCCTTTAGCATGCTGGATGATGTATTCCTTCCTAGCACAAGAGTTGCATCCTGCGCTGTGGGAGAAGTGCCCACGCTATATAATGCCAAAGAAGGTTCAGATGTATACAGTGCAGAGACCACCTCCTGGGGCCCTGTGGGATGCTGGGTGATGTAGTGCTTCCTGGCACAAGAATTGTGTCCCCCATCACTCATCTATACTGTATTTCACATAACCAGTTACTCACTCATATACCACAGACACATGCTCTCACTCACTGGTATAGCCATACACACACTCACTCACCCATACAGCCCTTCACACACACACTCACTAACCATTAGAGCCACTGAATCATCCACTCACTCTTCTACATAGGCAGTTGACACACCCTCACACACTCAGATAGACACTCAGAAACCCATAGAGTTACTCAGACAACCAATCACTCAGCAATACAGAAACCCATGTACCAACTCACACACCTATACAACCACTTAGACACCAACTGACAGACAGACATTCAGACAACCAGTCACTCACCCATACATTCACTGAGACAAATAATCACTCACTCATACAGTCAGTCACACATCCACTAAATCATCCAATCAGGCACTCCTACACCAACTGATTCAATGATATATTAAACACTCATAAACGTTTTTTAAAACACAGTCACCAGATGATGTCATCAGTGATGTAATTTGAGCTGTCATCAGTAATGTCACTGAGCATGCCATGGCTGATGCAATATATGAGGTCATAAGAAATGCATTGCAGGGGGGCGAGTTGTATTGTGCTCTGCTAATAATAACTGCTGAATTTCACTGGTTTTGTATGAGTGAAACCTGAGCCTAACTATAACGTCCCTGTAACCTTTGATTTTTCCGTGAATTTCCAAGGTTTTTGAAATGCTAATTCCTATCTATAATGCCCTGTAACCTTTGTTTTTTTCAGTGAATTTCTATGTTTTGTTTGTAGAGGTCACGTTTGCAGAGTAGGTGTAGGAAGGGGACTGGTCCTCCAGCCAGCTCTCAGGAATCCCACTGTGTAGGACTTATAGGAGGTACCAGGATGGCTTCTTGACCCCCAAGGTCCCTCAGGAGTAAAGTGGACTTCATCCCCCAACCAGTAGTGCACCACTAGCCATGTTTGCTGAGTGGTAGAGAAAGGGGCTGTGGCCTCAGAAGACCGCTTAGCAATCCTGCTGTGTGGGACTTACTGGAGAAAACAGGAGTGGTATTTTGCCCCAAGGACATATATGGTTGCCAACTACTCCTCCTTTTACCTCCAGTAAGTGCCACACAGCAGGATTGCTGAGACCTCATAGGCCCCCTTTCTCCACCGCTCTGCAAGTGCACCTCCTGGCGCACAACTTGCAGGGGGATAAAGTCCCCTGGCTATTGATGGTCCTTGGGAGCCTACTACCCCTCCCGTTACCTACAGCAAGTCCCACACAATAGGTTTGCTGTGAGGTTTTTGATGACCACGCCCCTTTCTCCTCCACTGTGCAATATTTTTCATAAGTAATTTGTGCCCCAGGGAGGTGCAGGTTCCTGGGGCATTGGGGGTGCCTAGCACCACCCCTTGCACTTTTGAGTGCCCTGGGGAGGTGGCGATCCCCGGGGCTAAAGAAATCCTAGGAGGGGGCACCATGAGGCCCTCTCCCTGTTTACCCACATGCCCCTGGAATTTGGCCCACTAGTTGAAGTGTTGGTAGCCAATCAAAATTTTGTAGGTTCCACAAGTCCACTGCATTGACTCCCATCTCCATGTATCTATATTTTATAAACTTTAATTTCTCTGAAACTACCAAACGGATATACACCAAGTCACAAAAAGCACGCTTTCTGGACCAACATCTAGCCTTCTGCCAAATTTGGTGTAGTTCGGTTTAGCAGTTCAGGCTGTAGTTGTCTATAAAACTCCTATTGGAATTAACATTGAGAACACACATTTTTTGACTGTCCTTCTTGATGGTTCGCCCTAAAACTTTCCATGCACAACAATAGTCACCAGGGCAGTTTTTCTCTGGGAAAATTTCATGAAGATTCGTCAACAGGTGCCACACATATAGGCAAAGATAAAGGCAAGTAAAATACAGAGGAAACAGTAATATCTGCTTGCAACTGACGGTGAAAATGGACATAATGCATAAAATGCTGTTATAGAGAAAAGCGCTGCTGGTAAGAGAACAAAGAAGTTTCTAAGAATAGTATGTGAAAAAATGGAAAATGTGCAAAAACATGCTAATAAAAGCGAGGTTTAAAATCAGTTCAGAAAGGAGAAGGAATAAGTGAAATTCAAAATAAGAAAACTTATAAGAAAACAACCAGTTCAACAAGAAGACAGGAAAAAATGTAAGGAAATAAAAGTGAGAATGTTTCGCAGTAGGGTAATACAGATTTGGTATGAAATAGTATGAGAAGAGAAGAGAAACACTCAAGCAATAACATACTGGGAGTAGTTTATAAAGCATTTGTTGTTAAGTGGATAGTATTTATTTCGATAATAAAGAGAATGAGAACATTGGACAAAATAGTGTTTTCTATGAAGAGAAAAAGACCCCAAAAAAGACTTATTATCAAAGTAATTTTTGACAAATCTTCAGAGAAGAATGTAAGCATATGTCTAGTACTGAGCTTTTCTTTAATGAAGAAAGCAACTTGCCAGTGAACACATGATACATGCAGATGAAACAACCGGTCAATGCAATGAGGTAGAGGATGGTACAAGAGAAGAGATGGTTCATAGAAATATAGAGGAAGATATATCTGAAGCAGTAAAAAGAAAAGCATAGATGTGAATAAATGGGAGTGTAGCAGTATTTGCAGTGTTTGCTAGGAATCAATAGGTGTATTAAGACATTTTCTAAGTCGTTTTCCAGGTACAAGTGTGAAGCAGAAAAATGCCATTTTGCAAGGAGTAGATTTGTGCAAAGTAAGGAAAATACTCATTTACAAGGACATTCACTGCCATGTCTGCCCAAGAAAGTGTGCACTAGCACCTTTCATGATTTCCGAATATTGGCTATTCATCATTCAAAAATGCAAAATTTAGTTACAAGACTTTACGTTTGTAAAAGTCCAGCATTATGTTTAGGAAAAATAAACAACACACTTTTTTATGGTACCAGAGGCTGAAAAAGTTTGTGTTGATTTTCAATTCCATTTTCTTGATCCCGAAGTAGAGTCTGGGGAAAATGAATGAGGAGTCGGTATGTCACGGTGTAGAGGAAGACAACTCAGATGTTAGTACTGCTAACTTTGCGAGACAAATAGCAAAGTTTGATGAAATTTCTGCAGAGAAACCATCCTATGTTTGTATATGTTATCGAAGCAACCAAACAAGAAATACTGATGTGCTGTCAAAACACGAGTAGGAAAACAGGAAAAAGTGGCTAAAATTTGCTGTGTATTGATTTGTGGACGAACCGTTCGATTTGTCAACACAGCAGATCATGTGTAAGTATTGCCATGACAAATTAGAGGACAACAAAATGCCTATGAGAGCAATATATAATAAGCTAAAGTTGGTTGAATTTCGACATCTCAATGTTTATGAAACAATATTGATACAATCTATACACCGATATCAAGTGTTAGCTCTTATGGAAATGTTGGGCCTGGCATCCTTGGGGTGGTTTTCCCTTTTGTTTTGCCTTTACCTCCTGTATTATTGACTGTATGCTGGACTTCGTTTTTGTTGGTCTTTTAACTCTGGGCACTTTACCACTGCTCCTTGTGCAAATTGTGATTATGATTGGTTATTCATGATTGACATATTTGATTTACGGATACTTCCCTAGTAGAGTGCACTGTGTGACCCCCAGAGTATGTAAATCAATTGCTACTAGTGGACCTGCATCCCTGATTGTGCCACCCACATGAATAGCCCTGTAAACATGCTTCAGGTCTGCCACTGAAGTGTATGCTAGTGCAGTTTTAAACTTCTATATCGCCAGAACCTTCCCTTTTATTACATGAAATGCAATGCACCCCTAAGGTGGGCCTAAGGTAGCCCATTGGGCAGGGTGCAGTGTATGTGAAAGGTAGGACATGTACTGGTGTGTTTTACATGTCTTGATAGCAAAATACTGCTAATTTAGTTTTTCACTGTTGCAAGGACTATCTCTCCCATAGGTTATCATTGGAGCTGCCTATACAAGTGTATCTTTAAATTGGGAAGAGATAGAGATTTGGAGTTTGGGTTCTCTGAACTCAGGAGTTAAAAATACATCTTTCTGTGGAGGTGGTTTTTAAATTGTGTTTGAAAATGCCAATTTTCGAACGTGGTCATTTGTTTGCTTTACCATCTTCTGCCTCTGCCTCTGCCAGCCTGTGGAATCCACGTCTGGTTTTAGACTGACAGTTGGGCTGTTTGAGCATTCACTCTAGACAGTCACACAAAGGGAGCTGCGGAATCACCTGCATATCCTTATTGCCCGTCACCAGTCTGATGGGCCTTCCTGAGCTAGAGTGATGGGAGAGGTCGTCACTGCCACTTTAATAGGGCTGCACCTGTTGTTTCACAATGCTGTGTTCACTCCCTATAGTGTGTATGGATCAAGGCCAAGGCAAGGCAGGATCTGTGCACTACAAAGACTATCCTTTGAAGTATACCTATTTCAAAAGCAGAAAGGGATATAAGTATTGACCCTGTAACCCCACATGTTGAGAACACATCTGTACTGAGGACTCTGCCACGAAGAAGAGCTGAAGAGCTGTCCAGAGGAGTACTTCCCCTATGCTGTGTTGCTTTGCTGGGTTGGCCTGCAGTTGCTGCTTCTGTCTGTGAGAACTCAAAGAACTGGACTTTGCTTTCTACAATCCTACTTTCCAAGTTCTCTAAGGGCTGGTGTGTGCTTGCCTCCTGTTGTAAGTCTCAGGGCCATCAAAGATCTGCAGCTCTCCTGAACTCCTCTAATCGGAGTTCTGACCTGCCAAGTGGTGCCAACTCAAGTTTTGGGTCCTTGGAGGTGGTTTTGCTGCTTCAAGAGCCCTACAGTGCTGATGCAGCGCCTGTTCACAGTTGAAGGAACCACCACAGCCTGAGTCCAGAGCACCATGTCTCCGACATCCGAGACCCCCACTCTGAATTCGACTCAGGCCCTGCTGTGTGGCTGTGGTAATCAGTGTTATGCCTGTGTCACCTCTGCATCAACCCAGTGCATGCAGATTTTCCACTCATCACACCTGTGTGCCAAGTTTTTACTGCATCCCACTGCAGTAAGGAGCTGCCCCTGGAAATCAATGCAATGCTTTTCCCTGCAGTAAGGAATCTGCGCAACACGCCTCCTGTGTGCAGCAGAACTGACATCTCCATTTCCCTGGGACTAAAGAATTGACGCATCACTTGTGTTTTCCGACGCATCCCTCCTAAGCAGCTGTTTTCCATCTTGGATTTTGACGCATTAAAGACACTTTGTGCTAAAATCAACACATCCATAGAGTTCTGTGGACAGGATTGCTCAAACCTTCAAAAAGTGATAGTTCTGCATGTATATGTTGGATTTCTTTTGTTTTGCTCTTATTTGGTTTAGTTAAAGATTGGTTATTTTCCCAAACTGGTGTGGTGTCCATTTGTAGTGTTTTCACTGTGTTATTGGGTGTTTTATATACAAATGCTTTACACATTGCATCTGAGATAAGCCTGACAGCTCATGCCAAGCTACTAATAGAGTAAGCAGGGGTTATCATGGGTGTGTAACTCCCCTACCCTGACTAGAAGGAAGGGCCCCTACTTGGACAGGGTGCATACCACTGCCAACTACAGACCCCCATTTCTAACTGGAACCAAAGAAAGGGAAACTATTACCAACTGAATTCAGAAATGTACCAAAGGTAGGGTTGTGTATTTATCTTTAGATTTTAGACGTAATGTTGAAACTGGGGGTGTAGAGAGACAGATATGGATGATCCACTTATTATTCTATTGAATGGTATTAGCACAAACAAAAAATAACAATCTGCTTCATTCTATGTGAAACTGAATCATGTGTACTACAAAGATGTAGACGTTTTTCCAGATGAAAGTTGCACGGAGGAAGAATGTTACCTTCAAGTGCACAGTTTGAAAAAGTGGATAAAACTAGAGCATTACAGTATCTATCCACTTCCATCAAAATAAATTATGGAGGATGCCATTGAACTGTACCAGATAAAACAAGCAAAAGCAGCTTGAATGAGTGTCTGGGAGAACAATTTAGTAGCTTGCAGTATTCCACACCTATTTCCAACTGGAGTATGCAGACAGTATGATTACTGTCCAGTGCAAATACCAGCAGCTGAGTGTAGATCAACCAGATTATATGCAGAGGACTCTAGATTTAATCAAAGTATTACATATATATTCCATTTGTAGTTTGAAAGGGATTTGTCTGGACTATTGAATGCTGCTAACCATGGGGCATATTATCAAGGTCTTGCTATAGACTTATTGCCGCTTTTAGCGTCCGTTTTCGGGCAAAAAGCGGCAATAATTCTCTAGCACTATTATCAAGCAAGCGCTAAACTGCTTTAGCGCTTGCTTGATAATGTTAGCGACCGTTTTCAATTACGCCTTGCATGTCATCGCTAATGGCATGCATGGTAGGTGTTCCTGACTTAAAGTCCATGAAAACGGTCGCTAACACAACATCGCCCTATTACCAATGCGGCCCGAATCCAGCGATGCGATAAAAAAACATGCGCTAAGCACGTTTATCGCATTTTCCTAACGCCTAAATGAAATATGACTTATCCATACATTACATGGGAGGTGGATAGTCAGGTTACCACCACGCTTGCCTATTAGCAAGTTTTTTTTATCTCCGGCTAAAACCCGCTATCGCTGGCTTTCACATCGCATCTTAGCGGCGCTTTGATAATAGGCCGCTAATGATGCGATGTAAACCAGCGATAGACGGTGATAAAAAAAATGCGCTAGACGTGCTTAGCGATATTTATTGTATTCTGTTGCTAATATCCCCCCCATATTCTTAAGACAGGAGTTACTGTACAGAATATGTCTACAAGAGGCTTTGTCGACAAAATTCATGGAAAAGATAAGAAGCTGGAATACAATTTGATAAATTTGATGGCATGCCAATGTGGCACCAATGCATATTGGTTTCAACATCATGGTGAACTGAAATGTATGTCATGAATGTAGGTGCACCAACTTGGTTTGAGAACCTGAGTTGTGCAGAGTACGTATGAAATGTATGAGATTTTTGAGAGAAGCAAACTATAATTTTAAGGACATCATACGAAGGCATCAGGAGAACTTTGCACTTCGGATCCTGCGCATTTTGGTAGGTATTTTAACCTCAGGTTTCAAGCTATGCTCACCTTCAACTGCAACAAACAAAATTCACTTTTGGGAAAGTCACTGATTTCCTTTGCCGTAAAGAGTATCAAGCGAGAGGTGCTCCCCATATTCATATGTTGTTGTGGATTACTGGTGCACCAAAATTTGGAACAAATACAGATGAGTCTGTACTTTCTTCCATACAACAGTATGGTACATGCACCATCCCAAAAGATAGTGCCGAAAATGCCCCAAAACAGCAAGTTCTGCATTTTCAATCACATAGATTTGGGAAGTACTGTCGCTGGAAGTACAGAGCGAAAGGAAAATGTTGCACTAAATGTCGTTTTCGATTTTCAAAACCTGGTATTTCAATAGGAATAGTCAACAGTTTTTTGTCTGCAGTCAGACATCTGCTTTGTCAAAAATCACCCCAAAACACCTACTACATGAGGAGAACTGAAACTTAAAAATCCATAGCTGTTGCTCGGTATGTTACTTCATACACAAAGAAATCTGAAGAGATGGAGATGAAGGATATGTGGGAAGAGATTTCTACTGAAAATTCTTTAACAAAGAAACTATCCAGCTTCAGTTTGAAGATGCTTTCAGACAGGAAAAAAAATCTTATGAATGCTGTGACCGGTTGAGTTAAGCTAGTTTATATTCAAAGTCAGGAGTAATTGTTTGGGTGAGTTTAGGTCTAGTATGCGTGAGAAATAGAGTGTTGAAGTCGTTTCCTGAAATTCAGTACCTTGGAGAATTTGACCCACATAGTGCAGATATTTTCTAAACAAACATGCTGGACACTTACTATCCAAAAAGGAGTCCACATATTGAAAATGTAATGTCTGTATGAAATACGACAAAACTACAGATATAGAAACAATGTGACAGGAAATGTAAATGAAGCTAAATATGCAGTAGTTGGTTGTGATGGTTGTTTGGTACCACATAGCAAAGGCAGTCTAATTAATCATAGAAAACTGAGTAGCCAGACTGCTGGAAAAAGAATGTTTTTCTATTTGGCGCTTCTACAGCTCTTTAAGCCTTAGCGTTCTGAATCAGAATTACTAGAGGGTGGGGGGGGGGGGGTTGACTGCTACAAAGACTCTTTCAATGCTGCTAAGGATAGAATTGAGTGTTCAGCATGTCCTAACTATTTGAAAATGTTACGTGATTCAATTGAACAGGAAGAAACAAATGCTATTAAGATAGCTAAGTAACATTCACAAAGCAGCCAAAGTTCACTTCCTTTAAGTCAAATTCCTCTTGGACAGACAATAATTGAAAATGAAGCTGACATTGCAATAAATGAGGTGGGGACTGCAATGCAACTAGCAAGACAGGAAACTATTGATTTGGAAGACTTAGTTGCATAACTAAGTGACGAGCAAAAATAAATATATATGGAGGTAGAAGACAAAATGAGGATGGATTCCTTCATGAGAAGAAAGAGTGTGTATGCACCTCATTTAAGCCTATACTGTTGTATGTCAGCGGTCAGCTGGCACCAGTAAAACCTTTTTAATACAAATTCTCACTGCTTTCCTACAAAAGACTACAGGGTGTAATTTGTCATGTATAGTAACAGCATCCACTGGATTAGCTGCACGTAATATCAAACAATTACTTTACATTGACTTTTTGATGGTGCCTATGGAGCATGAAAACAAAGTAGAATAACAAAGGTTACCCAGTGAAGCTTGCCATGAAGTTTCAAGAGTGATAAAAAAATCAATGAGGTGAGCATGGTCTCAAATGTAATGCTTGCCATTGTTCACTTAAGAATGCAACAGATTATAAAGACAGAATACTATGTCCTATTTGGTGGACAACACCAGCCAGTGTTCAAAACACTTCTCGATGATGAAACTCAGATTACTTTGGGAGGCATTGGAAATGACAATATTCAGTTAAACTTATAATACAAAGAATTACTTAGAAATATGTGGCAAGCATTTGATGTTGAATATGGAAGTATTTTGAAGGATATTAGAGTAAAGAGGGAAAGCTTCTGTTAGATGGTCGTCTTCTTAAAAAAGTGTTTCCAGCGAATAAGAAAGCAGCAGAGTTCCCTTTTATTCAAGAAGGAAAAACAATTGTGTGCCTAACGCCTACACTAATGAAGTGTGCCTCTTTCAAAGAACAAAGAATTGATGCAATTGGAGTAGGAAACGTTTTTGGAACTGATGACCTCAGGCAAAATGGAACACCAGGGTGTCACAGTATTCCTACATAAAAGATTGCAAAAAAATCTGTTTCAAAAACTGCTGAATTGGGGAAATGTTTAAGTGTTTGCAAGAACTGTAGAGTAATTATGCGCCGAACTTTAAATGTTGAGGGAGGATTAAGTAATGGTGCTATGGGGAAAATTGTTGATTTAATTACCTTTCCTAACAGGAGTGAGCTAGAGTATATACAGCAATTACATTTTAGCAGACTATCGCAATGGACCGCACTCCGCTAGCCCCTCCTCCGGGTCGCCCCTAGGGAAGCTGGAACATGGAGTTTACTACGGCTCCCTTGAGCCAACGGGCTGACGAGCCTTGGATCTGCACCTGCGCGCCATGAGAGGTACTTGACCTGTTTTAATTACATTTTGGCAGTCCACGCGGCACCCCTTTACACTGACCTGCTCCCTGCTGACGAGAGGCAACTACCTCGAAACACGTGTCCAGGGATGGCTAACGCAACACATACTGTTCTTTATACATCGTGGCATAGGCGTACCCACCGTCGCCACTACATCTACCACAGTCCCTTGGGGCAACTTGCTGGTGGGACGAGCAGTGTGCGACCAACCTTTGCATAATTTATTACGGCTCCCTTGAGCCAACGGGCTGACGAGCCTTGGATCTGCACCTGCGCGCCATGAGAGGTACTTGACCTGTTTTAATTACATTTTGGCAGTCCACGCGGCACCCCTTTACACTGACCTGCTCCCTGCTGACGAGAGGCAACTACCTCGAAACACGTGCCCAGGGATGGCTAACGCAACACATACTGTTCTTTATACATCGTGGCATAGGCGTACCCGCCGTCGCCACTACATCTACCACAGTCCCTTGGGGCAACTTGCTGGTGTGACGAGCAGTGTGCGACCAACCTTTGCATAATTTATTACGGCTCCCTTGAGCCAACGGGCTGACGAGCCTTGGATCTGCACCTGCGCGCCATGAGAGGTACTTGACCTGTTTTAATTACATTTTGGCAGTCCACGCGGCACCCCTTTACACTGACCTGCTCCCTGCTGACGAGAGGCAACTACCTCGAAACACGTGTCCAGGGATGGCTAACGCAACACATACTGTTCTTTATACATCGTGGCATAGGCGTACCCGCCGTCGCCACTACATCTACCACAGTCCCTTGGGGCAACTTGCTGGTGTGACGAGCAGTGTGCGACCAACCTTTGCATAATTTATTACGGCTCCCTTGAGCCAACGGGCTGACGAGCCTTGGATCTGCACCTGCGCGCCATGAGAGGTACTTGACCTGTTTTAATTACATTTTGGCAGTCCACGCGGCACCCCTTTACACTGACCTGCTCCCTGCTGACGAAAGGCAACTACCTCGAAACACGTGTCCAGGGATGGCTAACGCAACACATACTGTTCTTTATACATCGTGGCATAGGCGTACCCGCCGTCGCCACTACATCTACCACAGTCCCTTGGGGCAACTTGCTGGTGTGACGAGCAGTGTGCGACCAACCTTTGCATAATTTATTACGGCTCCCTTGAGCCAACGGGCTGACGAGCCTTGGATCTGCACCTGCGCGCCATGAGAGGTACTTGACCTGTTTTAATTACATTTTGGCAGTCCACGCGGCACCCCTTTACACTGACCTGCTCCCTGCTGATGAGAGGCAACTACCTCGAAACACGTGTCCAGGGATGGCTAACGCAACACATACTGTTCTTTATACATCGTGACATAGGCGTACCCGCCGTCGCCACTACATCTACCACAGTCCCTTGGGGCAACTTGCTGGTGGGACGAGCAGTGTGCGACCAACCTTTGCATAATTTATTACGGCTCCCTTGAGCCAACGGGCTGACGAGCCTTGGATCTGCACCTGCGCGCCATGAGAGGTACTTGACCTGTTTTAATTACATTTTGGCAGTCCACGCGGCACCCCTTTACACTGACCTGCTCCCTGCTGACGAGAGGCAACTACCTCGAAACACGTGTCCAGGGATGGCTAACGCAACACATACTGTTCTTTATACATCGTGGCATAGGCGTACCCGCCATCGCCACTACATCTACCACAGTCCCTTGGGGCAACTTGCTGGTGTGACGAGCAGTGTGCGACCAACCTTTGCATAATTTATTACGGCTCCCTTGAGCCAACGGGCTGACGAGCCTTGGATCTGCACCTGCGCGCCATGAGAGGTACTTGACCTGTTTTAATTACATTTTGGCAGTCCACGCGGCACCCCTTTACACTGACCTGCTCCCTGCTGACGAGAGGCAACTACCTCGAAACACGTGTCCAGGGATGGCTAACGCAACACATACTGTTCTTTATACATCGTGGCATAGGCGTACCCGCCGTCGCCACTACATCTACCACAGTCCCTTGGGGCAACTTGCTGGTGTGACGAGCAGTGTGCGACCAACCTTTGCATAATTTATTACGGCTCCCTTGAGCCAACGGGCTGACGAGCCTTGGATCTGCACCTGCGCGCCATGAGAGGTACTTGACCTGTTTTAATTACATTTTGGCAGTCCACGCGGCACCCCTTTACACTGACCTGCTCCCTGCTGACGAGAGGCAACTACCTCGAAACACGTGTCCAGGGATGGCTAACGCAACACATACTGTTCTTTATACATCGTGGCATAGGCGTACCCGCCGTCGCCACTACATCTACCACAGTCCCTTGGGGCAACTTGCTGGTGTGACGAGCAGTGTGCGACCAACCTTTGCATAATTTATTACGGCTCCCTTGAGCCAACGGGCTGACGAGCCTTGGATCTGCACCTGCGCGCCATGAGAGGTACTTGACCTGTTTTAATTACATTTTGGCAGTCCACGCGGCACCCCTTTACACTGACCTGCTCCTTGCTGACGAGAGGCAACTACCTCGAAACACGTGTCCAGGGATGGCTAACGCAACACATACTGTTCTTTATACATCGTGGCATAGGCGTACCCGCCGTCGCCACTACATCTACCACAGTCCCTTGGGGCAACTTGCTGGTGTGACGAGCAGTGTGCGACCAACCTTTGCATAATTTATTACGGCTTCCTTGAGCCAACGGGCTGACGAGCCTTGGATCTGCACCTGCGCGCCATGAGAGGTACTTGACCTGTTTTAATTACATTTTGGCAGTCCACGCGGCACCCCTTTACACTGACCTGCTCCCTGCTGACGAGAGGCAACTACCTCGAAACACGTGTCCAGGGATGGCTAACGCAACACATACTGTTCTTTATACATCGTGGCATAGGCGTACCCGCCGTCGCCACTACATCTACCACAGTCCCTTGGGGCAACTTGCTGGTGTGACGAGCAGTGTGCGACCAACCTTTGCATAATACATTTTAGCAGACTGATAGCGTAAAGGAAATTGGAAGGGTCATTATACGATTTTTGCTTGTGAAAGAGTAATATATGTGACAGAAACAGTTTCCAGTTCCTCCAGCATATGCTGTAGATATACAAAAAACTCAATGTTTAAGTGTAGATTCAGCATTGGTTAATGTTTGGAGTACAGTGTTTAAGAAAGCAATATCATATTCAGCCTTATCTTGAGTTAGAATATGCAGATGGGCTAGAGGCATTTTGTTTGTTTTTGCAGCCAGGGTCTCAAGTTCGGTGTACCAGTGCCTTGTAGTCATGACACCAAGGCTTTTAGGGATCACATTTCTCACCCTGATACCCTCCCTTGGGCTGTGATGAGTTTCTGGACAACCCTTCTAAACAGGCTTTTAGTTTTTCCCTTTGTGGTCACCATCTTTGCCTTGGGCTGGGCTTTCTGGCCTCTTTCTTTTGTTTTCCCCCATCAGTGGTAGTTCTGGTTGCCTTTTTTTTGACCCAGTGGTCTACCTTCTCCCCCAAATGTAGGGGAGAAAGTGGACCAACCATCTAGTGATTTTACTGAAATGTCAACTAATTCCCCACAGGACTGACTCTGGGTTTTTCAAGTCTCCCTGAATCGTATTCTATAGTCCTCAGTAGTGAGTTCAAAGCACTCAATCAGGGTCACCTTCATGAGGTAATAAGACTCAGCATCTTTATCAGGCAATGTCATGAGTCTATCCCTCAATTTCCCTAAGAATAGTTATCACAAGAGAGGAGCCAAATTATGCCTTGCTACTTTTTTGGCTACACAGGCTCTCTCAAATGCAGTAAACCATTTGGTGACGTAATCACCCTCTGAATAGTGGGGGACAATCCCTTTGGAGAGGTTTGAGTCATATGAACCTCCAATCTCCTTAATTATTTTTTGCCTTTCTAAATCACGGAACTGAGCCTCTAAGTTCAGTTTCCTGGTCAGACTTCTCAGTATGAGGTCCTCCTCTGAGGGGGCCTCAGCTGTGTTTGAGGGGACTGACTCATGTCTATCCTCAGGATCTACGGTAAGTACTTTCAGAGATACGATTTTGCAAAATTAGATAGATATATCACTTCTATGTGCAATTACGCACCATAGGAAACAACTGGGAAAAAGCAGAAAATGCACAGAAATTCAGGCAATGCTTTCACAAAGTTCACCTTCTTGTTTTAGGTCAATGTTGGAACCAGGTCCAAAGTTCCAGCAGGAGAAATTCGGTCTGGGAACCACGGGAACAGAGTTGGTTGGTTGGTATTAGGCCCGGTGGGGCCAGAAGCAGAGTGAACAGCTCAGCCAGGGGACATGAGTCTTGAGGTCCTCGCGGTCAGGAGCAGAAAACTTGGAGAGGCTCTCGCAGACAGCTGGGCCATTCAGAAATGGGCCTCGGGTGTGTCAATGTCCCTCAATAAGTACTTGATTTTGGTGCTGCCGGAGTCTGGTATATACTCTTCCTCTCGTAGGGGGTTTGGTACACTGGGTAATAGTACTCCGCAGCTCCAGTAGGTCTAGGTGCCTCCAAACTTGGTGGGGAGACAGATCTGACTTACTGGCACTGTTGTACTGTAAGGAAGAGCCTCTTTTGACATGGTTAGCCCCCATTTTTCCCTGATGCCTGATGCAATTTCAAACTGTATGTGCACTTGGTCCCTGCTAACCAAGTTGCCAATCCCAAATCTTTCTCCCAAAACCTGTGCCATGATTGGCACAACTTCAGCCATCTTTGTAAGTCCCTAGTAAGTGGTACCCTGGGTACCTAGAGTATAGGTACAAAGAGGGTGCTCTGGCTATAGCACTGGTTGTGCCACCAAAGGGAGCCCTCGCCAAGGCTATGCTCTCTGCCATTGCAGGCTAGTGTCTTGGTGCAGAGAAACCCAAAGAGTCAACATAGCACACAGCACTTTGTGCTATGCCATCCATACACGTCATATGATATATGTAAGTCACCCTACTGCAGGCCTTTAGCTCTACAGCAGGGTTCACTATATCATATGTTTGGGCATATCAGCATGAGAAGATATGTCCATACATATGTCCCATCTATTCTGAAATGTTGTAAATGCATAGGAAAGCAATAAAGAATACAGCGGCTGGATACATGTAAACACGAGTTTCATGGCTCCATTAGGGCTTCACTGATTCCTAAGGTGTTTGGTAACAAACATCTTTTCTTAATAAATCGTTACTGATGCCAGTTGGATTATCCAGCCCAGGGCGGGCAGGCAATGTGAACCCCCTCCTAAAATTCCTAGGGTAATGCCCCATTCCTCAGGAAGTGGTCACTAGAGGGTTTAGATACCCTAAAGGTAGGTAGCCCATGGGCTTCAAAAGGGATGTATTTTGTGACCGGGGAAGTTCAGCACCAGCACCTTGTAACGCCACTAAATTCAGTATGTAGGTGGCACCCCAAGACATAAACATCAGATGCAATGGACAAGAGAAGACCAGGACAAAAGAAATTAACCCTGCTGCAGAAGAAAAAGGCGCCGAACCCTGTCTGATGATCCCAGGACTCTACAATCGCTTCTGCTGGATTTTCCTGGAACCTGAGAGGACTCCAAGAACCCCGTACACCTTGTGCCTTCAAGAAACTGCTAATAAGCACCCTTGGAGGGAAGGTATCACTCTCCTGAACACCGCAGTCACCGATCCGCTGAAGTCCGGTTTGTCAACTTGCTGCCCCCTGATGACCTTAATGCAGCACTGAAGCAAGAAAAGATACAACAGCTCCAGAGGTTCAGATCTGTCCCCCCACCAAGATTGGAGACACCAGGACCTATCGGAACCACGGCACCCCCAAAACCGTGTTACCCAACCCCCAATAGGAAACACCAAGAAGAAGAGTCCCTTCCGAACTCCCACAGTACCAGAAGCAAGCACCAATCAAGGGACATCAAGACACCCGAGACCCACTTCCTGAGTGGCTCATCTGTCCAAAGATTGCCTCTCCAAGTTGCCTGCTCCGGACCACGGTGACCTCAAGACACACGACGCCCGACTGACCAGTCCCACCGGCCCCAGCATCGACCAACCAGCTCTTCTCTGATGGTCCCCAGGCCAATGCGACCTCCATCATTCAAAGACACCCACCGGATTAACCTATATTCCTTCTGTGCAGTGCAGTGTCAAGTGGTGCCCTTCGTCTTTGCGCACCAGCTTCCAAGACAACAGTACTCTGTTCCCGGCTGATCCAGCACTCTCCCATACTTCTCCTCCTGGAACTTTGGACCTGATTCTGACATTGACTCAAAGTGAGAAGGTCAACTTCTTGAATGGATTCCATGAAGTTCTAAGCATTTTTCCACTTATTTCCCATTGCATCCTATGGTGCGTAATTGTTCATAGAAGTGATATATTTATCTACATTTGGAAAATTGTATCTCTGGAAGTACTTATCTTAGAACTGTGTTCTTGGTGTTCAAAATTATATCAAAATCAATCTTATTTTTATAAATTGGTCACAGATTTTTTTTGGAGTGAGTGGCTCATTCATTGCCTCCGTGAGTGCATCAAATGCTTAACACTACCCTCTGATAAGCCTAACTTCTCACCACAAAAAGAGACTTCATTTTATCTACTCATACCTCTGTATACCCAATGGGGTTTCTCCGACACACTACATAGTGTACTTTATTTTTTTGCACTGTACAGAGAGCCAGTTTCTTATAACCTGGTTTTCAATTAGATGGTGTTACTTCAAAAGTGATGTATTTTGTGACCTTGGAGATTCAATTCCAGCAACTTCTCAGTCAGGGGATCCAAACTTGTTGATGAAAAGATGAAGTTGCAAATCTCACCCACAGGAATGGTGTGAAAAACTGCAGACACAAAAGGTTCACAGTTTATCACACATGACCTCCTTGCTTTTGCTACCACACAGACCAAGCAGATTGTGAGCCTATACACAGAGGTTGAGGAATTGCTCTCTGGGCAATAATACAACTCAGCGTACACGCACTTGAAAGAGGAGCTTTCTGATCCAGTACCTTCTGTCATTTCTGCTGAAGGGAGAAAAGACTCAAATGTGATGAGTCTGACTTTATAGACTCCTTTTTCTTGCTTGGTGCTTGCACGCAGTCAAACTCACAACTGGACAGACCTGCAGATCTTCACATGGGCCTTCCAGTGTATTCCAAGCCTGGACAAAAGAGGCAGAACTCAACTTCAATTTGATATTCTTGTATTCAGTATGAGGAGACCTTTTCCTACAAAGGCTAAAAACCTTTTCAAGCAGAAAAAGAGAGTGGGTCTGTAGAACCCCCTTTTCCCCCTCCAGAGGGCTGCCATTAGGGGGCACTCTGACAGTGTAAATACTGCTTTGTGTAACAGCGCAAAAGATACTCCCTATGTTCTGACGACTCCCCTACCAATTCTGCTTTATGCAGATGATGCTGTTTTGCTGGCAAGGACCCCTCTGGTTCCTCAAAATTCGATTGTGCATTACTCTGCTTTTATCAATAAATTGTACCTACATGTTAATAAAGCAAAAAAAACATATGATGGCATTGGGGGGTCCAAAGAAGAAGCAATTTAGCTTCCATCTGGATGTTGACAAAATAGAGCAAGTTCATTCTTTTAATTATTTTAGGGGTTGTTTTTGATGAATAGCAGACTTGGAAAGAGATGTTGCAGACGAGATCAAATCTTATGGCCCCAAGTACTGCTGCCATCTTTAGGTTCTCTAAGAAATTAGGATGTAAACCATTAAGGGAAAAAATCTACACGGCCAAAACTGTATTAATTGCCACTTACGGAGCGGCTATATGGGGACAAATGGAGATGGGTGCACTTCAAATTATAGAGGACAAATTTGTTAAAAGATTGCGCTCACTCCCTTTAGCAGGGAATAATTGCATTGCTCACAAGGAACTACGCCTGCCTTTTATCACTGATGCTATCAAATTGGCCCCTTTCACTCTATGGCTCTCAGTCTAGAAAATAATCTTGGTTGATTTAAACCAGAAGATCCTAATTGGTATTATAAATTTAGATCTTGCCCATATAAATCTGTTGGCTTTCATATGTTTGGAAAACTCTTGCCTCCTTAGGGGTTGCATACTTATATGGCACGCCGTCCTTATGCCAAAAATTCCCTGAAGCAAGTCTAAAAGATATTTTTATAAAGATAGCAGTAGTAGAAAGATGAGAAAGATACAGAGGCAAACAATCTGTTAGGATCTATGACAGACTACCTCACATTCCTTTAGACCATAGTTCTTACCTTATGTTTGTAGAGAATATACAGCATTGCCATATCTTGATTAGATTTGGATTAAATTATATTCCCTTAATGTTGGGCCACCCAAATAATGTTTTTTCTATAAATGTTTTACCCCCTTGCCCTTGTAATGATGTGGCAATTCAATCTACTGAGCATTTTCTCTTTTATTGTTCATTTTACACACTAGAGAGAAAGGATTTTAATGTGCCACTTTTAAGTACATTTTCTCTTCGTTCTTCTGCACTTGCACTTTCCACATTTTATCAATTAGAAACCACGTTTGTGTGTTTCGCTGTGTCATCATTTTTATTGGCAGCTACAAGATCTCGGAAAGCTCTATAATACATATCTGTTATTTTTTTGGTTTTTAATATGTCATTTTTAAGCTTTAATTGTGCACTGGCTGTTTTGTATTATAATCACTTTTTTGTTTAATCACGGTTCCTTGTATTATATGTAATGACATTCTATCTGTACTTTCATGCATTCTTTGCTGTAATGCAAAATACAGTTATTTGATTGATGACTGTACCACATAATACGGTACAGGTGCAGAGGCAAAGAGATTCCCTCATTTGCATGCCCCCATGCAAATCAGGGAATGTCCTCTTGAGATATCACTGATGCTACATGTGATCAAGCGCTATCAGTATGACAGAAAGGGCTGCAGAAGTGTCTGTGGCCCCTTCTGTAATACCAAAGTTTCCCAGGGGTGTACAAAGCAGGAGCATTTGTCCACAGTGATCCAAGGGCACTTTCTGTAATGCAGCCCAAGTGGAACACATGCAATGAGTTTGATCCTCATTAATCACATATATGCCCCAGATTTAAGTGTCTACCCATCCTTGGATGTCTGTGAAGTTTGCAATAGGGGACATTCCTTCTCTTATCCTGCCCGTTTAATCATATTCTTTGCCTTTTATGCCATTCATCTTTTTCCTGATGACACTGATAGTTGTTCTTCATGTGCCAATTGGCATCCTTTTCTTCATTATATACGTTCACCAAAAATGAATGTAAGGTTTTAAAGAAGCAGAACAGAAAGATGTTGCTCCTTGTTCTTGAAATCTTATAATGTTTAGTTTTCTTTATACTATTGCACACTGCTGCCTGCTAGGTCTGGTGGCTCAGTGGACTAATACGTCCATTGCAGGGGCCTGTGTTCGACCTCATGGTCACATGTTCATATCCCAGCGGGTCCACTCAGCATTTCATCCATCTGAGGTCGATAAAAGGAGGACCATTGAGCTGGGTAACAATAAACGTCTATTATTCAGCGCCAAGAGACCTACAGGTGAACGTGCGCTTTCCAAATACACATGTTATGTTATGTTTTATGTATGCTAAGAAATGAAAGGCAAAAGAGGTGAGAAATGGCTTTGGGGGGGGCTAGATTGTATTAATCAGTTTGCTGCCTGTGCCATCATCCTTTATCCATTTCCTTTTGTCATGCTGTTATTTTATATCTATGATTCTTTATTTCCTCTTTGTGGGGCCAGTTTGTTGATATGTTGCCTAGTAAAATCAATGCCATCTCTTTTTAACTCCTGTCTGAATCAATGCCAACCTTCCATGAAATCCTTTTCTACAGCATCCCATGCAATTTACAGAGGATAGGAAATAATATCGATTTCAAATTTGCCCACAGTCACAACCACATACATTGTATTTGTTTTGATTCCAGTGACTTCTTCAATATTGTAGGGAAAGAATTTTCAATCTTGCCATGGAAAACAGTAGCCTGTATTCCTGATTTGAGAGCTTGGCTATGTATGGTTGGATATGATGGTATTTTGAGGAATTAAATATATCCCACCGATTTAGATATTTTAATGTGTGCATGTTGTCCTATGAAGATTGGTCCTCCTTCGAAATGTACATTTCCTTTAGCTGTTTCCTAATTTGGGGCACACGTTGGTCATTATCTATGGCAATTCAAAGATTGTTGACAGTAGGCTAATCTAAAAATTCGATCAAAAGCTATTTCTTCTAATGACAATAAGTTTTCTTCAAAGCATGTTCTTTTCACCAATTATCCACTAGATGGTTCATTGTAACTTCACTCCTTTTGAGCCACAGCAAATTGCAACCATCTTAATCATATGATCTACAAGTGTTATGTCACAGCCAGTTTGCCGTAGAGTACCTTCTGTTGCTTGTGAAATTTTGAGTATGAATTTCCAGAACTTTCTTTGATGCCACACTTATATGTTGACTGGAGAGGTGAAACACCAATACAATACTTATACTTTTGCCTGCCAAGTAGGGTACTTTCTACTTTTGATCTGATTAACTCTGAAATTTGTACCATCTATTCCATGTAATTTGGAAAATTATGCTACTACGTTTTACATCTATTCACTGCCCCTTGGATAAGGTTGTTCCAATTAAATAGTGTGACAATTGTTTCTCTGAGATAGTGGAAGCTCTTGACTTTTTTGATTTCCTTACTAGCCATTACGTTATTTCTCTTAGATTTGTCAGGCAGTCTTCCCTATGACAACATTTGGAATGTTGTCATGTTTATCTTTATGTCATGTTTCATGTAGAATGAGTGTGCTGCTTTCATGTAGCATTTGGCCTGCGCAAAGTGAATTGTCAGCATACATTAGGAGAGGCAATTTTCTGTTGCCCAGAATTGGGACAATAATGGTTTCAGTGGCCAATTTTGTAGACTATACTTTTCTGCTAGATAAAGATGCTAAAATAACTCCTCTGGGCTAAGGTGCCTGGCGGACACACTGCCACCTGTGTGAGGAGCAAGTACCAACGTGGCGGTTGTCACCCCCTCAACTGCAGTAGGAACCTCAGGAAGGTCCTCTCTAGACCTCTCCCCCTCAGAACTAGTATACAAATCCTCTCCTTCTGCTGCTGCAGCCAATGACTGATGAACTTCTGTCCAGGCCCTCAGTGCCTTTTGCAGCTCCAACTTCCAGGTTGTGCTCTTTGCTGGAAGTCCCCTTTCCTTACAGAACTCCTCAGGCTGGGCTGCAGTGTAGCACTCCATGTTAGCCAGTTCAAACCCCATCTTTGCAAGTGAGGTCACAGACGTAGTCATACAAGTAGAGTAGGAAGGAATTTAATGAGCAAAAAAACCCAATCAGGAACAATTTCAAACTCAAATTGGTCTTGGATATGGGATGGTAGTCTACACCAAATCACTGTATGGCACTGCATAAATAGAAGTCCTATCTTACCGCTGCCACCAATGTTAGAAATTGGTTTAATGGTTGACTTGGGCGTGAACTCTGGCAAAGCAGCAACCACAATCCTAGTCAGGGTAAGGCACAAGCAAACCCCTAATTACCCTTTGCACAGTGCAGTCAGGCTTAACTTAGAAGTAACGTGTAAAGTATCTGTGCAACACTCCAAACAGTAAAACAGTGAAAAGAAATCACAAAAAGATCCCACATCATGCTGGAGAATAGAGCTTAATTTAATAAATAAAACAAGATCAAAAAGACAAAAATCTAATTAGTAGACATGAAGTTAGGAATTTTCTGAAGAATAAACTGCAATATAGTGCCTAAAAGCAAAAAGCGCCACCCGCGGCTATCTGGTCACTCTGGACAGGGCCAAATCAAAAGTGTAGTTCAACATGATTGAGCATGGGTCGTATACAGTCCTAGATTAGTCCTTCTTCTCAAGTTTTGTGCCAAAATTCCTGTTCGCATTGGAGAGGGACGCAGGGAGAAGGAGAGAGTCGGTGGTTGGCATGGCGCAAAGAACAGGCCTGGTGTCGCTGACAGGTGGGCAAGAGCTTCAAGGTGTCAGTCCTCCACAGGTAATCTTTAGTTGCTGTGCAAAGAGACAGGCTGGTGGCTGCCCACATTGAATTTTGGCGCAAAAGGGCCTGTTTGCAGTCCCAAAGAGCCTAAAAGCCAGATTTCAAGAGCCTGTGATCAGGCCCAGGACCTGAAAAGCACCACTTGGGGGTCAGGGACTCTCTGCAGCTGGGTCCTGGAGCTGTCTGGACCGCTTGAAGGCCAGCAGACAAGCCCTTCGAGTCACCCTTGGGTCCTGGGTTTAAGATGAAGTTGCAGGTCCACTTCTTCTTTTCCCAAGCAAGAGGCAGCAGGCAGCAGATCAGCAAAGCAGGGTAGCCAATTCATTATAGCAGTTGTCCAGCAGAGTGGTATTCCTTGGGGCAGCACAGCAGTCCTTCTTTCTGGCAGAGTATCCACAGGTCCAGAAGTGTACTGAAGTAGTGGTGTCTGATGTCCTTCTTTTATACACCATTGTGCCTTTGAAGTAGGGAGAAGCTTCTAGAGGCATGTCTTTGAAGGGCACCAATGCCCTGCCTTTCCTGCCCTGACTCCAGGCTGCAGCCGTTTCTGTGGAGACAGGACAGAGACTATTCAGGTGTAAGTGAGGTTAGGCCCAGCTCCTACCTCCCATCCTTCCAGTTCTGTCCCATCCAGTCACACCTAAGCTCCCATTGTGTGTGGCTCTCAAGGAGGACTACACAAAGCCCAACTGTCAACTACACCCAGTCATGTGACCAGAGGCAGGCAGCAGGCATCAAATGGCTAAGGTAAGAAAGTGACAACTTTATAAAAGTGGCATTTTCAGAATTGTTATTTAAAATCTGCCTTCACCATAAGTGAGGTTTTTAAACTAGAATTCCAGAGACACCAAACATGAACCAGTTATCTTTTCCCATTTGTAAATGTCACTTGTAAAATGTAATTAGGCAACTCCAATATTATCCTATAGGAGCGGTAGGCCATGCAGTAGTGAAAAACAAATTAAAAGATTTTTCACTAACAAGATTAAAACATAAAAGTACATGTCCAACTTTTTACATACACTGCCCTTGAGGCTGTCCAGGGTCTACCTGAAGGGTGACTGATATGTATTCAAAAGGAAGGCTTGCGCCTGGCAAAAGGTTTATTTTGCCAAGTAGACAAGGCATTTTATATTTGCATACACAGATTGCAATGTCAGGCTTGAGAAATGTTTAAAGGTCTGCTTCAGTGTTGGCACAATCAGTGCTGCAGGCCCTGATTTACTTTATTAGGGACTTATAAGTAAATTAAATATGGCCATTGGGTATAAGCCAATGTTACCATGTTTTGAGTAGAGAGCGCAAACACTTTAACACTGGTTAGCAGTGGTAAAGTGCGCAGAATCCCAAGGCCAGCAAAAATGAAGTCAGCAAAACAGGAGGTCTAAAGGCAAAAGGTTAGGGGGAAATAATGCCAAGAATGCCAGGTCTAACAGGTGTAAACAACAGTGCATTTTGGATCCAAATCTGCAAATCTAAAAGGATTATTTGGGTAAAAAACGTTCCTTTCGATCAATCTATAAGCTGTAGTATTCTTAAATAGTCTTTTTTTTATTTAGGGGACTATGATGTTATTTCTTTAGGATATAGAAAACATCAAATTGGATACACAGGATGTAACGCTTGTTCTGAGATACCAAAGTCAGACATTTATCAAACCACTTATTTGTTATTAAATTGATGTTTAATGCTTTTTCATATTTCAGATTTTTGATTACTTTTGTGATTTGTTGAAGCTAGAATCAGCATAATATTTATTGCACATTGCGTTTTTCCATATGAGGAGTCATAACTTGGGTGGATGCGTCTATGTAATAGTCCTCTAGATTAGTGGTTCCCACACTTTTGACTTCTAAGGACCCCAATGAGTCACTACTAGAAGCCAGAAACCCCCAAGTAAATTCTGTGATTTCAAACATTAAAACAGTAATTCGAAAAAAAAAAACACTCACACCAAACAAACACTTAAATTACTAAAGATTTCATTATTGTATATTAAAAATGTTTGCAAAAATAGAAAACCTTTAATGGGAAGGTTGTTGCTGCATCTCGGGCGATTACCTTTTCAATGCTTGGTTTTATTTTGCAGTGCCAGGCTCTTGCTAAGGCCGGACTGGAAATACGGTGAGCCTGACCACTACAAATGGGGCTTTGGGGTGTCTTTCCCCCCAAGAAAATGTGCGGAAAAATGGTGCATTCTACAACACATTTACCCTTATAAATTGAATTGTATTCTCTTTTAAAGCATCGTAAATGATGACCTCACTATGCACCAGGATACAACAATCCTTTTTTGGGCTCTTCAATGATTTCCTCACTATCTTTCGCCAACAGTGCCTCTCATCTCTCCATATCCCCTCTGTCACATGTATTTCATTTATTTTATAACACCTCTCATACCAGTGTAGGGTGTCAGAGCACTTTACATCACACACATACACAGACAATGAATCATACATGTGTAAATCAGTGTTTAGAAAATGTTACGTAAGGCAAAGTGAGTCCCCTTGGTGTTGGATTCACATGTCATTCATACTTGTAGGCGTTTCTTAAGAGTGCTTGGTCTGAAGAAGCACAAACTCAGGATTAAGAACGTGGTTAGCATTGACTTTATTAATAAGAATGTTTGTCTACCCAAACTTACCTTTTTGGGAGCATCAGGATATTGAAAGACTGGGGAAAAACACATCTTACTAACTTGTACCATGCTGTTTGAATGCAGCTCTTTCACAGCAGTTCATAGATCACTGTGATAGATTACGATTGTAACTTATGAACTGCACAGTAACAAAAGCGTTTATGTGACAAAAGCAGTAACCCACTGAACTGTGCACATAGAACACTGTGCTTCCTTAGATGAGTTAAAGCTGCCACTGGACAAAACTCCATCTCTCTCCAGCAGGTCCATTCATCACCGGAGTTATCTTGATACTTTTATTATTGCCTGCAAACTGATGAATGTACAAGGAATTTTGCATTGCTTTGAAAACTGCTGCCTGCAGACCCCTGAGAATGTGTCACGGAACCCTGGGGCTCCACGGACTTCTCATGATATAATGCCATTGAACTGCAGGACCCATTAGTCATGAGTTAGCATGGTCAAAGTATGTGGCCTTTAACCTTCTCACTACAGCCTACCATCTGACAGAACTGTTGAAGTGCTAACAGCATGATGCATGGCTAAATTATTCAAATGTTCTGTTCAAGAATTCACCTGTATTTCGGGTGATTAGGGCAGTGTATGCTTTCATTCACTTCCAATTGACCTGCTCTGTATTATGTCTTTGTTTTACTGCACACTGTTCATTAAACCATGCAATACTTAGTTTACATTATTTTGATCAGCTTTACATTCTAGAAGCAGAAACCGGGTTTATACAGGCCTGTATCCAAGAATATGTTTAATAATCTGGAGGGAGCCTGACTTATGTTTTTAATGAGTAGTGATTAGGGAGCAACTCAGTGTTACAGGACCCGAGTTCAAGAATCTACTCAACCAGTTTGGATTAAAATGCCCCTACTTCGAGGGGTTTAGGGGAATGTGTCCATGCCATCTTTCCTTAAGACACTGAATGTCCAGAGTCTTGCTGTGGCAGGAAACCTTGGCATTTCCTTCAAAAAGTCCCAGAAACAAAGAAACAGAAAATAACCACAAAAGGGGGAGGGAGCACACTGCCTGCACACCATCACACAAGTCACCCGGATGCATTTTGGCATATGCAATGCATAATAACACTCATTATAGTGGAAAGTCTTTAGTATTCATTGTTGGTGCAGTCAGTGCTGGGTTGTCTAGACAAGGGTTTCTAGATATTTGCCATTCTTCAGAAGAGAGCAACAGCTTAAATTTGGGGGTGCTGTTGATGGAGCGGGTAAAATATTTTCTTTTTTATATACCCAATCCATTTATATATGTTTATATTAAAATGATTAATAATAAATTATAATAATTAATAGCTTGATGTGACGGTACTAAACCAACCTTATTAACAGAAAGAACACATGTGGGAATGCATTTGCATGGCTAAAGTTAATAAGTGAACTAAGTTTGTATGCATATTAAAACGATAAATGTCGCTTGAAGTAATCTTATTGTGATTTGTGCTTAAATAAACCAGCATTAACGGCATTGGATATTGCATATGGCTAGATAAATGCATACACATAAGGGTATTAGCAAGGGTTTAACACTGTTTTAATCATTTCTATGTATTAATTACGATTTTGTGTTTCTTTGCTTAAAGTTGACTATTCTGGCCTACCAAAAGATGGCCGCCGACTGAAACCTAACTAAAGTACATTACTTCATCATTTGAACAATGGAGAAAGGCGCCTGCACTGACTTCGTTCGTGTCCCTTGGGTGACCTGTCAGACCATGCCCATGAAGATTACCCTGGGCGAGGTGCCAATGCCCCTGAACGTGAAGCAAATGTTGCTATTGGAAATATGAACTGTCGAACCCAACCTGTTTCCAACGCACTGATACATTTAGGACTATGGATTATTCTTTCCCATACACTTGCTTTGAGACTTCTTCCACATGGGAAAATTTGAAAATGTTTCCTAATGTATTGAGATGTATTTGAATTCAGCCAATCGTTGGCCTGGGAAATGAGAAAATGTAACTTTAATATGTAAATTTTAGTATAAATATTAGTAGACTAGAGAGGGAATAGGCTACTCTAGGCTACTCTAACGCTAGACGCCACTTCATCCAGAAGCTATTGACGGAGAATCGATGATCAGAGATCTTTATGCTGACGGAGAGGACGGAGACTTTATAACTCTGATGAATTTACTGAGGACCAGTTCTGACTTACAAAACGACAATTAGCCAGAATAGGTAAATATGACAAAAGATGATATTGCATTATTTGGATTTAACCTGCATATAAATTAGATAAAGAAAATCATTATTTGAATTACTGTGTTGGGTGATTATTTCATTGAAATGTTTATTGATTAATTTGAAAGTTAAAGTATCATTGAACTAAATAACAACTAAATGATTCAGTCGACCTCTTGATGGAGGAACTGTTAGGGTGATTCAGGAGAAGTGGTTTTCCTCTATCAAAAAGAACAGTTGTGGTTCAGATCTGATGTCCCTTTGTAGACACGGATGGTTTTGAGAGAATGAATGTTGGTGTTATGGGCCCCACCAGAGAATGATGTGTGTATGTGCGTGTGACTGAGAAATCATTCTCTACGTGGAAGCAGGGGGAAATTGAGTAACCCGAACTGCACCAGTATTTCTGGTGGCTAGAGATGGTTTTTATTGTTTTGGCTTAATGATTTTGGCATGTATATAGCTTATCGATTATTGATTGGTATTGATATATGTACTAACACTATATGTTGAAATCGTATTGAGTTTTATGTTGTCTGTATGGATTCTGGGATGTAGGAAGTCGGGAATTGGAAACAGTTCCGTAGTAGAGCAGAGGTAAGTGCTGCTCTCGGGAAAGACGGGATTGTGGTTGCCCGTAGGTACACGGGAGAAACGTGTGACAATAGAAGTTGCACGGCGCATTGTCTGGGTTCGATTTGGTAGCAATGCCGAATGTTACCATTAGTGATATTTTCTGTGTGAGAGAAGTGTGAATGATAGCAAAGGGTTACCTGTGAAATTTTGGTCTTAGGTACCAGGAAACCAATTGGCATACCGATAACGCTTATCACTGAAAAGGTAACAGGTGTTCTCTGAGCTTGGTAGAAGTACAAAGTAGAGGTAAGCGCTGCTTTGTTAACGTATGTTATAATTCTGTAGTAGGACAGACGGTTCGCTGTTCTCGGGAAAGACAGGATTCTGTGTGAATGTACTACTTTTTCTGGTGTGAAAGTGCGTGAATGAAAAGGCATTCGGATTAATTGCGAAACTCTGGATTTATTTCTCAGGAGCATTGCGTTTCCAACTATGTGTCTTAATTCTGGAGAAAACAGTTAATTGATGCTTGGTAGAAGGGTGAAGTAGAGGGATGTGCTACTTTGCCAACGGACGTAACGATTCTGTAGTAGGGCAGAGGTAAGTGCTGCTCTCGGAGAAAACAGGATTCTCGTGGGAAAGGTCTTTTGCTATTCTGTGGTTATCGAAGCAGACAATGGAGATGTTTGTATGTTGTAACTAATCGTATTGTAAAATTGAAACAAAAGTCTACCGAGTAGTTTTGTAAAGGAGGGGTAGACTGAAGACAGGAGTCAGGAGCAGGAGCTGTTGCAGCGACTGCTGATGTCAGAAAGACCGCGCTGGGATTGGACGGCTAGTTAGAGGGGTAAACCGCTCCAGGATTGGTGCGTTAGTGTGAGTCGCGCAGGGATTGGAGATTGTGACAGTGACGTAGACGCGCCAGGATTGGTGCGTGAGTAAGAGTCGTGTTGCTATTGGACTAAAGATCGTACAGTTGCAGTAAAGACTAAAAGGGTTCACGAGAGAAAGGAAGATGTATTATCATTCACCCGAGAAAAAGAAAAAATCCTTGTTTAGTAAAATAAAAGGATGGTTTGTGAAAGACAAAGAGATTGTGACTAGGGAAGGACAGTTACTTCCTCCGATGAAAACACCCGCATCCTTTATGGTTGCGAAATATGGGTAACATACTTGCATCTGGTTAGACAATTGGGCAAAGTATACAAAGGAAGACGGAGTTTTAGCGTTTCCAGAAAATGGTTCCTTTAATTTGGCAATATTAAGGAATTTAAGGGAGAGGATGATGAACTTAGATCCACGACCTAGACCTACGCAGTTTGAGGCTTTGACAGAGTGGGAAGACGAGATGCATGAGCGAGAAAAACAGAGAAATGGCAGTAGATATAGATATATGTTCGGACGGCCAAATGATCGTGAAACTCATTGTGATCGAATGAGAAGGTGGCGAGACGCAAGTATGACTGAAGGACTGTTTCCCGTAAGAACTGCAGGGGAAAGTGAGGGAAGGAAATGCATAGAGAAGAAGCATAATGTAGAACCCAGAAGGTATGGAGCAAATGAAATGGAAGATGATGTCCTAGGTGATATGTTTTACAAAAGTCCACCTCCGTACAGGCAGGAATCAGAAACGCCAACTGCAGGTACACCAGTGAGGGAAACTCTGTGAATCATTAAGACAGAAGTTACGACTCCAGAGGTGAAGAGAAGGAATTCTCTTAGGGAACGAGAGATGGAAAATAAGGTAGAGAGTGAAAATTCGAGGGAACTAGCGAAAACCACGTTAGAACTGACAGAGAAAATAAGAGAATTGACTAAAAATCTAGAAGCAGTTACAGTCCCTGTGACCATAGGTCCAGTTATGCCCATTTTTGAGAAGCAGAAAGAAAGTGAGCATGGTCTGACAGTTCCGTACGTGAGCAATAGAGAAGCGGAACAACCCCTAATGAGAGCAAAAGAGAATCCTTGGAAACACACCATGAGTGAAGGTGAACTACATGTGACAAATAACCCATTTTATAATCCTGATACTGTAGAGAGAAGCAGAATGGTAGGAGGACCAATATTAGAACCCCAAAGACTGATGGAGCCAGGGAATGTAGAAACATCAGTGGGTATAACTACAGACGAATTGAGCGAATGGCTGAAGGGTTTGCAAGGTAAAGAGAAAGAATCCCATACCATTGATGTGGCAAAATTACGGATGGTGTTAGAAGAATTAATAGTAGGGACTATCCCCACAGAAAAGCTGAAAAATTACCAAGATGAGAAATTGTTGTTTTTATGTAAAAGCATCACTTGGAGAGCAAAGAATTTACATGACAGGCTAGCAGAAATAGCAAGTGAAATGGGAATTGACATGGACAAGGTAAAAGCTTTACAGAAGCCTTACCGAGTGAATTTCACGGAAAAGGATATTGAAAATCTGAACACTGCAGGACGAATAGGGCAGATTAAGGACATAATCACAGTGTTGAGGAAATGGGGAGATGTGGACAAATGGAAAAGCAGGTGGTATAGGAAACAGGATGATACCTCAGATAGAACTTTTCCAGCATTTCCTGTGAGAGAAAAGGAAAAGGTAGTGACAGAATTTCCCATGAGAGAGATTCCAGGAGGGGGATATGTGCATGTCCCATGGAAAAAACAGGACATTTTGTCATTTACAAATGACTTCCCTCGATTGCGGGAAAAGCCTGTCAAGTGGTACAGACAGGTAGACAGATTTGTTAAGTTGTCAAAACTGCTGTGGATTGATCTGACTAGCCCATTTGATATAATAGTGCCAGCAGACTTATGGGCAGAATGCAAGATAGTCATAGATTGGCCAACTAAAGAGTACCCAAGAGATCCCAAAACAGGAGCACCAGACCCTGAGGTAATGAAGAAATATGAACAAGTTAGGGTATTTTTGAAAAACAAAGTGCCTCCCAAAGAAACAGACTGGGTTAAAATAGATCGAACACATCAGGAAGCAAAAGAATCAGTTCACGCTTACTATGAAAGGCTAATATTAGCTTTCAAACAGTTTAGTGGAGATGACAATCTGGGAGAAAAGGACCTAAGTCATTTTGTGTACAGATTTGTGTATGGTTTGCGTCCCGAAATTGGGGAAATGATAAAGCAGCATACCCTAGACTGGCAGAGAAAGAAAATAGATGAGATCCTAAGGCATGCTAAATACTTTAGTGATGAGATTGAGGCAAAGCAACAAAAACTAAAAGAAAAGGCAATGTGGGCTCAAGTGAAAGTTGCAGAGAGACAGGAAGCTCAGCTGGTTGAACAAGCCAATAATCCAGGCATTAAACCGAGATTTGGCCCAGGAAAAGGAAAGGGTAATATAGAAGAAGCTAAAAAGAAGTTTCCATGCCACAATTGCGGAAGGTTAGGGCATTGGAAATCCGAGTGTAAATATCCACCAAGTTCTAATAATGAAAATCCATCATTGAATCCACAGGTGCAGTATGAGGTGAGTGGCCCACCGCAGCAACAGCAGAAGGCTGTTAATCCACAGAATCAGGTGCCAAAACCACCATTACCGCAAAGCAGGAACACCCAAAGATATAGCAAAGAAGCGGGATTGTACAATGAAGAACAGGTAAACAAACCGCAACGCGCGAGCGCTGTGTCACAATATTGGCTGCGAAATGACGAGAGTGAGTCAGAGGAGACTTATTGATGGTGCCGAAGAGAGGAAGAAGGGTGCGTACTTGGCACAACTCTAGAAATAGATCAGACAGGACCATTTGTGGATGGGAAAGTTAATGAAGAAAACATTACTTTTCTAGTAGACACTGGAGCTACGCAATCTACTCTAAGCAGATGTGAAAAATCTTCTTCTCTCGGATGAAACAATCCAAGTAGTTGGTGTGTCAAACACCCAGATAAGGACCTACCTTACCGAACCGGTAAAGGTTACAATAGGGAAATTCACAGACATGCACCGATTCGTGGTGTGCGATACTAGTCCTGTGAATCTGTTAGGAAGGGACCTTCTGTGCAAAATGAATTGCACCATATTCTGTACTCCAGATGGAATAGCATTTGAGACACCAGATGAGAATGTACTGTATAAAATGACAATAGCCAACCAAGAAAGTGAAATTACAGGAACTTATGCAGTATTTAATCCAGATGAATTACCCAAAGAATTGAAGCAGTCAGTGAAGGCAGGAGTCTGGGATTTTACTGGAGAAGATGTAGGCCTTATGAGAAATATAGATCCAGTAAAGATTACACTAAAAGAAGGAGTACTTTATCCAAACATTCCCCAATATAGACTGACACCTGAAATAATTGAAGGAGTGACACCTTTAATTGAGAAAATGATTCAACAAGGAGTGTTGAGAGAAATAATGAGCAGTCCATGTAATTCACCTATAATGGGACTGAAAAAGCCCAATGGGAAGTTCAGGATTGGGCAAGATTTGAGAAGGATTAACAAAATCGTTGTGTCATGTTGTCCCATTGTTCCAAATCCATCAGTGATTTCGTATCAGATTCCCCATGATGCAGAATGGTATACAGTAATTGATTTGTGTCATGCTTTCTTTCCCATTCCATTGCATCATGACAGCCAGCCGATTTTTGCATTTCGGTTTGGAGAGCGTACTTTGGCATGGTGCCGAATCCCACAGGGGTACACAGAGAGCCCCTCCATTTTCAATCAGTTGCTAAAGAAATCTCTGCAAAGTCTTACCCTGCCTGAAAATTCAGTTTTGGTCCAGTATATTGACGACCTATTGGTGGCGTCAAAAACACGCGAAGCTTGTGAAACGGACACAATAGCTTTGCTGAATCATTTGGCAGATGGAGGACTAAAGGTATCTCCGACCAAATTACAATACTGTAAAAAAGAAGTACAATATTTGGGTCATACCATTGAAAAAGGGCTGAGAAAAGTAACCATAGACAGAATCAGAATTATTAGAGGAATGAGAGCTCCAATGACCCAAAGAGAGGTGAGAATGTTCCTAGGGATGGTTGGCTACTGTCGTCAGTGGATAAGTAACTTCTCCCTGATTGCCAAACCATTGGTAAAATTGACGAAGAGTGAGGTTAAAGACCCCCTTGAACTGAACAAAGAAGAATTGGCAGCATTTAGACAGTTAAAGAACAGCCTTTGCGAAGCCCCAGCTCTGGGAATGCCGGACTATGAGAAAGAATTTGAATTATACTGTAGTGAAAGAAATGGATGTGCACCTACAGTGTTAATACAGAAACATGGAAGGCAAAGGAGACCAGTTGCATATTTTTCGTCAATGTTAGATCCAGTGGCGGTAGGTCTGCCAGGATGTCTGAAAGCAGTAGCTGCTACATGCCGAAGCCTAGAGCAGAGTGAGGGAATTGTGATGGGGTATCCAGTAAGAGTGTTTGTACCTCATAATGTGGTGATCCTCTTAACGAGGAGCCGAACACAGTTCATGTCACATAGTCGGCTGACTAAGTATGAGAAGGTTATTCTAGGTGCAACCAATGTGAGTCTGGAAAGATGTGTGAATGTGAATCCAGCTACACTTTTGCCTGATGCAGAAAGAGTGGAGGTAAGAGATGATGTTGATCATGATTGTTTGGGTGTGCTTGATTTTTGCACGAAGCCTCGACCAGACATAAAAGATTTACCATTGCCAGAAAGTGATTATGTGTTGTTTGTGGATGGGTCGTGCTTGAGAACAGACGAAGGATTGTTGAGTGCGGCCTATGCTATATGCACAGTCGCTGCAGTCATAGAAGCATCACACTTGAAAGGAGTTAAATCCGCTCAAGTAGCAGAACTAGTGGCATTGACAAGGGCATGCAAAATTGGGAAGAATGTGAGAGTGACTGTGATAACAGACAGCCAGTACGGCTTTGGAGTTGTCCACGATTTTGGCCAGCTTTGGCTGCAGAAAGGTTTCCTGACCTCAAGTGGAACTCCTATTAAGAATGCAGAAGTGGTGGGAAAATTGCTTGAAGCAATACAGTTGCCAAAGTAACTGTCAGTGGTAAAATGTGCTGCTCATAGTCAAGGTAGTGATTATATCACAACTGGGAATCGTTATGCCAATGACATGGCTCAATACTGTGCCCGAAATCTGTATTCAATCAATAAGGCAAAGGAAAAGGAGATGTTTTCTTGCTCCATAATGTTTACTAACGTTGTGGGAACATGGGAAGAAGTGAGACAGTTGCAGGATGAAGCAGGAGATGAAGAAATGAAACAGTGGGTAAAAGCAGGTTGTGCACCAAGGGAGAAAGATCACGTGTGGTTCTATTGGGATGGAAGACCAGTAATGCCTGATAGCATGATGTCAACCATGGCACGCATGTATCATGGCCAAGGACATCTGGGAAGAGATGCCATGATAAGGGCTTTTAAGCAGACCTGGTACAATGCAAAATTCAGGTTGATAGCCTAGAGTCTCTGTCAAAGATGCCTGATATGTCAGCAGTACAATCCTGGAAGGAAAACAGTGGTGAGCCTAGGCACAATAGGCCGAGAGGGAGGACCTTTCACCAGAATGCAAATAGATTTCATTGAAATGCTCCCATATAATAAGCTGAGGTATGTTCTGGTGGTAGTTTGTCTGTTCTCCAGGTGGGTGGAGGCATACCCAACAAGAAGAAATGATGGAATCACAGTGGCCAAGCTCTTGTTGAGGGAATTCATCCTCAGATACGGGTTCCCAATAACCATAGAATCAGACAGAGGAGGACACTTTTACAATGAGATCATGGCATTGATTTGTGAAGCATTGGGTGTACAACAAAAACTACATTGTGCCTATCGACCAGAGGCTTCTGGTGTGGTTGAACAAATAAATGGTACAATCAAAAACAGAATAGGGAAAATGTGTTTAGCCACAGGAATGAAATGGCCTGATGTCTTGCCTCTAGTCTTGATGACATCAGATCTACTCCAGATAGAACGACAGGTTTGAGTCCCCACGAAATTATCATGGGACGAGCCATGAGACACGTATTTGTTCCAGCCAACAAATTGATGACAATAACTGATGACATGATTTTGGATTACTGTAAAGGCCTGGCTGACGCAGTCCATTCTGTATTTCACCAGGTTGGAGCGGACGCCACCAACCTTGAGAGAAAACCAGCTCATGACCTGAGCCCAGGTGACTGGGTGAGACTAAAAGTCCACAGAAGAAGAATTTGCTTGGTTCCAAGGTGGGGAAGGCCAAGGCAAGTTATCTTGACCACAACAACTGCTGTGAAGTGTGCTGGACTGAAAAATTGGATACATGCAAGTCACACTTTGAGAGTTCCAAATCCAGCAGATAGCATTGGAAAAGAATATTTCGATGATTCAGAATCGAGTGATGATTCAGGCAATGAGAATGCCAAGTCAAAAGAAAATCCTGAAAGGGGGGAAAAGGAGCCTAGTTCCGACTCCAAGAGAAAACATTTTGAGGAAAAGATTACAGATTTCAGATGGTTCAGATTCTGGAGACGAGCAAAACGCCAGTGGTGAGCACAGAAAGAAGAAGAGAAAAGAAAAGAATGTCCAGTCAGAAGTAACATTTACACCAGACAAAAGAGTAGAAGAAGTTCCACCTGAGAAAATTCTGGAAGAAGAAGAAGGGACAGAAATAGAGAGAGAGGGACAGATTGCTGCGGAAGAACCCCGAGGAGGTGTAGGGACAACCAACACTGAGTTAGGTGAAGGGACAATCAGCAAACAGAAAGATTGCGTGTCGGAGACCCGATGAGGGACAGAAGTAGACCTGACTCAAGAGGTGGAGAAAGTAGCTGGTGAAAAGGAAAAGTTAAATGAGACAGAATCTGAAGACAGTGAACCAGAAGGTTGAGTTCTGAGAAAGAGAACTTGGATCGAAGAGAGAAACAGTAGAGAAGGCAAACCAAGAAGAAATGCTAAAGGAGATCTTTGGCCAAACAAAATAAAGAGACTGAGATATCGATCGACACGAGTCAAACCCTCAAACGCTGAACAAGTGAATGAAGTAACAAGTCAGCACAGAGAAAAAGAGGGAGAGACAGAAGTGTCTGAAGGAAACAAACGATCGAGAAAACCAAACCAGAAGTATAAGTCACCTGAATGGACGTACGTGGCACTGCCTGAACAAGGAGAAGAGGTAGATAGTCAAGGAAATCCAGAGGAGACTTTACTGAAAGTGGTGAAGGAAGAAGAAACAGCGGAAATCCTGAGAGTTATCCTATCCGATATCGGAGAAGAAGCGGAAGATCAGGAAATTCTGTATGTGGATGATGAGAAGGAGGTGAAAAATGATGAGAGGCCAAGCTGAGTGATTTCAAGAAGGTCCTTGTAGAAAATATAAAGGATTGAATAAGAAATTGAAGTATTTGGATCACCTGATAAGAGCCTAGCTCTTGCAGGAAAACTACAAGAAGCGGAGTAGAAGAGGCTAAGTCAAAAAGACACGGTTAATTCTAACAAGATGGCTAACATAGATGATAACAAGAGTAGATGTACCTTTATGAGAAGATGGTGCAAGGCATGTTGTTGTTGTACAGGACTATTAATGCTTCTTTGGAGGGTACTCGCTCTTTTGATCTCTTTCAAAGTAACTTTAGATACACTAGAAGGGCATACAGACAATATGACTAACATAGTGAAGAGTCCACAAAAGGTAGTTCCATTTAAAACAAGCACTGAGCATATGCACAAGGATAGGTCTATAACTGATTTTTCTAGCAACGTTTTTTCAAAATTATTGTATGAATATGTAAAAACAATGGACGTAAGGGATTGCTACGTATGTATGCAGTTACCTGCCTCTGTTTCAGAAGGGGTGACTTATCATCACCTTCCAGCAACTTATGGAATAACATGTAGCATTTTAACTAGTATATTTTATCAAGTAGGGAAATTAGAATATAATCTGTCTAATATAGATAACATTCTTGGACAATTGCCCATGAATAATGAATTGAATCCAGCTAAGATTGCTAATGTACTTGGTGAGATTTTTATAGAGACTAAAGAACTAACTTTAGAATATATTTTTAGAAACAATTTAACTTGCAGTTTGAAGACAGGCGAGGAAACATTTTTAGACATGGTTGAAGAGAGGAGATTGAAAATACATAATAATGCAGAAGGACATAAAGAAGGGGAAAACATCTGGGAAATAGATGGGAAAAAGGAGATAAAGGGTGATGCTAGACCAACAATAGCTATAGATTCACGACAGAAAGGCAAACTATGCATTATGAGGGAAAGATCCCAATATGATTATTATTATACAGGGACAAGTGAGTGTCATGATACATATTTTATTGCATCTGGATGGGGATTTAGAGGTGGAGAAGATCCAGTTTTTCCTGGACTGTACTATATTTGTGGGAACAAGGCTTATTACAGGTTGCCCGACCATTGGTATGGCATATTTTATGTTGGCCTGGTCTTTCCAAAAATCTTTAACATGGATAGAGTAGAAAGTAGTGGACCACATAACCTACTAATGCGTAGCAGAAGATAAACTTGGTTAGAAATTGTAGGTGATATTTTCGGAGCCTTGATACCAGCAGTGGGAATATCTTTGAATGCAAATAATATTCGGAAATTGTCAACCATAGTGGATCGCTTGTCAACAAGCACCGCTTGAGGATTTCTTTTGGTAAATACTGAAATGGTTGCTATGCGTGCTATGATTATGCAAAATCGACTTGCCCTTGATATCTTATTGGCAAAGGAGGGTGGAGTCTGTGGAATGCTGAAAGTTCAACACTGTTGCACTTACATTCCTGATGAAAGCAAAGATCTAAAAGTATATATTAAAAATATTACAGAACTGCATGATGAAATAAAACCACTGGAGGTTGAAAGTATCTGGACTAAAATTAGTAATAAGATGGCTGCTATTAAAACTTTCTTAGGTAAATTAGGTAGTACAATATTAGGGAAAATATTATTTCCATTAACGTGTGTGATTTTCACATTATTAATACTTAGATTAGGATGTATGTGTTGCAGACATAGAAGAAATAAAAAGAATGTTAGACGAGAAATTATCAAAAAGAAGGAAAAGAAACAAGAAAGAGATTTTAATGAGATAGAATTGGAAGAATGGAAGGAGAGTATGTATGACAAAACAAAAAGAGAAGATGAAGGAGAAACATAATTATAATTGAGCAAGAAAACATTTCAAATTTCCATAAAAGGGGAAATAAATTCATTTTTGTGGGTTTTGTTTGTGGTGATAAAATCACCAAAGGGGGGATTGATGGAGCGGGTAAAATATTTTCTTTTTTATATACCCAATCCATTTATATATGTTTATATTAAAATGATTAATAATTAATTATAATAATTAATAGCTTGATGTGAAGGTACTAAACCAACCTTATAAACAGAAAGAACACATGTGGGAATGCATTTGCATGGCTAAAGTTAATAAGTGAAGTAAGTTTGTATGCATATTAAAACGATAAATGTTGCTTGAAGTAATGTTATTGTGATTTGCGCTTAAATAAACCAGCATTAACGGCTTTGGATGTTGCATATGGCTAGATAAATGCATACACATAAGGGTATTAGCAAGGGTTTAACACTGTTTTAATCATTTCTATGTATTAATTACGATTTTGTGTTTCTTTGCTTAAAGTTGACTATTCTGGCCTACCAAAAGATGGCCGCTGACTGAAACCTAACTAAAGTACATTACTTCATCATTTGAACAATGGAGAAAGGCGCCTGCACTGACTTCGTTCGTGTCCCTTGGGTGACCTGTCAGACCATGCCCATGAAGACTACCCTGGGCGAGGTGCCAATGCCCCTGAACGTGAAGCAAATGTTGCTATTGGAAATATGAACTGTCGAACCCAACCTGTTTCCAACGAACTGATACATTTAGGACTATGGATTAGTCTTTCCCATACACTTGCTTTGAGACTTCTTCCACATGGGAAAATTTGAAAATGTTTCCTAATATATTGAAATGTATTTGAATTCAGCCAATCGTTTGCCTGGGAAATGAGAAAATGTAACTTTAATATGTAAATTTTAGTATAAATATTAGTAGACTAGAGAGGGAATAGGCTACTCTAGGCTACTCTAACGCTAGACGCCACTTCATCCAGAAGCTATTGACGGAGAATCGATGATCAGAGATCTTTATGCTGACGGAGAGGACGGAGACTTTATAACTCTGATGAATTTACTGAGGACCAGTTCTGACTTAGAAAACGACAATTAGCCAGAATAGGTAAATATGACAAAAGATGATATTGCATTATTAGGATCTAACCTGCATATAAATTAGATAAAGAAAATCATTATTTGAATTACTGTGATTATTTCATTGAAATGTTTATTGATTAATTTGAAAGTTAAAGTATCATTGAACTAAATAACAACTAAATGATTCAGTCGACCTCTTGATGGAGGAATTGTTAGGGTGATTCAGGAGAAGTGGGCCCCACCAGCGTATGATGTGTGTATGTGCGTGTGACTGAGAAATCATTCTGTCCATGGAAGCAGGAGGAAATTGAGTAGTCCGAACTGCACCACTGTCAATGCTGCTCACAGTTTTCTTAAGTTTCTGTTCCACTCCCTGAGACCGGGTGCATGCCAATCAGCTTGTCATCCCAATACAGCAAATCACAAAACAGCAGAGGGAGCACACCACCTGGAATACTGGCACGTATTTGCCCAGATGAATTGTGGTAAATGTAATGCTTATAACCCTCACTTTAGTGGAAAATCTAGTGTTCACCATTGTTGGTGCAGCCAGTGCTGGATATCTCTAGATACATGTTTCATGATGCTTGTCCTTCTTCAGTAGAGAGTAACACCTTAAATTTGGGGGTGCTAAGAAGACTGTGAGCATAGGTTGTTCACTAAACTTTAGCTGGCGAATGTCAGTGATTTTATTTTAACATTAGTTCTTATGTCATTTCAACACCACACTATTATGTCACTTTAACTTTTGGGTTTTTTCAGGTCTGTTTAGTAGAAATATGTTGTGGGGTCTTATCAGTAATGTTTCTACATCAATATTCACCTGAGTGATGGTCCACTTCCTGGCTAGAACTGTGACTATTACACATTGGCAGTCCCCATTGTCTAGTATTAGTTGGGTCAGACTTTTACCGTAGGTAAAACACTTTTTGTTTCGCTAATAACTTTGGTGCTGTTTACCACATCTTCATGAAACATTCCAAAAAGTAAGTTCAGCTACTTTAGCTCCTTTCCCCAAAGCTTTATGGTGATCTGTCAAGCAGGGCATGAGAAAAATGAAGGTGTCTAAAAACATAATCTCCCCGTGCATTTTGTACAGAGAAAATTAGACAATGATACAGCCAGTCTGGCTGAACAGAATTACACCAAAATTGGCAGAAAACTAGATCTTTATCTGGAAAGTGTGCTTTTTTGTGATGTGGTGTAATTCTGTTCAGCCATTTTATAGGTTCAGAATTTATAGAAATCTGTTTCTGCAGTACCCTCACAAGAGTACCTCAGGACTACATGGCAAAATAAAATGTTCTGATAGGTTGACTCCTCGAGAGTCCCACAAGACTGAGTGAGATGATTGGCTGATGCAGAATGACATAAGATGTCTGTGCTGCCATTACAGGACATGGTGACTTGGTCTTATGTCATAAATCTAAATTATAAATAGTATGCTGGGTGGCTGGATAGAGTTACCCTGACTTCTTTGCAATTATAGGGGTGGTCCTGTAGGGACCCTCCATGGAGACCAATAAAAAAAGGGGGGCTCTGGTTCTGACATGAGCATCACAGTACTAAATTTAAAGATACCCAAACATGCACTAATGTTGCCATGGGTCTACTACGCACACCCTACACCTTGTACAGATGCTGTATTGCATAACTCAATTCCCCTACAAAGTCACACTGCTTCAGGTGTTTAGGTACCCACTGCACACACCCTTCACCATGACCAGATGATTTGTGGGTAGACAATCATTCAGGTACAATTAGTGAGGTTTGAGAGGCAAAGCCCCTGCAGCGCACACACTTTGCCTTGTATCAGACCATTTGTAGGTAGGTAATCACTTGGGCACATTCAATAGGATACGGGTGGCCAAACACCTACTACATAAGCCCACACCATTTACAGAAGACCTAAAGAAGAGCTCACTCCTTCCAGAAATCCATGCACCATTACATGTCCAAGCCCCTGCTACACACACCTTATGCCTTGTACAGAAAATGTCAAGGAGACCTCATTCCCTCCGGACACCTAAGCTCCACTTGATGTGAAATCCCCTACTGTGCACACCCTCAGCCTTGTGCAGAAGACCTCATTGTGAATCCACTTCCTTCAGGTATCCATGGTCCATTACCTGTTCAAGCCCATATTATATTCATCCTTTGCCCTGTACCAGATCATTTGCCAGAAGGCCATCTCTAAGGCACAGTCAATGAGATGCAAGTGACCAGGTCCCGAGAACATACAGCATGTGCCTTGTACATATTAAGACCCACTACCTCAAGACACTATTACCTCCATAGGTGGCAAAGCCTCTACTAAGCACACCGTACACCTTATAAAGCCATCCATGGCCCATCAGCTGTTCAAGTTCCTACTACCCACACCCTTCACCGTCTACAAACATCTTCCAGCAGAGCCCTCTCCTATTAGATATCCATGTCCCATTAGGTGGCCAATTCCCTACTACGCACAGCCTATGCCTTGTACAGAAGTTTCCAAGCAGAGGATACTCCCTCCATATACGCAAGCCCCATTACATACACACACCTCTAAATACACATATGCATAGACACTTACTCATATACATGCTCTCTCTCACATTCACACACATGCACACACAGATATATACTCACAAACACATACAATCTCATGCACACACACACACACACACACACATATACACACACAGTGACAATCACATAGTTATGCACATTGCTTCACACTTATACACACTCACAGACTTCCGCAGACACACATACACAGCCACACACACAGTCATACACTGACATTCTTATACATACACACTTATTCACTCTAATACACTGGCTCACACACTCATGCAGACACTCACAAACACACCTACATACACACTCATGTAAACACACAGTCACACACAGACATTCCTACATATTCATATGCATTCTCACTCATGTACTCTCTCTCACACACACACTGTCACACACATAACAACTCTCACACATATTTTAACACACAGACACACACACACAAACACACACACACACACATGCACAAAAGGAAACACTTTGACATACACACATGTACAATCATCAACACAGTCACACACACATAGACACTCACAAACACATACACATACACATTCACACTAAGGCTCACACAACCATTTGCATGCTCACTCAGAGAACACAATGCACACTCTCTGACATTAACATATGCACACAAGCATACATATATGCACACATTTTGTCACAAATACACACACACGCAAACACACACACATACTGACATGCACAAGCACGCACAAAATCAGAGTCTCTTTCAGACTATTAATATATAGAAACATAAAGATGGATATATGACAGACAACAAGATAAGAACCTTTTCTTGGATTTATTTGTAACTTTTTATCCTTTCTTTGTTTTGTTATTTTTAAAAAAGCGGAGTTGAAATTAAACAGGAAAAAAGGTATCTAAATATGTAGATTATAACCAAAAAATAAGGAAAAAATATTTTGTGTTACACTTTTGTTCTGTTATAATTTTATTGTGTGCATTGGTTAATTGCTCCCCAACCACAACTGTTGTTCTGCATGTCCCACAGTAGATAACCACTCACTTGTATTCCCAGATGATCTCCGGTTCCTGGTACACAACCTCTGCTGAGACACAGTCTGCAGGAGCCACAGTCGGTGCTGCTGATGTGGATGGCAGCTTTCCATATTGCTCTCTCTGACCTCGAGCCACGTGTTGTGGGCGGGTGGCTTGCATGTCCTGCTACATGCTTGTGCTACCATGTGACTATTTTTCCCCATTCCACTGAAAAAATTGTATTTAGTAAATTTACATTGGAATGTTTTGCTTCTACTTTTTATTTACTTGAAAACATTTTAAAGATTTTCTAGACGTGATTTTTTCTTTGAAGGTTGCTTTTCCTCTCCCTCCTCCTCTATCACCTGCACATCTCTCTCCTCAACATATGCCATTTTCCAACTCCTTTATTCAAACAAAAAAAAAAGACAAAAAAGAGGGGGGTTCAACGCACTAACTGCCAACAGCTCAGTGTCTCACCAAAATGATTTTGGAAGGGAGGGATCTACCTGTAAATGAAGGAATCTAATGCTTTCCATCAATCAGAAGTGTTCTCTGGGTGTGTCATCTGTCTTGCAGTACACTTTTGATACTCCAGCAGGAAAACAACAAATACAAAATGCAATATTTACACAGAAGCACTTAATGGATCCTGATAAATTGCTCCAGATAGAAAACTTTGAAGCCCAATCTCCAACAAAAATGATTTTTCTATAGTAAACAGAACTTTTTAAGTCAGAATCAGTATCAGAATAAGCTTTATTCGGTAAGATAATTTGCAAACCATAAAAGCATAAACAATTTAACATGTAAACATTTGTATAAGAAAACATGAGTTAAAAAAGAGATATAATTTAAAAATGGCCAGTGTAATCAATACAGTACAAATCTGTGCAAAATCGCAATCTTAAAAGAGAAAATTGATCCAATTGTTATCATTTTCATAAGATAGTCATAAATTAGCCCCCCGCGTTTAGACAATTAGGCATTTCTTCTGTACAGAAACTCATGTAGATTAAAAATCTTCAATATAGCCAATTCAAAAATATATGTGCAAAATCACAATCATGGAATGAAATTTAGTCAGTTTGTTATCGTTTTTCTTTACATGGTCATAGAGTATAAAAAAAAAAAAATCTGAAAGACGGAAAAGAAATGCCCCCATTAGCAGAATTAGGACGCGTTGGGGGAAATTCCCAGGTCATCGTGGGATACCTTATGTTTTAGTAATATCCGTCTCAGGGTCATATAGATTATATGATGATTTTTATAGTAAAATTTAAATATGGGATAAAAAGAACCATATAACATTTACTTGTTTGCTAGAACATATCTTTTAGGTTTGGTTTCCGAGTTACAGGATAGATTATCAGAGAGTAGTATACAATATGTTATTTAATTCTAATACTCTGTGATCCTGATGCTAATTAGCAGACAAAGCATTGAAATTCATACATGAGTTTTCAATATATGACATTAAAAAGACACCCTATCGTTGGTTGTCAGTGTGGTCTAAATCCAGATTATTCCGACATTTAATAAGATTCTTTAAAAAAGGTATAACATTTAGGGTTATGCATTCGTTGTCAAGACATTGGAGGGCCATAAAGGCAGGGCGGCATTGTCGAATGCCCCATATTTTTAAAATTGGGACTATCCATTTTTTTCTCAGATCACTATAAAATTTACATATGGCTGTCTCGCAATACTATAGCGATACCGGGAACAAGAAGTAATACCCACTCAGCGTTCCAGTAGATAGCTTGCCATTGTCTAAGGAGGTCTCGCAAGCATTTTGCAAGCCTCTCTGAGATTACCGCAGGAGCTTTCAAATGCCAACAAAAAAACTAATATGTATTCAATTATTGAAAATAACAAAAACCATCAATGTAAAAAATAAAAATAATATTATTAAGTTTTTAAAAAATTGCACAAAAAAAGATAAAGTGAAGTTAGACAGGCATAGAACTCACACATTACATCACTCATAACATGTTGAGTATCATCATCCATTATGTTGCTTTGTGTGCATATATGTATACACAACACTTGTGAAACTAATTATGTAGTTTATGTTTTACAATGCACTTGCGGAAATCCTACATGGGAAGCAAAACAAGTAATGTGAAATTTGTAATCTTGCATCACTTATGAGCTATAATGTGACAATATTTTAACTACCCAATAGCTAAACACTTCTGGGAAAAACATGAAAGCAACATATTTTTGGATATGTGGACACTCTGCGCTTTTTAAAAATATATATAAATATATTGATATGGATATAGATACAGATATATGACTGAAAAATCAAAAGTTAACATAACGTTATAGTTAGGTAGATCAGTGATATAATCAGTGATGTCCTAAATGATGTCATAAAGTATGTCAGGAATGATGAAATACGTGATATCATAAGCAGTGCATGGCGGGGGCACAAGATATGGGCACAAGATATAGTTAGTTCTGCTAACTATAATTGGTGAATTTGTTTGTTTTTTTTGTTTAAAAAATTAATGTTGTCATGGACAAATTCACCTAACTATAACTTTATTTTAAAATTTGTTTTTTTCAGTGAATTAGTTTCAAACAAAAACAGTTCTTTTTATCACACAGCTATGATATAATTTCAACTTCTCTTTTTTTCAGTGAATTACAAGGTTTTGTTAACGTAAAGTAATTTTTAATTACGACACCTAAATCCAACCGCGTGTAAAAACAGGTTGTGTGCTGCAGGGGGTGGGCTGCAGGACTTGGTCATTAGCCAGGCCCTTCTGCCAACATCCCACATGTAGCCAATCCCAGCCTGCATGCGACCGAAGGCCTGACCCTTGGGACCGCACACCCCAGGGTTGTTGTTTTCCATTAAAGGGGAAGGGGTGCTGCGTGGCCCCCTTCCTGAGACTTGTGAGGCCCTAGGGGCCCCATTGCCTAGTGCCAGTCCTTTAAATAAAGGGGAAGGGGGTGCATGTGACCAGCCACCCCAGGCCAATTTCAGCCCTGGGGACCCCTTCCCCTGGGCCATGGCATGGTTAGAAGGGTAGGGGGCATGTGGCCCCCACCCCAGACTGATTTTGGCACTGGTGACCCCATCTCCAGGGTCCTGGCATCATTATAATGTGGATAAGGGCATGCTGTTCCCCTACTGGACTGATTTTGTCCCCGGGGACCCTATCCCCTAGGGTTTGCCATTTTTTTCAGGAGAAAGGGCAAGCAGCTCCTCTCCCCGGGCTGATTTTGGCATGGGGAACTCCATCCCCTGAGGCCCTGCAACATTTTGCAGGGGAAGTTTGGCACGCGGAACCCCTTCCTGTGCTTATTTGGGCCCTGAGGACCTGATCCCCCCTTTAAAGATGGGTACCCTGGGTGGGCATGGAGTGAGCCCCAAGGCCCCCAGGGCCCCAGCTGACTTGCTGAATACAGCAGGAGGCAGCATTGCTCCCACCCACCGGAACCAGCGCATATTTCTGCTACCAGTGGGCAGTAGCAATATTTTGATCTATTTCCCTGTCCGCATCACTGCAGTAACGGATGGTAGCAGACTTAGTGTTTGAAAATGTTTTGAAAATACTGCCGCAAAGTAAGAGCAAACACAGGTTTCCCTGCCCGTGCCGTTGAGGTATAAAGTGCTCTAGAGTGGACAGGTGTAGAGTAGGGACAAGTAAAGTGGTATAATTTGGAGTGGTGCATCATAGAGTGTTGGAAAGTATTATAGAATGGAGTAGAGTGTTGTACACTGGCATCTAGGAGCATAAAGTGGAATACAGTGTTGCATGGTGGAAGAGAGTGTAATAGAATCTTGTAGAATAGAGTTGGATGAGTGGAGTAGAGTGTGGTACAGAAGGGTGGTGTAGAGTGGAGTGTTGTAAAGCGCATTGGAGTAGGGCAAAGCCTGGTATAGTGGAGTAGACTGGTGTGCAGTCCAGTGGAGTGACATAGCACAGAGTGGAGTAGTGTATTCTAAAGTGTAGTGGTGTTAAGTCGAGTGCAGTGAAATGACACAGTATACAGTGGAGTAAAGTGTTGTGGAGTGGAGTGGTGTGTGGTACAGTGGAGTGGTGTGTTGCAGAGTATTGGAAAGTGTCATAAAATAGAGTAGAGTACCACAGAGTGAATTATAGTGTTGTGCAGCGAAGTGGCCAGGATCAAAGAGAGATACAGAATGGTCGAGTGGAGTAGGAAAGACTGTTGCACAGTTGATTGGTATAGAGTAACCCTGGGCATAAAATTCTGCTTCGCTCTAGGAGTTTGTGGATTTTTGGCAACTCTGTGTTCTGCGTAGAATATGGAGTTACAAAAAACTATGCGCTCTGCAGCGGAGTGGAGTTTTTTTTTGTTTGCGCACTCAAAATGCATTACCGGGATGCCTGCGATCACCAATGAGATTTCCCATCCGTTCGTGAGTGCCACGAGGTTTGGTAGCCGGCCGCACGGTCCCGCAAGAGTGTGCGGTCACGAACATGTCAGTCGGGCGCACCATCATTCTTCCGGCGGAAGTTTGTGAAGATCGCGATCCCGAAGATGCAGAATTTGCAATCTGGAGAAGAATATCTCTCATGCAGCATCAAAACCTTCTCGAAATGATGATTTGGATTAAAAAAAAATCCTCAGATTGACATTTGACTGTAATTTTTAGTGCAAGGAGTTCTTTTTCCTTTTTTACTTTTTTTTAAGCGGAAGGAAGTGCCAATGTGTCTCCAACTTCCTGTTCCTGTCCAGCAGGCTCCTCCCAGTGCTTTATCCATCTCCTTTTCACTTTTCATTTGGATTTGGAGCTGGAAGGATCCTTTTTTTTGTCTGCTGCATATCATTGGATTTGAGGACTTTTGGATGTGAGATTTCACAAGTAAGTTGGAAAATTGGTGTTGTTTGTTTGATTGGAAAAGACGCACAATTGATGGACGGAATGCAGAACGAATCAAAACATTCACCCCAATCAAGACATCTGAGTTATATCCATCATTATTTTGCTCACCATACCACCCAAGTTTAGACCTAGCCATATGCAAATCAGTCTTGACCCTGTGCCTCATGGGAACAGTCCAGCCCGAACTGCCAAGCCAGGTCCTCCCTGGACCGGAAACAAGCATCCTAGGACCGGTTTCGGGGTTTCACCCCTCTTCAGCCAGGATAGCTTGATTCCAGTGGCAGAGTGAGCCCAGGACCCACGTCTGGGCATACCTGGCGCACTTAGGGTGAGAAAGCAAAAGACACACAATTGATAGACGGAATGCAGAACAAATCAAAACATTCACCCAGTCAAGAGATCTGGGTTAAATCCATTATTCTTTTGCTCATCATGCCACCCCAGTTTAGACCTGGCAATATGCAAATCAGTCTTGACCCTGTGCCTCATGGGAACAGCCCATCCAGTACTGCCAAGCCAGGTCCTCCCTGGACCAGAAACAAGCATCTTAGGACCGGTTTCGGGGTTTCACCCCTCTTCAGCCAGGTTAGCTTGATTCCAGTGGCACAGTGAGCCCAGGACCCACATCTGGGCATACCTGGCACACTTAGGGTGGTAAAGCAAAAGACACACAATTGATGGACGGAATGAGGAACAAATCAAGACATTCACCCCCAGTCAAGAGATCTGTCTTAAATCCATCATTCTTTTGCTCACCATGCCACCCCAGTTTAGACCTGGCCATATGCAAATCAGTCTTATCCCTGTGCCTCATGGGAACAGTCCAGCCCGAACTGCCAAGCCAGGACCTCCCTGGACTGGAAACAAGCATCCTAGGACCGGTTTCGGGGCTTCACCCCTCTACAGCCAGGATAGCTTGATTTCAGTGGCACAGTGAGCCCAGGACCCACATCTGGGCATACCTGGCGCACTTAGGGCGAGAAAGCAAAAGACACACAATTGATGGACGGAATGCAGAACAAATAAAGACATTTACCACCAGTCAAGAGATCTGGGCTAAATCCATCATTCTTTTGCTCACCATGCCACCCCAGATTAGACCTGGCCATATGCAAATCAGTCTTGACCCTGTGCCTCATGGGAACAGTCCAACCCTAACTGCCAAGCCAGGTCCTCCCTGGACCGGAAACAAGCATCCTAGGACCGGTTTTGAGGTTTCACCCCTCTTCAGCCAGGATATCTTGATTCCAGTGGCACAGTGAGCCTAGGACCCACGTCTGGGCATACCTAGCGCACTTAGGGCGAGAAAGCAAAAGACACACAATTGATGAATGGAATGCAGAACAAATCAAAACATTCACCCCCAGTCAAGAGATCTGGGTTAAATCCATCATTCTTTTGCTCACCATGCCACCCCAGTTTAGACCTGGCCATATGCAGATCAGTCTTGACCCTGCGCCTCATGGGAACAGTCCAGCCTGAACTGCCAAGCCAGGTCCTCCCTGGACCGGAAACAAGCATCCTAGGACCACTTTTGGGGTTTCACCCCTCTTCAGCCAGAATAGCTTGATTCCAGTGGCACAGGGAGCCCAGGACCCACGTCTGGGCATACCTGGCGCACTTAGGGCGAGAAAGCAAAAGACACACAATTGATGGATGGAATGCAGAACAAATCAAAACATTCACCTGCAGTCAAGAGATCTGGGTTAAATCCATCATTATTTTGCTCACCATGCCACCCCAGTTTAGACCTGGCCATATGCAAATGAGTCTTGACCCTGTGCCTCATGGGAACAGTCCAGCCCGAATTGCCAAGCCAGGTCCTCCCTGGACCGGAAACAAGCATCCTGAAGGACTGGGTTATTCTTAAGACCCAGCGGTGCCAGGGAACAACACCTGAAACCTTCGTGGGTTACCTGTTCTGGCGTAACAAACACAGAGACACGGGACACTTCCAGCGACGTCAGAGATCAGCGTTTATTTACTGCAGGGATACAGAGGTCACAAGAAGTACACAACGTGTAGGTTCTCGGAGACTGCTTCAAATTCGTAGAAGTGGATCGCTCTTTTTATACAGGTTTTTGCCATAGCACAGTATGGCGAACAAAGGTTACAACTCAGTTCCCACAATAAACTTCAAAAGGGTCGTGTTCATGTTTCAGGAGGCCGGAACATAATTACAACAGTCTTGTCGGTTCTCAACTGTAAAAACATATTCCCTCCGCAATAAACACATTCCATCCTAACCATAAACACATTAAGAGGAAGGACGAAAAACAGATGCAAGGAAAGGACAAGAATACACAACAGGTTAGAAAAGAGTGTCAGGGGCAATAAAGGAAACTCGATAGAAGGGTCAAAGACCTCGTGTCTAATGTATGCGTGGCTGAAAAAATAGACCGGAGCGGCAAGATGAGCCTTGAGCGGGGCCATCTGCCTTACTCGTGTCATTTCCCCCGTCGTAAAAGTCACCTCAAAGAAACACGTGTCCTTCGTGCAAGCTTGAAAGTCCCAGGGTCACGAAGCGGACAAAAAAGCCCGTTCGCTGGCTACCTGAGGGCAAGAAACAAAATGGATGCCGTATCTAAAATGGAACCCGAGGGTTCGGATGAACAAACCCAAAAATGAGACGAACCATACGTGGCTGCATAGCGAAACTACGTACACCCACTATACTCGTCATTTGCGGTTCGGGGATACCAAACTCATCCATATTCGTCATCACTCAAAAAGTGCCGTCCCGTCTCATACGGAACCTCAGACGCTCCTTTTGCCCTCATGTAGGCAAGCACTAGTCAAGATCGGAATCTATATCAATATTCATCAGATCGTTCAGCTGCTGCTGGAACATCATCCTATTCATCAACGTCTCCTTGGTAACAGATGGCCGCCCTATACACGTCGCAGCACATAAGCCACATAAGGCAGGACCACACTGTACACAAAGACAACACGTGAACAGAATCGTTACAACAGCCCCTACGATCATTAGAATCTTCCAACCCCAGGTTGACATCAGGCCCCAAAACCATCCCAGGAGCGTCCAATTACCTTCGTCCACGTGTATGGACTCGGAAATCTTGTGCAACTTCGAGATGGCTTGGTAAACAGTTGGAGCATTGTCAGGAATAAAAATGCAACAACTCGAGTGGATAATTTTACACACACCCCCTCTATCTGCAAGAACAACGTCTAGAACCATACGGTTCTGCAACGTCATGAGTCTATCCGCCTGTAGTTCAGCTGTTAGATTACCAAGGGCATTTGCAGTAATATTAGCAGTCGACTCTACCACACGGGTCAACTGTCTTAGGTTCCTACTATTAACCATAGGTCCCCAAAACGGCAAGAAACCCTTAAAGAAGTCTCCTGCTTCTTGACCAGCAGTGTCCTCTTTGCTAATAACGCCTCTCACGACTCTAGTTTTGTGATAGTCCGAAGCAACTGTGAAAGTCGGAGGTAAAAGATTCGCAATATAACAGGTACCCGAAAAGTCACGGGGTAACCATGTATACGCGCGTTCATAACATACAAAATAGGTGCCCTTAGCAGTCAGAAAAACAGGGGAGGAGAGCATCGGTAGGACATACGTATCAGTGCAAGCACTGTTCCCAAGTTGTGCTCTTGGATTTCGACCCAAACCTTTCAAGCAGAAATTACCAAGGTGCGGTACAATCCATATTGGGGACGAGCTCTTAAGCTGTCTATCACCCACTGACGTACTATACTCAGTCTCACTCAGATCCTTATAGGCCTGCACTTCTTCATCTGGAATGAGTGATGCATCAAAAATATCTCTATCCAGATCTGCTATGGCTATCGCCAAAGGCTTGTGGTACGGCCCAGGACCAAAATTGACAGACCGTGGCTCTCGACTGGGGTAGGAATCTAGTGCACTACGGAACATAGTTTGGAATGCTCGAGCTGAACCCTGGGAGCTGTATGGAAGGACCAAATACGGAATACCCCTATCCATGGTGTGTGGCATTAACCCACATACCCAACAATTGGTAGTATTCACCACCAACTGATGCTGATGTAGAAGTTGAACAAAGGAATTATTCATGAATTCCGCACGCCTAACCTGCTCATGTTGAGGCAAAGGATGAAAGGAATGTGGGGAGACAGTGGTGAGGGAACTTAGGTTAGGAGAAAAGGTAGGTGAAACAGAAGGCAAGAACAACGGCACTCCGAAATACACTCCACCCACCAATAACATAGATAAGGCCAGAAACAGTAGAAACACCTGAAACAAAAAACATTTTGTTCGTACAACCCTCCATAATTCTGATCTCTGTGCCAACACCCTTTCTTCTTCCAACAGCTTAGAGAATGCCATCCTCTACAAACCGTCCGTGACGTACTTGACGCACTTCGTTCTGAGTAGCATTTATCAATCCCCAGGAGTTCCCAGAGATCGACAAAAGTAACCAACCTAGCGTCAGAAACCTGCTAAACAGAAAGGAGTACCCGCACGGCCCTACGGTGACCCGGATGGCGAGGTTTCCACGAAACGTTCAAATTTATTACAAGTCTCTTAGCAGTGGAAAAGCACAAACAACTCAAAAAGAAAGGATGTAATCGTTCATAATATTCGTAACGTCAAAAACCACTGTATTGTTACTTTTTATTAGTCCTTGAACGAAGAAAGTATCGACTTCTTCCAGGTCGAGTTTGCTCTACAAACAATTGTTCAGCTGACGCAACAGTGTTCGATGAAGTGGACAACGAGTCAGACCTTGGGTTCTCTACTACTGATGACTCCACATGTGGATCTGGCAGTGACGAGTGTTTTTCAGGTCCACACGACCTTTTGTTTCTTCTTCAGTCCGTAAATAACAATCATGTGGCAGTACATCATCTGATTCCATATTAATCGGCAACAATGTCGCCGGATTCAGTACATTACAACGTTTGATCTGTATATGACTTGCCAAAAGGGTCAGCTCGTACCCAGACAACCTTGCACTCGTCAGATGTTGAGTCTTTGTCCGATTCAAGAGCGTATCAACTGCATGCGGAACCATTACTATGAGCATATTATCCATGACCAAACCTGCGGATTGTCGAATAGACGCCGCAGCTGCCGCTGTCGCCCTCAAGCAACTCGGCAACGCTCTAGCTACCGGGTCTAAGGTCGAGGAAAAATATGCACACGGACGCTGCTTATCACCAAATTGTTGCGTTAAAACACTCAACGCACAACCGTCCCTCTCATGGACGTATAATGTGAATGGCTTGCTGTAATCAGGAGTACCTAACACAGGAGCCGAACACAACGCATCACGTAGTTCAGAAAAACTTTTCTGACATTCCTCCGTCCAAGGCAAAGGAGTCGAAACGTCCTTGCACGTGAGAGCTACCAATGGCTTCGCTAACAGTGAAAAGTTCGGAATCCACTGTCTGCAGTATGACGTGATACCTAGAAAGGCACGCACATCTCTCTGAGTTGTTGGCACAGTCATTCGAGCAATTGCTGCAATTCGTTCAGGGGTCAACCTTCTTCCCGCCTTTGACAATAAGTGACCGAGGTAGGTAACTTCTTGACAACAATATTGCAGTTTGGAAGGTGACACTTTATGATGTAAAGCACAGAGATGCTGTAACAGAGACACTGTAGCGGCTCTACAGAGCTGTTCAGTGTCAGCAGCGACCAATAGATCATCAACGTACTGAATCAAGGCTGCACCAGTCGGTAACACAAACGCATCAAGTTGACTCTTAAGAGCTTGGCTGTAAATTGATGGACTCTCACAGTAGCCCTGTGGTGCGCGCTTGAATCTGAAACTGCGACCACCTAATGAGAAACCGAACAAATCTCTGCTTTCCTCAGCAATCGGAATGCTAAAGAACGCATTCTTCAGATCGATCACCGAGAACCATGATGCAGTGGCTGGAATCAGAGTCAGTAAAGCTGTAATGTCTGGCACCACAGGAAACTGCGGAACAACGACTTTATTCACCTCCTGTAAGTCGATAACTAGACGGTACACAGGAGGTTTGGAGGGATCCGTTCATTTCAGAATAGGCAACACGGGACTATTGCACACATTACCCCGTGTCTCCTCAATAACATCTTTACCGATCAGATCGTAAATGATCGCTAACAGTGCCCTTTCACCATCAAGGGAAATACGATACTGAGGTATACGTGGCAAACGCGCACCAACTTTCAGTTGGACAACATAAGGTGGTATATCCAACAGGCCCACGTCATTGGGACCTGTCGCCCACAAGGAGTCCGGAAGAGCTCTCAATGCCGCCGGGAGCTTGTCGATCGATAAATACATAGGGGAAATCACGCACTTACCCAACGTAAGCTCCACACCCGTAGGAGAACAGTACAAAGTCGCATGTAACCTTTTCAACAAATCTAAGCCCAAAAGATTCTCACCACAACCAGTAGTCAAAATCAAGGGAGCTTCTAGCTCATGAGACCCAATTGTAAGGGGCAAAGGGCTAGAAACTGGATTACTAACGGGGGCGCCAGAGAATCCAACGGAAACATTCGTTAAGCCAGACAAAGGCGCGCCAGGGAGTTTCGAATGCATGATGGAACTTTTTGCTGCACCAGTGTCCAACAGAAAAGGCTCAACGACGCCCAAAGTGGCTACTGCAACATAAGGCCCTCTCTGATCAACCGGAACTGATACTTCTCCCTTCCTTTGTCCATGGCTGTCCTAGTAGATACCATCCGCATCAACATCACACTCAACATAGCAATCATCCACATGATACTGTGCAGACCGACCGGACGATGGTTCGCGCCGATCGAAACAATTGTGCGAATCCGAAGACGTGGCAAAGCGGTCGGCCTGATTCTGGGTAACTCCGCGACCTCTACCACGGGAAGCCTGTTGAGGACCACTACGTCCTCCTCGAGCCGACACACCATTGGTCCGATCACGGAGAACCGGACAATCGAACTTCAGATGGCCCTCCCCACGACAATATGCGCATTGATTATATCCCAGCACAAAGCGAGGTGCGGGCGAAACATTTCGCGTCTGCGATCTGGAGAACTGTGGTTGTGATCTGTTTAGCTGCTGTGTATCACTGAAATTCGAACGCGGAGGATAGGCTTGCTGCAATAAGACCTTAGTTTTAAGATCCTTCGTTTTCTTATCTGCGCGCTCACTTTCCTCCTTTTCTCTATTTTCGTAATATTGGGCCGTAGCCAATATTTGGGCAGTGGTAGAAACAGCCCACGAACTCTCAGAATTCTTCAACTTGTTGCTAAGGTCGGGCAACAAGTTCGAAACAAACTTATCAACGAACAGCCGCTGACCACCCTCAGAACCCATGTCCTGACCGCTATGATCAACAAACGCTTCCTCAAATCTCGTAAAGAAATCAGAAACACTTTCCTCCCTCTTTTGTTTGCACGCTGATAATTTGTCCCAATTGACGCGCATCGCTGGCATAAGTGTTTTCATGAGGGTAATTATCCTCTGAGGCAAAGCCACAATAATCTGTTCAGGTTTAGCCCCACCGACCTGCCGGGCATCTGCCGCTGTAAGGGCAGCCCAGTCACCGCCTAGCTCGGCTACGTGATTCTCGTGACGAATTTTCGCCCAAATCGGCTGAGGCACCACATTGCCAAACAACATGTCAATATCGGCTAGGTTCATGACAGTAGCATCCACCAATTGGGACAGCTCCTTGTAATAACCCGCAGGATTCTTACGGGGATCAGGCAAGGATTGCTTCACTTGTAAAACTTCCGATCGTTTCCAAGGGAGGTGTATCCACACTCTCTGGAAATGGCCTGGGACAGGAGGGTTAGCAGCCGGATCACCTGGCATCCATACCGGGGGAACTTCCCGCATGGGATATTGACCAGGTTGTGCCATCCATTCCGCAGTCGCGTCCTTAAACAACGCACGAGGTTGCACCGTACATCGAAAGGATAACAAGCGTTCTAGGGCCTCTCGAACTTTGTCACCCACGATTACACCCGTGGCAAACCGAAACTGCAGCTCGGAAACCTCAGGTGGCATATCATCAGCTATATCATCGTCCCACTCCTCTTTCAATGACTTACACAATTCTTCGAACACAAATCGTTGCGTGGGCACATTAAACTGGGAAAACGTTTCAAACACTACACGTGGGGTGTATTTAACAGGGTTACGAATCCATCTACGTGCCGTTTTCACCAACGATTCACGTTCTCTACCATCAGGAAGCTGACTGCGTCTTTGAGCGACATCTGAAAGAGTCGAGCCAAGTATCGGCCCAAAAAGCGGAGAATAAAGAGAAGCAACAGCAGTCATAAGACGACTACGAACAGAAGGAGAAGAGGAAGAAGATGCAGGCGTAGCAACAATAGGGGTGGAAACAGTGGAAGTAGACACAGCAGCAGGAACAACAGGAATGACAGGCTGAGGAGGGACTTGGAAAGGCGCAGTAGGGAGAGAAGCCGGGACAAGAGGACGTACGATCTGTGGCCCAAGGGGATTCGGGAGTACGGGAGGAACTGCGGGCTGACCAGCAGCCGCCAAAACAGCGGGTTGAGGAAGAGGTGGACGAACGGGACCCATAACATCGGGAGCATAGGGAGGTGGTGATTTCATCAGATAAGACAAGAGCGAATCCTCCACCGCTTCTTCACCTGTCTTGTCGATATTAGAAGGTAGCACCGGATAACATTTATCCACTGCCATATGGTGAAGCCGAGCACTAACTTCCTGCTCTTTCTCATCTTTGTCTAACTGATATTGTTCTGCATTGCGCATCACCGTGATAACACCTTCTCTTTTATTTTTCTTATTCTGTTTGATTTCTTTCTGCTTGGCCTCTTTCCGCCATAACCGGAAGGAATCAAACATGGCCGGCCTAGCTTTCTTCTTAAATAATTTAGCTTCCAAATTATCTAAAACGGTAGTCTCGAAACTACCATGAGATGGCCAACTAAGGACGCCATCATTTTTAGTGTAGCGAACCCAATATTCATTATATACAATAGGACCCACGCCATGACGACTATAGAGCTCGTAAATTGGAGTTCCAACCGGAGGTATCGGACATGAATCCTCCAGCCGGGAATCCATGCTGCAACATTTGAGAAACCCAAACAAAGTACTACGGCCAGGCATCGTGCACACTAACCGAGTATACAAACTTCAAGGGCTATCGAGTTACGATGTCCTCGCAAAAATTGCAAGACCCTCGGTTTTTGGCAATTGCAATCGTCAAATAAAACCCAACAACTAAGAACCACGAATGCTATGGAACCATGCAAACAACAAAGCAACACTGGGAGCGACCCACAAATACTTAACTGAGAGAACAATGGCGTCACCAGGAAGGCCCGTCTATCGTCTCGCCGTACAAAGGACTACGCCAGGCGCCAAAACAGGTCGACAGTCAGGGCATCGGTCCGTCGCAGCCGTCAGGAGGCGGGGATCTTCGCGGGAAGAGGCGTCGGGCCACTTATTTCGACAACTGGATCGATGAAGCGGGGTGCACCTTCCCTCGGCGATTTCACACGAAGTTCCTCACGATCGTCGGGCTTTGGACCGGTACCGTTGATGTCGCCCCACGTTGGGTGCCAACTGAAGGACTGGGTTATTCTTAAGACCCAGCGGTGCCAGGGAACAACACCTGAAACCTTCGTGGGTTACCTGTTCTGGCGTAACAAACACAGAGACACGGGACACTTCCAGTGACGTCAGAGATCAGCGTTTATTTACTGCAGGGATACAGAGGTCACAAGAAGTACACAACGTGTAGGTTCTCGGAGACTGCTTCAAATTCGTAGAAGTGGATCGCTCTTTTTATACAGGTTTTTGCCATAGCACAGTATGGCGAACAAAGGTTACAACTCAGTTCCCACAATAAACTTCAAAAGGGTCGTGTTCATGTTTCAGGAGGCCGGAACATAATTACAACAGTCTTGTCGGTTCTCAACTGTAAAAACATATTCCCTCCGCAATAAACACATTCCATCCTAACCATAAACACATTAAGAGGAAGGACGAAAAACAGATGCAAGGAAAGGACAAGAATACACAACAGGTTAGAAAAGAGTGTCAGGGGCAATAAAGGAAACTCGATAGAAGGGTCAAAGACCTCGTGTCTAATGTATGCGTGGCTGAAACAATAGACCGGAGCGGCAAGATGAGCCTTGAGCGGGGCCATCTGCCTTACTCGTGTCATTTCCCCCGTCGTAAAAGTCACCTCAAAGAAACACGTGTCCTTCGTGCAAGCTTGAAAGTCCCAGGGTCACGAAGCGGACAAAAAAGCCCGTTCGCTGGCTACCTGAGGGCAAGAAACAAAATGGATGCCGTATCTAAAATGGAACCCGAGGGTTCGGATGAACAAACCCAAAAATGAGACGAACCATACGTGGCTGCATAGCGAAACTACGTACACCCACTATACTCGTCATTTGCGGTTCGGGGATACCAAACTCATCCATATTCGTCATCACTCAAAAAGTGCCGTCCCGTCTCATACGGAACCTCAATCCTAGGACCGCTTTCGGGTTTTCACCCCTCTTCAGCCAGGATAACTTGATTCCAGTGGCATGGAGAGCATGGGACTCACGTCTGAGCATACCCGTCCCACTCGGAGTGACAAATGCAAAAAGAACTATTGATGGACAGAATGCAGAACAATGTCATACATTCACCCCAGTACAGAGATCTGGGCCTAAATCCATAGTCAACTTGTTCAACTAATGGCCCATCAACCAGAGGAAAGAACTTTTTGATCAGTGAAATGTTAGTTAAAAGTAAGAAAATGAATCTTACATTGTAGAAAATCATAAACTTCGACTCCAGCGGTTTACTCAACTTTGAGTGTGTGTTGATGGGCCCAGGTGAGTATATGGTATTGGAGTATCTGTTGTTGGTACGCTGCTGGATCAGTTTTCTGGTAGCAGAGGATGGTTTTTATTGACTGGTTTGGTGATGAGCATTGATTATTGATTTATGTTGAACCAAAGAGTTAGCGTCTCAATTTTATGTTGTCCAGAATTCCCGGGAAATGAATAGCGGGTGGTGGCAGAGAAGTTACTCGTCTGTTGGAATAATACTGAGAAGCTATGTAGGGCTGGCAGTATTAAACTAGGGACTATTTCGTATAAAAGCTGAGAGTGAGTTAGCAGAAGGTTCGCTGGTGAAACTTTAGTCTTATTTCCTAGTAAGGCTAACACTCAAGGAGTAACAGGTTCTCTCAAGCTAGAATGAAGGGTAAACAGAGGTTTTTACTCGCAGTAGAAGAGGAGCAATTGTGAGACTTCAGAATAAGTGGAAAACTATCCTTTATTTAGTGGAACAGGCAGAATAACGAATGTTTTTATGTTGTTATTAACGAAGAATTAAATGAAAAGATATTAAGAAATACATTTTTCGTATTAACTTGTGAAGGGAGGGTCAGTCGCCGGAGTTGTACTGACGTCACAGAGAGCCGCACTGGGATTGGTTGAAACAGCAGGCGTGAGACAGAAGCAGATTGTAAAGGAGGGGTCAGTAGTAAGGAGTAATACTGACTTCACAAAAGGCCGCGTTGGCATTGGTCAGACCACGAATGTGAGCCTAAATCTGATTGGGTGATTGATAGAAGCCACGTTAGGATTGGTTGACGGAAAACTTGTATGTTGGATTCTGATTTGACTGCTGGTGTGAGTCACACTGATAGAAGAGTTCAAGGGTTTGCGGAATATACTTTCATATATAGAAGCACAACAGAGGTCACCCCAGAGGTTTTAGAAAGGTGGGCACAGGGAATAGAAAACTGAATCCCAACTCCAAAGATTTTAGATATTTACAAATTGAAAGTGTATTTGGAAGAGATGATAGCTGGTAATGTGGGAATAGAAAGGTTGAATCATTGCAATGAAGAAGAGTTATTGTTTACATGTAGGAGTATAACCAGAAATGCAAAATTGTTTCATGAGAAATTGACAGAGCTTGCTTCAGAGATTGAAGTAGATATAGGGAGATCAAAATTGTTACATGTTACCATATCGAGTGGAGTTTACTGACAAAGATATAGAGAATATGAATGCATCTGGTAAGAATTTACAGGTAAAAGAGTTAATGAATATTTTGCAAAAGTGGGGAGACATTGACAAGTGTAGCACTAGGTGGACAAGAAAGAAGGAGGAAGCACATCTTCATTCTTACTAAAAGAATCAGAAAAGGCAGAAAGATTGTGTCCCATGAGAGAGGTTCCTGGTGGTGGATATGCTCATGTTCCATGGAGTAGACAGGATATTTTGTCATTTACAAACGATTTCCCTAGGTTGAGAGAAAAGCCCATTGAGTGGTATAAGCAGGTTGTGAGATTTGTGAAGGTTTCAAAGATTCTGTTGAAGGATCTGGATGGGTTGTTTGATATTGTGGTACCAGCTGACTTAGGGACAGAGTGTAAGATCACAATTGATTGGCCAAGTGAGGAGTATCCACGAGATTCGAAAACAGGAGCACCCTCAGAGGAGGTGATGAAGAAATATCACCAAGTAATTACTTTTCTGAAATCAAAAATCCCTCCTAAAGAGACAGATCGGGTAAATATAGATAGAACAACTCAAGAGCCAAATGAGTCTGTACATGCATATTATGAGCGGTTATTGCAGTACAGTGATTTTGAGAATATCGGTGATAAGGATATAGGACATTTTGTGTATCGGTTTGTGTATGGTCTGAAACCGGAGATTAGTCAGATGATTCCACAAACCATGTTCTGCTGGCAGAGTAAGACGATAGACGAGATTTCGAAATATGCCAAATATTGCGGAGACAATTTTTAGGCAAGGCATAGAAAGCTAAAAGAGAAAATGGTGTGGGCACAAGTGAAATTGGCAGAACAGCAGGAAAATAAGTTGAACAGTCAGACTCATTGTCAGGTGAAGGAGCAGAATCAGAATGATCATGCGGTGAATGGTGGTAAATTAAGAGGATGAATGAATGAATAAGCAGCGACGAAGAAATTTTCTTGTCATGCATGCGGAAAGCTTTGACATTGGAAACACGAGTGTATGAGTATTCAGAATAATAATGGGCCAAATCAAAATTTAAATCCACAGACGCAGAATGAGGTGATTATGAATCAGCTGCAGCAGGTAGTCACTCCACAGTATCAGGTGACACCAGCTCCTATGCCCAACTTTGTGAACCCTCAAAGACACAGTGTGAAGACCGGATTTCACGGAGAAAGTGGTAAGAAAATTTCTGCGGTTACACAATATTTTTTACAGAACAATGCTGATGAATTGGATTATGCGCAATGACGGTGCCTGAGGGGGGAGGAAGACGATTGTGTACTTGTCGCATCCTTGCCGGTATATCAGTCAGGTCCATTTATTGATGGGAAAGTGGAAGGTAGTGAAATCACTTTTCTATTGGATACTGGTGCTAACCAGTCTACTGCTAGAACAGCATACATCCCAAACCTACTCCTCTCGGGAGAATCAATCCAAGTTGTAGGAGTGTCGATTCAACAGATTAGAACCCCAATCACAAAACTGACGGAAGTACATATCGGACATTTTAAAGACATGCATCGATTTGTAGTTTGTTATTCCAGTCCAGTAAATCTGTTAGGGAGGGATCTATTGTGCAAGATGAACTGCACCATCTACTGCACACGGGATGGTGTTGCTTTCCAAACCCCTGATGAAGATGTTATATATAAGATGATGCTTGCTAAGCAAGGTACTGAAGTAAATGAAATGTATTCATTGATGACTGAAAATTAATTGCCAGAATAGTTGAGAACAACAGTAAACCCAGTGTGGGATTTTACAGGAAACAAGATTGGGCTGATGTCCAATGTTGATCCAGTGAAAGTAACAGTGAAAGAAGGTGCAGTTTATCCAAACACTTGATGGTACAAAATGAGTCCAGAAGTAAAAGCAGGAGTTGCTCCAGAAATTTACTGAATGATTAAACAAGGCATTTTAAAAGAAATAATGGGTAGTCCTTGTAATTCACCCATAATAGGACTTAAAAAGCCTAGCGGAAAATACAGGATAGTGCAGGATCTGAGAAAGATCAACAAATTTGGAGTGCCTTGTTGCCCCGTAGCGCCAAATCCAGCAGTGATTCTTTATCAGATACCCTGGAATGCAGGCTGGTTTACAGTAATTGATTTATGCCAAGCCTTTATCTCTATTCCTTTGCACCCAGACAGCCAATATTTATTCCCATTTAGGTTTGAAGACAGTGTTTTTTTTGGCATGGTGACGAGTTCCTCAAGGGTATACAGAGAGCCCCTCGAAATGTAATCAAATTCTGAAAAAGTGTCTAGAAAAATTGGTCATACCCAGAAATTCAGTCCTGGTACAGTATATTGATGACCTACTAGTGGCATCAAAATCTCGAGAAGATTGTGTCACTGACACGTTTGTATTACTGAACCATTTGGCCGACGGAGGACACAAGGTGTCTCGAGAAATATTGCAGTTTTGTCAACAAGAAGTTAGATATTTAGGCCACAAATAGAAAGAGGAGTTAGAAAAGTGACCCCAAAAAGAATAAAAAATATTTAAAGAAATGCAACTACCTAAGACACAAAGGGAGGTGAGAATGTTTCTCGGAGCAGTTGGGTACTATAGGCAGTGGATTATTGGGTTCTCCCTGCTGGCAAAACCATTGATTCAGTTAACCCGGAAGAGACCAAAGGACCTGATTGACTGGAATGATGAGTGTGGGAAAGCGTTTGTGAAATTGAGAGATTTTCTGTGTAAGGCCCCTGCATTAGGCATGCCTGATTATTCAAAAGAATTTGCACTGTTCTGTTGTGAGAGAGAAAGTTGTGCACTTTCAGTGTTGACTCAAAGGCATGGATTGAGCCGACGTCCAGTAGCATATTGTTCTGCTACTTTGGATCCTGTAGCTTCAGCTTTACCTTCCTGCTTAAAAACAGTAGCTGCTACTTGTAAGAGTCTGGAGCAAAGTGATTCGATTGTGATGGGACATCCAGTTAAAGTTTATGTCCCACATTCAGTAGAGATTCTTTTAACAAGAATTTGAACACAGAAGCTTACCCCTAGTCGGATGATTAAGTACAAAAGAGTGATTCTGTGAGCAGAAAACGTGACAGTAATAAGATGTACGATGATGAATCCTGCCACATTACTGCCAGACCCATGTCATGAAGAAGTGAAAGATGAAGTGGATCATGATTGTTTGGATGTGACTGAAATGTGTACCAAGCCCCGACCCGATATAAAGGAGGAGCCCCTGAAAGAGCCAGATCATGAACTATTTGTAGATGGCTAATGCATGAGAACAGAGGGAGGAGGATTCAGTGCAGTGTACTCTGTATGTAAAATATCGGGGGTCATTGAAGCATCCTGTTTACCAGGAGTCAAGTCTGCACAAGTAGCCGAATTGGTGGCCTTAACAAAGGCATACAAAATTGGGAAAGATTGGAGAATAACCATATTTACGGATAGTCAATATTGTTTTGTAATTGTGCACGACTTTGGCCAGCTCTGGTGATTTCTGACTTCTTCAGGATTTGCTATCTGAAATGGTAAAAATGTAAAGGAATTGTTGGAAGCAATACAATTGCCAGAGGAAATAGCAGTGGTCAAGTGTGCTGCTAACCAGTCAGGAAATGATTATGTGACGGCAGGTAACAGATATGCTGACCAAATTGCTCAATATTGTGCAAGAAATAAAATGACATTAAACAGAAAAATTGAAACAAGTGAAATCAGCTGCCAACTTATGTATTTTTCAGCTCTAGAGATACGGGATGAGGTTAGGCAATTGCAGGATGAAGTTGAGGTAAGCGAAAAGGAAATCTGGATAAAATCAGGTTGTGAAAGGAGGACAGAAGATGATGTATGGGTATACACTTATGGAAGACCAGTTATGCCAGACAGCCTACTCTCTCAAATGGCAAGAATGTATCATGGAGACACACATGTAGGTAGGGACACAATGATTAGACTATTCATACAGAATTGGTACAATCCAAAGTTCAGGGTAGTCGCAGAGAGTCTTTGCCAGAGATGCTTAATTTGTCAGCAGCAAAATACAGGCAGGAAGACAGTGGTCAGTTGGGGAAAAATTGGAACAGCAGAAGAACCATTCACAAGATTGCAGCTTGACTTCATAGAATTGCCTCAGAGCAATGGAATGAAGGATGTCCTTGTCATAGTGTGATTGTTTTCACGATGGGTGGAGGCATATCCCACTAGGAGAAATGACAGTCTCACAGTTGCTAAGATACTGTTGAGGGAATTGATTCCTCGTTTCGGTTTCCCAGTCACTTTGGAATCAGATAGAGGACCTGATTTTAAGAATGAGATAATTCGATTAATCTGTGAAGCATTCAATATTGAACAAAAACTGCACTGTGCATACCGCCCAGAGGCTTCTGGAGTGGTTGAGCAACTAAATGGCACAATCAAGTCAAGATTAGGGAAAGTGTGTGCATCTACATCACTGAAATAGCCAGACACAGAGCCTCTTGTGTTGATGGGACTCCAAAATATTCCTGACAGAAAAACAGGATTGAGTCCCCATGAAATACTTACGGGAAGGGCAATGAGACAAGCAGTTATTCCTGGACATGAATTGATTAGTATAACTGATGATCTGGTATTGGACTATTGCAAAGGATTGGCTGACCTAGTACGTTCTGTCTCTCACCAGGTTGGAGAAGACGCAGTTGCCAGACAGCCAGCATAGGCGCATGATTTGAATCCTGGAGACTGGGTGGTAGTGAAGAAACACGCCAGAAAGTCATGCCTAGCACTCAGGTGGGATAAACCACGTCAAGTCATAATGGTCACTACCACAGCAGTGAAGTATGCAGGTGTACCCAATTGGATTCACGCTAGCCATACCAAAAGAGTTCCAGGCCCTACTGAAGAAGAACAACAACTGAGTGAACCAGATGAAACAGCGGAAGGTTGTGAAGTTGAAGAATCTAGAGTGATAGATTCTTAAGCAATAGATGAGGAACAACCGAGCACAAGACAGGAGGGTTGAATACCAGTGATTGACATACCTGAAGTTGTTATTCAAACAAGAAGCAGAACCAGATTTGAGAGACAGGAAAATAGTGAGGACCAGATAAGTATAGAGGAACAAGCTCAGGAAGAAGAGAACAAAGCTACTCAAGACCCTGAGCAGGACCAGACAGGGAAATAAGAATATACTCAGGCAAAGGCAAATAGACCTACCAAAAGACCTGAGCAGGGACAGTCAGGAAAAGAAGAACATGTTCAGGCAGCAGAAGAGCCAATTGCAGTAAGACCTGAATAGGACCAGTTAGGAGAAGAAGAACAAATTCAGGCAGAAGAAGAAGATCAAATTGAATTAAGACCTGAACAGGACCAGATAGAAGAAGAAGAACAGGTTCAGGCAGATGAAATGACAAATATAAGACCTGAACAGGAACAGTCAGAGAGTGATTCAGAACAAGAACAGATTGTGCCTAGACATACTGAAAATAAAAGAGCTTTAGAAAAAGACGAAGAAGGTGAAAATGCAGTTCAGGTTAAAAGGGTCAGAAAAGGTGATAACTCGCCGAGTGGAGTCAAAAGATTGAGATACTATCTTAGAAAAACATACGAAAGACCAGAGCAGGTGAATGAGGTTACTAGTCAAACTCAGTCTAAGCAGTCAACTGTGAGAAGCATACAAAGAAGCCCAAGACTGAGAATTTTGAATAATAAATACAAGGCTCCTGAGTGGACCTATGTAATCTTAGAAGAATTTGAGACTCTAGATTTAAGTGAGGAATCAGAAGAAGTAGAAGCTGTACAGATTGATGAAAGAAAAGTGAGACCACCCTAGAAATAAAAGCTAAAAATTCCCAAGTAAAGAAAGATAGAGGAGAAAATATCTTCTCAGATTAAAATGGTGAAAAATGAAGTCACTGAGCGACTATAACGAAGTTTAACACGAAGATGTTGTAGAGCTTGCATATGTAGTATCTTATTAGTGATCTCAGTATGGGTATTTCTAACAGTGGCAGTACCTTTATAAATTATATCAAATAAGAAAAATGACAGACTTACTAATGAAAAGACAGCTACAATAAAAGGAAATAGAGTAGTATTAGAAGCAGCAGATGAGACCGATTTTTATCACTCAGTATTAGATAATAACACGTCTTTAAATGTTTTCACAAAACTGTTATTTCAGTATGTAGATACAATGGAGATTAGTGATTGTTATGTCTGTATGAAATTACCAGCGTCAGTATCAGAAGGAGTTACATATCACCATTCACCATTAACATATGGTATATCATGTAGTATTTTAGCCAGTTTTTTTTACGCAACAGGAAAACTTCAGTATTATTATTCAAACTTAGATGTAGTATTTTCAGAACTTCCTATTTGAAAAAATATGAATCCGGCACATAGTAGCCAAGATGCACAGTTTATGGGTGAATTTTTCCTAACAATGAAATCAATAGATTTAGTTAAGGCACACAAGAATAATTTAACATGTATATTGCGTGAAGAAGAGAAAGTGTTTTTGAATTTAGTCGAGAAAAGGAGACATGATTTCCAAAAGAGAGCTGCTGAACAGAAAACCCATGTACCACTATGGGCTGAGAAAGAGGGAATTTATGCAACTGGCTAAGTTCATGCTGCGATGTCCCTGGATTTTGTGAAGAAAGGGAAAACCTGCCTCCATAGATTAAAGACAGATTATGATAACATATTCATTGGTTCCAGTGACTGTGAACATAACTTCCTAATTTTGGGAGGTAGGGGACTAAAAGGGGGAACTGATCCAGTATTTCCTGGGGTTTACTACGTGTGTGGGAATAATGCTTACTATAAGTTGCCTGCACGGTGGTACGGAAGCGGATATTTTGGGATTGTATTTCCGAAGATTTACCATGCAAAGAGAATCACTGGAAGCAATGAAAGCATTAACGGATGAACACGGAGAAAGAGAGCTAGTTTTTCAGAAAAAGTAGGCAACATTTGGTGCATTGATACCTTCAGTGGGAGTCATTCTGAATTCACACAGAATTTGTCAATTGTCAACAGTAGTTGATTGTCTCTTGACTGATACTGCTGGGGGTTTCTTGATGATAAATACATAGATGGTTGCAATCAGGTCCATGGTTTTATAAAATCGACTTGCGCTTGATATTTTATTAGCAAAAGAGGGCGGAGTCTGTGGAATGCTAAAAGTTCAACATGGTTGCACTTACATTCCTGACAAAAGTAAGGTAATTAGAGGGTATATTAAGAATATTACACAACTTCATGAACATTTGAAACCACTGGAGGCTGACAGTGTATGGGAAAAACTAACAAAGATTTTTACTTCAATAGGGACTTGTTTTTCCTATTTAGGGAAAAGTATTTTAGGTCAAATAATTCTTCCAGTGGTTAGTATAATGATGATAGTTTTAGCAATAATGATTTGGTGCAAATGTTGTAGAAACAAAGGAAGAAAATATGAAGTGAATGGAAAAGGAAAGAAAAGAAAGAGGGAATACGAGGAGATACAAATGAAAGAAATGAAAGGAAGGATATACAAAAAGATGAAAGATTCAGAAGATAAAGATGAAAATAAGAAAGAAAAAGAGGAAATTGAAAATGAGAAACACTGAAAGTTGGCATCTGGATAGGGATGGGTATTTTTGAAATGGCTCAAAAATGCCATCAGAAAGGGGATTGATGGAGCAAGGACTCATAAAGAAGAGACTTGCTCGGAAGAAATCCTCTCTAACTCACTAACATGTTATTAATTACGTTTTGTGTAAAATTAATACGCACCACATGAACACGCAGGTTAGTGAAGCTTGCCTATGTGTTTGCTAACACTAATAACACAAACGAAGGACTAAAACAGCTTCTAACGGGGAAATATTTACTGCGCATGAGTCAACTGCATCTACGCAATATGATGAATAATGCTTGGAGAGAAAATTCTAGCGCATGAGCAGAAGGCATTAAAATGGATTATAGAAGACTCGCGTGCATGGCACCTGCTTAGCTGAAACCAAACAAGCTAATTTACTAAATGCTAATGCGGGTAAAGTATTAATAAGTAAAGGGGAATAGAGTAATGATGGGTGGTATACAGTTAAACCATTTATTTTTTAAATAACATTTTTCTTTCTGACTTTATCACTAGTGCACATTTGGGCCTCTCGTGTATATCTGAAGTAAGCTGAAGTCATGTGATAGCTACGCATGCGTACTGAAAGCGAACCTGGAACAATGAGACAGAGTTTGAACCAAAGCCAAGGTCGCAAGATATCCCAGCCTGAGAACAGATGGTGAAAAGGTCAACAGAATGGATCTACATGTTAGATTTTAACAAATGTTGCAAATGAAACATGAATGCGGGTGGGAAATAAAAATATGAATACAAATTAAGGGGATGGGTTTGTGAACAATGGTTTAACTAAATAAAGTGACATGTAAGCATGGTGTGATGATCTTCTCCCCTTGCCAGAACCAATTAGATTTCAAATTTCTATGATATTGAAACTTTAGTGGGTGGTACATGATAAACGAAAGGAAGCTTTAGTTAGTTAGTTAGCGCTCTCGAGAGACGGAGATATGCTGAGCACGGGATGCTGTCTGTGTAGCAGTAGATGCTTATACTGGGAGAGATGCTGTGAGATGCTGATGAAGAAGCCGAATGCAGAGCCTTCTATCCTAATTTAATTGGGTTAGATAAGAAGATCGATCGCGGAAGAATCTCGTGGAGGAAGAGAGTGTCAGAGAGGGGTGCGACGCAACCGCCAGTATTAGAGAGGTCATCTATCCTGTCCTGAAGTCTTTGTCGCCTGATCTTTCCAGGGGGAACCCACACCAGCCCTTTGGCCAGGGGATTGGTCTTCACACCATTCTTGGTAATTATATGTTCATGTTATTTGCAGATGTTCTTTTCTCTCCTTTTCATAACATTGATAATTACGTGAATCCAAAGTATGTGGTTGATGATTATTGATGATTAATTAATTTAATTTTCTCTCCTAAGAATGATGGTTACTGCACTGTGGATTTGAGATTGTTTACATGAATTTAATTTAGATAAATATTTTAAAACTTCCAGAGTCTGTGGTTATTTACTTTAAATGAATAAGATAGAGTTAGTGTTAATCTTCACGATCAACTAGTTCAACTAATGGTCCATCGACCAGAGGAAAGAACTTTTTGATCAGTCAAAGGTTAGTTAAAAGTAAGAAAACTAACCTTACATTGTAGAAAAACATAAACTTCGACTCCAGCGGTTTACTCAACTTTGAGTGTGTGTTGATGGGCCCAGGTGAGTATATGGTATTGGAGTATCTGTTGTTGATACACCGCTGGATCAGTAGGGCTTTTGCCATGGACCTGCATGTCTTCTTTCCTTTGTTCCTCTTAGCTTATTGTTTCTTGTTGTGGCCTGCCTGGCCATGTGGCTGGCAGCCATTTTGTGAAGGCAACCAGTGTGCTTTTGCCATAGGACTGCATTGTCTGTATTCACTTTCTTGCTGTTGTGGCCTACCTGGCCATGTGGCTGGTGGCCATTTTGTTAAGGCAGCCAGTGTGCTGTTGCCATGGGCCTGCATTGTCTGTCTTCCCTTTCTTGTTGCAGTGGCCTGGCCATGTGGCTGGCGGTCATTTTGTGAAGGGGCAGCCAGAGTGCTTCTGCATTCGGCCTGCGAGCCTTCTTTGTGGTGGACATGTCTTCTTGCTGGTTGTTGTTTTGCAAGATATGCATGCAATTTATTCTTCTTTTATGTTTTATCCAGCAAAAAATGTAGCACAGTTCACTACATTTTCTAATAAATGTGCAATATTATTTGTTTGATTTGATTCACTCTGTGCCCTAGTCTGCCAATGGGTTTTCCAACCAATAGGCCCAGGCCAGAGCTACTCATGGGTGCATGAAACGACTGTTTCTGTGGCGTTTGTTGAATTAAAAAAACATTTAGGCCATGGATGGCATTGGATTGAAATGCAAAATGTGTTTTTTTGGTGGGATTCCTTTTTTTCATGTGTTATAAATAAATACCTATTTTGGATGTGTGTGGCTGCTGTGTAACTTGCAAACCTGTTTAAGCACTGTGGATTTTCGTTTTTGGCATTGTTGTATTAAAGCTGTGTTGTTTAGCATGCCTCCTTTATCTGGCCAGTATGTGAGTGTGTTTGTTTGTAATTGTGGGCCAGCATTTGCCTTGGCTGAGCCTCTCTGTGTGGCCAGAGACCATTTTGTAAAGTCTGTGTCCATAATAGGCCTGCTTGAGTTCATTGTTGTCCTGGCCTCCTGCTTGTTGTTGTTGTTGTGAGTGACCATGTGGCTGGTGGCCATTTTGTGGTGCTGGTAGTGCCTTTGCCATAGACCTGCATGTCTTCTTTCTTTTGTTCCTCGTGGCTTACTGCTTCTTGTTGTGGCCTGCCTGGCCATGTGGCGTGTGCCCATTTTGTGAAGGTAGCCAGTGTGCCTTTGCCATAGGCCTGCATTGTCTGTCTTCACTTTCTTGTTGTTGTGTCCTGGATATGTGGCTGGCAGCCATTTTGTGAAGGCCGCCAGTGTGCTTCTGCATTAGGCCTGCATTTGTTTCTCTTGGCTTATTGCTTCTATCCATTGTCAGCTGCAGCTCCCTGAATGCTGAATCCCACATGATGCACAATGCCAAACAGGGTCCGTTACATTTGTATTCTTTTTGTTGCTCTCCTTCTTTCCTATACTTCCTCAGTGTACTGTACACTAGTACACCAACCATGAAAACCCTTGTTTTTGTCAGTCTAAAAAATGTCTACACTGTATTGTTATGTTTAATTTAATAACTAAGGTAATGCATTTAATATTAACATTAAAAAGTGTGACCACGCACAAAGTTATATATTATATTTGTTTGTTTGTACTAGTACTAATTTAACCACAACAATGGATACCACGTTTCACTTATGTTCTTCTTGCCTCTTTGCTTTTAGGTGCACAAAAGAGTAGAAGGCGTCATCACCCATTGTACTGCCAGACAGAAGTCCTGCTGCGCACGACGTCACGTGACATGTGACTACAGACACCTCTTCAACGTGTGCCACTGCATGCTGCTGACACCTGAAGAAGATAGCCCCAAATAAAGGTTCCAGGTCCTCCAGTACCAAGAAAGGTCCCAGTGAGAAGAAGGAGCTGCCACTTACCAAGACTGGTGTGCCGCCCAAGATCTTTTTTGGGAAACCAAAAATTGTGCCTGCAGCAGCGGTGTCCAGGGAGCAAGCTGGGAGCAGCACACCCGCATCAGTGGACCCACCCCACCAACTTAGGCCCAAGCTTATGTCTGTTGCAGAGGCATCCAGTCTAATAACGACAACGCCCCCAAGCAGTGATGTTGAAATTGACTTATCGTTATTGCAAAGTAGTACCCAATCAGTACAGGGAACTGAGATATGTGAGCAACAACAGCCCCAACCACCCCCAATAGAGGGGGCAGTTCAGGAGATAGAGCTTCCTGCAAGCAAGCCACTCTTTTAGAAGATCCATTGTCTTCCAGATCCTCAGCAAGGAAAAGGAGGGTTAGTCCATCAACTTTTCCTGCAAGCTCCCCTTCTGATAATCTAGACACCACTTGGATCCCACCACCTCAGTCTGAGAGTGAGACACACCATGAGACAAGGCTAGGGAAAATGAAGGTGCCAGAAAACCTTAGACTTATGGAGGTAGATGTAGAAGAGGAGGATGATGAGCCAGTCATCATCAAGGACATTATTCCTGCCCCAGTGGAGACTGACATTACCACATCCCAAATTGCTGTGAGGGATGTGGCACGGATACCACTAACACAGATCATACCACCAACACCACCTTCAGCTTCCATATTTTGCCAGCAGCCACATACATCCACCACAAGTACCACCTCGGTAGAAGTAGGTACTGCAGAGAGTCAAACTTCACGCCACCTACCAGTTCATCTGGCATTGCAAGTGGTACCAGCAGCAGCACCAGAAAGTTGACCTCTCCAGTTTGGGACTTCTTTCCGGTTAGCACGAAGGAGGTGAACATTGCTAGTCGGGGTCAGCTTGGTACAAACTATGGTACCGGAGGCCAAACAACCCATCTGAAAAAACACCACTTGATCCAGTGGGAGGCGGACCTTAGCGGCCAAAAAACTGCATCCATTGCTGTTGGTGGGGATGAAGAAGTAGAAGATACGATAGCTGTGGAAGGTGAACAAGAGGAAGACATTTTGTCTGGTACACAAAGTAGCCCTGTCCCCAGCAGTGGAGTGGTACCGCCCACATCCTCATCAGCAACATCGCAGTGCAACAAGAGTAAGAGTCAGGCTGAGACACCAAGGGGTCCCAGGCAAGAGAGTACTGCAACGAAAAAAACATGTGTTGAGCCTAACAACATCTGGCGTCAGTGGCACCAGAAAATAAAAAAATCCAGCCTACCATTCTCAACATGTTTAGGTCGGATGGGCAGTACGAACGCAACCACCCAAGGGCATGTTTGTACAATGCAAAGCTGGCTAGAATTTTAGCGCTGGAACTCCTCCCTTTTTCTTTTGTGGAAGGGTTGGGTTTTCTTGAATTTATGACAGCCATCTGCCCTAAATGGAAGGTTCGCAGCAGGTCCTATTTCGCCAGCGTTGCTGTTCCAGCATTACATCACGATGTGCTGGAATTGCTTTGACAAGCTTAGCAGCAGAGTGCTGTTCAAAGTATCCACCTGACAACAGACATGTGGACCAGTTGACAAACCGCTGAGTACATGTGCATCACTGCACACTGAATCTCTTTTGTGGGGGTTAGAGAAAAGATATCTGCTGCAGGTGTTGATTACACTGCTGAGATTTTTAATGCCACTCGTAAACATGCAACTGTAGCCATGTTCGCCATGGAGAAATGTCATACTGCTGCAAACATTTTGGAAGACTTTGTCAGTAAGGTCTTTGAATGGCTGCACCCAAGAGGGCTTAACATTGGTTTTGTTGCCACAGAAAATTGCAGTAATATAGTTAAGGCCATGTTCGATGGTGACTATTTCAGGGTCCTGTGTTTGGTGCACTGCATTAACATCATTGTTCAAGACTTTCTGAAAAAAGGATATTGAGTCAGCAACTTACTGACGACTTGCAGAAGAGTCTGCACACATTTCAGCCATTCTTTTAAAGCCCGGAAGTAGCTAAAGATCATTCAACGTGAGCATAGAATGCCAGTTAAAGCACTCATCCAGGAGGTGCCAACACGTTGGAACTCAACTTATTACATGCTTGAATGTCTGTTTGAGCAGTGCAGACCAATCGATGAATATGTCATGCAAAGAGGGGATGCTACTGTGAAAGGCATGATCATTGAGATGGACCAATGGGACCTAGTTAAATGCCTGACAGAGATGCTACTTCCTTTTGAGTTCTTCAAACATGAAGTAAGCAAGGAGGACTGTACTATGGGCAAACTATACCATTATTGCACATGCTACAAGAACAGCTGAAGGGGGTGTCTGCAATGTATGTAGGTATGGAGTAAAAGAAACAAGCATATGAGTTGTTGGGGAGCTTAACCCTTCACTTATCTGAAAATACAAGGGTGCAAAGAGGCATTGTGTCATCCAACCATTGCATTTGTGCCACAATTCTGGATCCACTGTACAAACAAGTCCTGCACACATTGATTCCTTTTTAAGAAAGGGATGTTGCCAAGTACAAAACTTGGATAGTTGCATAAACCAGTCGCTTAGAAAAAGAACAGCTGGGAATTAGAGGCCTGCTACTCCAGGCCACAACAAGTACTGTAGGGCAGCCGGCATCAAGTTCAACTTCAGAGCCTGAGGGCAGTGTGGTTGGCTCACAACAGTCAAAGCCACCAACAGCACCAAGAACAACATCAACAACAACAGGAGCATCAGCCCCACCAAAATCAGCACAGGAATGGTTTCTACAGCGAGGGCTTGATAGGTCCAGTGCTGAGGCAAAGGCAAAAGAGGTCAAGCAAAGTATAGCACCCCTAAGCATTGAGAGGATGGTCCAGGCCTATCTGGATGACCCAACAGAGGTCTTCATTATTCAAAACCCAGTGCTGTATTGGTATGAGGAAATGCACCAATGGCCAGTGCTCTGCAGGCTGGCGATAAATTATCTGGCTTGCCCTGTCGCAAGTGTCTCTTCTGAGCATGTTTTCAGTGCTGCTCATGCCATTCTGACAGTGAGAAGGACCAGTCTTTTGCCCCAAAATGTGGAGAGGTTAACCATGATAAAAATGAATCAGCACTTTATACTACCGGATTACACCATACCTGAAGTAGCACAGCAGGAAGATGATGATGGAGACTTAGGTCATGGAAGTAGTGTGTTAGATGACCTACTTCTGAATGAACCACCAGAGTTTGAGGATGAGCTCTACTTCCCAGACAACTAGGCTCTTTCAATTTCCAGTTACTTTCTTTCTTTCTTTGACGCCCCCCACAAAAAAACTAAAAAAGATATAGCTAAGTAACATTATTTACTTTATTATTTGTGTGTGTCACCATCTTTCTAGTTCGCAAATCCATCCCCATTGTCTTACTCTTTTTATTGCCAGATCAGAGTTGCAACTGTGAGCAGTCAGTAAAGAAGTAAGTCCACTTCTCTGAGTCCTGCTCCAGTCCTGACTCACCCTAAATCCATTTCCCTCAAGCCAGATATTGGATGGAGAATAGTAATGAAATGCGCGCCTGCCTCGTCGAGTCCCTCCAAAGAACCTGACTATAGCTATCCTCCTTTTGAAGCCTAGATGTACTGCCCTGTAAGAACAAGTAAATGATGGCATGCATTGGACGCTGACTCTGAGTGATGGGTGTTTGTGTTGTTGTTGTGCATGATGTCTAACAGTATTAATCTACACACAAAATGTGACTCAAGTCAATGTTTCCCTTCTTGATGTTCAATAACAAAATTGTACTACTGCAGGCTGATCAATTGCATTTTCGATTCTGGACTCACTCAGTACACTGCAGTGTTGGATACCATGATCACCATACTATACTCGCAGTCAGTCAGTAGTATTGGAGATGATAGATGGAATAACTTGGGGCGTTTCATGAAGTGGCCTAAAAGGTAAACAAGTCAACAACAACACCACACCTACATGTCTGTGTAGTGGTGGAGGCGAGTGTAATGGTATGAGTGACAGCGGTACATTGATATAGTTACTTAATTTTGAAAATGCAATGTTGCTGTGTATTTGTGTGTGCTCAGCGCTGTCTGGCTCAAAATCGAAGCTACGTGGAGGTTGGGTTGACACCGCGGGCCTGCTCCTGTTGTTGTTGTAGATGCTGGAATCAGAGTATACATGATTTAGCCATGCCGCCTCTGAGTGATTCCTTGTTGCACTCCACCTTAATTTATGCAGTTTAACTTTACTTTTCTCCTTGATTTTTCAATATCCCTTTTATTTTTCCATTTACATTTACAGGCCGGCCTTTACCCTCTACTATACTGGGAAAAACAACTCAGACTTCCTTACCAATCTGCATCCCCCAGGCAGGAACTCAAGATTGACGGAGGTAGCGTCCATGGAAGGAAGGACCAAGAGCAATGCCGATTGCAAGATGCAACTCCCAATTTGATCATAACATAGTTATAGTATCATATTCTTTTCATTTGATTAATGTTTTCTCTTCAATCATTACGACTGTGTGTGTTGTTGTTATTATGTTTGCTCATATTTGACTCCTACAGATAGTTTTAAATTTTCTTTTCTAGCTTTAAAAGGAAGCCCGGTACAAGAGAACATAAAATGTATGTAACTTAGGTCTCTCTGGGGGCAGACAGGCAAGGCAATTGCATAATAATAATTAATAATATATACTGCTGCCCTGTACTACTTCTAGTCTAGTACTACTCATCATCAAGTCATCATCATGCATGCATTTCCTTTTTCTCCCATAACAGATTTATGATGGTCGTCTGCCAAGATTGTGTGTTGTCCATGTGTAGTGTTTGCCTTAGTCAAACCTTTCCCTCAAATACCCCTTCCCAACCATTTATCAAACCCTAACCCTCTTCCCCGGGCTGTATGATTTATATTGAGGTGTGCCTAAATTAAATTTACACCAATAATGGATCACACACTTGCTGGGGCGGATGTGGTGAAAGAAACACTAACTCAAGGCAGGGCGAGGATCTTCTTCTGCTTGCCCACCAATGCTCAGTATTCACAAGTATTTTTTTTTCCAGTGAAACATAATCCATCGTAATTAATTGCCGGCATCGATTCATCATCCTTCCTGCACTAAAGGTTACTCTTGTCCACTTAATAGGCTACCCCTGCCACCATTATGTTTTATTTTACTTTAGCATTGCTTCTCATCATTGTGGTTCTTGTTTGCCAGTCTTCATTTGTACTTTATTTTTACTACTCATTCCCGAGTCTCTCTCAGGCTAGTGATTGTCTCATTTTTGTTTGTTCCAAATACTGTTGTCAGTGTCTACTACTACTACCATCACCACCATGGCATCTTGGGAAACCAAACCATCATCACCATGCAGCCACCGCTTTGCCTAAGTAAGTATAAATAAACATCAATCACAGGTAAGAGAAGAAGTTTGGTGGAGGCATAATTAATAATATGGACATTAATTCATTAATTCACACATCCACACCCTTCCAAGTCCAGTTGCAGACTGCATAGACTAGGAGCAGAGACTGACAGTACTAGTAGGACAAGTCACAAGTGAGGGTACTGCATCTATCTGTTGGTGTTTTAAATTAACATCAGATTATTTTTTCAATCAAAAACAACAGCAATGGAAACCGTGTGAAGAAAAAGAGTAACCCCCACAAAATATTTACATCATATGTAAATGTAATATAAATACTTTATTCCCCTAACAAAATAAACTAATAGAAAAACCAACAATACCTGACCCACCCATCTCCCTAACCCCAACCAATGTCCAAAGATTGTCCACCCCAAAAGTTAATTGTCCATAAATATCTAAACCCCAACTTTTCCCCAATGCCCAATTACCACCCACCCCAAAAAATGTTTTAAGGGGGCAAGGCGACGGAATTCTAGCAGCAGGCTCGCAGTTGCCAGTTAATCTCCAGTACCTCCTTTACCTGCTCCTCTAGGTATGCTATCCAGAGGAGTCGCAGCACTTGAATGCTCTACAAATGCACCCACTGGGAGGGCAGCAGTGTTCAATGAAGATGAAGTGTGGCGGGCGGCTGCCAGACTGTGGCACCATACCACTGGGGGGGTCTGGCTGGGGCCCAAGGCATTGGAGGAGGCTGCAGCTTCTGCCGCCTCCTCCTCCTCCTCCACCAGAGCCACAAGACGCTCATATTCTGTGCAGATGGCCTCCAGCTTCCAACGTTGGGCCATGGCTGCTATTCCATTCCTGGTTGGTTGAGAAGGAATAGTTATATCAAGAAAGAAAAAAGAAAATTGTAACCAATGCTCTTAGCAAAACAGTAACACTAAATTAATTATACACATAGTGGTACCGTAGCACTAGCAAGCACCGTACATAACATTTGTGGTATCCTTCCACTTCCTCAGCCTCTAACATTTGTGGGAATTTCAGGCATTACTACTACTAGGCATTATGGAGTAGACAAGTCTTCTCTTTTCTCTCTCATGTTGAGCTAAATTAACCTTGTAGACATACCAGCTGAGTCAGCTTGTACCCTAGACAGACATACCCGTGTCGCAGACTCACGTTATTTTTATTTACTACTGTCTGCAGGTGGGGCAGCTGAGGTCTACAACTACACAATTGTCTTATTTTTCTATTATGGCCACACTCTGTTACATCAATTGCATCTGCTCAATTTCACTTTCACCCTCACTACAACAACAAGGCAGATGATATCTGATCCAAATGATCATTGATTATATATGGGATGAAGTCTAACCATGCAGCTGATAGGCCACCCATGGCAGGCTGACACTGTCAAAAATGACATAGGTAGGGACTAGGTAGTGAGCCTTGGAGCTGGAGGGAGGCGCGTGATAATGGGTGGGTATGGATACATACATACACAATATATATGCTGTGCTTGCAAACTACTGTGAGTCAAGGGAGTATTCTGAAATACAATCTAGAATCAAAAACCTTGAAAAAAACAGTTCTTAGTTGTCTTACCAGCGGTTGTTCCATTTGTCATTGCATTGCTCTTCTAGTAATATTTTTTTTTATTTGAATCTCGTATTCTATTCTCCTTGGCTTTGCTACTCTGCCACAGTTTATTTTTCTTTTACATTGTATTCATCCAGTGGCAGTCTCCACCTATGCTATGATGATTGTACCATCCAGGCATCCATCCATTTAGAGTAAACATGGCCATCATTCTTCTTAAATAATCTCTCGACAAACCTTTCACCAACAACGTATATTTGTAAAAAAAAAAAACTTAACCACCTCCCATGGGTCCTTCTTTGATTGCGTTTGAGTTTGACCTATGAAACCCCCCCGAGGATTCTTCCTATGACCCATATAGTTTCACCCACCCAGGCAGGCATCCTTCTTTCACCTTCCACCCATCCTTCAACCACCCATGCATCTGATTCCTATCAGCCACCTATTCATCCCATGCATCCTTCTCTGGCAGTCATATATTACATGTCGCCCGTCCTTCCTCCTGCCATCCTTCTTTCCCTTTTCATTCAACACATCCATCAAGGTCGTATAACTCTTAGTCTTCTTCATAAAACTTTCCTAGCTGAGTTGGAGTCAGATAGAAGAGGCCATTAGTTACTCAATTCCTGCTGCTAATACTATTGCTAATGCTAAGTAAAGGGTGTCTTCTTCAACCGTTGTTCACAACAACTTAGTCTCTCTCAACAGTACAGTGTATACACCCTTGCAGCGACTGTGTAACTATTGTCAATAAGTAAGGGATACAAGTACAACTTGCCACCGCCTGCCACTGCTGCTCGCTCAACCACCCCTGCAGCAGCTGCTGCATCTGCTCCCTCCTAGCTGGCATCACCTGCCTCACCACTGGCCCCAGCCCTGGTAGCCAGTTCGCCCAGAAAAAACATTGCACATTTTTTAAATGCCATATATGCCTCCCTCTATTAATTTTTTTCAAAAGCAGTATTGAGAAAATACAATACATACATATGCCACATACATCACTAGTACAAATTGGGTACCAGAGTAGAGTAGACAGTAGTATGTCCTATCCTATCAAAAATAGTAAAATATCTGGTTGGACATTTTGTTTGTGGCAATTGTCGAAAAGCCTCCCAAGATTAAGAAGAGGACAACCCAAAGGACTGGACTCAGTGGCTAGAGCTATTGGTGAATCTGAGTTTTAATACTTTTTAAAAATAAAAGGTAACCAACTGGGCAAGCTACAGACAGACTAATAGTAGTACAGTCAGAGTCAATTAGAATGATGTAAACAAAAAACAGACACTAGAAAAAATATAACTAAGTAGGTAGGTAATGCAGGGATAACAAGAATTTAGAAACAGATAGATCAAACAAGATTTGGTAAAAAAAAGAATTAGGAAACCAAAATAATAATGTGGAAAAAATAAGTGTAGGGTGTGGGGTGCCCGAAGGGGGGAAATGGAGGGCCCACAGGATGCAATAGTGAGATAACCGTGCTTTTATTGTATCCTGACTTCAGGTCTTCCCTATGGGAGACTATTCGACTTCACAACCGTCCTGGCGTACAGTACTTTGAGACAGGTCAAAACAAAAAAATAAAATAACAATGGCGATGTTTCCCCCTTTTCTCTTCTTCAGGGGTCTCCTCCCGCTTCTCGGTCGTGTGGCACCTCCTGCGCTCTGGGCCTCTCGCTCGCTTTCTCTCGTGGGCAGGGGTGTGGAAAGGGAAAGAAAACAGGTCAGGGTTAAAACCGAGCTCTCTGGGTTTTTAACTAGTCTGTGCTACCCTCACCAGTCACCACGTGGTGAGGGAAGGGAACCGTGAGGAATCAGTGCGTGCTTGGGAAAACCACCTGCGTGCTTTAGTTTCCAGTGTATCCCCACCACAACGATTCCCTGAGCGGTACTCGCCTTGAGCCACGACCCGTATCCAGGGCCATGGCGTAGGGACCCAGGGTGTCTTCTCTCTTCAGCAGCCCGCCGGGTTTGAGCATTGTACAACAGATGCTCCTTGGGCTCCACGCTGCTCTGCTCGTCCTCGCCGCCGTCCTCCTTGACAATCACTTCCGCTGCTCCATCTGCTTCTTCCTCCTATCCGGCTCCAACTTCTCCGCTGGTACGCCTCCTGGGTTATCCCTTTCCACTGACGTCACAGGCTCCTTCCCGCTTGCTTCGGTCGAGACTAGATCACTCAACGATTCCGGCTGGGTGGGAGGTTTTGGCCCGTCCATTGGCTGTATACGGTCCAAGTCGGTCTCATCCTCATCACAATAAGGTTCATTAAAAGTTAGGGAATTATAATTATGAATTTTAACAACAAGAGGACTTATTGGGGCCAGCAGCAGAGCCCTCGATAGAGGTACGATCCTGGCCCTGGGAGGCACCTCCAGCTCAGAGTCCCGCCTTAGATGACCCTGTCATCTTCTTGCCCCTGGATGCTGATCAAGTAAGATATAATAAAGAGACAAAAATTGATAGTTGTGAAACAAATAAAATATTTTAAAAACATTTTTGGATAGATAACAATAATTGCAAGAAAATCTAATCTGATCGACTAGCAGTTGTATCGCATACCGTCTAGTTATTATTTATTAATCCAGTGTTCCATTCTGATTCCAGAATCCTAAACCTGTAAGTCAGTACCGCCTGTTCCAGAGACATTGGAAATGAATTGCCCAAAAATATATTTGCTTCTTCTAAGTTTCAATCTCATTCGAAATTATCAATGCATCAACCCGCTTTGACGGTTTTTACTAAGTCTGCATTTTCATTTATTTTAGTCCTCAAAAATCCATAGATGGACGCATGCATATTGCGTACACCAAATTGTTGGTTGGTTGCTGCTAATGTGCTGATGACTTGATATATAACTCACTAACTTGAGCTCTCTAAACTCTCTTACATAATCAGTCCAAGCGAGTGTAAAGTTACAAACAAGTAAGATTAGTAGCGCAGAGCACCTATCTAGTATCAAGAAGAACAACAATCATGTAATATAAGATTTTTAAACAAAATGTACCTGCACGTAAGCATCAGCATTCTTGCTATTTACAAAAAAAATAATGTTCGCAGTAACACAGAACAGAACACACAATACTTCTATATTAAGCTACTCACCAAGCCCCACGACCTCAACACCTAGCAGGTCCAGCTGGTCCTGCACTCGGTCCAGTAGTGAGTCAGCTGGTTGTGAGTACACTGGACCTGGGAGCAGCGAAACACTACTCGGCGCACCCTCGCCCACCAGCGGTGATGCTCCTGGGTAGCGTAGCTGGAGCCAGGCCTGCCACCTGCTGCCAAGGTTAAGGTGAGGTGGCGCTGTACTAAAAAAACAAGGGCGGTCACTTCCACCTCTGAGAATAGGGCCCTGGGCTGCACCCCTTCCGAGCATTGTCTTCCGCAAGGAAGGTGGCTCTTGGCCGCACTACTCTTGGCCTTCCCCTTCTTGCTAGCCGTAGCCATGGTTTTGTGGGGGTGGGGAAGGTGGAAAACAAAATGTAGAAGTAAATGATAAAGTCAGGAGAAGAAGCAGGAAAGTATAAAAAAAGAAAGTAATAGAAAAACTGTACAAAAACGCAGTAAAAGTAGAAATAGAACGCAAAATGTGCACTTAGGTAGAAAGAGGGTAGATAATAATTCAAAAAGACCAGGAAAACAGTGTAAGAAACAAAGGATTGAAAAGATTGGAGAGGGATGAAAAACAGGCCCCTGATCCATGCAAAGAGTCGAAAAACAAGATGGCCACGCCCCTTGACAACCGCGTGGTGAAGTTCGCGCAATATTGCCCCCGAACACTCAATCCGCATTGCCGAACATCAGATACGTCTTGCGAGCATATGGTACAAGCAACTCCACATGTTCGCAGTACTCCGTGTAGCGTTGTGGAGTTTTTTTACCGCTTCACTTAGGTTCACGTAGCATGGCTGAGCGAACTCCGCCAGGGTTTAGTATAGAGCAGCATACAGTAGAGTGGCATATATTGCAGTAGTAAAGTACAGTGGAGTAATGACTCATAGAATAGAGTAATATCTCATAGAATAGAGCATATTAACTAGGGTGGAGCAGCATAGATGACATTGTGTAGAGTGTTGTAGAGTTGAGTTAAGTGTCATAAAGTGCTATAGAGTAAAGTAGACTGCTGTGCACTGGTATTGACTGGAGTAGATTGTTGTACAGTGTAGTGCTATACAGTGGAGTATAGTGTGGTACAGTAGAGGGACATAGACTGTTTTGACTAGAGTACAGTGTTGAGGGGAGCACAGTGTGCTAAACGGTTCATAAAAATATAGCAGGTCTGTGTATTAGACCAACACAACGTCATAGCTTAGAGACTTAGGCTACATATTTCATCAGTAAGTGTTGGTGGGTTTCGGCTAGCTCTCAGTAGCACATCCAACCTCTAAACCAACCAGGGTACCAGATGATGTTGCCAACCCCAAACATGACACTCTGATTCCCAAGGAAACAGTGGACACAGATCTAACCCTTTTGTTTGGTCACTCTTGTATGCCAAAGGTAAACACAAGAAAGATAGGACAATGCATTTTCAAATATTTATTTAAATGATTGTATTCTTGCATAAAAAGCATGAGCTGCGATTAACAGAAAGATTAGACATGTTACTTTAATCAGCATTATTAGAATGGTAAACAGTATGAAAAATTCAACCATGTTCATTGTTGCTAATATTTACTTATTCCTAACTGTATCCAATACTGTACTAAAGAGAGCATAGCAGGAGCACAATTCTACCTGATCAATTGGGATAATCTAGCCCCCATACCTTGGTCTTAGGTGTCAGGAAGCTGGTCACAGTGCGCAGGTTATCTTCCTTAGCAGGATGGAGGTCAGAGTAAGCAGGGCTGCATCTCATTCAAAGTTCGCAGAGGTTCTGTTATAATACCAGCATGGAACTGCTCCTCTCAAAGAGCTTTAGCATGGAAGTTGTTTACATAATAATGTACTCCTCTTATCAACTGTGGCAGAGGCGCCGAGCATCTCATTTGGTTTTGTCCAGCTATAATGAAGTGTCTCCTAAAGAGCACAGAAAGAAATTAAAAGAATGGAATTGTGTTCTTCATGTATGACCCTAGACCGAACTATACAGAACTGCAGGGCATCAGTGCCTAGCAAAGATACACATACAGCACATTCATGCATTACTAAAAATATTTGCAAAGGGCACCACGAGAAACAGATGTCAACCCATGGAGAGTGTCGTTTGGTAGAGTGAAATGGCGTAAAATGGAGTAGCGTACAGTGGAGTGGCATAGAGTGAAGTGACATAGGGGGAAATAGCATAGAGTGGAGCGGGGTAGATTGAAGGTACATACAGTGGAACAACGTAGAGGACAGTGTTATTGAGTGGAGTGGAGTACAGTGGAGTGGTGTTGACTGCAGTGGCACAGTGCAGAGGCATACAGTGGAATAGAATACAGTATTTTGCTGTAGAGTAAAGTGGCATAGAGTGTCGTAGAGCGGAGCAGAGGACAGTGGAATAATATAAAGTGGAGTAAGATACAGGGGAGTGGCATACAATGGAGTGCCATGGAGTAAATTGGTGTAGAGTGGATGGGGTAGAGTGGAGTGGCAAAGTGAAACAGTGTGCAGTGGAGTGGCCTACAGGAGAGTGGCGTAGAGTGGAGTGGTATAGAGTGAAGTGGCTTTTAGGATCGGTCACTTGGAGGTTGGGTTATGTGGTACCCTTGCAGGCTAAAGGTTATTCATGTCCCATGACCAGGCCACGATAGTCAGTTCAATTTTACCTCATCTGTAAAGTCCGGGTGCAGAGTTGCCCTGGCTGTCCCCTGTGCTGAACGAGAGTCACAGGAGAGCTGCTTTTACCGCTTGCATGGTGCTGAGGGAAAACCAGAGACAAAAACACAAAAACAGGATGGTTGCTGATGTCGGTTGAAGGTTGGATGGAGTTTGCTCTATGTGCAGCATCGAGTGAAGGGGTCGGTTGCCAGATTGGCGACGAACAACCCTTGGCAGAGGTAATCCTTGGAAATAGGTACTTCAACGTCTGATGGTCCCGGGGAATACGGTAGCTACCTGTACCTTCATGGAAGGCAGGACTACAGTTCCCACAATCCATTAGACCATCTGTATTTGGGTAACCCCATGGCGAGCCTGATAGACAATGATTCTTCAAATCTGGATTTTTGTTTTACCTGCAGTTTAGAGGGGACTAGTGCCATTAGTCCAGGGGAGCCTGAGGGTGCTTAAGGCTTCTACAGGGGTCCCTCTGTCTAGGGGAACTGAGAGTTATCCTAGGACAAACATTCATCAGGCAGTCCCAGGAGAGTTGCCATGGGTGCAGAGTATCCTTCTTTTGGTTTGTGCAATTCTTGTCGTTTCAGACAGGGATTTCTTCTTTTATCCTCTTCCATGCATGATGTTCTGAGGTTTTGGTGTCAGGGGTAGCCCTTAAATCCTAGATTTAGGGGTATTAGGGTTGCAGGTGCAAGTGGCCGATGTGCTGCTTTCCCCGTGGCTAATCTGCCCCTGAGGTGACCACATCCGTGGCTGTAGGTCACCTTTTATACACAGAACCCTCTATTCTATTCTGCCACTTTAAAAAATGGCAGCCCCCGTCTTTTAGAGTACAGACCGGGCTTCTCATACTGGAAGTGTGGCTAGCCTTCCTGGGGTGAACATCTTCTTGACTATCTAATTTCCAACCTGCCCCGGTGCAAATGTGCCAGAGTTGAGGGGAGGCCTGTTTCCTCCTTTGAGAGTCAGCACTGAGTCCCCTGCCATGGAAAAACTGGAGGAAAGGGACATTGGGGGCCCGCAGCGGGCCCTCCTTCCCCCCTGGCTCCAGACATGGGACCTGGGGGGTACCTATGGTGCCACCCTATATATAACTGCACCCAGTGGCAGGCACAGCATGGTGCCTGCCACGTAGTGCAGGAATATGTAACATGTCCCTTTTTTACATTGCGGCGGGTGCTACAGCCAGCAGCACCTGCCACGATGTAAAAGATGGGCATTGCGACCTCCATGGTGGCGGTCGCATTGTAATGTCTATTGTAGGAACTCCGTCTTGTAGGCAGGGGATCCCATTCCCTGATACGATGGCTGACAGATTTAATTCCGTCCATCTTCCCATGGTGCAGAGGCACAAGGGGGCCCTGTAGGACCCCCTTTGTTTCCTCACCGCCACATTTTTCATTCTGGTCGCACCACCATTAAAAGCGTGGTGTGAGGAATCTTGTAATATGCTTGGAGGGGCTGCAGCGGCCTCACCAAACATATTGCTTCCTCAAGTCGGCTGCGCAACAGCCAGAGATCTCTGCTCTCTGGCAGTTACTGATGTCCCAGGGAGGCCCGACCGCCCTGGACGTAATAACATAGTCGGAAGACCGCAACCACTGCACTCCCGTAAGTCTGGTGGTACGTGGACTGCAAGACTCGTAATGAGGCCCATAGTCGTTTGTACATGTGTGTAGTTCTCTCCCTAAAGACCTCTCTAACCCTCCGTAAGTCTCTCCTTACTCCCCCCTAAACCTCTCTCATTTAGTAGTAACTGTGCCCCTTTTTCCAGCCACTCTCCCAGGTCCCTCGTACTTTTACTAATAAATAGTAAATTTATATATGCAAGCATCTCCCGACAGGAAAGACAGGAAAGGTGGAGGTGGAGATTTATTCTCGTAGGTTTGTGAATTTTATAATAAGTAGTACTACTGTAAAACAACTTTACATAAGACAAAATGCAGTCTGTGAATCCAGGCCTATGTTTACAGATAATTTCAAGAAACGTCACTGTCATACACAGCATCTGTACAAGCGGAGTACCCGCTCAAGACAACACGCTACGGAGATCAAAGGAGGATCTCCCCATTGGCAACAAGGTTTGCCCCTGATGAGCACCCAATTTACACTTTCTGTGGTCCTCAGGATAATCGATGTAAAGAAGAAAATACATGGAAATACATGGACGAACCTTGGGCTCACAGAGGACAATGACAGGGGTAGCAAAACTGCTAGAATTGTTGCCCCTAAAAGAATATAGTTGTGTTTTTGCTGAACATAGAGTATGCTCGAGTTTTTAGCTTTTTTAGAATGTTTTGCCTCTGGACATTTGCTTTGGAAAAAATCGAGCTAAGCTCATGTCATAAACTCTCAAGGTCACAGCCGTGTGCACAATCGCCATATTTCAACCTCTTTCAAAAACAGATTCTATTTGGAATTTACTCATAGCAACGTCGATGGGCAGAATGGCTGAAGCACTGCTTGGAAAAGTGGACAAAGTGATTCTATAATGGCGGAGGTGCACCTCCTGGTAATGGGTCTGTCAGTCCTAATAAGCAAGCAAAACCTTCTCTGATTTGTAACTGTTTACCTTCGCAATTGTTCCATGTCAATGTCCAGTCAGAGAATGTGCCTTGAGATGCTTTCAACTTCGTTTTAGGTTAAGCAGAATGGAGCTATATCGAATCATCAGGGTGAATAAAATTGATTTAATTTATAGAAAGCATCTTGAATAGTCAGCTTAGTCACTATCGAGTTTTTTAAAAATAATTTTACACTATCTTCACTGCTGTAGTTGTCTTTTTGATAACTTATCCCCTTCACTATACCTATTGTTTCAAATCGACTATAGGCAGTCCAGATTTGGTTACACTGCACTGGAGTTGTGTTACTTTTGTAACTCACACTTGATGCAAAGTGTTATGTTGGGATTTACTGTCCAACAAAAATCAGAATATGCTTTGGATAGTTTTACAAAGTAACTCAAAGGTGTGCTCTGTTCTGCTTTGTATTAGTTGCATGTTTTCATTCCTCCCCGTTTTTCCTACTGTGCATGCATGCTGCATTGTACAGAACACACACAACGCAGGAAAAGTGCTAAACGATAGTTTTTATTCTGGACGGGTCCACTTTCAGTACAAAATCGATTTCTTACAGAACGCACACACCCTTGCCCCACAAGAGGACCTTCAAAACCCTTTCCTTACACAATGCACACTCCCTTCCACTGTGGCACAAGGATGTGTGCAGGTTGGTGCATTGCAGAAAAAAATGTGCGCCAGTGAATGGAGAGGTGAAAACGAATATATGTCGTTACTACGCATTCCGTTGCAACGCATGCCTTTACCACGCATGCGTTACAACGGAATGTGTTTTCCACGCTTTCCCGTTACCCCGATTTTACCTTTACTCCGCTTTTTCTTTTTTGGGGGGCAGACCCCCCCAAGCCCCCTTTCTTCTTTTTTTTTCCTTTTTCCGCAGGTCTCCGCCGACGCTGAAAACGGACTGATGCTTTTTTTCGGATTAGGATGACGTTGTTCCGTGATGACGTTGCTTGCGTGGTGAAGATGGTCGTTGAAGCATTACGCGTTGTGAAGACGTTTACGAGGTAAGTGTATCGTTGTAAACGTAATGCGTAGAAAATGCTTCGTGGTAAAGGCTGTTTCCCGGCGAAAACAGGGCCATAACTTAGAAGACATGGGGCTGCTCTCCTCTCTCCCTTCACACAATTCAGCACAGCAACTATAGCGGCACAGTGCGATTTTTTTTGTCAATATGGGAAGCCATTTATATTGACAAATGTATTACTGTCTTTTTAAAAAAAAAGATAAATGTGTAAATTGAGTGGAAGGCAGTGGAGCTTTGCCTCGACGATGACGATCTGAAATTTACTTTCGTCAAATAAATAGGAAAACAAAACGTATTCGTGGTATTTTCAGTGCCTCTTCATATGGATGGTCTGTAGAAATGAAAAAGATGGGAGATGCAAAAGGTCCCGTGAGACATGATTGTTTTTATGCAATCTATTTCCTGGAATATATTTTTGTAGAGAAGAAAAATGCGATTTAATAGACTTTGCAGTACTTCAATTGTTTTTTGCGAGTTAGAGCTTGTTTACATTTATCTCTGTGCTCTACAGGACCAGACATTTCGAATAATGTTTAAGTAATTGCTTTATGTAAAACCTAGTTTGCATTTTCTGAACTTCATTATGTGGAAATAAAGGTTGAACATGCATTGTTTTATCGACTGATATTTGTCTTTATATCATAGCATAACACCTTTCAGATTGTAAACAGAAGGTATTCATTATTTGCATGGACAACATCAGCTGCTTATATAAGAGTTGTCTAAAAGGCTCCATATCTGCATAGTGATATAGCACACGTTCCATGTGGCTATACTTAAAAAACACGAGAGAATAATGCATTTAATGCGAGTATAAAAATCATCAGTCAATAGCCCTGTGTATCCTGGAGTTTTTTCAATATTGCACAATGAAAGAAAATCGAAACCAACAAAAGTTTGTCAGTATGGGAATGCAAATACTGTAAAATCATATATAATTTATAATTACATTAAACAAAATACTTGTGCCATAATGTCTTCCAGCATTATAAATTCAACATACCGAACGCAAAGGAAACAAATAAGGCCCACTAAACCCTTTATAGTTCTGGTGGGGGCGGTAACAGCAGTAACTGACCTCATCCAAATGTTTTCCTTTACCTGGAAAATCGCTGCTAAAAGAGACTAAACTCTCTTTTAAGTCTGAAGTTCCTCGGCAGCTACTCAAGCACTCCCACTTTTGCCATACATTTTCATGGAGTTTTTTTTTTTTTTGGCAACACATTCTGGGACTCTTAATTCGGAAAGACGACTCAACCAGCCTTGAGGTCTGCTGAGATTGGAGTGACCCTCCCTTGTTATCCCAAAAATGTAATCAAAAGGGCATGGCCCTTTTCATTCACTTTGCACAGCACTGGATGGTGGTAGCTTAAAAGGTTTTGGGGTGCAACAGCTGCGAATAGGCATGATGCTCACCTACATGGTTTGCAATAAGAGTGACAAACGTAAGAACATGTGAGCAAGGGAGGCTGTTCATTATCCTTGCCCCCTTCTCGTGGAGTAACCTTAGCTGATTTCGAATGGAATATCTAAGATGGAGAAAGGATGTGACCCACAAGGAATTGCAGCCCATCCATCATACATTGACCCTGTGTTTGTACTTGGTCAATTGTACAAAGGTTATGGCAACCACAATGCTTACTTGTAATAGAGAAACTGGTGCCCTTTTCAGAAATACAATTGAAGAGGAAATTCTCATCAAAACTGGTTGTTTGGATTTTCAAACAGCAAAGAAAGCACTAACTATATCAGTAGCACAAATATGAGGGTTCAGAAATACATGCTGGGGCTCTATTTCAGATTCTTGGACAGACGTGTGGAACTTGATACCCTGGAGATTCAGGAACACAGAGCTGTGTGCTGCATTGGTTAGGTTCATCCTGAAGGACATGCCGAAGGTATGTGGACTGCTCTGGTGCTACTTATGACCAGTAGCGGTTCCTGGAGGGAGTGCAGCCGGGCGGTGACGCAGGGCTGGGGAGAGGCATGGTGGGAGGTAGTAATCTCCGCATTATGGCCGAACGGAGGAAAGTATACAAATAAATAAATAAAACTAATTTCATTGCGCACGCTGCATTGCATTTGACGATGCAGCGCGCGCAACAAAATTTGTTTGCTTTATTTATTGGTATACTTACCTCTGTTCGGTCATAATCCGGAGTGCACTACCTCCCACCCTGCCCCTACCCCTCCCTGCATCACCGCCCGGCAACACACCCTCCAGGAGCCGCTTCTGCTTATGACCTTACTAGTACCGAAGCCCCTTTTTCATTATGGGCTGAGACAGACCCAGAGCCACCAGAGCTCATACATCATAAGATGAATAACAAAGACTAAAATAGATGAATCCTCCTAAACTCTGCAGAGTTACTATTATGTTACTGTTTCATTTGGCATTCTGTGGCTTTTTTTCTAATGTGTTTGCTGTTCATGACATAAGAATTGCCAACTGTTAGAAATTGGGTTTCTGATTGGCAGAGGTATGCACCCTCTCCAAGCAGTAACCACAATCCTAGCCAGGGTAAATTTACAACACACCCTAAACAATCCTGTGCTCACCCTCTGGTTGCATGGCACAGAGCAGTCAGGCTTAACTTAAAAGGCAATGTGTAAGGTATTTGTGCAATACTTCAAACAGCAATGCAGTGAAAACAACAAAAAAAGACTACACAAGACATGGTGATAAACCGTCATTTGTTTTCAGCTGTACCCCCATCTAATATTGATTGTGTGATATCACCTGCCGCATGAGTTTCAGATTTTTCTGCAGTGTTTAACTCTAAGACCGACCGAGCTTGGGAAGGAGATCCAGGGGCTATGTCATTAGATGACCATGAAAGGGCTGCCAATTTTAGTCTGACAATTGAGATGGAGGATGTTGCATTATCAGTTACAAAAGCCCCAGGTCCAGGTGGTGTCCCTATTGACCTGTTTAAGGAAAACATAGAGTTCTGGGCCCCCACTTCTTATAATTGTCTTTTGTGCTGCAATAGCTCACCCCTCTCTACCATCTTGGAAGGAGGAAGTTATTGTGCCTATCTTTAAGAAACGCAGTAAATCAAATCCTGCCTGTTATTGTCCAATATCCTTTTAGACTCAACTGTTAAGATATTGGGGAGGGTACTCTTGGTGAAACTCGTTGCTTGGGCAGAGATACACAACATTATTTCTGATCTCCGGTATGGGTTCAGGCAGGGTACTTGGACAACAGAACAGTGCCTTAACCTCTCTCTTCTAATAGGAAAATATGTCTATGCTAAAAAGTCTGCCTTGCACTTAGCTTTCATGGACCTATCAAGTGCATTTGATACTGTAAATAGGTCTGAATTATGGAACATGGTGGAAGATTTAGGGGTGAAATTGTTACCTAGACATCACGAGGATACCTCTGTGAAGATTTGTTATTGCCCAGCTGGAGATCTTACTTTGCCTATAAAATGTCAACAGGTTGTACGTCAAGGCTGTATTCTAGCTCCATTCCTGTTTTTATTTACATATCCGCCCATGAGGGTCGTCTCCTGTAGAAGACGATAGATATCCCATGGGTGGGAAAAGGCTATGTCCCAATGCTTCTCTACGCTGATGACGAGGTGCTCCTAGCCGGTTGGATTCATAGAATTTATGAGTTTCCAGGATTTGAAGGTCAATGAATCCAAGTCTTTTATTTTAATGTATGGGCCCAGAAGGACAAAATAAAAATTAAAATGTATAAACGGATCGCTAGTTTGAAATGTTGACAATTTTAACTATTTAGGCATCCCTTTTGATTCCAAACTTAAGTGGGCAGCTCCGCTGACAGAGAGAGCCCTTCAGTTTTCTAGAGCTATTGAAGGGATTTTTCATTTAGCCTATACTCTGTGACACAAATCTATAAAGGAAATTAAGCAATTGTTTAAATCAAAATGTATCTCTGTGGTGTCCTATGGGGCTAGAGTGTGGGGTCATTATAGCACTGATAACCTTCAAAAAATACAAAATAGCTTCCAAAAAAGATTATTGTCACATTTGGTAGGTACAGCCTCCTTTTTTGTCAATCAGAGGTCGGATTGCCCTATCTTGAAGATCTTCTTGGACTTGCTTCTGATGCAGCGGAGTTTACCAGCTCTACACATTCACACACACAACAATCATTTGGGCCCATATACATTCATACACACAATGAGTTGGCAAATATCCACTGGTCATCAATTTTATTTTACCCTAGGAAACCTTTACACATAGTATTCTTACCATTCTTGTCTCCTGAGTAAATGAACGTTCGATAAGATCTAGTAGTAGATTAGAATAGGGAGGAAAGACAATAATGCATTTACTTTAATTTAAAGAACCACAGACTCAGAGGGAGCTTTAAAAGGTTTTCTGAATTAATAATTTTGTGAGTCAAATCAAAATACACATGAATATACCAGAAATCTCCAGCAGGAAAATAGTACAATTAGCTTATAATCAGTTTGCATTAATAAATTCTTGCAATGACAGCACCTGAGAAGAGAAACTACAGAGAGCAAGTACGGGGCATTTACCCTACAGATTTATTTACCTAGAATGGTGTGAGGACCCCGACATCAGAGAGTCAAGAATTCAGGACAGGTTCAGGATAGGGAAAGGTGCCCTCTTCTAGTGTAACGCCAGCGTTACACCCCTCTCTGGTGCTACTCTCTCCGTCTCGGGCTCGTCCGGACCCCTTCCTAGATGTGCCTCCTCGGTTGTTCCGCGACTTTTCCCTACTGTTGGATTCTTCAGTCAGATTGCAGCAAAATCGGGCAACATCTCAGCATAGTATCAGCATCTCAGCATCAAGTGTGTCTATCTAGAACTTACCTCTGTTATACCAATTCAAATGTATGAGCCACCCCCAAATGTTTCAATTCCATGTTCACCCGCAATTTCGATTGGGCCAAGCAGTGGGGTGAGGACATCACACCATACCAAGTGCAATACTTTTCTTGAATCTATTGTCTAATTCCCCGCCCCTTAATTTTAATACCCACAAGCTTTATTCCCACAGATATTTCATATGTGGATCGGTAAGTCTAATTTATAATGTTTCTTCTCCTTCCTCTTGTAGGGTCAAAAGTTGGGTTCCCATGTCCTTGCTGGGCTTGAGCTTGGCAGCCAGTCAATTAGGTTCACTTGTTCAGAGCAAGCAGACGCTTTACGCATGTGTAGAAGTCACATGGAAACAGAGACGCGGTCACCCTCCAAGGCCCAAATGGGAACTATTAATAAAGTCAAAGAAGAACACGTAAGAATACAAACTTAAATGATTTCACTGTATACCACTTACTTCTACTCTAACCCCATTTACTTAATAAATCTTTTGCATTAACCCCTTTGCCGCGGCACGAATTTTGCCGCTGCGCTGGGGGGGTTTGGGGTGTTTGTGGCGCCGCCATGCTCGTGACGGAACCACTCCGTCATGAGCCACGGGCGCGCTGTGCTCATGACTGAGTGGTTCCGTCACGACTCCGCCCACTTGCATTGTTCGCCCGCACAGGCGGGGAATCAGTGCCGCGTGGACGGAGCAGCCGCCAAAGGCCGCAGCATGACGGAACCACTCCGTCATGAGCACATGGCGCCCGTGGCTCATGACGGAGTGGTTCCGTCATGAGCAGGGAAGGGGTTAATGGCTTAGTAGAACTTGCATGGGTTAGTTTCAGCTTTACATGTGCATTAGTGCGTTACCTTTAAAGCGGCCATTTTAGAAGCTACTGCGCAGCTGCATGGTTTTCCGCCCAAGCGACAGAAAACTTCATACATTTTAGATGGTAGATGTAGTAGACGCATGCGCAGAAGAATTCCTGTGTTTTCAGCTGCCATTTTAGGACACTCGGGTTACTTTTTAGGACAGCACATAGAAAAGCTTCCCCTAGATACGATTATGTAAAATGTGGTGCAAAATTAGTATTCACGGACAGATTGGTTATAGTATTACAGGTTATTCGAGAGGATTGCATACGTTTCTTTTATGCGAAACCTTGCTCCATCACTTCTCTTTTGTTATGGGTTAAGATATGGCAGTCGAGTGGCCTTGGCCTTAAGAAAAGCATTATCTCAGATTGAAGGGCCTTGGAAAAGGGGCTACGATTCCCTGGTTATTCTATATCATGAATACCTGTTTATCCCTGGAACTACCTGAAATATATAGTAACCCAGAGTTGAAAGTCTTAGCCATGAAAGCTTGGATTAAGTCACTATTTTATTACCATCACCAGGGCTTTCATTTAGATGATAACTCTAAGTAGGCCTTCACTAGAGAGATATTTCCTATTTTCTATTAGTTCAAGCTTGAGTTGTATTTATTGTTTGTAGAAAACAGCAAAATAAAATTTTACATTTACAGGCTTTGTTTGAACTTATTACAATTTTCTTTTGCGTTTCCGCAACAAGATATATGGTCTGACAACCTGCCACCCTGCCCTTATGACAGTTATTCTGTTCAATCCGCTAGTAATTTAATGCTGTTTTGTTCATTGTATAAGTCTGTTCATATTCATTTTCTTTCTCCAATTTTGCACCCTATGAATTTTTTGTTCCACTGGTGGGCTTTCAATATCTGCAGCAGTTGGATTCGATTGAAAAATGTTGTGCGGCTATTGATTTTTTTTAGGAGCGCACTTAGTATTGGTAGCCGGCATTCCTATTACCTGCTTTTAGATAATTAGATATTATAACGTCTGATATAACATATGTTTTCAGAGCTTGCTGCTTTTAACACATTGTTGTCTCTTTTAACAGTTTCAAAATATTTTATTGATTTTAGGATGAGATTAAATTTCTAGTTGTGATTTTGTGTTTTATCATGCGCTTTTATGGCGTTTTATGCCGAATAAAGTTTACTTGAATTGAATTAACTCATCACAACGTTAATAAAAAAGAAAAAACTTTCAAAATAATAAACTTTGAAAGTAGTCCTTAGAGGCAGTTAGTGCTTAAGAAGGGGTATCTGGTTCACCAAACCGGGGTATAAGTCGACTGCGATGGAGCGCGGGTGAATATAGGGACCAACCTAGGCCCACTGAACAACTGCACTTCAATCCAGGATTGCGTGGACGTAAAAAAAGATGCAAGGTGCAACCAAATTGATGTGTCAGTGTCGAGCAACGCATTGGATGAGATGCATCGAGATTCTCCATGCAAATGGTGGCGATGCGTCAGCTACGAGTGTAATGCGCTTGTTCCAATGTGATGCATGCCTACTGCTCCCGCAGCGGAGGATGCATCTATTCCAAATGCAATGCACGGGTTCCAAGTGCAATGCGCCATTTTCAACTCACGCAAAGTAGATGATATGCCAGTCCTGACGAGGATGCATGGATGCATGGGTTGGCTTGAGAAAGCAACTTAGACCTAATTTCTCTGGATCCAGGACTGGGGTGGCACCACTTGACACAGGAGACTCACAGCTTGCCGAGTCAGTTGCAGATCCAGGTAGTCGCAAGTCTTTTGTATCCTGTGACTTCAATCAGGAGGCAAGCCAGTAAGCCCTTGGTGTCCCTCTGGGTTTAAGTAATGCAGGTCCAGGCAGGCAGCTGGGTAGCTCAGCAAAGCAAGAGAACAGCAAAGAAAGACTCCAGCAAAGCAACAGTCCAGAACAGTGGCAATCCTTCCAGCAGCACCGCAGTTCTTTTTTCCTGGCAGAGTGGTCACAGATCTAGAAATGTACTAAAGTCATGGTGTCAGAAGTCCAGTACTTATATCCAGTTGTGCCTTTGTAGTGGGGAACACTTCAAACAAAGCTATGAAGTGCACATAGGTCCTCCCTTCCTGCCCTGGCTCCAGACCACTACAGGGGGGTATACAGCCCTTTGTGTGTGGATAGGACAAAACCTTATTCTACCTAAGTGTTAGGCTGTGCCCAGCTTCTCCTCCCATCTCCCAAGATGGCCCATCAAGACACATCTAAGCTCCCTTTTTGTGTGGCCGTCTAGAGGAGTTGGCGCTCGACCTCGGACCTGGGGGAACTGGGTTCAAGTCTCGGTAACGACGCTAAACATCCTGTGATTCTGGACAAATCACTTAATCTCCCTGTGCCTAACGAAAAAAAAATGAATGTGTGTCCTCATGTAACGTAACTGGTGCTATGTAAAGCGCTCTGATACCTGATTGGATTCGGGTCAAGTTCGCGCTATATAAAACTCTGCTAAAAAAATAATAATAATAATACACAAATTCCAGCTGTCATCCAACCTAGACTGAAGAGAGACAGTTAGCAGGCACTAAAAGCTAAGGTAAATAAATGCCAACTTTCTAAAAGTCCTAAACAATATAGGGTTCGGCCAACAATCAGTAAGGCTAGGCCATGTTTAATCTCCAAACAACAATCAAATGCCAACACTGATACTCATTCAGTCTATCATTCAAACTTGATTTCCACACACCTCAGTTGTTATGATCATTGAATGATTTATTTCAAAAGTTTTTTAGTTTTTTATTCCTTATAATTTACAAAATGTTTCTTAGGATAATATTTTTTATGGATCCAAATGTTTACCAATTGAGTAAATACAAAATATTTCGTACCACAGGGACACAACACTTACAATATACACAACATTGAACAAATCGAGTATAGAGTCTGTGTGCTTTGTTCAATGTTGTGATTTGATGTACTGTGTTCCGGAGTCTACCAGCTGGCTCATTTGGTGGGTCTGTGAGTGTTGGCTGGTTTGGTGGGTGCCACTCGGTTGGCAGCACTAGTGATCCAGGTGGTGAAGTTCTCTACCGCCTGGTCCAAGTTGCTGGTGACGTTGGGTTGTGTGGTGCTCAGGGCTTCCATCCAATGTTGCTGTGTGACATGGTCCAATTGTGGTAGGGAACATTGTGGTGGTTGGGGCGGTGTGGGAGCTCTGGTGAGGGTGAAGTGTACGATGGATTGGTCCGATCAAGTGAGTTCCAAGGTGGTGCTGTATCTGACTGCGTTGCTTGACGTGAGGATGGGGTGCAGCGTGGGTCCTGCTTTGTGCATTGGATCAGTGACCAGCTGATTGAGGCCGATGCTGTCCAATCTTTCCCGGAGGTCGGTGGAGTTGGTGTTGGTGGAGTCATCCAGGTTGAAGTTGAGGTCTCCCAGGAAGACATAATGTTCCATTCAATGGCGAGTGGGGTGATGAATTCAGGGATGGTGTCGCTGAGGCTAGTTTTTGGTCCTGGTGGTCTGTATGCAAGGGTGCCTTTGACTGTGGTTTTTTGTCATCAGTGCGGAGCTGGACAATCATGTGTTCCATGCTGACAAGCCCTTCTTCCTGTATACACTGGAAGCAAATGGCTTCCACTGCATCTTCGGCGCCTCTTGGGTGCGTTGGTGTGCCATGCGCACACTGACATCATTAAATCCACAGGGGAGAGGTGGCAGCAGAAGTGATTCTGCTGTAAATCCCAGAGGGGGCATTTAGAGGTGAGGCTATGAGGGGAGCGCCAGTGCTTCCCCTGTGGCGGATGCTCGGTTGTGATGGAACGGTCCTTAGCACCTTAGCACCAGTGCTGAGGACAGCTCCAGCATGTCCTTAGCAACCAAGTGGTTAATATTATTCTTGATTGAATTATAAAAATAAATTGTTTAATATTTATTTGAAAACAGTTAAGTTATGGTGGTGTTTACTTTGCTAATGATCTTTGTGTAGTTCTTGGGTGTTGCATGGGTGTTCCTATGCACATCCATGGATTTCGACACATTCCCAGATTTACCAGAAGTGGTAGACCTTGGAATGTGCCAAGGATTGTTTTTGTGCCCTTTCCTACACAAAACCAATCCTCCTCATTACACAGGCACCCTTGCTCTAAGGTACAAGGGTGCCTGTGTTTATGCAAGGAAACCAAAAGGGCATCAGTGCAGGGAAAGGCAGGAATGCACCCAATTGCCTTAAATAGGGAACATTCATGCCCTTTACCTGTCACGTACCTTAGCAAGGTGACTTGCTGCACTGCACTGCATAAATTGGCCATAAAATGGAGTTTCTATAAGCATTTTCTAGTGTTTAGCTACTTCTGTTACTGTAACATACTCAAATGCAATTAACTGCCTTATTCCAAAGGCTACCTGACTGTTTGGTGCATATTGTACACTGAGCGAGGAACTTTAGAGATGCCTCCAAATGCTTTAGTTAAAAGGTTAATAACAGCCTTATTTGGCTGTGTGTGGGTATAGCTTAAGCATTGTTAGTATCATTGCCTGTTTAAAGTCTATAATAATATTTTGTGGTTAGTAGCTGTTTGTTTTTATTTTGATGTGGTTTAGTAGTTTGTCGGCAGTGCTACTTTGTTTGCTAGGTAGTAATTCACATATGGGCGTTGTGTTAGTGTTGTGATATTCTCTATGTATGGTGCATATCTGTATGAATGGCCTAGGGAATCTTCCATTCATCATCCATGTTTCACATTAGCTTAGCCATAATACAATATTTGCAGTAGCTAATATAAGTAATTGTTTCTCCTTATCAAGGTTTTCGTGTAGGAGGAAGGGTTCATCATTATGGCCCTCATTAGGATGTCAGTCAGACAATCTTGCTTTGAATGTCGACCACCCTTATTAGGATTGCAGCGGTCAGAATTCAAGTGGCCGGTCATTCCAGCTAGCTTCCCATGGGCTCATGGAGCCCGTTGGCCAGTCGGACACCCAACATAATGCCGAGCAGATGGCGTTTCTGCCATCAGGATTATGATGTTGGTTTCCGATAGGCTTTCCATCTCGGGCTTTCTGACATGATAAGCCTGTCAGAAAGTGAATTTGGGGGCCCCTAGCAGGGCACCCTTTGCCCTGCAACCTCTGGTTGGGGGCCAAGCGGGCACCGTGAGGTGCCTGCCACACAGTGCAGGGATTAACACAAACTCCAAGAGAAATGGGAGTTTGCGACCACACCATGTGCGGTTGCATCGAAATACAGTGTTTGGAACCACCGACCTACAGTCGGTTGGTTCCCCTAACCAAGACAGTAACCGACAATGTAATAGGGGCCTATGTGTAGTGGTTAGATGTTCAGGAATTTTAATTTCTTGGTTTTTTTTAGGGGTAGCAGGAGTTTTGCTGGTGGCTTTCTTAATTCATGCTATTAGGTTTTTTGGGTATTGTTGGTAGCTGACCTGTAATTTGTTCAGGTATTTTAGGTGTATAGCTTTTAGTATTTAAGTAGTGGTCTCTTGGGAACTAGTGCTTGCCTCTTTTAAGTCATGTAGTACATGCCTTACTTTGATTTCTGTTAGATTTGGGGAGTGGTTGTGTTCTCTCACATTAAGAACAACATCATTGTTCATAATATCCCTCCCATAACAAGTATTAGGTTAGTATTTTGTAAATTTCAAATTTACATTCCCAGTGCTTGTGCTTTCCTGGCAACAAGTGGACCCACTGTGTGAGAGCAATTGTAGGACTTTTTGGAATGTTATATGTCTTGCTCTTTCTGGCATTCTTTGTAAAAATAGTAAGCCTGGGCCTAGTTTGCAGAGTCCTGCTACTCAGAACTCTGCGAAGTGCAAAAAACCTCCAGCCCTCTATGCGAAGCTCCGCGAGCAGCGGAGTGGATTAAATAAATGCCAGTTTGCAGTGGTTTTCAGTGCCAGGTGCTTGTCCGCACTGTGCAATCATTGCGAATGGCACCATGCACAGTGCAAGCGGGCACTGCTTCCTTTCTGCCGCTCAAGTAGATTTTTACTCGAGCTGCAGCTTTTCTCAACGCGAACGGACGGTTTCTCAACGCTAGCGATCGCGAGCATACGTGACCACTCGCAATGAGAAATCTCGCCGGGAGGTTGATTTTCCACGCTCGTGCTCGCCAACTTGATGTTGATCGTGAACAAGAAAAAATCTCGCCAGGAGGTGGATTTTTCTCGCTCGCCAACTTGACGTTGACGAACGCGAGCAAGGAAAAAACTCTGCTCCGCAACACGAAGTGGAGTTTTTTGGAACTCCGCGAGCTTCAGGTAACGCGGAGTGCGGAAAACTCCACAAACTCTGCAAGAGGAGCAGAGTTCACCACCCAGAGCTAGAAAATAGTTTAATAGTATAGTTAAGTATGTTGTTATAAATCTAAGTTTACTTTGTTAATGTGCATAAAATACTACATTAATCATTTTACATTTCATACCTGCATATGCTTTTCAAATGTGTGTCCGGTGGTTTGTTGTCTTTTGGGGCACAAAGCTTGGTTTTGTTTATATTTTAAAGATATATGTTTGGCCTGTTTGGCGATTTGTGGGTTTTTATTTTTATTTTTTTATTTATGGTTTATTTGATGGTTCGAAGTAATCTGATTTTACTTATTTATAATGTGCATTTCTCCCGGTGTTTGAGTGTTTCATGTAATTAGTGGTTCTATTGATCGTTGATATTTATGCAATTTTGGTTTTAGATCTAAACATCGGAAGAGACATTAACATACGGGGTTTGGTTAGTTATTTATAGTTTAATGTTTTTAAATTAACTTTGTCTTAGTTTAAAACTCATAACTAATTTAGGTATTTGTAGTTTATTTTCCACTTAATTTTTTTGGTCTTCTGGTTGTTATTCTCTTGCATATTTAGGGACCGATTACGATGCGGTCGTAAAAGGCTCAAACCCTCGGTCCCAGCATTTATGACCGCATCGTAGAAAGCCGGTCGGATTCCTTTCTGACCACCTCATCACAATGGAGGTGGTCAGAAAGGAATCCCACTGGTCATTCCGGCAGGCTTCCGAAAGGCTCGGAGAGCCCTATAGCAAGTTGGAATGCAGCCTGTAATCCCAAGTCAAGTTCCTTCCGCCCCTAGGGATCATGATGTCGGGCTTCGGCAGCCTTTCCGTGCTGGCCTTTCCGACAAAGAAAGGCTATCAGAATTTGGATTTGAAGGGCCCCAGCAGGAGCCCCCTTGGGTGGTGCACGGACTCCAGTTGGAGGCCCCCCCATGATCCCTGCACCTCATGATAGGCACCTTGAGGTGCCTGCCACGGGGTGCAAGGATGAACTGCACCTACCATTTTACAATTGAAGCATGCATTCTGGCATGTTTATGGACAGAATGCATGCTCCCATTGTAAAATGTAGGAATGCGACCGAACAGTGTTCAAGGGTCGGTCGGTCCCATGACCGAGACGTTGTCAGGCGGAGGCAAGCTTGCCTGACATCGTAATCAGCCCCTTGATGTTTTTGGTGTGAGGTGTGGTGATTTGTTATTTTTTATGTTCTTTTTATTTTGTTTCATAATTAATTGTTTTAATTGGTTAGTTTGCTTTACAGTAAAGTTTATTTGTAAGTTTATTTTTAGTTTGAATTTATTTAAAGTTGTTATCTTTAATAGTGGACGCTAATTTGTGTTTCTGTTCTAATGTGAAATATATGTCTGTGTTGTTTTGTGGTATTATGAATATATTTTAAATGTTTAATGTTATATTGTAATATATACAATTGTATTTATATGTTTTATTTGATATTTGTAAACCACTACCAAAAAGCCTTGGTAGTGGTAAAAGTAACTTAAAGGAACTTGGACACCTGGAGGTCCAGGGGAGTGTCATAGTAGCTTCAAACTTCGGTGAAAGTCAGACTACAACTCCCACAAGGCCTTACACCATTTAACTTTGGGTGATCACTCAGAGGGCCCGATGTACAGTGATTTTTTGGTTCCTGAGCATTGTTTTCCATGCAATTTGCAGTGGACAGGTCCCACCAATTTAGGGGAGTCTGAGGGTGCTTCATGCTGCCACAAAGGTCCTTACTTTTGGTAGTGCTGAGTTTTAGCCAAGGACGAGGTTTGTTCGCTCAGTTCCAAACCTGTTGCTTAATGGGCATAATATCCCTCTTCCTTTGTGATGGTGGGCAAAGACCTGTAATCAGTGACACAGGTCTCCTCTTTCAAGTAAGTTTTTCAGAACTGAGGTTCAGATGTCAGGGGGTCCCTTAAATCAGATGTAAGATAGTTAGGGGTTTAGGAGCTATTAGCCAATGGGCAGCTAGTCCCTTACAGCTAATTTGCCTTAGAGGTGACCACATTTGTTGATATAGGTCACTGTTGCTACCCAGAGCCCACTAGTTCTGCCCTCCTAAAGATGGCGGAAATGCAGTTTAGGTGTACAGATAAGGATGCTCACCCTTGAGGTGTGACCAGCTTTCTTTGAGGTGTATACCTTTTGCATACCTAATTTCCTGACTTGCCTGTGACCAAGCACACCTGGGGTAAGGGAAGGGCTTTATCCTGCTCAGGGGGAAAGCCCAAATGCATATCAGAGGTGGTGCAGCCTTTAAAGCTCACCGCTCAGATGCATCTATTCACTAGCACACTAGGAGGGTATGAACTACCTCCTGCCCAAGCCTTTGTTCTGACTCCTGGAAGTGCCCTCACTGCCTATCAGGAGGTCAGAAAACTGTCTTGGGGCAGCAGGGGTGGGAAACCCCAGGCCTGCCAGCCAAGGCACATGTCAGCTAGGGTAATCAGATGAGCAACCGCTAGGTAGGTACTTGGGTGAAATCCAGCCTTGCCTTGCCAACAGATTTGTGTCAGGTGAGAGAAGACGTGCTGTTTGACACCAAACTTAACATATTTAGGTGGTACCATAAGGGAACAACCAACCCAGATCAGCCTGGGTGCAAGACCCATGTTATCCTATAGACCCCCTATCACTCATAGTGTACTTTAATAGTAAAGCTACTATAGAGACGTATAAGCTTGCACTTACATGTCTACACTCTCACTATACTGCACTCTGTATCCTGGGCACACAAGACCTTCTCTAGGAGTGAATGACATATACTTAAAAGCAGTGTTGTGAACTTGTCAGACATGGTGAGGAAAAAGTTGAAATGGAGCAGTGAACAATGTTCCTGCAGTCTGCAATGGCAGGCCAGCTGTCATCTGTTTACCTGGGCCGTTAAGGGTGGCACAACCAGTCCTGCAGGCCCTGAGTACCCTTTCTACCACTCATGTCCTGGGTATCACAGTAGTAGTTACTAGGGGCTTGCAAGGGGGGAATGTCTCTGTCAATTAGGGGTGGCAATTACTTTTAATGAGAGAGCACTAGCACTGGAGTCTGGTTAGCAGGCTTTCGTGCACTGTCAGAGTTAAAAACCAGCATCTAGTAGCCCAAATATGATCAAAAAGTGGGGGGACATCTGCAAAAAGCCCTAATTTCTTACAGAGATGATAATCTTTTTTTTATTATAGTTGAAATGTCTATTGTGTGTAATGAATAAAAGTGTTTTACGTTTTGGTACTTCATTATGCAGTATACACAGCAATTCATCATCTAATGTGAATATTATAACACCACATATTTCCTTTTTAAATTATTATCCAAAAAATCAAACAGATTCATATTCCAGATTCTAAAAAATAAATGAGTTATCCTGTTTCTTTTTTGAGAAACTAAAGATGAACCAACAATTGCTTTGAGTTATTTTCCATTGTGGTTTGAATATGTGTGGACAAAAGGAGTATAAGGCGAATAGTCCGGACATTCACATTAGATCACTCTTGTCTTTTGTCTTCATCTAGGCCATATGAACGCTCTTTCCTAAGAGGCACTGAAATTACCTGGTGACTGGTGGCTCCACGAGCAACAGTGTCCCGCTGTCTGTGAACTGCCAGCTGTAGATGTTTCTGATACTAGGCTGGCAGCAGGTGGTGTTTTTCCAAAGAGAGCAGTAGCTAAATTAGACACTGCTGCAAACAATGGTCTAAAGCCATCTAGTACCACCCCAAAAGGTAAAGTATGCAGTCAGTTAACACTATTTTAAATCATTTTTGGCCCTCTGCTTCTCATTTTGGCCCCTCATGTGATCATTCTGGGCTCTTAAGAAGTTTAATTGGGAGGAACAGATGTTCCTCCAAATTAGATGTATCTATCAGGTTTTGCCCTATAATTATTACTTTGATGGTCACATCCTGATGCTCCCTCCCACAGCAGGTTCTGCCCAAACCCTTTCCAAACTACTCTGAGACCTTGACTGGGTGACCACAGGTGTGGAGTGCCCTGCCTGCACAGCAGATGTTATGGCCTTGGCTGTCTCTGGGGCAGGAGTGGAAACAGTTGTTGGTGGTATGATGCCTCAGGAGGTGCGAGGGGGCATTGATGTAGGTATTAATCAGAGGAGGACTTTGCTGAATGTAGAAGGTATAATGTACTGAGGGAGATGGAGAGGTGTAGGACATTGGCTGCACAAACCTGGTGAGCCGGGTACTCTTCAAGATGTTCAATATTGGTAAAAATGCTGCTCCCACTGAGAGCTTCTGATTTTCATTCCTCATGAAAAGTGTCTAACATAGTTTTCAATGAAGATTCAGTTCTTGCTGCTTGGTCCTATAAAATAGAAAAGTAAAATTGTTTAGACAATGGTAGTAAATGTTAGTTTTAAGTGATATATTTACTCATCTATCATTAAACAGGGTAGTCCATCTCAAACGTGACGAATATCCACTCTGATCCATTTGAAGGTCCTAACGATTTTATCCATCACATTTATCCTCATTTGTTTTAAAGATTACCACTGAAATAGGTTACCTCTTTTGAAATTTCATGTTTGGCCCTGCAGTATTGTGTGGGAGCTGTCATACCTAGGGTTGGCGGACACTTCTGACCTAGGGTCCATCATATCCTGTTTGTGAAGTAGAGTCCCTAAAACAGCATTATGTGAATATTATAAAAAGGGATCCCGGTTTTATGGTATTTATTTTTTTGCCTTTTCCATCTGTATATATCCGTATGTATTGTTTGCTAATTTCATCTGTATTTATCCATATTTATTTTGGGTTTTGTGGAAAAATTAAGCTAAAATTATAAAATATCCACATTTATTTGACCAATAAAGATGCACTTATGCTTGAATGTCTCCCAGATTTCAGTGCTGTCAAGCCCCACAGAAGATACATTTGTGCACTTATATGAAATTATGCACATTTTAGTATCAACCTTGTGCATATCTACTGCTGTTAAAGCTTCTTTACTAAAATTCCTTTCTTTTTTAACCCCCGTATCTGTCAATCCACACATTGGCCTGGCAGACAGTATTTAGAATTACTGAAAAAGCAACCTATTTTCTGTTTCATCCACATTTAAGAATACATACAGACAAGAAAATGAATGTTTTCTGTCTGTAAAAATCAGTAAAAACGGAAAACAGGGAGCCTTAATTATAAAGTGTGAACTATCCTTGCCTTGTTATGAAGCTAATAGAAGACATACACCACTATAGGATTTTAACATTGAAGGTATAGTCACTTTAACAAATGAACTTTCACAATAGGTAATTTTGAATTCAAAGGCAAAATTATTGTTATAGTACTAAGATTGGAAATATGATTTTTACTAAATATCTGATAGGCAACATACATGTGTAATTCAAAGACATCTATGTTAGCTGATTCCCTATCACTCCTCTGAGTCCCTTAAGTAGAATAGTTTATATTAGCTAGATACCCAGGGGATGTGCAGCTCTACCCCTATGTTATTACATCCTTTCTGTAATTGTATTTTCCCAGATGAAAGTGAAATCTGAGTGAGACTTTTGAAACAGACCGGTCAGCAGACAAAGGACACTTTGCACTGCTTTTGATCAGTGAATACATGTAACACTCAAATTCAACTTTGATGTAAATGATGCTATGTTTGTGTGTTTGTTATTTTCATCAAAATATGTATTTCCTGATTTTTTTTATGAAAAGATGAATCGTTGATATGTTTGCTGAGAATGTACTTAAAGGAAGAGTGCTACTTATGATAGGAAATGGCACACCTTCATTTTGTTTTCAGTTTGTCATTCCTTAGGTATTAGTTATGTCAAAAATATGTTGTAGCTATATGGAAAAATGAATAAATGTCATTTCTCAAAATGCAGTGATATGCAATTTCCAGAACTAGAACTGGAACACTGTGGTTCTAGTAGCACAGATTTGTTGTTTCTAAGTTCGACTACCACAAATAACTTGTTTTATAAAATATATTTAAGTGAAAATAAGAAAGACTGTATGCAGTATGTGAAATAAATGAGATCATTGTGGGTGTAGTGAATTAATTGATAAATGCAACAGTTACAAAGAGGCGGGTGTAATTTGTGCTCACAATGTGAAGTTACAACTGTTTATAAGGGTTCCTAATATGAGTTGTGTCTAGCCAAAGTTATAACAGACAGAAAAAAAGTAGGTTGTGATTAGGTACTGGATGTTGTGAGCTTTGACAAATATCATTTAGCATACTTGTGAATCGAATGTCATTAGTGGAGAGATTTGGGTAAGGGAATAAGGGTGCCAGAGTAGGGAGTAGGGAGAGGGTGAATTTGTTAGTGACAGAGAGGTAGTCTCTGTGCCTACCTGTTTCCACTCTGTCTAGAATTTCCATGATACCTCGAATTTGATTTATAGACAACACCTTCCCTGCCCACAGCATGGGTAGTATCAGTTGATTTTGGTCGTGTGATAAATGACAGAGGACTGAGAGTCATCCAACAGAATGTTCTGCACCATGACAGATGGCAGTTCAGTAGGTCAAACCCTAAATACAGCAGATGAAAATCTGTTATCTTGATGGACAGATCAGTTCCTCCATAATGCACAAATGATGGTCCACCAACTAACTTCTAGATCAGGTCCAAAGTGTATGCCAAATTTCGGTCACATTTTTCAAGGGGTGCCAATGTTATAAGCAAATTATCAATAAGTATCTCAAAAACTATTGAACAAATTTACACCGATTCCTAAAAAGCACACTTTCTGAGATAAGTCCTACTTTCATGTCAAGTTTGTTGCAAACTTGCTTAGTGATTTTTGTTCTATCTTTCAGTAAACCTTTCTATGGAAGCTAAAATGTTAAATTAGTCTCTTTTTAACTGCTTCTTGACTCTTTTTTATCCGATGACATTTTATTATTTTTATGGTTCGAACTTACATACAGGAATGATCATTCTTCCACAATTACATTAGAGGCTCACTAACACTCCATGACAACTCATAAGCTGTTCTAGTGAAACACACCCCCAACCCTCTCCCCCATGAACAATCAAACACATAAGTAATTAAAGCATATTCGTATTAGCTGCACCACAAGTATTCCTGGAGCGATATTGAATGGCGGATTTAATCATACATATCCTATGCAAGTAGTCATTCATAAGGATTCCAGGGATCTGGGACAGTTAATCACCACTCCCCTTCTTTGAGAAATTGTTCACCCTAGGTGCCACTAGCTATTGAATTTGTAATCCAAGTCAATAAGTGACCATGTCAACCTCTTTATAGTCGCAGTGACCAAAGCTATCGAGCCTATTCCTGTAGTGTTGGCAAACTAGGAGAAATCTACTTCAATGCAATCAGCTGTTTAGCAGTCAGGCGCATGTTCTTTAAAAGTCTGCAATCCCCTTTCGTCATTTGAGCTACTTCCAGAGGGCAGATGCCCTGGATGAGCACCGACAGGTTCAGTTTTAGTGGGTAACCTGTTAAGCTGTGAAGGTAGCTAAGGATCTCTTTCCAGAATATTGTTAGTATTGGGCCCGCCCACCAGATATTTAGGATATCTCCCTCTTGTCCACATTCCCTCCAGCACAAGCCTTCTCCAGTGCTATACATTTGCCATAAATGGGATAGGATTACATTCCAATGCATAAGTATCTTGTACATCAGTTCACATCAGTTTTGTAAACACTTAATTAATGTGGGCATATCCGACTATAATTTCTCCCACTGTGAGGATGTTATAGGGACTCCCAGAGTCCGGGTCCACTTTTTCATGTATGTTCATTCTTTATTTGGCTCCATTGCTGTCAATGCACACTAGATATTGGCGAAAAGCCCCCTGGGACTCTCATATGTTGTTAATAGCTTCTCCCATCTTGTTAAGGGTCTAATGTCAGCTAATTTGTTCAAGGGAAATATTACCTGATGTCTTAATTAATATTAATGGATACAGTCTCTTTCATTAGGCCTATAGTCTATTTTACATCGAGAAAATTCCTTAACACTTTCACCCTAAAAATGATTGAGCAACATTCTACATCCATCGTCTGACCATGTAGCAAAATCACGTTTCACATTTTCCATGCTGAGAGGTCTGGTTTGTGAAACAGTGAGGTAAAGAGGGAAGGGAACATGGTCAGACGCTGCTGGGTCCTCATGAGGGAGCCCCAAACATCCATGGTTGGTTTAAGTATATCCGATACAGTCAAAGAACTGAGTGGAATTACACCCAATCTGGCACAAAGTTAGAACTTTATCAAGAAAGCACACTTTTTCAATTGGTGTGAATCCAAAATAAAAATGTGCTTGTTGAGCATGAAGGAGTTAAAAGGTAACTGGACCTTGCATAGCGGAACCTCAGTGTACTCAAAATCCCCACCTCCAAAAAGTCAATCGTGATTGACTGGTCATTTCAGTTCCTCACATCTGGAGTATTCACAGTACTGGAACAATCAGACTTGATTGGGGGCTGTGTGCAGTCGGGTGTTGACTGCCTGTCGGGACTCGATGCAGGTCGCTCATTGGGTCCAGCACAGTGCCTGGCCAGAGGCAAGGCTCAGTTGCCAACCTTCTGCTGTGCACAACCAAAGGCTGTGTCGAGGAGGGTGGCAGTCCATGGGGGATGGGCACAGGATGCCTATGGTCATTAGGTACAGGGCATACCTGGAAGCTTTGGTCATGCTCAGCGGGCTCTTGGACACCTGCATAGGTTTAGAATTAGGGCCTGTGTATGCAACAACTGCTACATTCTAAGCCTGGGCAGAGTGTGCGAAGTGGTGCTCCGTGTAGTTCCATGGAGTCTAAAAAAACTCAGTGGAACTACGCCCGCTCCACTCTACGCCCTCTCAAGCAATTAAAAATAATTAAAACGGCACAGTTACCTGTTGCGTCTTCCTTGGCTGCCTCCTCCTCGCAATGGCTGCTCTCTCCTGCCTCCTACTCGCACTGAAAATCCCTATGTTGTACGTCTTGCACGTGTGCATTCACAAGACGTACACGTAGACGTTATTCAGTGCGAGGAGGAGGCAGGAGAGAGCAGCCATTGCGAGGAGGAGGCAGCCAAGGAAGACACAGCAGGTAAGTTACTTTTTAATTGTTTTTAATAACTTTGGGAGGGTGGAGGGGCCGGCTAACTATGCTCCATCACAGAGTCATAGTTTTGCCTGAACTCCACATTCGCAGCGGAACGCGGAGTAGGCAAAACTAAGCCTGGGCGGAGTGTGCAGAGTGGTGTTCCATGTAGTTCCACGGAGATTAAAAAAAACTCAGTGGAACTACACCCCGCTCTGCGCCCTCCCTCCTCCCAAAGCAATCGAAAATAATTAAAAAGGCACTTACCTGCCGCATCTTTCTCGGCTGCCTCCTCCTCGCAATGGCTGCTCTCTCCTGCAGATGAAAGAAATACAGCCACCAAAGCAAAGTAGCAAAACAACACCTCAATATAAATGAATACCAACATAACAAACATGCAGCACAACTCTACAACCAGCAGCTAACCAACAGAACACAACATAATATACCGAAACGAAACAAAAATACAAAATAGTAAGTACACAATGAAATTCTGTTGTGTTATGCTATTGTGTTGGATTAAATAGTAGTGCCATTTCTGGTTGTCTTTTTGTGATATTAAATTGGTTTTGCTGTGATGAGTTTACCCGTGTTTGCCTTTTTATTCTGTGTTCATTTGTTGTCCTCTATTTTTGTCTTATCATATTGTGTTTTGCTTTGAATCGGGTTTTTCTTTGTTGATGTGTTGCGTTGTGTTTTGTGGTGTTTTAGCATATTAACTTGTGTTAGGTTTGATGTTGTATTTTTGTGATTTGTGCGGATTTGTATTATTGTGTGTTCTTGTAGTTGTTGAAGACTGCCGATTCGAAACTGAAGTAGTGTTATAGCTTTGGTCAGTCGCCCACAGAAGGAAGTAGCAGCACCTTTGTAAATAAGCATTGACAAAAGCGACCGAACTAAAAGGTAACGTGTTTAATATGAGACATTAGACTATGTCAAGGGACATGTTACTAAGATAAATTGTACATATGTAAATGTGCTGGGGACAAGACAGCTTAAGTAATGGCTATAGAAGGAAAGTGAGTTCATAAACAGCGGATTAGTTCAATCCTTTCTGCTCATGACTATATTAGTCACTATAGTAACACAATGTAAGGCAGGCATGTAAATCTTCTGAAATGATTATAACAGTATGTGGTATTGCACATATGTAGGAACACGCCACCTTATTAAACCATTAATCTTTTCCTAGGTACATTTGTTGATCCAAAGTAAATCAACTTTAGGATGGATGCCTCTTTTGAATAATGTGATGCATTTTGTAAATAGTAACGTTGTGGGTATCATACTTCTTAGATTATTGTACCAAGCTTTTATCGTACAGGATGAAGCATTGCAATGCCACTCCAGGTTTCAGGCAGGTACCAGGACATGGAACAGATTAAATATGGCATATTTCGGAATCTCGTATTTATCACAAGAGAGGATGTGCTTTCCCAATATAATTTACCCATCCAGGTTTGCAGGCCATGAATCAAAGACTTTTCTTTAGTAGAATATTACAGTAGAAAGAGGAGGAGTAATCAGTATTGATTGAGAAATTGGATATTCTCTTAGTGGCTAGTTCACAAATGTGTCCACACCCAAGTGTTATTTAGGAGTATATAGACAATAAGTGAACTTTGTAAACGTCACATCCTTATTCACAGAATCAGGATAAATGCAATTTTATGATAGCAATTTGTACTTGCAAATGCCTCTCTACTAGCATAGTGGTCTATCCATCATGGCACAGAGGTGCCGATCACGATCCGGTAAAAAATTCCCCCGTGCGACTCGTATCGGGTCTTTTTACCGTACGAATCGTACAAGTGCCGTACGAACTGGCAATCACGATTCGCATGGTAAAAAGTCCATACGAACCGCACTGGGAATCATTCCCCACACGTCCCCGGGTCGGAAAATGTGTCCGACACGTCCTCGCACGATTTACCTTACAAACGTGAAAAACCAAGTCCGACCTAGGAATCACGATCCATCCCGTGCGTCCGAGGTTACAACCGTATGGAAAAAACACCGTCCGCACCGAACTCCTACAGCAACCATGGAGACATGTGCCCGCATACGCGCCCAACACTCCCCCCAGCCCCCGTACGTCCGACACGTACCCCCCGTATATGTATACCCCCACCCGTCTAGGTACACCCCAGTACGTTCCAGTCGAACCCCCACCCCAGGACGTGTCACAGCCCCGTCTACCCACACCCCAGTACGTACCAGTCGTACCCCCACCCCAGTACGTGTCGTACCACCGTCAATGTACACCCCCCCACCCCAGTACGTGTCGTACCACCGTCCATGTACACCCCCCCACCCCTGTACGTGTCGTACCCCCGTGTACCTACACCCCAGTACGTGCGAGCCACACCCCCACCCCAGGACTTGTCATAGCCCCGTCTACCCACACCCCAGTACGTTCCAGTCGTACCCCCACCCAGTACGTGTCGTACCCCCCGTGTACCTACACCCCAGTACGTGCGAGCCACACCCCCACCCCAGGACGTGTCATAGCCCCGTCTACCCACACCCCAGTACGTTCCAGTCGTACCCCCACCCCAGTACGTGTCGTACCCCCCGTGTACCTACACCCCAGTACGTGCGAGCCACACCCCCACCCCAGGACGTGTCATAGCCCCGTCTACCCACACCCCAGTACGTTCCAGTCGTACCCCCACCCCAGTACGTGTCGTACCCCCCGTGTACCTACACCCCAGTACGTGCGAGCCACACCCCCACCCCAGGACGTGTCATAGCCCCGTCTACCCACACCCCAGTACGTTCCAGTCGTACCCCCACCCAGTACGTGTCGTACCCCCCGTGTACCTACACCCCAGTACGTGCGAGCCACACCCCCATCCCAGGACGTGTCATAGCCCCGTCTACCCACACCCCAGTATGTTCCAGTCGTACCCCCACCCCAGTACGTGTCGTACCCCCCGTGTACCTACACCCCAGTACGTGCGAGCCACACCCCCACCCCAGGCCGTGTCATAGCCCCGTCTACCCACACCCCAGTACGTTCCAGTCGTACCCCCACCCAGTACGTGTCGTACCCCCCGTGTACCTACACCCCAGTACGTGCGAGCCACACCCCCACCCCAGGACGTGTCATAGCCCCGTCTACCCACACCCCAGTACGTTCCAGTCGTACCCCCACCCCAGTACGTGTCGTACCACCGTCAATGTACACCCCCCCACCCCAGTACGTGTCGTACCACCGTCCATGTACACCCCCCCACCCCTGTACGTGTCGTACCCCTGGTGTACCTACACCCCAGTACGTGCGAGCCACACCCCCACCCCAGGACGTGTCATAGCCCCGTCTACCCACACCCCAGTACGTTCCAGTCGTACCCCCACCCCAGTACGTGTCGTACCACCGTCAATGTACACCCCCCCACCCCAGTACGTGTCGTACCACCGTCCATGTACACCCCCCCACCCCTGTACGTGTCGTACCCCCCGTGTACCTACACCCCAGTACGTGCGAGCCACACCCCCACCCCAGGACGTGTCATAGCCCCGTCTACCCACACCCCAGTACGTTCCAGTCGTACCCCCACCCCAGTACGTGTCGTACCCCCAGTGTACCTACACCCCAGTACGTGCGAGCCACACCCCCACCCCAGGACGTGTCATAGCCCCGTCCACCCACACCCCAGTACGTTCCAGTCGTACCCCCACCCCAGTACGTGTCGTACCACCGTCAATGTACACCCCCCCACCCCAGTACGTGTCGTACCACCGTCCATGTACACCCCCCCACCCCTGTACGTGTCGTACCCCCGGTGTACCTACACCCCAGTACGTGCGAGCCACACCCCCACCCCAGGACGTGTCATAGCCCCGTCTACCCACACCCCAGTATGTTCCAGTCGTACCCCCACCCCAGTACGTGTCGTACCACCGTCAATGTACACCCCCCCACCCCAGTACGTGTCGTACCACCGTCCATGTACACCCCCCCACCCCTGTACGTGTCGTACCCCCGTGTACCTACACCCCAGTACGTGCGAGCCACACCCCCACCCCAGGACGTGTCATAGCCCCGTCTACCCACACCCCAGTACGTTCCAGTCGTACCCCCACCCCAGTACATGTCATACCCCCCGTGTACCTACACCCCAGTACGTGCGAGCCACACCCCCACCCCAGGACGTGTCATAGCCCCGTCTACCCACACCCCAGTACGTTCCAGTCGTACCCCCACCCCAGTACGTGTCGTACCCCCGTGTACCTACACCCCAGTACGTGCGAGCCACACCCCCACCCCAGGACGTGTCATAGCCCCGTCTACCCACACCCCAGTACGTTCCAGTCGTACCCCCACCCCAGTACGTGTCGTACCACCATCAATGTACACCCCCCCACCCCAGTACGTGTCGTACCACCGTCCATGTACACCCCCCCACCCCTGTACGTGTCGTACCCCTGGTGTACCTACACCCCAGTACGTGCGAGCCACACCCCCACCCCAGGACGTGTCATAGCCCCGTCTACCCACACCCCAGTACGTTCCAGTCGTACCCCCACCCCAGTTCGTGTCGTACCACTGTCAATGTACACCCCCCCACCCCAGTACGTGTCGTACCACCGTCCATGTACACCCCCCCACCCCTGTACGTGTCGTACCCCCCGTGTACCTACACCCCAGTACGTGCGAGCCACACCCCCACCCCAGGACGTGTCATAGCCCCGTCTACCCACACCCCAGTACGTTCCAGTCGTACCCCCACCCCAGTACGTGTCGTACCCCCCGTGTACCTACACCCCAGTACGTGCGAGCCACACCCCCACCCCAGGACGTGTCATAGCCCCGTCTACCCACACCCCAGTACGTTCCAGTCGTACCCCCACCCCAGTACGTGTCGTACCCCCTGTGTACCTACACCCCAGTACGTGCGAGCCACACCCCCACCCCAGGACGTGTCATAGCCCCGTCTACCCACACCCCAGTACGTTCCAGTCGTACCCCCACCCCAGTATGTGTCGTACCACCGTCAATGTACACCCCCCCACCCCAGTACGTGTCGTACCACTGTCCATGTACACCCCCCCACCCCTGTACGTGTCGTACCCCCGGTGTACCTACACCCCAGTACGTGCGAGCCACACCCCCACCCCAGGACGTGTCATAGCCCCGTCTACCCACACCCCAGTACGTTCCAGTCGTACCCCCACCCAGTACGTGTCGTACCCCCCGTGTACCTACACCCCAGTACGTGCGAGCCACACCCCCACCCCAGGACGTGTCATAGCCCCGTCTACCCACACCCCAGTACGTTCCAGTCGTACCCCCACCCCAGTACGTGTCGTACCCCCCGTGTACCTACACCCCAGTACGTGCGAGCCACACCCCCACCCCAGGACGTGTCATAGCCCCGTCTACCCACACCCCAGTACGTTCCAGTCGTACCCCCACCCAGTACGTGTCGTACCCCCGTGTACCTACACCCCAGTACGTGCGAGCCACACCCCCACCCCAGGACGTGTCATAGCCCCGTCTACCCACACCCCAGTACTTTCCAGTCGTACCCCCACCCCAGTACGTGTCGTACCCCCTGTGTACCTACACCCCAGTACGTGCGAGCCACACCCCCACCCCAGGACGTGTCATAGCCCCGTCCACCCACACCCCAGTACGTTCCAGTCGTACCCCCACCCCAGTACGTGTCGTACCACCGTCAATGTACACCCCCCCACCCCAGTACGTGTCGTACCACCGTCCATGTACACCCCCCCACCCCTGTACGTGTCGTACCCCCGGTGTACCTACACCCCAGTACGTGCGAGCCACACCCCCACCCCAGGACGTGTCATAGCCCCGTCTACCCACACCCCAGTACGTTCCAGTCGTACCCACACCCCAGTACGTTCCAGTCGTACCCCCACCCCAGTACGTTCCTGGCGCACCCCCAACACAACCTCCTAAGTACGGAGCGCACCCCATGCCCCAACATCACAACCGCATGTACGAGTCTTACAAAGCCACACACAAGGACAAAATCGTACAACCAAATGGCCCATGTACACACCGTACACACGCTCAAAACGCACGTACACAACAAGGACAAAACAAAACAACTCAACAATACACCATTCGAAAGGCACACAGTCACTAAACATGGCCAACAACCACTAAAATAACACAATCACTGACCTGCAACTGTCAAAAACAAACAGAGGCCCAATACACCACCACTCCTTATAACACACCCACCCAAAATTCAAACACTGCCACACCCACCCATGGACCAATGAAAAGGGCCCACACACACAAACCATGAGCCTTTGCAACAGACCCACTGCTGCCAGACACCACAGAACCAGACTACAAGCGACACCACATCTTACACTTGCACAACTTCACACGACCACCCTCACAAACACCCTCTCATCACATTCACACACACACACAACCATCTACACCCCCTCAACATCCACACCCCCCCCACACCCACACCATCCCCACCCACACCCCTCACCATGCCCACTACCAAGAATCCAAAGTTCAGTCACCGAGAGTTGGAGGTCCTTGTTGATCAAATCCTCAGAGTCGAGCCACAGATCTTTGGAACATTGGTCAGAAGCACCAGCCAGGCAGCCAAAACAGCCATGTGGCAGACCATCGTCGATGCTGTGAATGCTGTTGCGGACACCAGGAGGACCAAGCAGGATTGCCAGAACAGGTGGTACGATCTGCGGAGGAGGGTCAGAGCCAAGAGACAGGAGGAACACGACCAGGCCAACGCTACCGGAGGAGGGCCCTCCCGCAGAGCCGTACAGTACCATCCCTGGGAGGAGAGGGTGATGGCCATACTGCCGGTGGAGGCAGTTGAAGGAGTAGAAGGACTCCGAGACCCGGGTGAGTACACAAACAACGCACCTCACATGGGGGGAACTGCAACCACAACCAAAATTAATAACAGGCACCCAACCACCACAAGCCATCGCATTACTCAACCACACTCCATGAGCAGGCACATGCCACTGCTGCCACCATGCCCCATGCACCCAGCTGGACAATGTCAAGTCACAGGCCACAGAAGACAACAACACATGACACGGTAACCCGGATGGCGGGAGGCTGGGCACCAAGAATCACATAGTGCGACTCCAAAGCAGACAACAATGCCCTCTGCCCATATGGCCTAGGTCACAGCCAGACAAACACTGTGTCCCAACACAGGAAAGACTTGCCAGCAAATGGCGGACGCCTTGCATCAACACATGGGGGTGAAGGCACTGTTTTGCACATGCCAGCAGCTAATGAACAGCCAACAGTGTGAAAGAGTGGCAGCACACACCACCACAGCAGCAGCGCACAGACACACAGCAGACAAAATGGGTGCCTGGAGATCAGAAACAAACTCACATCAACAGGCCAAGGGCCACTCAAAGATCTGCTAACAGTGTGTGCCCAGGAAGCTGGGCCAAGGTGACAGAGGGTGACACACGGAGGGAGGGAGAGGGGGACACAGAGGGAGGGAGAGGGGGACTGAGAGGGAGGGAGACACAGGAAGATGGACAGAGGGAGGAGGCTGACACACAGAGGGAGGGAGAGGGGGACAGAGAGGGAGGGAGAGGGGGACAGAGAGGGAGGGAGACACAGGAAGATGGACAGAGGGAGGAGGCTGACACACAGAGGGAGGGAGAGGGGGACAGAGAGGGAGGGAGAGGGGGACAGAGAGGGAGGGAGACACAGGAAGATGGACAGAGGGAGGAGGCTGACACACAGAGGGAGGGAGAGGGGGACAGAGAGGGAGGGAGAGGGGGACAGAGAGGGAGGGAGACACAGGAAGATGGACACAGGGAGGAGGCTGACACACAGAGGGAGGGAGAGGGGGACAGAGAGGGAGGGAGAGGGGGACAGAGAGGGAGGGAGACACAGGAAGATGGACACAGGGAGGAGGCTGACACACAGAGGGAGGGAGAGGGGGACAGAGAGGGAGGGAGAGGGGGACAGAGAAGGAGGGAGACACAGGGAGAGCAAATCAGTCCTTTGGTGTGTGGGAATGTCTGCTCGTCAGCAGGTGGACTGCGTGCATGTAGACAAGGGTGGCCAGTGCCAGAACCCCCCCTCTTCATCATGGCAAAACGCAGGGCCATGTCACAACCTGTACACGAGCACAAGGACAGCCACCTGCATCATATAAGTGTGTGGATCCACTCCATGTGCACATGTACAGTGCTACAAGGAAGGCGCAAATGCATAGCTCGGCACACATGCACACTCCACTGCTGACTGCAGTCACACTTGACGCAGCAAGTAAGACTGTGCCACACATAGTTAAAGGGGCCAAATTGGTGCCCAAGGGACACACACATGCACAAGTGCACTGTGAGTGGAATGCAAGACAGATCCTAATTCCAAGAGGAAATGTGCCAACTTTGTAACGGATGAAACATGGATGTTGCATGGATCCAAATTAACATTGTCTCTCTCACACACAGGTCAACGTCGTGCTGCACCCCCCAACATTGGGGGGGAACACTCACAGGACCCGGATCTGCAGGAGACCGATCCCACCGGCAGCGACCACTCTCACCACTCTGCGGACGACCCCGACCGACCTGGCCCCTCTGGTGTCCAACCACCTGCAGCACCTGCGTCAGGTACAACCGTTCCAACCACCACCCCCACTCCTGCCACATCCCAGGAGACACCCAGGATCCCTGCCCCAACACCACAATGCAGCCAGGCTCGCCAGGAGGGACACGGTGTCCCGCGCACCCAGGAGGAGGCAGGCGACAACGCCAATGCCACCCCTCAGGGGTCCCGGAGACCCGATGTGCCCACAAGTGCAGGCCAGACGCAAGTGGGCAGGGGTGGTGGGAGTGGAGGACGGCGGAGGCGCGAGCCTGACCAGTTGGCTGGGGATCCGGTATTTTCCCATGTCCGTAACATCCTGGACTCATACCGGCAGGACACCACGGGCATGGCCCAGGTTGTGTCCGTCCTCGAGGGGATCAAGGTCCAGCAGGCCCAGCAACATGCGGAGCTAATAGCCTGTCTACAGCTACACCAACGGAGGATGGAGGACAGACAGGCTGAGCAAGTGACGGCGTCCCAGGGGATTCACGCTGAACTCCGTCGGATGGCCGACACCATGGCCGACCCTCCCTGTGCCAGAAGGCGGAGAACATCACCACCCACAGGGAGGGATCATGAGGAGGAGGAGGAAACATCCGACGGAGCATCCCAGACGTCGTCACGGCCTGCTGCTGAGGTTCCCCGCAGGAAGCCGGGTCGTCCACGGAAAGGACCGTGAGGGTGGCTGCTACATCACCATCTCCCAGGACACCTGGCCTGGCACCTGGCCCACTGGAGCAACAGCATCACAGCATCAAGAGACAATCTCTGCCACATGGCCCTGCTGGTCACTGGCTGACCAATGTTGACAAAGACTGTGGCATGGACTCTGAGGATTTCCAATGGCAAGGACACCAACTCCCCTACTGAACTTTGGATTCCCTAATCCCGGAAAGCCCCTCACTTTGCCCCCCCCCCCAATAATAAATCACACTATTAAGAGTAGATGCCTGCTGGTAGCATTATTACCTAACATGTGTCTTGTACAGTCTAAACATGCCTGAGTCATCTGTTCACTTCAACCATCCACACCCTGGGGCCTGAGTCTGGCACAGGACACATGGGTCACAATTTTTTAGGCAAGACAGACATGGAGCACCATACACACCCGTGATGGTCAGAACCAGCTGAGGGGGTGGCCGAACAACCGCGCTGACAGACACATTGAGTACAGCAACAGTCATGCGCAGAGGTCAGGGATCCTGGCCCGTGTCCTGGGGGGCACCCAGGTACGTGTAGACAGGTGGCAGAACCATGTCCTGCAAGCTTGAGTCCGGTGGATGCAGAGAATGGGGTCATGGACAACGTTGGATGCATGGGGATGGCACATGTCACAATACCCACACAGTCATGGACATCATGCCCAATACACAGTCTCAGCACACACACACAGCTTGCATCTTGCCACTCGACACATTGACACATAGCCACAATCAGGGAATACCATGCCAGACATGCAGGATGCACCGTGCCAACACACCAGCATTGACTGAGAAGAGGCACCTTGGAGGCATAGGGACACCTTTAATAGTCATGTTTTTGGGATTGCAGAGGCAACTTGAAGTACACATGAACACATCATGTGGAGTAACATGTGGCTCCAACACTGGCACCCCCCTTCTGCAGCACAAATGCGTGATAGCCATGGAACTGGCACACAAGTGTCGGCTAACAGCTAAATACCCACAGCTGCTCACGGAGAGACTGCCATACACCATACATCCGCTGATGTGGAAGTCCCACGCCATGTCAAGACAATGTTAACCGTATGTGTCCGAGGGCAGTGTCACACACATTGATGCCTTCATCACAATCCACTATCCCATCACTGATGACTGACAACCAGGCAGCCCATCTATTCAGGTGTACCCAGCTGCATGTCGTGTCCCATGGGGATGCCACATGTCTGCAGAGGAACCAAACCCCGACCGGGGCAGTGTGCACACATCGTGAACAACTGCCACACCCAATACACCCCAGATGCATCCCTTACCCCATGGAGACTTCCAAACGTGTCCGTGCCTGTAACGCTGAGTCAGCCCACGATGCCATGTCCATGAGGAATAGCAGTGCCACAACAATGCAACCAGAAGACGGCATGCGCAGGTACCTGGGGAAGAGAGACACACAAGAAGTCAGCCACAAAAAGCACAGCCACTTGCATGTGCATTGACTCGACACATGTATGGATGACAACATGCTAGGTCACAATTATGAGTGGGGAAATACTACCATCACTGCCACCATCACTCCAGTGACACACCCACACACACCTCTGACTCACGTGCCATACATGCAGGTGGAGACACGCATCACAACACATGCCACACGGGGACCAAGGCGTGCACACTCAGACAATGGTACTCACCACTAAGCAAAGAAGTCGCGTATGAGCCGAGTCTGGATGTCCTCTTGCGGCTCCACATCCTCCACATCACTAGCCCCATTGCCAAGCCCTTCGTCCTCCACGGGTGGATGGTCCTCGTCATGTTGATTCAGGATGAGTGGCACAGCTCTTTCAACTGCCATGTTGTGCAGCATGCAGCAGACCATGAAGATCTTGCAAACCTTTGCCGGGGCATATGGGAGTGCGCCGCCGGTCTTGTGGAGGCACCGGAATCGGCTCTTCAGCATGCCAAACGTCCTCTCTATCACTCGCCTTGTCCGGCCATGGGCGGTGTTGTAGCGGAGCTGGGCCGGCGTGATGGGGTTGCGGAGAGGTGTCAGCAGCCAAGGCATGTTGGGATAGCCAGCGTCCCCTAAATGGAAAGCACATGGATATCGTTAGAACTGGCGAAGCGGTAGTGCTGCTCGGCCAAACAGAATACAGGACAGACAGACTGTACCCACCAACAACACATGCCCGTTCGTTGCGCAGCTGCATCATCATATCAGGCATCCCGCTACGCCTCATGATGTAGGCATCGTGTGCTGATCCTGGGAAACGAGCACAGACATGTGAAATCACCATGTTGGACAGACACACCACAAGGGCATTGATGGAGTGGTAGTGCTTCCGATTGCGGTACGCCACCTCCCGTGCGTGTGGTGGTACCAAACCTACATGTGTCCCATCTATGGACCCAATGACATGGGGCATCCCTCCCAGGGCATAGAAACCACGCTTGACCTCAGTCATCTGTTCAGGGGTTGGGAACTTGATGAAGTCATCCAGGTGAATCAACATGGCCTCCAAGAAATCATGCAGCACACCGCTGAACATGCTCTGGGACATGCCACCAACATGAGCTATGGAATTTTGGAAGGTACCCGTGGCAAGGAAATGTAGGGCAGCCATTACCTTCAGCTGGGGTGTCAGTGCCGTAGGATATCTGTGCTGCGGTTGCAGGTGTGGTGCCAGTCTCGCCGTCAGCTCCAGAATCAACGGTTGGGTGAAGCGGTAGAGCCGGATCCTGTCATTCTCCTGCATGGTGGCCAAGTCTGGAATTCTTCGGGCAACAGGAGGCGCTCTGCAGTAATTTGGAAGTGACAAGGAAGAGTGAGTGCACTACGAGAACAACTCATGTCTACTGAGCACATGTAAATCTGGCAATACACACATGCCACATAGGGAGTCAGGCATGTGCTACATGCCCAGGACACGTATGGATGCAAGGTGACACTCCTTCCAAGACCCAGCTACACACGGTGATTGAGAACCTCCCCATGCCACGCCATGGAAATAGCTGTGTCCCAGTGCAAGTGCACTGCCCGACGCAAGACAGGAGTGACATACACCCACACATCAGCAGAAGTGTGATGCCGATTGCAGAGACTGGCAGCGGAACACTTGAGCCACAGGTCACATGACATTACACTAGTCCAGCCCACACACCTTGCCATGAAGGTGCACATGTCATGACTCCCCACACATTCCTTGTGAGTTTGCTGACATGGCCTTGTCACGCTACTCCGTGTCCCTTGCATACATGTGCACCTCACATCCGATAACACATGTGGCATGGTGTTGGGAACAGTGTGCAATGACAATCTACACACAGCCACATGTTGGTTGCTGCAACGGCTGCAGCTTTTGAGGGTGCTACAACATCAACCTGATGTAAATCCCGGACACATATATGGCATAGTCACATTGTGCACTGTGGGTAGTGATAAGTCATGTGTCATGACCCCTGTACCGGGCATCATGGGACACTTCCGTGTGTTGGTGTCCGTGCCATGCCAGTGACGCTCACCCCAAGTGCGCAGTCCCACATGCACACATGTCAAAGGAGTCAAGGGCATGCCTGGCACACATTGCACCCTCACACAGTACACATGTACACATCTCATCATACATCTGGTGCCTTCTCCACTCAGAAGGCATGTTCCACATCACAGCCTGTGACACCTGTGCCCCACACATGTGGTAATGCACAGACGATGCCTTGATGTCCATTCCTGGACAAGTATGTCCATCCATGGACAAGTATGTCCGCCCTATTCCTACATGTGTGTCGCCTATCACCACAGTGATGTGTAAAATCCGCCGTACTGCTGCTGAGAGGGCCTGTGCATGTTCCCAAATCACTGTGGGAGTGCTGCCGTATGTGTACCCATCGTGATGGCGAGCGTAGATGCGAGTGTACGGTCCGTACCACTACGAGTACGCATACGCGTGCAGACCCATAGTGATAGAGAGCGTAGATGCGAGTGTACGGCCCTATCACTATGGGTCTGCACGCGTATGCGTACCCGTAGTGGTACGGACCGTACACTCGCATCTACGCTCACTATCACTATGGGTCTGCACGCGTATGCGTACCCGTAGTGGTACGGACCGTACACTCACATCTACGCTCTCTATCACTATGGGTCTGCACGCATATGCGTACCCGTAGTGGTACGGACCGTACACTCACATCTACGCTCTCTATCACTATGGGTCTGCACGCGTATGCGTACCCGTAGTGGTACGGACCGTACACTCACATCTACGCTCTCTATCACTATGGGTCTGCACGCGTAAGCGTACCCGTAGTGGTACGGACCGTACACTCACATCTACGCTCACTATCACTACGAGTACGCATACGCGTGCAGACCCATAGTGATGGAGAGCGTAGATGTGAGTGTACGGTCCGTACCACTACGAGTACGCATACGCGTGCAGACCCATAGTGATAGAGAGCGTAGATGCGAGTGTACGGCCCTATCACTATGGGTCTGCACGCGTATGCGTACCCGTAGTGGTACGGACCATACACTCACATCTACGCTCACTATCACTATGGGTCTGCACGCGTATGCGTACCCGTAGTGGTACGGACCGTACACTCGCATCTACGCTCTCTATCACTATGGGTCTGCACGCGTATGCGTACCCGTAGTGGTACGGACCGTACACTCACATCTACGCTCTCTATCACTATGGGTCTGCACGCGTATGCGTACCCGTAGTGGTACGGATCGTACACTCACATCTACGCTCACTATCACTACGAGTACGCATACGCGTGCAGACCCATAGTGATGGAGAGCGTAGATGTGAGTGTACGGTCCGTACCACTACGAGTACGCATACGCGTGCAGACCCATAGTGATAGAGAGCGTAGATGCGAGTGTACGGCCCTATCACTATGGGTCTGCACGCGTATGCATACCCGTAGTGGTACGGACCGTACACTCACATCTACGCTCACTATCACTATGGGTCTGCACGCGTATGCGTACCCGTAGTGGTACGGACCGTACACTCGCATCTACGCTCACTATCACTATGGGTCTGCACGCGTATGCGTACCCGTAGTGGTACGGACCGTACACTCACATCTACGCTCTCTATCACTATGGGTCTGCACGCGTATGCGTACCCGTAGTGGTACGGACCGTACACTCACATCTACGCTCACTATCACTACGAGTACGCATACGCGTGCAGACCCATAGTGATGGAGAGCGTAGATGCGAGTGTACGGTCCGTACCACTACGGGTACGCATACGCGTGCAGACCCATAGTGATGGAGAGCGTAGGCATGCATGTACGGGCCGTTACCATGCATTTGGGGTGCCCTAGGGCCCCCACACGCACCGTACCTGTGTGTGATGCTCCAAATTACATAGGGGACAAGTATTAAGGCCTACATGCATGCTGGTTGTCATGGAGACCAAGTTCAAAATTCGAAATTGTTCTGGAAGGTGCACAGCAGAAGTCAGTTGGAATTTGTCTACTTTGTTGCAATGTGTTTGTGGGGCTGACATCATGCAGGAGAATGAAACCGATAGAGAACCCACAGACTGCTAGGTTTGAAGGGATTGGTGGAAACATAGGATGCAAATGTGAGTGACCAATCTCTCTGTACTCCTGTGCATGAGACTGGGCAGAAGGGCACATATAAGGCAGCCAGGTCCCATGAGGGAGCACTTGCCTGCACATCTTTGCATTCGTCGACCCAGCTGCTGCTACTGATTCCCTGGAACCATGTCAAGGGCTGTGGAGAGGACACAGCCATTCACCCTGGAGGAGAACATGGCTCTGCTGGATGTGATCCTCCCACAGTACTCCATGCTGTATGGGCGACCAGGGTATCAGGTGAGTGCATAGGCCACTGCCACAGACTGTCCCTATGTGGTGACTGTGACTTCTGCCATTGCGTCCAGGTGTAACACACATGCCATGTACTGTCGGGGGGGTCCCAGGGGGGGGTGCCTGATGTCTCCCAGCAGTGCCCTGAGACAGGAGGGGTGGGGGCCTATCACTCACAGCAGTGCCCTGAGACAGGAGGGGTGGGGGCCTATCACTCACAGCAGTGCCCTGAGACAGGAGGGGTGGGGGCCTATCACTCACAGCAGTGCCCTGAGCCAGGAGGGGTGTGTGCAGAGTCCTCCCAGCAGTGCCCTGAGACAGGAGGGGTGGGGGCCTATCACTCACAGCAGTGCCCTGAGACAGGAGGGGTGGGGGCCTATCACTCACAGCAGTGCCCTGAGCCAGGAGGGGTGTGTGCAGAGTCCTCCCAGCAGTGCCCTGAGACAGGAGGGTGGGGGCCTATCACTCACAGCAGTGCCCTGAGACAGGAGGGGTGGGGGCCTATCACTCACAGCAGTGCCCTGAGACAGGAGGGGTGGGGGCCTATCACTCACAGCAGTGCCCTGAGCCAGGAGGGGTGTGTGCAGAGTCCTCCCAGCAGTGCCCTGAGACAGGAGGGGTGGGGGCCTATCACTCACAGCAGTGCCCTGAGACAGGAGGGGTGGGGGCCTATCACTCACAGCAGTGCCCTGAGACAGGAGGGGTGGGGGCCTATCACTCACAGCAGTGCCCTGAGACAGGAGGGGTGGGTGTGATGCACAGTGTGATCCTTGATCATTGATTGTGACATTGCCATCATTCCACCTGTGTACCCACTGTGGCACGTAGTGCTTTTTCCCTCACCAGGGGATGATGTCCCTATGACAAAGGTGCAATGCGTTGGCTGCATGACATGCCTTGTTGTAACCAGCTAATTTGCACCCATATGTCTCTCTGTGACATGTGGCTGGTGTATTGATGTGGTGTCACTTGTTCCTCCTCACAGGTAGGCGCCACTGCCAAGGAGCAGATCTGGCTGACCGCCGTCAGTGCCGTGAGGGGTGTGGATGGTCGGAGGCGGAGCCTGCCCCAGGTGAGGAAACGCTGGCAGGATATCCGGTGCTGGACGCGGAGGATTGCACGGCTCCTGCTGGGGGACTCACCTGAGAGCCACAAGAACCGCGGCCGCCGCCGTCTGAGCCACCTCCACAGGCGTGTGCTGCCGGTGGTCTTTCCAGACCTGGAGAGGCGCTTACAGGCGATGCAGCAGCCGGAAGGGGGTAGGTACATGTGTGTTTGTTGTGTGTCACCGGCATTTGTAAGGGCACAGTAGCATGAATCCACTGGCAGGGTTTAAAGGTGCTGTGCAGATCCTGTTTGCCCCAGTATAGCGCTGTGCCCCTGCCACCCTTCCCCTCCTTGCAATGTGTTCCCTGGTCTGTGTGTAGTCACTCCTTCACAGGGTAATGTAGGCTGGCGCTTTGTCCACGGGAACAATGTCTGTAGCATCATGTGTGGGGGTGGTGTGTAACAGGTTGTGGGACCTTGCCTGTGCACTGTCAAGTTCACTGCATGTGGGTTCCATGTCAGTTGGCACTGATGCTGACTCCAGACATGGGAGTTGGTCTCTCATGTGTCATGCCTTACAGCGCGCATGTCCCATGTAGTGGCCTGTGACATGATGTGCATGAGTGTGCGATACACATAGTGCAGGGATGGTGACGTGTGTTGCAGTCATTACCATTCAGTAGCATGTAGTTGCGTGCCCACTACTGTCCCCTGGGGCACCTTTTCCTCAGTGGTGTATGTGTCATCATAAACGTGGCCACTGTCAGTGTCTACAGCGTAAGTTGTGCTCTGTGCCATTGTCCCCTGTCACCATGTATATAGACGTGCTATTTTGTACAGGTGTCCACTGTGCAGCCTGACCTGATTGTCCTTCTTCATACTCACAGTTGCCAGTGCCTGTGTGTCTTGTTATACTCATCTGAGGATGGGCACTGGTACCTCATTATTTGTACAGGCGCACCTTGGCTGTTTGGCGTCCAATCTTGCTTTTTGCCTGCCCCTGTGTGTATCACCCAGACTATGAGATGTTGGTGCCACCTGTGTCTCAACAATTTGCCTCGTGTAGGGTCTTGTTGGGGCGGGCAATGCCTATGTGTTAAATCCTGATTACCACTTGCTGGGTCTGGGCAGTGTGTGATGTGCCTGGACACACACGCAATGTGCAGTGACCGAGTCATGTTGTGCATGTTTTCAGCATTACCTATGCAGCATGTGTCTCAAGTTCATGGATATGGTCCCTGGTCATCGGTATTTTCGCCAACGCTGTGTGGTGCAGATGCAGTGCTGGATTGTCCCCAGGGCCTGGGTGCTATGTCAGACTCCTTTTCCTGTGTTTAGCTATTGTCTCATGCTCTCCATGGTATTTCAGTGGCATGGTGGCTCAACCAACTGTGTGTTTCATGCCCTACATCGGTACCCTGTTCAGTAGATGTTAGGGATCTTCCTTTTCAGGCCATGCAATGTTACCTATGTAGATTGGACTCATGTGACAGATGTGTACAGGTGTCTGATTAATTTCTGTCTCTCCACCCTGCCCACAGCATCGTCGGGGGACACAGAGGGAGACATGGACACAGACCAGGCGGAGGGACCGAGCACCAGTGCCAGCCGTGACATCGGGTCTGGCACATCGAGTGGGACAGAGGCGGAGGAGAGTGTGGCCGAGGACCTGTCGACTGGCACATCAGACTACGAAGCTGACAGGTCCGGGGACGATGTCTCCGAGTGGGCGGAGGCTGCACCAGCAGCTGACAGCGGAACAACACCTCGCACCGCCCCCTCAGTTTCCACCAGCCGCCTCCCACTTGCTCGTGTCCCTTCCCAGCGTGCCCGGTCACAGCATGTCTCCTTCCTGCCAGGCACCGCACCCCCTGCCCCTGTCTCCACTGCTGCCGCCAATGCAGAGTCTGTGGACATCCAGCGGCAACTGCAGGTTGGTCAGGCTGCGATCCTTAATGTCCTCCATGCCCACGGCAAAACCCTCACCAACATCGAGGCTTTCTTGGAGGGCATTCATTCATCGCAGGCTGACCAACGCAACTTGCTGAGGTCCATCGACTCCACACTGACTGCAGCAGTGGGTCTCCTGCAGCGCGACCTCCCCCCACCTACCCCTGCCCCATCCACACTTCCCACTCCCATGCCTGTCACACGTACACCCAGACGTCGGCATGCACCCACATCAACGGACACGGGCACCACACCAGCAGGGAAGGTCCACCGCACTCCTCCTGACACGCACACACAGGGTGAGGTAGGCACACCCACTGGGTCGGGGGGCAAACGTGTGACACGCAGCCATAGTGGGAGTCCGCATTCCACCCAGTCCACTCCCTCCAAATCCCCTCCCCTCAGCTTTCCTGGCCACATCTCCCCCAAGGACTCCTTCATGGCCGCTCTGTCCCTGAGCCCCACAGTTACACCACCACGCAAGCGGTCAAGGAGGTCCCCGGTCAGGGTGGTTGAGTCTCCCCCCCTGTCTCCACCCTCCCCCGGTGGCGCTGCGACCCATCCCTCTGACCCCCCCCCCCTCCTTGTGGCCTGAGGTCCCTTCGGGTGCAGGGGACTCCCTGGATGACCTTGCAAAGGTGTGTAGTGCCATCCTGGCCTCCGCCTTTGGCACTGACCCACCCCCTGTGGTGGAGTCCTCCATCCCTGCACCCACAACGCCGCCCCTTTGCCCTGATGTCCCTGCGGTGCCTGTTGCTTCCCCCCCCCCTGATGCCCTCACCAGTGTGGAAGACGATGCCATTTGACTGTGCAGGCAAGGTAGGGGACACGCATCCCACTGTGTCCCCCATCCAGCTGAGAATCATTGACTGCCCTATGGGCTTTGTGAAGATTGAACTGCCTGCGATCCACGGACATTGTGCTCATGCTGAATAAAGCTTAATTTTGTTTTCATTATCACACTACTGCTATGCTGGTATTGATGTTGGTGGGGCTGCTACATGGTTTTGGGTGGTGTGTAAGGGTTTGGGTGTGTGGGATATGTAGTAGTGTACTGCTCATTGGTGGGACCCTGTGATCTGTGTGCCATCACAAGGTGTTGGCTAACTTTCTTTGTTCATGTAAGCAGTTACTGCATGGTGCACTTGTCCCAGGGTGTATTCCTTCCTCTGTGTACCCAGCTTTCTTCCCTGCAGGGTGTTCCCAATGTTTAGCGCAGAGCTGTGTCTACATGAGCTGTGTGTGTGACGGAGCCCTTCTACTTTGGCCATGCATGCAGGGCCATGTCTCCACCTGCGACAATCGTGGCATCCTTGGTGATCACTGTACTTGTGTGTGGAGTCTGTTGACATGAGTTCATGGGGACATGTTCCCTTGTAGCCAGTATGCATGTGGATAATTCTGGCCTCACACACATGTGTTACACCCCTCCTGTCTCAGGGCACTGCTGGGAGTGATGGGCACCCACCCCTCCTGTCTCAGAGCACTGCTGGGAGGACTCTGCACACACCCCTCCTGTCTCAGGGCACTGCTGGGAGGACTCCACACCCACCCCTCCTGTCTCAGGGCACTGCTGGGAGGACTCTGCACCCACCCCTCCTGTCTCAGGGCACTGCTGGGAGGACTCCACACCCACCCCTCCTGTGTCAGGGCACTGCTGGGAGGACTCCACACCCACCCCTCCTGTCTCAGGGCACTGCTGGGAGGACTCTGCACCCACCCCTCCTGTGTCAGGGCACTGCTGGGAGGACTCCACACCCACCCCTCCTGTCTCAGGGCACTGCTGGGAGTGATAGGCACCCACCCCTCCTGTCTCAGGGCACTGCTGGGAGGACTCTGCACCCACCCCTCCTGTCTCAGGGCACTGCTGGGAGGACTCCACACCCACCCCTCCTGTGTCAGGGCACTGCTGGGAGGACTCCACACCCACCCCTCCTGTCTCAGGGCACTGCTGGGAGGACTCTGCACCCACCCCTCCTGTGTCAGGGCACTGCTGGGAGGACTCCACACCCACCCCTCCTGTCTCAGGGCACTGCTGGGAGTGATAGGCACCCACCCCTCCTGTCTCAGGGCACTGCTGGGAGGACTCTGCACCCACCCCTCCTGTCTCAGGGCACTGCTGGGAGGACTCCACACCCACCCCTCCTGTGTCAGGGCACTGCTGGGAGGACTCCACACCCACCCCTCCTGTCTCAGGGCACTGCTGGGAGGACTCTGCACCCACCCCTCCTGTGTCAGGGCACTGCTGGGAGGACTCCACACCCACCCCTCCTGTCTCAGGGCACTGCTGGGAGTGATAGGCACCCACCCCTCCTGTCTCAGGGCACTGCTGGGAGGACTCTGCACCCACCCCTCCTGTCTCAGGGCACTGCTGGGAGGACTCCACACCCACCCCTCCTGTGTCAGGGCACTGCTGGGAGGACTCCACACCCACCCCTCCTGTCTCAGGGCACTGCTGGGAGGACTCTGCACCCACCCCTCCTGTGTCAGGGCACTGCTGGGAGGACTCCACACCCACCCCTCCTGTCTCAGGGCACTGCTGGGAGTGATGGGCACCCACCCCTCCTGTCTCAGGGCACTGCTGGGAGGACTCCACACCCACCCCTCCTGTCTCAGGGCACTGCTGGGTGGACTCTGCACACACACCTCCGATTTCAGGATATGTGCGCTTGGCACATACACGGTGGGGGTACGCACAATGCATTCGAGGTGAGGGTACGAGTCTACTGACACTGGTGTGGTGGGGGTACGCTCCGTACGTCCGCGGGTGTGGGTACGGGTCGTACTTACACTGTTGGGCTGGGGGGTACGCTCCTTGCATACGCGGGTGGGGGTACGGGTCGTACTTGCACTGTTGGGCTGGGGGGTACGCTCCTTGCATTCGCGGGTGGGGGTACGGGTTGTACTTACACTGTTGGGCTGGGGGGTACGCTCCTTGCATTCGCGGGTGGGGGTACGGGTCGTACTTACACTGTTGGGCTGGGGGGTACGCTCCTTGCATTTGCGGGTGGGGGTACGGGTCGTACTTACACTGTTGGGCTGGGGGGTATGCTCCTTGCATTTGCGGGTGGGGGTACGGGTCGTACTTACACTGTTGGGCTGGGGGGTACGCTCCTTGCATTCGCGGGTGGGGGTACGGGTCGTACTTACACTGTTGGGCTGGGGGGTACGCTCCTTGCATTTGCGGGTGGGGGTACGGGTCGTACTTACACTGTTGGGCTGGGGGGTACGCTCCTTGCATTTGTGGGTGGGGGTTCGAGTCGTACTTACACTGTTGGCATGGGGGGTACGCTCCATGCATACGCGGGTGAGGGTACGGGTCGAACTTACACTGTTGGGGTGGGGGTACGCTCCGTACGTCCGCGGGTGGGGGTACGGGTCGTACTGACACTGTTGGCATGGGGGGTACGCTCCTTGCATACGCGGGTGAGGGTACGGGTCGTACTTACACTGTTGGGGTGGGGGTATGCTCCGTACGTCCGCGGGTGGGGGTACGGGTCGTTCTTACACTGTTGGCATGGGGGGTACGCTCCTTGCATACGCGGGTGGGGGTACGGGTCGTACTTGCACTGTTGGGCTGGGGGGTACGCTCCTTGCATTCGCGGGTGGGGGTACGGGTCGTACTTACACTGTTGGGCTGGGGGGTACGCTCCTTGCATTCGCGGGTGGGGGTACGGGTCGTTCTTACACTGTTGGCATGGGGGGTACGCTCCTTGCATACGCGGGTGGGGGTACGGGTCGTACTTGCACTGTTGGGCTGGGGGGTACGCTCCTTGCATTCGCGGGTGGGGGTACGGGTCGTACTTACACTGTTGGGCTGGGGGGTACGCTCCTTGCATTCGCGGGTGGGGGTACGGGTCGTACTTACACTGTTGGGCTGGGGGGTACGCTCCTTGCATTTGCGGGTGGGGGTACGGGTCGTACTTACACTGTTGGGCTGGGGGGTACGCTCCTTGCATTTGCGGGTGGGGGTACGGGTCGTACTTACACTGTTGGGCTGGGGGGTACGCTCCTTGCATTCGCGGGTGGGGGTACGGGTCGTACTTACACTGTTGGGCTGGGGGTACGCTCCTTGCATTTGCGGGTGGGGGTACGGGTCGTACTTACACTGTTGGGCTGGGGGGTACGCTCCTTGCATTCGTGGGTGGGGGTTCGAGTCGTACTTACACTGTTGGTATGGGGGGTACGCTCCATGCATACGCGGGTGAGGGTACGGGTCGAACTTACACTGTTGGGGTGGGGGTACGCTCCGTACGTCCGCGGGTGGGGGTACGGGTCGTACTGACACTGTTGGCATGGGGGGTACGCTCCTTGCATTTGCGGGTGGGGGTACGGGTCGTACTTACACTGTTGGGCTGGGGGGTACGCTCCTTGCATTCGTGGGTGGGGGTTCGAGTCGTACTTACACTGTTGGCATGGGGGGTACGCTGCATGCATACGCGGGTGAGGGTACGGGTCGAACTTACACTGTTGGGCTGGGGGTACGCTCCATGCATACGCGGGTGGGGGTACGGGTCGTACTTGCACTGTTGGGCTGGGGGGTACGCTCCTTGCATACGGGGTGGGGGTAGGGTCCGTACATATCCGTCCCCACGCTATGTGATGTTTGTGCGGCCCGTACCCAGGCCTTTGCCACGTGGGTGCGATCCGTCCCGCCATTGTTGGGGTGACGTGTGTGGGCGTGGTCCGACTCGTACCCACGCTCTTCAGGCGTGGGTACGGGACGTACCTGTCTGGTTGTGTTGCCGGTTCGCGTGGTGACGGACTTCCGTTGTGGCGGTCGCTGGCTTATCAGGACACGCCCCCACCCCCTCGTGGTGACCAGGGCATGGGAGTCAGGTATGTCCAGGCCATGTGTGGTGTGTGACTTATGTGGTTGTTTTGTGGCCTGCCCTGGTCGTGCCACCCCCACCCCACCCCACTTTCCCCCCTCCCTTAGTTATTCTGACCTTCTGCGGCGTCTGCGTCGTAACCTGTAGAGGAGGTGTACTGCTATGAGGGCAGGGATGACTCGTAGGTTCGGGTCCATGTCTGTCCGTCGCGTACTGGTCCTCCTTGTTCGCGGCGTCGTCTGTCCGTCGCGTACTGGTGGTCCTTGTTCGCGTCGTCCTGATTTCCCGGCAGTTTTTGGCTGCCGCAAAATATTCACCGTGCGGGGTGACGTCGGTGCGATCGTGATTCCTGGGTCGTGAATGGCTGGCTGCGAGCGTCCCGACGTCAGGTCGGCGCTTTCCCGGATCGCATTGGTAGGTGTTTTTTGTTCGGTCGGGCTTTTTTACGAATCGTACGGTAATGGTGTACCCGTGCGAATCGTAATTCCTTGTTTGTAAAAATTGACGACCGGGTACGCGTCGGGCGGAGATTATGCTCCGTCCGACGGTTCGTACCCGGTTTTTGCCGGATCGTGATAGGCACCAGAGTGTCCAAACAGGGATGCTCCCATGGGAGAAGAAAGGTGCAGCTACAACCACCCCTAAAAAGTGTGGGAGTAGCTTTGTTCCTGGTTACCTGGATTTATAATGGCATGATGCTGTCTGGTTGCATTCCTACCAAATTGTGATTGAATGCTAATGGGGGATGGCAGAGTGCCTTAGTCAGAGGGGATAGATGGATGGCATCAGTGTTGATATGCATGGTAGAAGCTTCTACAGCCTCTAGATTATCTGGCAATGTGGGAATGATATAAGGTTTATATATGCGGACAAGTTAATGGCTTTCTCACGCCCGTAAACGGTGATGTGTAGGTCACCTTTGTGGTTTAGGTAAGTTTAAATAGTATGGGGTGTATTCACAAGAAAGTGTGATAACTAACACAAGAGTAGCTTAACGCAACTCTCAACATCGCAGCCTATTGCGGGAAAATTACGCCATGTTAACCAAGTATTCACAACGCGGCGGTAGCATGAGATAGTCACCAGATAACGCGTCAAATGGCGTGCAAAAACCAACGACACGCCGCAAAAATGCGAAACACGAATGTCAAAAAAGCTGCAATGAGGCCAAACCGAAAACGCGAAAACCAGTGGCAGGCCAGCAAATCCCACGCGTCTGGTGGGAAAATGCACTATAAAAGCAACAAAAACAACACACCAGAAAGAATCTAAAGTGCGTAGCAACATGGATGCATCCTGACCCAGCGCAGAGGCCAACGCAAACCCCACAATCCCCACAGACCACCAGCAAGGAACAACGGAGTCGGGGAAGGCCAAGGAGAACAGGGAGAGGAAGACAGGGTGCAGACCGCAGGAAAACAAGACCAGCGTCACGGAGGTGACAGAACACTACCAGCAACTGACCCACAATCAGACAATCTTGAATGCAGACTTAGTGTCGAGGAGGCCAAGAGGCGCTGGCATGACATGGAAACCTAAACCAGGCCCAAAGCTGCTGCCAACAGGAAGGCAGGAGGTGGGAGTCCTGTGCCAAAGGATGAGCTAGAGGAAATGGAGGCCAGTTATCAGTGTGGAGACGGTACACAGTTCGATAGGACCTGACACAACAACAACAGGGTGAGGATCTAAAAGGGGCTGGGGGGATGGGGGAGATGGGCACAATGGCACACATGTTCAATGATGTGTAACACACTGCATAACCACAAATACCCAGAGACATGTCCCCCATCCCTGTGGCACACTGCAGCACACACACATAGCAATCACAGCACATCCCATGACAATGTGGCACAAAGTGCAACACCAACACTGCAGAACAGGGGACACAACTGGGTCCGCCCATGCGCAGAAACAGGCCAATCACATTGGACAGAGCAGGGAACTGTGAGATGCATATGTATGGGTACAACCTCCCATCAGTCATGTAGTTCAAATGTCCACTGTCCCAACTCAAATTGCCAGCACCGCCCAAACAGTTATGATGTACATTGTCACACAGTCTGCATGTCTACAAGAACAATGCGCCAACATAAATGACAACACAATGTCAACATGCATCTTCCCTTCACATTTCAGAGAGACAAACAACACCTCCAGCAGGTCACACCAGACAACCCGACAGTGATGCCGGAGATGACCACCACACCTTCGACACCGACGCCCTACAACAGCCCATGGACATCCCACGCAATCCACCACCAGGACAGGGTAGACAAGCTATTTAGAGGAGAACCAAGTCCCTGCAACAAATCACACAGAATGAAGCACCCGCAAGCATGGCTGGCACACAACACTTCACCGACCCAAACATGGCACACCAATGCCAGGTGTCAGAATGCCAATAGGAGGTGGCCCAACAGGTGCGGGTGTTGTCCGAACCCATGAAAGGCAAAACAGAACACATACGTGGATGTCCATTACCCTTCAGGGATCACCAACGCCCAACAAAGGAGACCCACACTGCCATAGAGACACATGCAGATGCACATTCCTAGTACAGAACCACCCCCAGGGGCACGCACATATCAGTCACACACCCACATTGGCTCTGCGTACGACGGCCCAGTCCACTTCCCTCATGAATTGAATTGGTGACAACAAAGCTACATGTCCAAGCTCTAACCCCCTGCCTGTGGTGACATGTCTTCGTCCGCTGTACACAGCACAATGTAATGTCGTAGGGCCCAGGGCCCTCATGCATACAACAAGACCACAGGGACACACGCAGACATTATGTCGAACTGGCTACGGGCACGTGCGCCCAGCCCCTTTATTGGTAGGGCAACGTGTACAGTGATGCCTGTGCTGGATGTGTGTGGGGTGGGTGCAAGCCAGCCCTCAGGGAGTTGTTGGTGCTGGCAACACATACAACAGTGAACACAATGAATACGGAAACAGACAACACCAGCATTACAGGGATAACTGCGGAACATCATGGAGGTAGCCTGACCAAGTCCAGAGGGCACAGAGTGAACAAACAGAAGTGTCCGTGAGTTGCAGTGCGCTGAGTTTGGGGCACCAGAGCTGAGCGCGCTCATGTGAAGAGAATCTCTAGGATTCTGTCCCTTCGGGACCTACATGATGCAGCTGCAGTGGGGGGGAGTCGCACCTGCATCATCTTCCTCATCGTTGTCCCAGGTCTCCCAGACCGCCTGAGTTGACATTGCTGCATGAACTCACCACAGTACATAACTAAGACAGTAATGGATGAGGATTCGTGATGCACTGAGTCAGTGGCACCTGGAGTGCTGAGCAGGGGATCATGCAGAAGATGGCATCCACGACATGTGGAAGCAACTCCGTCAGTCTGTCAGTACAACCATTTCAAGACAGGCATTTTGCAGTTGGAGTCGGTCCTGGAGGTGGTGGCGTGTGCCTACTGTGGTGATGCGACATCCAGGATGGTCAGGACACGATTTGATGTGTGGGCCCTGGTGGACCGTAGTTGAGGCCGGAGGCTGAGGACAGCGCAGGACCACTGACACATGGCGTTGATGACCCAAAGGCCATCGCTTCAGAGGCCATTCAATATCTCAGAAGAATGTGTCCCGGACCTGACCAGCACAGATTTAGTGGCCCCGGATGCACTGCGGCCGGCACAGGCACCCAGCCATGGGACGGTGACTTGCGGTGCAGTCAGATGGGCCATGCTACCTGAGCTGGTCCTCATCAATGTCCAAGGTGTATGTTGCGGAGGGTTGCGGGGGACAGTGAAAGGTGTCCTCCAGGGCATGATGCAGAGGGTGGAAGCTGTCCGGAAGCAGCAAATGGAGAACTGGAATACCACAGCATCGTTTTCGCCACAAAGTCAGTATCACCAACATGATGACGACGGCAACACCAAGTCCATGGACTCAGTCGCCACCAAAGTCCAACCAGAAAATGTCCATGGGTTTCGGGATATAGACATAGTGGCACGAGGGCTGAAAGGGGATGCTGTCTGCGTTGAAGCCTGCACAATGACATCAATTCAGCCATAAATAAATCAAGGGGGAATTCAAAATTGTGTGTGACCTAATCGACCGCAGTGTAGGCCGGGACAGTGGTCAGCAAGGGCCCACAGCCACTTGTCACCTTTCTTGTGATACACAGAGTTAGTGACACCAGGGAAGTTGTCGGTAGTGTTCGATCACCTCCGTAACAATGATCCTTTTTTTCCTCCAGCCTGAACCGGGTCTTCCTCTTACGCCTCTCCTTGTGTGCAATGATTCTTACTTTGCCTTTGAATGATCGATGTTCAGTTCCTATTCTGTGGCCTACTCGAGCGCAGTGTAGGCTGGGAGCAGTAGTCGGCGTGGGCCTGCTGGAGCAAAGTTTTCTGTTGAAAATTTATCGAGTTATAAGCTCCAGTTTTGTCTATATGTTATGAATAATATTACTAATTTGAAATTACTAATTAATAGTTTGTTTTGTTTGATTAACCAACATTTACTAATGAGGGAAACTATACGTGGGATGCATTTATGTTGCTTAATAATAGTGTGCGGTTTATTCACAAAAGCTATTTGTTTTGTGTTTTGTGCGTTTAAAATAACGTGTACTAATGCTTTAATGCGTTGCAGAGGGCTAGATAAGTACATACACATAAGGGTATTAGAGGGGTTTAACACTGTACAATCATTATGATGTGGTAACGTTGTTTTTGTCTCTTTTAATTAAGATGGTCCGTTTTGGCCTAGATAAAGATGGCTGCCTTTTACAGCCTGCGCTCGAGTGATCGAATTTTGATGAGAGGCCTTACTGAACATGGTCGAGAGTCACCTGACCACAGCCTCTGCCTGAATTGAAAGTTTCCGTGAGGACAGCAGCTCTGGGCGTGCTTCCAACTGCCCTTGGACAAGGATAAAGTCACAATGAACAATTACAATGCTGCGGTGGCTCTGCTAAGATATCAAGGGAGAGTTTTTTCGAAAGAAACATTTGTAAACTCGAGTTTCCTTCTTCCGTCTTTTTATTTTTGTGATTTTTCCTGAGCAGAGATTTTCTAAATGTATCTAAAGACTTCCTTTCCTGTTCGCTCTGCTCAGTGGCTCAACGGATATTCAACATTTATTTGTTACTTTGATTTGTTATTTTTCCTATAAAAATGTTAGACCAGAGAGGGTCCATGTTCATTGCGCTCTTTACATTCATCGCGTTCCTTGCGGTCATCGCGTTTCGACTTCATGCTGAGGACGGCAGCTCGAGAGACTTTACCGAGAGACCTGTCCTGTCCCATTTAGCTAGAATAGGTAACTATGAGAATAACGATTTGCTAATGATTGACTTTCCTTTTGAATTAGTTTTAGATAAACAAGCATTTGTTTGAACTACAGTGTCGGGTGATTATTCTTTGTCGTCTTTTATTGAATTGCAAATGTATTTCTCTTGTTCAAGATCATGACTCAAGGCAATGTCATTAAGGTCGCATTGACCTCATTGTAGATGCAGATTGGTCAAGGTTTCCTCTCCTATATTCAGTGTGGATGGAGTAATAGTGTGAATCTAGTGATATGGGCCCTAGCGTATGATGTGAGACTGCGTGTGTGACTGTAGATTTACTCTGTCCGTGGAAGCAGGGAGAATTTATATGCGCCGATCTGCAGCAGTTTCCTGGTAGCAGAGGTATGTTCTAATGGTAGTCTGTTTGTTCTCAAGATGGGTGGAGGCCTATCCGACTAGGAGAAATGATGGAATAACAGTTGCAAAGTTACTGTTGAGAGAGTTTATTCCTAGGTACGGGTTCCCAGTGACCATTGAGTCTGATAGAGGTGGACACTTCTATAATGAGCTCATGGGTTTAATTTGTGAAGCATTGAGCATACAGCAGAAGCTACATTGTGCATACAGACCAGAGGCTTCTGGCGTTGTGGAACAGATGAACGGCACAATAAAAAAACAAATTGGTAAGATGTGTTTAGCCACTGGAATGAAATGGCCTGATGTCTTGCCTCTAGTGCTGATGACTATTAGGTCTACTCCAGATAGAACCACAGGTTTGAGTCCGCACGAAATCTTAATGGGACGTGCGATGAGACATGCATTTGTGCCTGTCAACAAGTTGATGACAATAACTGATGACATGATTTTGGATTACTGTAAAGGCCTGGCTGACGCAGTTCATTCTGTGTTTCACCAGGTTGGAGGAGACGCTACCACACTTGAGAAGAAGCAAGCCCATGATCTGAGTCCAGGGGACTGGGTGAGGATTAAGGTGCACAGGAGATGAAATTGCTTGGTTCCAAGGTGGGGAAGGCCGAGACAAGTCATTCTGACTACGACAACTGCAGTAAAGTGTGCCGGTGTGAAAAACTGGGTGCATGCGAGTCATACTCTGAGAGTTCCAAATCCAAAGGATGGGACTGGTAAGGAGTATTTTGAAGAGTCAGATTCCAGTGATGATGCAGAAGCTGAACCAGTGAGAAGGGGAAGAAATCCTGAAAGAGGTGAAGGTGAAAGAGAATTGAGTGATTCTTTTCCTTTCCCAAGAGAGGCTTCAAGAGAAACATTGAGAGTCTCGGAGGAGGGATCGGATTCTGTAGGAGTGCCTGAAGTTCCAACAAGCAGTAGAAGAGAAAGGAGCAATTCCACAGAGACTACACCTGAATCAGATGAAGAGGTTGGAAATCCACTTGAGATTACACCTGAAGAAGTAGGGTCAGTAGAAGATAGAAAGGGACAGATTGCGGAAGACACCCGAGGAGGTGTAGGGAACATTCCTGATAAGCTAGGTGAAGGGACAAGTAGACAGCAAGAAAATTGCGTGTCGGAGACCCGAGGAGGGACAGAATTAGGGAAATCTCAATCGGTAGTGGAAAAGACTGTGCAGCAGAAGAAAATTGTTGAAGAACAAGAGGCAAATGAGACAGAATCGGATGAGAGTGATAATGAAAAATCAGAGGGTCGAGTTCTAAGAAAGAGAACTTGGATCGGAGAGAGAAACAACAAGGAGGTGAGACCAAAAAGGGTTGTAAGAGGAGATCTTTGGCCCAACAGAGTAAAGAGGTTACGATACAGACTGACACAAGCAAATTCATCAAAAGCTGAACAGGTGAACGAGGTGTCAAGTCAGAATCAAACGAAAGGTGAAAAACAAAAGGTTACAAAAGAACCAGAGGAGATCAAAAGAATCAGAAAACCTAACCAGAAGTATAGGTCACCGGAATGGACGTATGTGGCACTGTCTGAAGGTGAAGAGGCAGATAGTCAAGGAAATCCAGAGGGGACCGTACAAGAAGTGGTTGAGGAGAAAACTGTTGGAATTCTAAAAGTTATTCTGACTGACATTGGAGAAGAGTCGGATGCACAGGATTTTGTTGTTGATGATCTGATACAATTTGATGTTGCTGAAGAAGAAGTGAAAAGTGATGTTAATCCAAATTGAGTGAACTAAAGGAGTCACTTGAAGAAGAGTAAAAAGAGAAAATCTGAAATTAGTTGTGGAAATAATCTAGAGTTCAAAAAACTCAGTAGTGGAGTAGAAGGGGCTAAGTCAAAAGACACTGCCAAAGTAGTAAAATGGCTAACACAGAAAATAATCAAAGTAGATGTGTCTTCTTGAAAAGATGGTGTAAAATGTGCTGCTGCTGTACTGGATTATTAATGCTATTATGGGGTGTTTTAGCTTTATTAGTTACCTTTAGGGTTACATTAGACGCTTTAGGAATACATACTGAGAATGTGACTAATGTAGGGAAAAATTCACAAAAAGTAGTTCCAACTGGAATTAGTAATGCTTATGTGCATAAAGATAGGTCAATTAATGATTTTTCTAGCAATGTTTTTTCAAAGTTGTTGTACGAATACGTAAAGACAATGGAAGTTAGGGATTGCTACGTTTGTATGCAATTACCTGCATCAGTTTCAGAGGGTGTTACTTATCACCATTTACCAGCTACGTATGGAATTTCATATAGTGTGCTAAGTAGTGTTTTTTATTTGTTAGGGAAAATAGATTATGAGATGTCTAACAAAGATAACATTTTTGGGCAATTGCCTATGGATAAAAAGCTGAATCCAGCTAGAGAAGCTAACATTTTTGGTGAGATTTTTATTGAGAAAGAGGAATTAACCTTAGATTACATTTTTAGAAACAATTTAACTTGCAGTCTGATAGAAGAGGAGAAAGCTTTCCTAAACATGGTAGAGGAAAGGAGGAAGAGCATACATGAGAAGGCAGAGAAATATAAAATGAGTGAGACAATTTGGGATATTGAGATGGGAAAAGAGTTGAGAAATGGAGCCAGCCCGACTTTGGCTTTAGATGCACCACAGAAGGGTAAACTATGCATTACCAGAAAGAAATCCCAATATGATACATATTTTGTTGGGACTAGTGAGTGTCATGATACATATTTCATTGCAACAGGATGGGGTTTTAAAGGAGGTGAAGATCCAGTTTTCCCAGGAGTGTATTATGTTTGTGGGAACAAGGCTTATTACAAGTTGCCTGACCATTGGTACGGCACATGTTATGTCTGCCTGGTTTTTCCAAAGATTTTTCATATAGATAGAATAGAAGATGTGGAACACATTAATCTACTAACACGTTTATGAGAGAAACTTGGTCAGAGATAGTGGGTGATATTTTTGGTGCTTTAATTCCAGCAGTGGGGATTTCTTTGAATGCTTATGGGATTCGGAAGCTGTCAACAGTGGTGGATCGTTTATCGACAAGTACCGCTGGAGGGTTTCTTTTGGTAAATACGGAAATGATTGCCGTACGTGCCATGTCTATGCAAAATCGACTTGCCCTTGATATTCTTTTGGCCAAGGAGGGCGGAGTTTGTGGAATGCTGAAGGTTCAACATTGTTGCACTTACATTCCTGACGAAAGCAGAGACCTAAAGGTCTATATTAAAAATATTACTGATTTGCATGAAGAATTAGTACCACTTGAAGCTGAAAGTGTCTGGACTAAAATAGCTAATAAGATGGTTGCTGTTAAGAGTTTTATTGCTAAGATGGGTAGTACCATTATTGGTAAAATATTATTTCCATTGACCTGTGTAATTGTTGCTTTATTGATACTAAGATTGGGGTGTTTGTGTTGTAAAAACAGGGGAGGGAAAAAGAGAATAATTAGGAGCAATGCTGAAAAGAGACAAAAGAGGTCAAGGAGAGATCCACAAGAAATAGAATTAGAAGAATTGAGGGAGAGTGTGTACTTGGAGTCAAGGAGGGATGATGTGAGAGAATCTGGTGTTTAATGTTGTGACATAAAGACATTTTCAATTTCTCCTAAAATCGGGACTACATTTTCTTTTTTGGGTGGTTTTTGTGGTGATAAGATATCACCAAAGGGGGGATTGCTGGAGCAGAGTTTTCTGTTGAAAATTTATCGAGTTATAAGCTCCAGTTTTGTCTATATGTTATGAATAATATTACTAATTTGAAATGACTAATTAATAGTTTGTTTTGTTTGATTAACCAACATTTACTAATGAGGGAAACTATACGTGGGATGCATTTATGTTGCTTAATAATAGTGTTTGGTTTATTCACAAAAGCTATTTGTTTTGTGCGTTTAAAATAACGTGTACTAATGCTTTAATGCGTTGCAGAGGGCTAGATAAGTACATACACATAAGGGTATTAGAGGGGTTTAACACTGTACAATCATTATGATGTGGTAACGTTGTTTTTGTCTCTTTTAATTAAGATGGTCCGTTTTGGCCTAGATAAAGATGGCTGCCTTTTACAGCCTGCGCTCGAGTGATCGAATTTTGATGAGAGGCCTTACTGAACATGGTCGAGAGTCACCTGACCACAGCCTCTGCCTGAATTGAAAGTTTCCGTGAGGACAGCAGCTCTGGGCGTGCTTCCAACTGCCCTTGGACAAGGATAAAGTCACAATGAACAATGACAATGCTGCGGTGGCTCTGCTAAGATATCAAGGAAGAGTTTTTTCGAAAGAAACATTTGTAAACTCGAGTTTCCTTCTTCCGTCTTTTTTTTTTTGTGATTTTTCCTGAGCAGAGATTTTCTAAATGTATCTAAAGACTTCCTTTCCTGTTCGCTCTGCTCAGTGGCTCAACGGATATTCAACATTTATTTGTTACTTTGATTTGTTATTTTTCCTATAAAAATGTTAGACCAGAGAGGGTCCATGTTCATTGCGCTCTTTACATTCATCGCGTTCCTTGCGGTCATCGCGTTTGGACTTCATGCTGAGGACGGCAGCTCGAGAGACTTTACCGAGAGACCTGTCCTGTCCCATTTAGCTAGAATAGGTAACTATGAGAATAACGATTTGCTAATGATTGACTTTCCTTTTGAATTAATTTTAGATAAACAAGCATTTGTTTGAATTACAGTGTCGGGTGATTATTCTTTGTCGTCTTTTATTGAATTGCAAATGTATTTCTCATGTTCAAGATCATGACTCAAGGCAATGTCATTAAGGTCGCATTGACCTCATTGTAGATGCAGATTGGTCAAGGTTTCCTCTCCTATATTCAGTGTGGATAGAGTAATAGTGTGAATCTAGTGATATGGGCCCTAGCGTATGATGTGAGACTGCGTGTGTGACTGTAGATTTACTCTGTCCATGGAAGCAGGGAGAATTTATATGCGCCGATCTGCAGCAGGCCCACAGCCACGTGTCTTTGGGATGCTATGCACATGGTTGCTGCCACCTGATCGAAGGGAGTACAGTGAAGTAGAATCTTCATTATTGTGCATACACGGACAATGTATGATCAAGACTCAGTTCCAAATGTGTGACATACTTGTCTATAGTGTAGGCTGAAGGCAGTGGTCAGCAGGGGACAACAGACATGTGCCATAAGAATGCCATGCACAGAGTTGGTTGCACCACATCGAAGGGAGTACACTGATATAAAATCTGCAATAAACATATTTACTCTGCCATAGTGTAATCAAGACTCAGTTCCAAATGTGTGACCTACTTGACCATGGTGTAGGCCGGAGGTGGCAGTAGAGTACGTCAACGAGAAAGGACTAAAACGGGCCTGTGTCATGGAGGCTGTAATGGTCTGAGAAGGCTGCCAAGGTTGCGGACCTCGGGCTTGGAGCTTGCGCTGGCACGTGGTGGGCCCTCCCTGACACACACCGGTGTGGGCAGGTGGTCAGTTTGGCCTGGCTGCGCAGGGCGGGCCTGACGGGTTTTGGGTCCAGCGGGCCAGGGTCTTGCAGGCACACAGGATCGCAGGCAACTCCGCTCACCAGGACAGCGTTGGCCCCGTGGCGGGGTGAGAGGCGCCGCCCTGGCAGAGATGTTAGGCTTTCTGTAAGAGGACCACGCCCAGGGCTACGTGCTTTTTATTCACACCCACACGCTGGCCTGGCGTACGCTGGGCCATCCCACTCTTCTCACGCTTACGGGGGAACGTAACAGGCAACATTTCTGCAAACTCCCCCACTGGCTGGGGTGACATGGTTGCGTCCACTGTCCTCTACACTCCATACACCAGAGGCGTAAGTCGCCATGGATATGGGTGTGTTCTGCATACTGCAGTCTGTCCAGCACATCTCTGCCACTCTTGGCATTGTGTACGTTCCCATGGTTCTCCTGCATCCTTCACACATGCCTGGTTGCCACCTCTCCCCACATTCGGCTATTGTGTGGCTGAGGTGCTATGCCGTTGATGGCTCATGTTCAGAGCTTGCCCAGGTTACCATTGTAAGTTGTTCTGTCCTTTCTGGTGGGTGGGCATGTTGTTTTGCATGTTGGTTGTGATTTTGTGACGTCTGCATTGCAAGAGTTGTGAGTTGCATGGTTGTGGAGTTGAGGTGAGTGGGGTGTTCATTTGGAACTTGCCAAGGGGCTGTGCATTTCCCTTGGTGCCATCGTGGGAATGCTGGATGATGATGGACTGTCGGAGGATGAAGGAATCATGCACACTGGCTGGGTATTTGGAGGCGACATTGGTGGAAGTTCCACGGTGTTCGGATGTTGCCTGCACATTGATGTGAGACGTGTGCTTTCTGTTGCTGTGATTGTGTGCTGTGTCACCAGGGGGCACAGGTAGGACATGTGTGCTGTGGATTGCCCCCCACAAGTGCGTGCATCCAGCTATGGCGTACGGTCCTTGCTTGGTCTCCAGCGGATCCTGCGCATTGTGGTGGACATATAGAGACTAGGGGACCAAGCTGATGGTGATGTCCAGGACAGGTGTGAGGGACTTGGATGTGGCTGGCTCTAAAACTCCTCCGACTCTTGCGGGTGTCAGTTGGGGGGTACCAGGGGCCAACAGGTGCAGCACGGCCAGCAGCTTTGTGTGGGGTGGGATGTTGGTTGTCCGCTGTGTTGGTGCCGTCGGCCTTTTGGGCGATGATGGTCAGGATGCGTAGGATGCTTGTCCTTTTGAGCCTGTAGTGGGCAATGACATTGTCAGGTGTTGGGTCTGTGAGGCTGGTGCATTTCCTGGGGGTCCGCTGTCTTTGTCTGCGCTGCCTCTGGGGTGGTCCGGGGGGGTTCCGGGTGGGGGTTGGGGTCCTGGGGTGGTGTTGGTGGGTGTTGTGGCCCTCTTGGGTGTTCGGGCCACATGATCAGTGGCTCCATGGTGTCTGTTGCCCTTCCGATGTAGCTCTGAGCTGGGCTCCCTTTTGTGGTGCAGGCTGTCATCCGACTTTGCACCAGGTCTGAGCAGGTGTTAGTTTCCGGGTGCTAACGCACCTTATCTCCTGTTTTGTGTTCTTATCACATATCTGCCTGGTTGTTGAGAATGTTGAGGTGTGGTGTTGTTGCAGCTTTTTGCACGGGAACACGTACTCTGCTTCTCATTAGCGATAGTTGCGGGGATCATCTGTGGCGATGCGGCTACTATCGCGGGTAAATTGGTGCTGTGAGCTGCTAACACCAGCTTGTGGTTGGGGTGATAAATTTATCGCAACTTTTAAAAGTGCCGTTAACTGCGCGATAGATCCTTGTGAATATGCCCCTATGTGTATTCCCACAAGTGTTTTCTGTGTTCTTTCAGACTACGTGTAAAGAGCTGGTCCTCTTGGCAATGCTTAGCAAAGTCTTGTAAATTGCTCTTTATTATCAGTCTGATGGCCATAATAGGATCACAGAATGTAGTGCTAAGTTGCCTCAAACATTTGCATTCTTATGAAGGTACACTAAGCTGCTGTTTCGGAAACATATATTACATGCAGCTTATAAATCAACAATAAAAACAAATACACTTCTTATGGAACGATCTCTGTTTTAACAGCAGCCAAGCCTAGCACAAGAATCCCAATCCATGGAACACAGTAGATAAGAATTCATATTGGCTAGCTGAGCCCAGAGCTATAGAGAGCACTAGATTGTTTTGGATGGATATAAATATTTAAAATCACTGGGTCGAGGAACTCTTTTGGCGCAATTCTACATGCACATTTCATACAGAGATAGATTTCGACCTAATTACCCACACCCACCCAAGATATTTTGTAACTGCTAAAAAAATGGGGGATGAAGTGTTAGTGCGTATAATTCTTTCTGCTTCTAGACTTCTTCTGGTGCCTACTAATTTACATATAGGCCTCAACCACATCTGTCGAGAAATTTCATAAGCTGGGCAGGCAAATAGCATGTGCACAACAGATTCAATGCCAACCGAGCAACTAGGACACTTACTGTTGTGTGTTTTAGTCCACCTTTGACGTGAAGGACCTTAGGGGCAACGTACCAGCCCTCAGCTGAAAATACAATTTCCTGTCAAGTGGTTTGGTGGCAGTTTCCCAATATGATTCTAGGCTCGGAATCAATTTCGATTCCAAAAAGATTCCTGCCAATGAGGATGGTTCGCTAGCTCTCCAGGCATTGTGTGCAACCATCTCCCAGTACTTTTCTTTTATGACCTTGTTTGGGGGAAAACGAGCAGTGATAGGGTCCTTCCATAGTATTGTTAAGCCAATTTCTGCTAAGACATCTCTGATGCCACGTAGCCAACTAATTTCGGGGAAGGTATCAGATTTTATTATGTCCATAAAGCCCGCGGCATATGGCGCCAGTTCTGGTGTTGTCCACATCCTGCGCCAGTATAACACAGTACGTAGTTTTGTAATGTCAAGAAGGGGTTTTCTCCCAAGATCATAAAATAGAGGACACAATGGAGTACTTTGTGGGAGAATGGTGATTCCATGTAGGAACTTGTTTTCTGCTGCACTAAATTTAGACAGGCTCTTGAACCCCCATAGTTCTACACCATATAATGCTGAGCTTACCACTTTTGCATCATATACTTGAAGCACCGGTCTAATTGGTTTCGTGAGGGACTTTTTGTGCTCTAGGCGTACTGCCCCCGACAGTTGCCGGTGTTTGAGTGTGGCCATGTCGATTTGCTGTTCCACTTTAGATCACTCTGAATGTTCACCCCTAGATATATAAACTCGCTAACTTGTTCCAATGGTCGGTTATTCATTAAAATACCATATAGTTCAGAATCATGTTGTGGATTTTGCGGATACAGAGGCACAAATATTTTTAGGGGGCCTTATTCAGAATAGCTTTGAATTTTAGTACCCATTTTCTTCTAATTAAAGTCCCATGATGCCAAACAATATTGAATTCTCTTTAAAAGGCTGAGACACAGAAATAGACAGATGTGAACTGTAGAGAATTTTAACTTTCCCGGGGGCTGAGGGAGGGGATCTTGGAAGATGGGGGATCTGGGCACACCTATGTGTTAGCTAATCGCGAGACGTTGATGAATGCCTAAAGCTGACTCTTTCTCGCCAAGGACTGAAAATAGCTGACCCGCTATTAATATATTTTTGTGATGCTGAAATAAGCTCCGACAGATAGGTAACATTGTTTGTACCAGGACTATAAAACAATAGGAGCTTTGCACCTATTGAATAACATTGATAGATTTATTTTCTGCCATTAGAAAATCTGGCAGTATAAAGTTAGGCATAAATACATTCTTAGATTATTCGTGTTCCTATAAAAGTCACAAATCTATTCAAATAATAGGTCAAAACCTATGAGGTGTATATGTCCCATGTTTAAAACTATGTTTGCATCTAAAGACCTCAGTATTTCCCTTTGTTAAGTAATATGCACAGCCCAGCCTTGCTGAACTCGAGTTTGGATATCTTGAAAAGTAAGAAAGAGGGAACTGATTTCGGATCACACCTGTTGAATGTGTAGCTAAGATGCTCAAAGGATGGCAAAATGATGTCAAAGTGGAGGTCACACAATTTGTAGGGCCAGCGCCATTGATTGCCAAATTAGTCGTTGAAGATGTGGTGCTCTTCATCTTCCATAATATTGCTACTATGAAACTTTTATTATTAGACATCTCCACCAGTGTGGTTCATCTATGGTTCATCTATTGTTATTTATGACTGAAAGATAAAAGTTAATAATGTCTTTTTGTTGCAATAGAAAACATTTAATGGATGTGCTGTTTTGATCTGGGGAATTGTGAATTTTAGGGCCTTTTCAGCAAGTGAAGAATATTAATTGCCTCGTGGGGACTAATTCAGAAGCTTAGAAAGAAAAGTTTTTGCTCATGATTTTTATATGTAAATTTGAAAAAGCAGTCCAGAAAGCTGAAATGAGGTCACATTTCTTAAATCTATGAATATTTTCCTTATGCAGCTCAGGAAAAAAAGTCTGATATGCTGAGTGAGCTATATACATCTCGAAGATGCAGTCTGTTGTTAGCTTGATTTCATCAAAAAGTTCTAAAAAGTGGAACAAAACCATTCTGTATTAATGAAACTGAAGAAGCACACCTGAATGATGGAACATGAGATGTACAATTCACAGCCTTTACTACTAAGTGCCCTATTACGATGTCGGGCACACTTGAGTCTGTCTGACACCGTTCCGGTGTGGGAACCGACCGACCATATGTTGGCTGTTCCGCACACTGTATTATGATGAGACCACACAGGGTGCGGTCGTAAACTCCCATTTCTCTATGGGAGCTTGTGCTGTGCGCGGAAACTGCCCGCAGCACAAGCTCCCATAGAGAGATGGGAATCTGTGTAAATCCCTGCACCATGTGACATGCACCTCATGGTGCAAACCACATGGGGCAGGAATTTACAGAGGGGCACCTATGGTGCCCCCTGGGCAAAAACCAGAGGCCGCTGAGGAAAGAGGGCCCTGCAAGGGCCCCCCAAAGTCACTTTCCGACAGGCTTTCCATGTCAGAAAGCCCGACATGGAAAGCCTGTTGGAAACCGACATCAAAATCCCTACGGTGGAAACGCATTACATAAGGGATTATGTGGTAGTTTCCGACTGGCCGAAGGGCTCCTTGAGCTCGTCGTAAGCCAGCCAGAATGACTGACCGGTTTAAACTATGACCTCCTACATTGTAATTAGACGATCGGAATTTAAACAAATGGATGTCGGTCAGCAAGCCTCCAACCTGCGGAGCCCTAATGAGCCCTTAAGTTCCCACACACATATTCAAACTCCTCTGTTTCCTCAAAAATTGCATTTGGACCTCGAAATGGGAAGGAAACACTGTTTAAATACCAGTACACCCCAATATAGAAAGATCCATCCTCTCTGTTGCTTTGAGCATCTATATTTTAAAATCTGAAAGTATGAACATTTTTTGAGACACTTTTTTTTTTTCACCCTTCCATTGTAATGCATTGGAACTGGAAAAGCTATATGCATATGGATTTCATGTTCATAACCAATATCATTTAGCCAAACCGTGTTATGGGATACCCTTCAGAGGGGTTGGTGATAAATTTCATTTTTTGTATTTTGCATTTTGAGTATTCTTACTGGGATCCCTTCTTTTGCAAACATATGTGAGTATGTAAAACTTATAATATCTATATATAAAGTTAATTTTAGGAGCATATTAAAATACCATTTCTAGTGCAACCGGGTTATTGTGGCTAACAAAAAATAGTTATAACACTGAAGAGTTAAAATCGAACTCCAATATTAATTGCAAAAAATGCCCTAGATTTAAGCTAAAGGAAAGGCGTATCCATTCTTTTCCTTCCTTTTACACAGTGTATTGTACTTGTTGCAAGCAATATTTCTAAAACTAGAAATTTGATTTGATCTCATGCTATGGACAATTTTTATAATTTATGGTGCTCAATATGCAGATGGTTGTACACATTTGAAAAATAAACTGTGTTTGCCTAGGGTGAACATGCAAAGAACGTTTCAGTTTTATAAACACCCCAATAATATAGTTTTTTTTTTGCTGCCACAGTCCTACATTGTAAAACGTTTAATGCATTAATGGGAAATATGCTGTATTGAACAACCCATGAACTCGGGGGGGGGCGTGGCCAGGATGGTTTCAGATTTGAAGTCTCAGTACCACGCACCTGAAAACTCTGGTTCCACAGGAACGTAAGAATTATTACCCAAATCCCAAACTCCACTGCAAGTAAATGAAAGAATCCACTCACAGTAAAGAGGGGGAAAGGGGATTGGGATGACAAGAGAGACTGCCTCTGCTGTGCCTCTTCCACTTGGCAAAGTCTGGTGACGTCTTCTGGGCACCTGTGAATACACAAAATTACACCTCTTTTCTAACTCCAATTGTCCCTCCAAATCCTTTCTAGAAACTGCCTATTGGCTGCTTTACTGAGTGGACTTGCTGCTCTCTAAGATGATAATTAAATATATATTCTTGTAGTTAATTCCTCTAAGCAATACATTCTTTCTTTCTTTTTGTCACAGCTTGCTGGCTGAGGAGTACCTTGGTGGTAAGTGCAAATATATATATATATTTATATCTACAATAATGTTCAATAGACTAACTGCCGATTCATATTCTGTGAGTTAGCTCAATTGTTTATCTGCTGTTCTTGTACTGTTCCTGTACTGTAGTTGTAGTTCTTTCTCCAGCTATGCAGCGCAGTACAACAATAATAGTTGTCAAAATGTCTCTCAAAAAACATCAAATATGCCAATACAGTTTTCCCTGGATACTCTCACAAGCGCAAGAAGAAAGATAGAGAGTATACACTGGAAATAGACTTAGTTCAGACATTATGCTTTTCCTTACTTGAAAAGTGTCTCTGTTCTCAATACACTACTTGAAAGCGCTGGCAAGAGAGTAAGAACGAACTCTCTCTGGAATCGAATGCTGTCAGGTTAAAAAATACCTTTACTGACTTGGCCCACGAATTCTCCCAGCCAGGATACACGAACTGTGACCAAACAAACTTGACAAACAGAGTGTCTACGGGCTGAAACACTAATCTCCAGACAATAATTCTGACTGAGAAGCATGCGTGAATGGGAAATGCAGCTTCCTCACAGATATGACGGTTGAAGTGCGCTCAGCACGTAGTGCACGAGCGTAATTGCAACAACACTGCTCTTCCAGGTAAAACACTAGAATGGCAACTATCGAACCCACCGACAGCCACCATATTGGAAACCTTGTGAGGATGAATCTGAATCAGTCTAAGCAGCACCCGCAAAAGCTTCAGGGAAATGGAACAAATGGAACAGTGGCGCTTCACTGCTGAGTATATGGGCAATCTTTTATATCTTAACTTCAAAAGAATACAGTTAAAAGCGGATTTCGACGGAATTAATTCAGGCCTGACAGGAAGTGCTGTAAAGACCTCCGAGACGGCCCGCAAATTATTCTCCACTTATTATTGACATCGTGCCACTGAATCCTCAGATGCCATCTGTCTGGAGTTCCCGCAATTGAGGACAACCTTTCCGAGTCACGACGGACCCGCTCCGTCACCAACTGAAGTTGTAAGCCTTGTGCTGCTATGAATCGGTGCGAGGCCTGAAAGACTGCCTCCTGACCTGTGCCATGGCGGAGGCAGCCCTAGGGGGAGCGTATGTCGAGTCTGGGCTCTCCTCACATTGAATTATCTGTGAGGGGAGTGGAAGAAGTTGTGAGTGTGCGGCGATGAGCGGAGCCCAAGTGGGAGGAGTGCGATGAAGCGGGCCCTTGACCTCCGCATCCATCTAACTGCAACCTGCTTTTTTTTCGTTCCTATGCTCCTGTGCCCTAACAGCCTCGGGCCTCATGCGGCGTGCTGGCCCAATGACAGGGGACACATATTTGGATTGCCATGGGCCTGGGGTGGCATCTTTCCGCCAGGTATCAGCAGTGAAGTGAGAGATGCCGTGGCCCTTGCAGCTGTGCAGGCCTGCTGATGCAGCCTGCTGACACGACCTGAGCAGCACACTGAGTGCCAAGGCCTGCCTGCTACTTGGTGCCTTTCTTCCCTCTTACCTAAAAACTACAGGCTTGATGGGTCGGGAGAGGGACTGGCGTCTGGGGAACCCGTACAGCAACTGTGAGTACCAGTACTGAGAGCCGTGGGGAGACATCGTTGCCTGGCTGTGTTGTCTTGCCTCAGTGTGACCGGGTCTGGAAGGGCTACTTAATTTGTATTGTTTGTGTTTTGGATAAATGAAATCCTCGCCCAGCAAAGCCCTCCTGATTGAACAGCTGATGCCCGGGGATTTGAAGGCCGCCGCAATAGCAGAAACTAATTGGCACCTTTAACACTCTGAGTGGCCTGGCTCTTTCCCCCCTGTCCCTACACCAGCATGGCTGGCTCTGGCCCCTGCGTGGGCCCCTGAGAACCAATATTAATTGAGATGACCAGATGTGGGTGGCCCTAGACAGTGATTAATGATGATGGTTGGACTGTACCAGGGGGCAAGAGGGAGAACTCATGCATAGATCATGGGAGAATACCATCCACACCTCTTCATCATTGTTAAAGGGGCCAAAGACCTAACCTGCCTACGAGGAAGACGCTCATGAAATAGCCATAAAGACCTGACACCCCTTTAACATCAGTGGCATGGCCTGATTTATCCACCCTCTTCTCATTGGGATTCTAGGGCCTGCACAGCAAGTGTCCACAGCATTGAGCATTGACACTCAACAGAAATATGTGTTGGAGGTGGCCGGAACTCGGGGGGGGGGGGTAAGTGGTGACCTCCTTTGATCATGCAGATTGCCTCTGAGCCACCTGGAGATCATTATATTAGGGATCCCGCATGATTGGACATACTGTCACATGCTACTGGAATGTGGCCTGCTTGGGGACACCCTCTGTGCATAGCAGCTACACTGTCTGATTTCTGATCTTACCGGTGCCCTGTCTGTTTTTTATGATTGCAAATATCGGCAAGCCCAGGCCCAAACAGGAGACCATGCATTCGGGCGGGAGTAGCCCCGCTTCCGCCATCAGGGCCAAGAGATGATGAGGAAGTAGATGACGCCTCAACCCACTTTCACCTTGACAAGATCTTGGCCGCTACTGCAGACACTGAGGCCACACTCCAACAAGATATTGGGCATTCTCTGTGGAACTTGGTCTGCTCCAGGCTGAGCACCATAAACTAGAGTTTCACCCTAAGCAGCAGTCGACGGCCCACAAGGTAAAGGACCTAACAGCCAGAGTCCTCCCCTTGGAATGTACAGCACAGGATGCAGAGCGACAGAATCGCCGCAACAATATCTGAATGATTGGACTCCCTGAGGGGGCTGAAGGAACAAACATGATCTCCTTTCTTGAAAACTGGCTTGCTACCACTGTTGCACCAGCCCTACTCACAAGGTTTTTTGCCCTGGAAAGACATCACCGGGTCCCAGCACACCCTCTGGCACTGGGGAGATCATCCAGAACAATTATAGCAAAACTATTGCATTATAGAGGCCAAGACATTATCTTACAGAGGGCATGCATGAATGGCCCATTTGAAATAGAAAATAACAGTGTGTATCCTTAGGGGAAGCCAAGAAATATCTCCATGCAGAGGTCATACAGAAATCATTGATGTTTCCAGCCAAACTCCGTATAATACTGGATGGCAAAACCCGTTTCTGCGACACCTGCAATGCGGCATGGACTGGTTTGGAGTCCTACAAGGTGGCTTCAATGGCTCACCGGGGGGCCCTCCCTGCTGGGGCCTTCCTCCTCACAAATGGAATAAGAATGCAGCGCTGCACTACAGGTCGTAACCGAAATGGTCTCCTCACAAAAGTCAGAAACTAGCATAGACACCTTCTCTGATCATCGCTCTGTGGTGTCTGGCTCAGGGACCTCGGCCCTGAGTGGCAGTGGCCTCCTGTTGATGGGTTCTTCACTCTAACTTAGGTTGAGGACCTTTGGTTTGTTTTTTGTCATAATATGATACTGCATAATTTGTTTATTGTTGGCCTGGCCTGGGTCAGAGACTCAGAGTTGGCCTGTGGGGTGGGTCCCTAGGGAGGTCCCCCCCAGCTTTGGCGAGCTGGCGGTGTCCTCTGGCTGCTCATAGTTTTGAAAATAGGAATTAATGGTGGGCCGGCACATATACGGGGGCCTTCTTGTGCTAACTTCCCAACCCCGACCGGAGTGCCCTTCCAGGTATTGGAAGCCATCTCTCTCTTAACAATCTTATTCATTTTCAGGTTTGGACAGCCAGCCTTTGCTGGACTGCCCTTGGGAGTAGGAGCTGATGAGTTGGGACTTCATTTCGTTGTCATGGGGATCATGATCAGATTTGAGTCTGCTGAGGGGGTGGAAACGGGTGGAGAGGGTGGGAGGAAGGGGGAAGAGTGCCATAGCTTTTTGTCATGGGAGACTCTCATGGTGCTGTTAAAATGATATATTGGAAAGTTCGAGGAATGGGGTCGGCTTCCAAACATCATAACATTCATTGCTATCTGTGTCGCCCAGATAGTGATGTTACAGGAGACCCACCTTACTGTTGAGGAATCCACTCGCCTGCACTGTAGATAGTGCGGGCACCTTTTTGCAGCCCTGTACTCTGCTTATTCTAGAGGGTTGTTGCTGTGAATCTGGGCAGGGACTCCCTTTGAGGCCACTTGATCCATCATTGACCCAGAGAGACACCATGCATTGGTTAAGGGCCAGCTCCTAGGAGGGAAGGTTCATTTGGGTATTATATCTGCCTCAAACCATCATCAGATCCCCATGTCCATGCCTATATCTTCCCTAGTGGTGGATGATCTCATACTTGGCGATGATTTTAACAGTGTTGTGAAAGTCTACCTAGACAGGTCCACACCCTCCTTACCAGGAGCAATGGAACACAGGACTTTGTCGGGTTTATGTGATTGGATGGAACATTGTGGTCTTTTAGTTGTTTGGAGAATGAAACATAATCATGAACGAGATTACTCTTATTACTCACATATCTATAGCTTACACACATGACTAGATAGGTTTATCTGCTCAACCTGCATTGCCCCAAGTGTAACACATACTGAATACCTAGAGACCATTCTGTCAGACCAATGCCCCATACTAATGTCATTTTACCCCCCTGTCGAGCCACCAGTAATTCCCACTTGGTGCCTTAACCCATCCTTACTTGAGGATACCTGTTTTAGAGATGCACTCCTAACGACTATCTCTGATTATTTCCTACTTAACCAGGGCACTGCCATGGATCACCATGTTGAGTGGGACACTTTCAAGCTTGTAGTGAGGGGTGTCTGTATAGGACTGACTGTGGGGGTGAAGAGGGAGCTCTCCAATGAGCTTTTTGATCTGGAACATAGCCTTCATAACTTGGGAAACATTATTGAGATTCCTCTCACAGAGGCAAAGGGCCATTATAATACTGTCATGGAACATCTCGGGTGTTTGGACCTTCAAGATTACTTTGCTAGGGTGCATGAGGAGGGGGGCAAATCGGGCAACCTCTTGGCGTGTTTAGTGTGCCCGAAGTCTGGAGGAACGCCCATAACCCAGATTGTATCTGATGAGGGGTCACTGCTTTATTCCGCTAAGGCCATAAAGGCAGCTTTTTGTGGGTATTATGAAGCCCTTCATAGACAACCAGGGACAATTTTGCCGGAGGCCCTGGAGGACTTCCTGACACCCTTGCTGTTGCGCACTGGAACCAGATTACCTAAAAGAATTGGGAGGGCCCATAACGGTTCAAGAAATTCGCCTAGTCATCAAAGAGATGGCTAATGGGACACCCCGGGTCCAGATGGTTTGCCTGTGGAGTTTTATTCTACATTTGCATCCCTCCTTGCCCCTAGATTGGAGGCTCTTTATGCTGAGGCGTTGCACCTGGGGTCACTACTGGTCTCATCCAGGCATGCGCTGGTGGTGCCCCTCCCTAAATCGAACTCATCTGCCACACACCTACCGGGATATCGCCCTCTCTTTATGTTAAACGTATATTTTAAGATTCTCTGCAAAAAATTAGCAACAAGACTGCTTTCCTATATGCCTGGTCTTATCCACAAAGGCCAGAACTGATTTATTCCAGCTAGGTCAACCTCTGGGAACCTTTGCCGGTTATACCATATCCTATATCATCAGGATATTAATCTCTACCCAGATGCCTTGCTCATGTCTATTGACCTTAGAGAAGGCCTTTGATTTGTTGAGATGGGATTTCCTCCTTGCAGTTATGAAACGGATGGGAAAGGGTGAGGGCTGGGATTGCTGGGTGAGCTTGCTATACACAGGCCCCACAGCGTGGCTTAAGATGGGCGGTATAATTTCTACCTCGTATGATGTACACCAAGGTACCAGACAGGAGTGCCTACTGTCTCCCCTTCTTTTTGCCCTTGCCATTGAGCCCTTGGCGATGGTCTTCCACCAGCGGGGTGCGGGTCGTGGGGTGGTCTTGGAAGGCAAGGAACATATTGTGTTGTTACACGCAGATGACCTGTTACTCTATCTGGCAATTAAATATGCGTGCATTACCAATGCCCTTATGTTACTGGATGACTTCTTGGGGTATTCAGGACTACAAAGTAATATAACCTTTTCCCCATGATAGTGGTGATGACACAGCCGTCTGACTTGCCGGTGGGATTTCCATGGTTGCCTCAGTCCTTTCACTAGCAGGGCGTCCAGGTGTTCCACACCTTGGACGATCTTAGACATGGTAACCTGGGACCAATAGTTTGTTCGCTTCAGGCCTGTGTGCAATTTTGGCACTCCCTTAAGCTATCTGTGATGGCTCACATCTCCTTATCCAAAATGATCATGCTTCCCAGACTATTATATTTTTTGTTTACCTTTCTGTCAAGTTATCACAATCCTGGTTCAATAGTATATATTCTCAAATTCGAGAATTGATAACGGATGGGGAGCGCAATAGAGTTTCCCTGAAGGTATTACAGACAACCCCAGGAGATGGCAGTCTGGGCACACCATATTTTGGACTGTATTATTTGGCTGCCCAAGTACAGTCGCTGACCTGGTGGCTGAACGGTAAAGAGCTTGGGCGGCTGGTCCCCATTGGGCAGGCTGATAACCAGCGACTCCTCTTGGCAAAGCTCCTTCATTCGAAAACAATTACAACCCCCTTGGGATCTTATTGAAAGGATCACTGCATTGTTGAAGGAGATGTCTGAGGTGAACATCTAGATCACCTCTCTACCATCCAGATCTGCCACTTGTAGGGCTGCCACATGGAGATCCTCCTTCCCCTTTCACTGGCCAACAGCTGCTTGACTGGATGACAGTCGGGGTCATTACTATGAGCAACAGCTTTCAACTAGGGGGGCTTCTCCCACTCGATGCTCTCATGGATCAATGTGGCTTGCCTCCCAGTCAGGTCCATACCTACCATGCCCTGGTGAGGACGTTCAGAGGCTTATGGCCTTGGAGCAGACGAGAGCTAGATGCCAATGTTGTCCTCCAGGTACTAGTGACCCTGGGCTCCGTGCAACACCTTGTGATGTTGCTCTGCAGAGCACAGCTTGAAAATGCTATGAAGTCACCGACTGGCATCTGAGAGAGATGGGATACAGTGCTAGGCAGGGAATTGATAGATGCAGAATGGAGTAAGGCCTTTGCATACCTAAACGCATTTCTAATAACTCTAACTTAAAATTTGTGTAATTTAACTACTTACACATGACCTACCTGACCCACTGTAGATTACAGGCCATGTACGGTGGAGAGTTGTGGGCTTGTCTTAGATGTGGGGAGTCGGGGCTGGGTTTGCCCTCATGACATTGAGCTGCCAGGAGGTACTGGACTTCTGGAGGGCACCAGTGGCCATGCTTGATGGGGTAATAGCTTGCTCACTCCCTTGCACAGCAGAGGCATGGCTCCTGGGTTATTTTCAAGACCTAAGACCCTCAACATCGGCACAAGCTTTATAGACCTTGCCTTGATCTTAGCAAAAATATGTATAGCAATGAGATGGCGGGTGGGGACAGGCCCCACAGTGGGATCCTTGGAAAGCAATGTTGGTGCATGGGCCTGAGCTGAGGAGAGGGCACTGATTAGAGAAGATGTGCGAGGAATACAATACCACCCACTAGCTGCTCTTTGGGCGGAAGTGCTTAGAGCCTGGGACAGCAGAAACACTACCGCAGCCAGTGAGCATATAGGTGGCACTCAGCCATAGAAGAGTTAGTGCAGAGTCCAATGGTTGAGGTGTAATGGGTCGACCCGAGGCAGATGGGTTGAGGGGAACTGACATGGTGGCATTCCCTCCAACCTACCCGAACCCCCAGTGAGACACTATACTGGTTTTGCTTCATCTTTTTAGATCTCCTGCAACACTTTTCTCTGCGGCACATTTTACTACACCCCCAGGATAACTTTTAAGTTTCCTCTTTTCTTTTTATTATTATTCTGTTGCTACCGGATCTGCCACTTGTAGGGCTGCCACATGGAGATCCTCCTTCCCCTTTCACTGGCCAGCGGCTGCTTGACTGGATGGCAGCCAGGGTCATTATGATGAGCAACAGCTGAGGTGTAATGGGTTGACCCGAGGCAGATGGGTTGAAGGGAACTGACATGGTGGCATTCCCTCCAACCTATCCGAACCCCCAGTGAGACACTACACTGGTTTTGCTTCATCTTTTTACATCTCCTGCAACACTTTTCTCTGCGGCACATTTTACTACACCCCCAGGATAACTTTGGTTTACTCTTTTCTTTTTATTAGTATTCTGTTGCTACTGTTTACAATTTTGAGCGACATGGTTAATGTTTACACATCTGGGTGAGTAGCCCACAGCACCCAGTTGCCACCATTTATATGGAGCATCTAAGAGGTCTAACTTACGAAATTGTCACAAATTTGTCTGGATGACGTTGGGCTCCCTATTACAAAGAATTTAGAGCATAACATGGCTGGAATCACTGTGTATGTTTATTGTGATGGTTTCTGACCATCAGGGCACTCTTTCAAAGGATTGTCAGTTTGAAGCCGGCAGTGTATTCATTGTTAGACAACACATGTAACTGGATGTGACCTATTAAATGTATTATGTGATGGCTTTTGCTCTATTATACATGTTCGCACTATATTATTCAAAATGCCAATAAACATATGTTTAAAAAACAAGCAATCCATAAAAAATGCCTTTAGATCAAAACTCCTTCCCATATGGGCTTGCCTGAACAGGAAGGTAGCTATTTTAAGACATGATAAAAATTTGATGGATGGCATGCTTTAAAACCATTTTCATAGACTGAAAACTCTTTAAATATTTCATCAACCTAGTGGAGATAAAATAATGATTTTGTGTTATGCACTAGCCTCTGGAACTTCCAGTGGCACAGACAAGAACACATTTTATTTATGTACTGAGCCTAGGGAACAGAAAAAAGATGGATTCCAACGCTGTGTCCCGGCCTGTCTTCATGTGATGACATACTGTGTGAGCTAGAGCTGCACTGTAATTCTTTACTAGAGGTCTGAGATCTTCACAGAGAGGTGTCATATAAACAAAGTGTGCCGCTTAGCATGTTGTGAGTGTAGGCTCAGCCTGTCTTTTGGTCACGGATCTACTAGATCTAGACGGCTAGGGGCCAATAAAAATTACAGTGGCGACTCCTCCATTTGCGGTGGAGGAGCATCACTACACAAAGAAAAGCCCCAGGCCAGAGCTGAATAATAAAATGTCAATAAAGAATATTTATTACCATTTTATTTTTCAACAACCAACCCATCCAAAGTGACAGGAAGGGGCGGGGCTAGTTCTGACGATTGTCAGTAGGGAGCTGAGCGCTAAAGTTTAAAATGTGCATGTCTCTTTGGCAGACTGTCTTGCGATGGCCATCCAGACATGGGCATTTTGAACTTCTATAACTAACTGTCCTAGACAGCTGTTTAGAGAAAGCACAGGCCTCCAGTGCTCTTGAGAGCGCTGAGTGAGGCAGCTCCCTCCAATCCTGGTGTTGCTCTCATGTTGGTGAGGGCAGCACGAGGATTGGTTAGGAGAGTTGGCTGGGTCACGCGTTGAAGCCTCCCTTGAGAGAAGACCGAAGGAGGAGGATGTTAAGTCATGCAGGAAGATAAGTATTAATTTAATTTTTTTATGTCACCCACCGCACAACCCTCGATACATGCCAGCCGCCACTGTAAAATGCAGCATTTTGGTATTGTACTGCTGTGTAATTTACAAATAGATTTAATAATAAGATTAGTGTCATCACCAGCAGTAAGCACCTCCATGAACTATTTAACATTACAATTGAAAAAGCTTTTAAACAGTTGTTGTGTTGTTGACAATGAATGAGATGGTATAAGACAGTTTTGCATGTTCATACATGTTATATTGGATATTTTACAAAATGTGAAATAAGAAGGGATTTAAGAAAGGGAATTAAAAAAGAAAAAAGAGTCACAGAAGTAAAATCACATCAGATTGTGATGATGGCGGATATATATCCAGAGGGTGATTAATGAGCAATATGAGATACAATCTGAATATGCTGTGGTTCCCATATTTACAGGAAACAGAACAGAGACATCGAGTGAATTTGAGGAATATGGTGTTAAGGAAGGCAGCTGGTTAAAACACTTCTTAAGTCAAAGATTAATGAAGGAATTCATAATAGGTAGCATGTCTTCAGTGTAACAAATCTGGACAGCACTGTATTTCCCCAGGAAAGAGTGGAGAAAGCAAGACAGGGATGCCTGCAGATAAAGCACAGCCACAGGGGATTTCTGGGACTCAAGGTCACTGGAGAGTTCATTATTCATGAGAAAAACGATGCCACAGTCTCACCCAATGAATCACAAGAGGTTAGCTTTGTATTCCACTGTTCAACAGTACATGTTTTAGGTCAGACTGCAGAGTGTGTGCTGTAAATTCACATTCATAGAGGTAGATTTAGAAACAATGGTTTATTGGAATGTTCAACAAAAGCACATACTGAAGTTTTTGTATGAAATTAGCGAAAAATACGCAATCTCTTTATTGTGATGTTTGTAGAGGTAGAGCTGGTCTGTGCTTGGTTAACACATGGAATGAGGGTAAATCTCCAATTTAATTACTTTGTATATTAAAACATTTATAGATCTTGAGCCAGACATCAAATGGAGTTTGCATGTGCAAAGCTTATTAAGGTTTGCAAATGCAAAAATAACGCTTGCAAAGTACGTAAGCATTATGGCAATCTGTAATGTGATTGTGCACATTGTAAGTCTTTTCACATCCCAAAATACGAAGTGGCATTGAAGGCACATTTACCCTCTCTGTGAAACTCAAAAGTAATACATCATTGCCTTTCACCATTTCTACAGTTATTACCCCGGTCCATACACTGAGCTGAACCAGCAGCTGCAGCTCTGTGAAGAGTGAGGTACCATTTGTTACGGGAGACCTGGGGGAAAGCTGGGTGGTAGGAAATTTGTGTCAGCCCTGTGATCCCACAACTTTCCCACACAGAACTTTGAGAAAAAAGTGGTTTCTTTTCAGCTTAATTTGAGGTTTGCAGGGGATTTGAGTAAAAAAACATTGGGAGATCCACGCAAGCCACACCTCCCTAGACTCCCCGGATGTCTAGATGTCAGAAATGTGTGGGTTTTGTTGGTTCACAAAAATGGCCGCTGAGCCTGGGGCCAAAAACCCAGGTGACTCCCCTTGCAAAACCGGGTTGTTTTGTGATAGGTAATTTTGATATCTCCTCAATACGATTTGGGCCCTTGCCTGTCGCGGGTACTTGGGTCACCAACATGAGTGAGGGAATGCTCGGTGGTAGGAAATTTGTGTCAGCCCGGTGATCCCACAACTTTCCCACGAAGAAATTTGAGGGGAAAAAGTGATTGTTCAGCTAAATTTGAGGTTTGCAGGGGATTCTGGGAAGAAAATCCAGGTAGTTTTGTGATAGATAGGTAGGCACCTGTGTTTTTGGTCCTGGACATCTAGGGGAACCTAAAAAACCCAGACATTTCTGAAAACTAGACACCCATGGGAGTCCAGGGAGGTGTGGCTTGATTTGATCCCCCAACATTTTCGTTCCAAAAATGTGCTGAAAACCTCAAATTTAGCCACAAAGTCAAATTTTCCTCTAACATCTGTGTGGGAAAGTTGGGGGATCACCGCACGGCAGACATTTCCTACTACCCAGCATTCTCCCTCAGTCTCCCGATAAAAATGATACCTTACTTGTGTGGATGGGCCAAGTTCCTATGACATGGAAGGTCTAAAAAACGTGTAGAAATTGAGGGGGGGCCAAATCAGGTCTTAAAGGGCAGTTGGTTTAACCCTTTTTCAGCAGACGCTACTATTGGCATCTACATAAGTGAGGTATCATTTTTCCTGGAAGACCAAGGGGAAGGCTTGGTAGTGGGAAATTTGTGTCTGCGTGGTGATCTGGTGATTTCTGATCCACAGAAATGTTAGGAAAATGTGACTTTGTAAGTAAATTTGAAGTTTGCGGAGGATTCTGGATAAGAAAATGCTGGGGGATCCATGCAAGCCGCACCACCAGCCAAGAGTCAGTACGCACACACAACCATCCTTCACACACCACCAGCCAAGCACCATCCACTTACACCGCCAGCCAAGCTCCAGAAAGACTGTAATTTTGCGGGGGTGGGTGGCATGCCCATCTTGGGTAGCCCCACCCCTAATTGCAATGAAAATAAATCCCTAGCATAAAGGGGGATTTCTGCCCCCCTGGCTGGGCAGATTGGGGGCAACTGCCCATTTGCCCCCCAAGGGGGGCAGAAAGACTAGAATGTTGTGTGGGGTGGAGTGGGGACATTGGCATGCCCATCTTAGGCAGCCCCCACCCCTACAATCAATGGGAAGACAAAAACCTGGCATCTAGTGGGCAGAAAGACTGTGATTTTTGCGGGGGGTCAGGGCATTGGCATGCCTGTTTTGGGCCACCATCCCTAATTCAAATTGCCAAAACAAATCGCTGGTATCTAGTGGGCTTTCTGCCCCATGGGGGGCAGATTGGGGGCTCCTGCCCCAATCTGCCCCCTTTGGGGGGCAGAAACTCTAAATGTACCCATTTAATGTTTAGGGAGCAAAGGCCCTTGCCCAAGTGGCCACTCCCCCCTCCCTGGTGGATAGTGGGTGGATACCGTCTTGGGGGTCACTCTCCTGGAGTTATCCCCAAGCAGAAATCAACTAAGGAGGGGTACCATTGGAAAGGGGAGATTCTGATGCACCGAAGGGGTTAATCAACATGCTAACGCTCCATGTACCATGGTCTTAATCCACAAACAACACTCTTGCAATCACTCATTCTCAATCTCACTAACTCTAATTTGAAGTCTAATTCCACGTCAACTAGCACAGTCCCAGCATCGTGTTTTTCAATAGCTATTTCCTCATTGTATTTTCCAGTG